>NC_137904.1:24165138-24895991 GCF_963455335.1 Martes martes | reverse complement strand
TTATTTGCAAGAGTGCCCAACCAGGTCTGCCAGTGGAAAGGTTTTCTGTATTTGCTCATTGGTCGGATCAGTGGAGTTGGTTCTGGGGGATTGGAGTGGGGGTAGGGCCTGGGTCTAATACTGCTTCCATTTAGTGAGCTAGCCATGTGGATTTTTTCTCAGTCCTCAAAACACCATCACGAGGGTAGGGAATATCATTCCCATTTTAAAGCTAAGGAAATTGAAGCTCAGAGGAAGGAAGTCACTTGTTTAAGGTTGCAGGAAGGCTCAGCTCTGGTGTGTTCAGCCCCAGACTTGCACTTGCTGTCCTGGTCGGAGTCCAGCTGAATAGGACACCATAGTTCCACTTCATTTCCCCCAGAGTACTTGGTCCTGCAGTAGGTCTCAAGCATCAGCCAGATTGTTCTCATGTCCATGGCCTGGGGCTGTCTCAACAACCAGTTCCTTTTTTTTCTTCTGGACTTTGGCCTGAAACAGAGCCATAAATGATAGAACTCAGCATGGGGAGGCTCTGGTTACATGCACCTGTGTATGCCAATGACCTGGTACTGGGGTAAAGGAGACATTGACAGCCATGAATCTTCTTTGTTCCTATTCTCCTTCCTCTCTACCAACCATCCCGTGGCCCTACCTTTCCCATACACCAGGAATATGCATGCTTCTCACCCTGGAGGAAGCAAGGCTGGGTGTCCCAGGAGAAATCACAGTGTCCACCTTGAGTCTGTGTATTACCCAAGGAGGTTTCTGCAAGTCATTTTTGGGACCCGTCTTCAGAGCGAATGGTATCCAAATACTATGGTTACAATTTTTTAAAATGTTGAAAAAAAAAAAAAAGAAGGGTGCCTGGGTGGCTCAAGGTGGCTTAAGCCTCTGCCTTTGGCTTAGGTCATGATCTCAGAGCCCTGGGATTGAGCCCCGCATCATGCTCTCTGCTCAGCAGGGAGCCTGCTTCCCTGCTTCCCCTCCTCTCTCTCCACCTGCCTCTCTGCCTATTTGTGATCTCTCTGTCAAATAAATAAATAAATAAATCTTTTAAAAAAGGAGAAAAAAAGAAATGGAAATGTAAGGTTTTTAAATTTTCTTTAAAAAAGACTTTTTTTTAATTTGAGAGAGAGAGAGAGAGAGAGAGAGAGAGATTGATCACAAGCAGGGGGAGCAGCTGGCAGAGGGAGAGGGAGAAGCAGACTCCCTTCTGAACAGTGAATTCACTATGGGACTCGATCCCAGAATCTTGGGATCATGACCTGAGCCGAAGGCTTAACAGACTGAGCCACCTAGCCGCCCCAAGATTTTTTTAATTTTCAAAATCTATATTATGGTTTTATTTTTATAATTAAAAGTGATTTTTAAAAATGCAATGAATTGCACGAGTTGTATGTTTCTTCTCTATTTGAGAAATAACCTGCCAGGAGCTCAACTTTGCATCCTGCAAAGAAGCAATACTGTTGTGCCCAGGAGGCTTTTAACCATTATTTAAATTTTTGTATTGTGTGAAACACACAAAACATGAAATTTACCATTTTAACATTTTTAAGGGTACGTTCCAGTGGCACTAAGTGTGTTCACACTGTTGTGCAATTATCCTCGCCATCCACCTCCAGAACTTCATTGTCCCAAACGGAAGCCCTGTACCCATTAAACACTCAGTCCCATTTCTTTCCTCCCTCCGCCCTTGGTGACCTCTGTTCTGTGTTCTGTCTCTACGGATTTGACTACTCGAGGTACTTCATGTAAGTGGAGTCATGCCCTATGTGTCCTCTTGGGTCTGGTTTATTTCACTCACCTTAGTGTCCCCCAGGTTCTCCCGTGGTGTAGTGTATTGGAATTTCCTTCCTTTTCTCATGCTGAGTAGTGTTCCATCTAGGTACGGACCACATTTTGTTTATTCATCTGTCGGGGGGCATGTGGGTTGCGTCCGCTTTTGGCAACCGTGCACAGTGCTGTTCTGTGCACAGATGTGCGGATAACCGAGTCTCTGCTTTCACTTCTCCTGGGTATACACCGAGAAGTGGACCTGCTGTCAAGGAGGTTTTCAGAACTCATTTTTGGGACTTTCCTAGGACGTGATTTGGAATTTCCTCAGCTGTAACCCATTTTTGTCCCTTGAATGTGGATTTTTGGAAACTTCAGCAGTTCTGGGGAGGCATCAGGATCGATTGGTTTCTTGCTCTATGTAGGCATGGCGCTGGAGGGCTTACCTACCTATTAATCTAATAAAGCGATGCTGAGAAGTAAGGATGCGTGTCTTCCTTTCCGGATCAGGGAGTGGGAGCAGAGAGGGGCCAGGGTCTGCCGGGTGTGTAGAGTCAGGGGTCAAGTTCAGATCTGTCTGAACTCAGAGGCTGGGCTTGGTCTCTTACCATGTTCTCTGACTTTGAAGCTATTGTTGGGTTACCAAATAGGAGAATAGCATTTTGGATAAAAAAGCCATCATTATGGAATTGATTTTAAAATATTTATTATAAACGTTTTCCAATCAAAACCATAATAAATTATCACTAAGAGTTGGAATGTAGAGAAAAACAGAAAGAAAAAGTGTGCTCCTGGTTCTACCACCAATTGTCATTTGTGTCTCCCTATAAAATGTTTAATTGCATTTCCCCTACAGTTCAGCTGGGCATGGGGTTCACTGGATTACCCCAGGACAAGAAGAGACAAACGGTCTGTAACCTTAAGGAGGCCATATCTTTTCATTTAGAAAGGTTTACATCCGGGGCACCTGGTTGGCTCAGTCATGTGACTCTTGATTTCTGGGTTGGGAGTTTGAGCCCCATGTGGGGTGTAAAGAGTACTTAAAATCTTTAGGAATACCTGTGTGGCTCAGTCAGTTAAGTATCTGACTCTTGATTTCAGCTCAGGTCATGATCTCGGGGTTGTGAGATGGAGCCCGGTGTTGGGCTGTGTCCTGGGCGTGGAGCCTGCTTGGGATTCTCTCTCCCTCTAAAAAAATAAATAAAATAAAATCTTAAAAAAAGAAAAAGAAAGGTTTACATCATCAGGAACTGGGAGGGGGCGTGGCAGCCATGGAGGAACATTGCTCCCATTCCCCTTCAAGAAAAAATTTGCCCAAGAAGAACAGGGTTAGCAGAAAGCCTCCAGCAACAGCCTTTGAGGCAGCTTCCTCGTCTTCCCAGGCAGCTCCCAGGCCAATGAAAGCAGAGCGGAGGCACCAGAACCCACTATTCCCCAGTGGGAGAGTCCTCTAACCGGCAACTTTGCTCCACTGCCCACCGGATTGCCAAGAGGGCACAGTGGTCTGAGCTCCTCCTTGCCCTGTTTTTCTCCCTCCTCTCTTTTCCTTTCACAGGATCGGGTCTGTGTGGCACTCTGAAGGCTTTTCCTGCCCAGTCCCCGACTCTTCCCCCTTTACCTTCCATGGTTACTGCCCTCCCACTGTCTATCACTCCTAACTCCTTCCTGGAAGACCCAGACCATTGAGGGGAAGCTTTGTGCATGTTTCTCCACTTTTATTCAGTCCTTGAAAAGCTAAGCTTAGAATTTCTCTGGCGAGTAATGTTCAATATACCATCGAATCTCGGACCTAATACCAATTTACTTCTATAAATAGAAGTATTTATAAGTATTTATAAGAATAGTGTTTTGGGAGGTGCCTGGGTGGCTCAGTCGGTAAAGCGTCTGCTTTTGGCTAGGTCATGATCCCGGGGTCCTGGGATCGAGCCCCATGTTGGGCTCCCTTCTCAGTGGGGAGCCTGCTTCTCCTCCCTCTGCTGCTCCCCCATTCCTTGTGTGCTCGTTCTCTATCTCAAATAAATAAAATATTTAAAAAAAAGAATTATGTTTTCTGAGTAGTTTCCTGAAATAAATAACCTATCTTAACATTTTTAAAAAAGTATGGGGGTGCCTGGGTGGCTCAGTTGTTAAGCATCTGCCTTCGGCTCGGGTCATGATCCCCAGGTCCTGGGATCAAGCCCCGCATCGGGCTCTCTGCTCAGTGGGGAGCCTGCTTCTCCCTGTCCCACTCCCCCTGCTTGTGTTCCCTGTCTCACTGTCTCTCTCTGTCAAATAAATAAATAAAGTCTTAAAAAAAAAATTAAAAGTACAAAATGGTAGGATAGCATGTAAGAACTCTGAAAGGCCGGAGAAGAAAAACTAATGCAAGGCAGGAGACAGCTCAGAATGCAATATGGAGGGGCGCCTGGGTAGCTCAGTGGGTTAAAGCCTCTGCCTTCGGCTCAGGTCATGATCTCAGGGTCCTGGGATCGAGCCCCGTATCGGGCTCTCTGCTCAGCAGGGAGCCTGCTTCCCCCTCTCTCTCGGCCTGTCTCTCTGCCTGCTTGTGATCTCTGTCTGTCAAATAAATAAATAAATAAAATCTTAAAAAAAATGTTAAAAAAAAAAAGAATGCAATATGGAAACCAAACCCCACAATAACAGTGCTGGACAGATAACACTGAAAACAGAGGTGAATTATTGGAAACAAGACGCCTGCTCTCTAGAAGTAGTGGAAGTCTGATTAATGTGGAGGGAACATAACAGTAAAAATGTGTTACGGTGGGGTGTCTCACAAGGCAAGCTAGGGTAAATTAAGTGCTAAACATAAAATAAATATATGAATCTAGCTGTATCTACCATAACGCACACCACCTCAGGAGCTTTTAAGAGCTGCTAATAAAATAATAATGCATTTTATTTATCTGACTTCATGTTTGGAAATGCAACAGACTGTTTCCAGGCGGCCATGCGTCTCCCCTCCCACGGTCAGGAAGGCCAGGTCTTGGCAATAGTCAGACCTCCCCGTCCATGCAGCCTAGGGGGCAGCTCTCGCCACGAAGGCGGTGTCTCAGGCTGATGGAAGCACTTCCCTCCTGACCAAGTGTCTGAGGTCTGGCCTGCGGCATCTGCAGCTGCCTGTGGGGAGGCAGGGGCTCCACCCCGATACTGTCATGAGTGCTCAGGTCTTGCACCTAGAACCATAAAGACCACAGTCCTAGGCACTCTCCTCATTGATCATTCACTTCCGCGATGCCAAAATCCCTCACTTCCCCACTCATGCTGCCTCCTCCTCCTCCTGCACCCCAGTTGGCCCTAGAACTTTCTCTTTGCCTAGCTCGGGGATTCCCAGCTTGCCTGCCCATTTGCTAATGCCTTAGGCTGTAGAAACCCCAGGGATGGGACCAAGGAGCAGCTTTTCCAGAGCTTTCTAGGTGATGACAATGGGCAGCCAAGGCTAAGAATCCCTGACTTAGCTAAACCCATTTCTCTGGTGGAAGTGGAAAGGAAAGGTTGCTCTTATTACAAACTTTGCACCAGATCCATTTCACTGGCCACATCACTGCCCTTGAGGACAGAGCCGGGCTGTCCTCACTGTGTGCTATTCTGCAGTGCCCACCATAGTCCTTTACATGGAGTAGATGCACAGTCTTGTCCTCAGTGAAATAAAATTGAATTTCTTATGGAGGGTCCGTAGATTTAGTCTCCCCACACTCCCATCTGATGCTCAAGTGAGCCGGACACATGGAATTGGGAGTAAAAATCCCAGGATCAGGATCTGTTTTTGTTGTTGTTGTTTTTAAGATTTATTTATTTTTGAGAGAGAGAGAGAGAGATTGAGAGCAAGAGCGAGCAGTGGGGAGGGGCAGAAGGAGAGGGAGAGAGAATCCCAAGCAGACTCTGCACGGAACACAAAACCCAATGCAGGGCTTGATCTCACTACCCTGAGATCACCACCTGAGCCAAAACCAAGAGTCAGACTGTGCCACCTAAGCACCCCCAATATCTGTTTTGATAGCAAGTGGACATATCACCTGGCCGTGTTCCTTAACTCCTTTGATGCTATTTTCCATCTGAAAAATGGGACTAGTACTTTCGTTCATGGATCCTCCTTGGTCGGGAGTCTGGTGCCAAGTGAAGACTTGGCACATATCATTTCCAATCCTCTTATCAGCCCTGTTAGGTAGATCTTTTTGTCACCTTTTGCTGATGAGAAAATAGACTCAGTGAACTGAACTCACTTTCTAGGGTCACATAGTGAGTTTTTGTCTGAACAGGGTTCTGCTTCTGCTCTTGGTGTTTCAGGTCTGGGCTTTGAAAATAGACTAGGTTCGGGGCACCCGGGTGGCTCAGTCATTTAAGCGTCTGCCTTCAGCTCAGGTCATGATCCCAGGGTCCTGGGATCGAGCTCCGTATCGGGCTCCCTGCTCAGTGGGAAGCCTGCTTCTCCCTCTCCCACTCCTCCTGCTTGTGTTCCCTCTCTTGTTGTCTCTCTCTCAAATAAATAAATGAAATCTTAAAAAAAAGAAAAGGAAGGAAATAGACTAGGTTCAAATGCCCCGGCCACCTCTTGCTAGCTGGGCAACCTGGGGCATGGTATTTACCCTCTCCAATCTTCAATTTCCATCATAACCCTAAGAATTCTCTGTTTCACTCCCTAAACCTCTCACGGGCAGACTCCGGCTGGGCAGAAGTAGGAGTCAGGGAGGGCAGCGTAAGCCGCAGGCTGCCCTCGCAGGCACCTGCCTACTCCCAAACTGGGGGAGAACTTCTCCCATTTTCCAGTTTGGGGCTTCCTGCAGGCAGAGATGCCAGGGAGGAGAGCACATGAGACCATTTGGATGAGCAAGCATATACTCGACTAGTCATAGACTTTGATCAGCCTAGTGGCAGGAGCAACAGGTATGGGCTGAACCCACCTGTTCCCCTGAGCGGTCAGGTTCATTAACCCTTTATTGATCAGATGCTATCTCCCATGACCTTGACCAATACTCTCAGCTACTTCCCCAGAACTTTCCTGAAGTGGAGCCCGCTGGACTCTTAGGTGGCTTCCTCAGGAACAATTAGTTACTTTATTTGCATGTGATTTTCATCACGATAACATCATTACATACGCTGGGTGGGGGGGGAGCCTGTTGCCAGATCTGCTGGATGTAGGGCGTATGCTGTTTTAGTGTTGACTCACCTGAGCCTGTTTGGTTAAATTTCCCCTGTGTTCCAGATTCTTCTAGGCTTCTCCCAGTTGTGGTCCCCAAAGCGGAAACATACAGACGAGGTAAGCAGCAGTCATCCCGTGTAGCATAAGCAAGGGTAACAGGAAGTACCAAGAATGCTAAAAATGCCCAGTAAACTGGGAAGTGTTCAGCAGTGACCAGTTACAACTACAGTGGGTCTGGGAGCCCAGCGTGGCCGCCTTTTGGTTATTTACGGAGCCACCAAACATTAGGAGACCAGTGGTGGCCATGGGTCATGTTGGCAGCTGCCTGTTGTCTTTATTAGTTCTTTTTTTAATTCTCAATTTTATTTTACTTTTTTGGTCCCCATGAAATTTTTTTAAATTGTGGTAAAAGACCCGTAACATAACATTGACCATCTTCACCATTTCTAACTCTGGCTCCACGGCATTAAGTAAGTACATACGCTGTGGAGCCAACACCGCCTTCCCTCCACAGAACTTTCTTCATCCTGCAAATGCGTGGTGTCTTTTCTACTCGTTTTTCTATGTCTGGAGAAATGCGTCTTCTGTCTTCCCGGTGAGGAAGTCAGAACTCACGTTCCTGCCTTCCTTGGGACGCGGACACAGGTGTGGGACTAGTCTCCATCCATCAGATGCACAGCACAGACCCTGATCCAGAGGGGAGCCACTGGAGGAAACAGGCCGTGGGGGAAGCCGCCATGTTTGCTGGCCTGCATGGCCGCGGTCCAGCCTGTGGTGGTGGTGGTGGTGGTGGTGGCCGCGGTTCCCAGAAGCAGCAAGGTCTTCAAACTCCTGATTCAGGAGTGAAAATGGTACTGGCTGTAGCAGTGATTGCAATAGGGTCGTACTGGTGATAGTTTCCCTATCAGGCCATGATTTGGGGTGTTGCTTCTGGATGCTCCATCTCAAGTCTATGTATGAATTTTTTACTAAATTTCTTCCTTACTTCCTTCTTTCTCTCTCTCTCCCTTTCCTCCTTTCTTTCTTTCTCCCCTCCCTTCCCCTCCTCTCCCCTTCCCTCTGTCCCTCCCTCTCTCTTCTCTTCTCTTTTCTCCTTTCTCTCTCATTCTTCCTTTTTTCTTTCCTTTCCAGCTTGGCAGTGGAACCAAGTCCTTTTCATCAGAAAGACTGCAGGGAGGGAGACCTTGAGACCAAGGTTGCCCTGCTTATTTTGCTTTTGGATGCTGTCGGCAAAGCAACCTTGCTCTTGGACCCCCTTTCTGGTCAGCCCCCAGCTGACCTTGTCTGTCCTTGACTTCAGTCCAGGCAGGAAGGAGTCTGGGTTGATTAGCTCCTCCTTACTGTTCGGGTCCCTGGGAGAGAAATCATTTCAGCAACTGCTTACTGCCAGGAAAGGAAGACCTTGGTGGTTTGGTCTTGTCCAGGGGTTTGGTCTTGATTATTTTTCTTCTTCATCACGGATTGTTTGCCTGGGCCCAAGCTTACTACTAACCATTCCACTTTATTTCCTGCTAAATTTTTCTGCTGGCTTTTCAACACTGTTTCTCTGGGGGGCAGATTCTGTTGAGAGCATTGTTGAAGATGGGAGGCAGGCCATCTCTTTCGGTTAGGAAGTCCAAGAGAAACCATCAGCCAGGGTTCCCCAGGATTCCTCTTGGACCTGTGATGGCCTGACACCCAGGTGCCTCAGCCTTCCTCTCTGAAGGACTGGACTTGGCTTCCCCTGTCCGGCATTGCACGATTTTTGAGTCCCTTCTCTGTGCCAGGATCATTCTGGAAAAACAAGGACATGTAAGAAGTTAGGCTTTCGGGAAGTCACAGCCCAGTGGCAGGAGCAAACAAGTCCAAACCTCAACCGGTAGCTACGGACATAGTTTATCATTTGCTATCCATATTATGGTCACTTAAGCCTCGTCTTGCTTGTCTTCTCCTCTCGACTTTTCTCAACTCTCTGTGTGTGGGGGTGCTTCTGTGTTCAGCGGTTCTGTCCTGGTTGTCACTTGCCATGCCGGCCATCTGGACAGGACGTGGCTCAGTGGACATGTCCCAGAGCCTGCGGATCTCTGGCTCAGCTGGTTCGTCCTATACTCCTGCAGATTTATGGGGACAAGTTTCTTTCCCTTTTAGGTGAATGCCTGAAGCTTCAGTCTTTGTATTGCAGGATGATTGACAGTGGGGACCTCAGCTCCCTGTAGAGGAAGAGCGTTTGGTGATTGAGAGCACAACACGACTGTGCCTCGCTAGCCAGTGATCCAGCCTCAGCCGGAGCAGCTTCAGTCTCGAATGGCATCACGAGGTGGACATTAGCAGTCCAGCCCGGGTCCTTCCTATCATCTCTTCTCCAGCTGTAGGTGGAGATCAGGCCTGCCTCAGTTTCTCACCACCTGTGAGTGTCTCCTGCATAAGGACATGCAAAATGAGGGGCCCTCCTCTGCTTTCCTGGCATCCCACAGACTCACCGGGCCCCTGGGAACCAAGGCTGTCTGGACTGTCTCCGTATCTATGGAGCGTTTGCTTTACATCCTCACAATCACGAGACACATGGAGGGAATTCGTCCTAAAATAAAAGGCTCTCTTCTCTAGATACACGTGTTTGAAGCTTTGAAAGGGTAGTCTCCCTCCCCCTGCTGGTGTCTGTCTTTCCTATCAAGGTCTCAAGGATCTTGGCAATTTGGAATCAGCATTGAATTTTAGAGTGTCCTCTGTTTCCCCCCTGTTATGGGGTGAATTGCGTCCCCCCAGATTCATGTATCAAAGCCTCAATGCCCAATACCCCAGAAAGTGACATATTTGGAGATAGGTAGGGTCTTTATAAAAGCGATTAAGTAAAAATGAGGTTAAGGAGGGAGGTACCTAATCCCACCTGACTGGTGTCCTTATCAGAAGAGGAGATTAGGAGGCCCAGAGGAAGACGATGTGAAGACGTAGGGAGAGGACGGCCATCTACCAGCCAAGGAGAGAGGCCACAGACAAAAGCAATCCTGCCTACCCCTGGTCTTGGGCTTCTAGCCTTCAGAATAGTGAGAAAACAAATTTCTGTTGAGTCCCCCAGCCTGTGGTGGTTTGTCACGGCAGCCGGAGTGGACTAATACATCCCTTTTGGCAGTCTTTGCAAGAAGCGTTTTCTTTTTTAATACCGTGCAAGTCTGAGGACCTGCCTCATACTCCCCCAGCATGTGGGTCTCAAGGACAGGTTTGGGTTGCTTGGTGGGGAGCACACCACATTTGCCCCCATCCTCTGTCTGCAAGGGCATCTTTGTTGATCGAGTAACTTCAGGAGGGACATGGAGGGGCACTGAGGCCAGAAGGGGACACCATTCCAGCTGCTTCCGCTCTAGCCGTGGGTGCGGCAAAGACGTTCACCTCTTTCCCATCTGCAAGACAGATCACCTGAAGCTTCCCTGTCCAATATATGGCCCCATGTGGCTATTGAGCACTGGAAACGTGGCTTCTCTGAACTGAGATGTGCTGTATGGGCCTGGGCCCAGAGCCACCCAACACACTCATGGCCCTCCCTGTCCACCTCTATTAGAGGTCACCCAGGACCATACAGCATACATGAAGACTTGGTTGGGAAAAAAATGCAAGAATTTTACTAATAACTCTTATATAGATTACATATTGGAATGTATTTTGGATAGATTGGGGTAAATGAGCTATTAAATTAATTTCACTTGCTTCCCTTTAGATTTTAGTGAGGCTACGGGAAAATCTAAAATCACGTAGGAAGCTTGCATTGTGTCTGTGGTGGGCAGTGCTGATCTAAAGAGGGCATGAGCCCCACCACTCAGCCACTAGCCAGCTCCCCCGTGTTTCTCGCAGGTGGTCACAACAGACGAGGGCATAGAGGAAGGATTAGCCTGGTCCCCGTCCTTGATGGGGATCTAAGACTCTAGTCCCCGTTGCAGGAATGTGCTGGGGAATGCCCAGCTTCTATCTCGTCCTCACTTAACAATGACCCCCAACCCCTGCCCTTGACACTTTTGTCCTTTCATGCTGCCGTGATCATTAGCTCCTCTCAGACCCATGACCCCTGCTCCATGTCTGGTTACTGCTCTTGCCCCTTTCTGCCTTGACTCAAGGAGTCCAAGAACAGACTTCTGGCTCCTTCTCTCCAGGCTCTCCTGGGCTCAGAGCCACCCAACACACTCATGGCCCTCCCTGTCCACCTCTACTAGAGGTCACCCAGGACCACCCAGGTCATGTGGTGCTCCTTGAGCAGGATACAACCCTTAGGACCAGGAGGGAGGGCCAAAAAAGGAGCCCCCTTCCTCGAGGGACGCTGTGATCTATTTTGAGCTCATCCCATGAACCCACCCAGGCAGGGTCCAGCCTCCCCGGCTGGCCTCTATGCAGCCACCTCCTGATCTTGCTTAGGGAGCTCTGCCAAGCTGCTGTTGAACACAGATCACTCAGCTTTCATGTGATATACTTCTGAGGCCCAGGAGAAATGTCGCAAGTACTGGGAATGTGTGAATTGAGGAAACTGAATTAATTAAGAAGTATAAGTCTAGAAAATGTAGAAATAACAGATGAAGGGAAACCAGACTCCTCTGGTGGCCACCCTGGGGAGCTATGAGGATGAGGGAGGCCTGGGGTCCTTCCAGACTCCTGTCGATGGCTTTCCAACACCTGACACTCTGCTCTTAGTCTGTGGGTTGTGCTATCTTCTTGAGACCCTTCTAAACACACCTTCTTGTTCCCACCTCCATTCCTTTGTTCCCAGTGTTCCCTCCTCCTGGGATGCCTTGCTGTCCTATGTCTGCTCATTCATATACAAGTCCTCCTTTTCGGCCCAAGCTCAAATACTATTTCTTCTCGTGGCACACCCCGATGATAACCAGAAGTGATGTGTCTCTTCTGGGGACACCTTATCTCTGCTTACCTCCGTAGCAGGAAATATAGGTAAACTTATATTGTGTTTGTTGCTCTCCACCCGTCCTCCTTACACTGAGGGGACTCTTGGGACAGGATTGTGTTTTATCCTTCTCTCTGTCTCCTATAGGGCCAAGCACATGTCTGGGACTGATAGACCTGTTTTTTCATTGTAAATATTTACTTCAACCAGAGCACTTATTCTTCTGTGTACGTGCGTATGAGTCTTTCTGCCCAGATAAGCTATAGCCTCCACCGAATGCCTACCAGGCACAAGATTCTGGGGTTACAAGGACAAACGAGCCACAGACCCAGTCCTCCCGGAGAGCTCAGACTAGTGGTGCAGACAGTAATTGCTAACATGATCATAAATGGGCCAGCAGGTGTGTGTCCAGGGTTGGTGGGAAGGCAACAAAGGGCAGAGGTCAGCGGAATTTGCTCAGAGCAGGTCTTGAAGGACAAGGAGACTTGTGGGAGGCTTGGGGTCTTGGGAGAAAAACTGGAGATGGTCTGCTGGGGGAGGCAGACATGCCCACGTGGGTGGAGAGAAGGTGGAGGCTTGTATTTCAATGGATAACCCAGCTCTTAGCAATCTCTGCCGTGGAGAAGGCGTGTTTATTAAACAACGTTTATTGGCGGACTCTCTGAATGACGGATCGAACTCAGAGCTCTTTCAGGGTGGGAAACCTTAATGGGTCATTTATCTTTTCATTGATTTTAGGTGACCTCTCAGGATTTACAATGCCCTAGCTTGATTTTGCCATATATGCCAAGTCCGAGAATCACCTGGGCAGCTTGTTATACATGAGTTTCTTGGGTCTCTCTCCTAAAGATTCATGTTCATTGAGTCTGGGGTGGGGTCTGAAATCTGTTTCACGTGTTCTAGGAAACCCCCGTGATCCAGCAACTTTGCAGCCTGCTACTAGTGGCAAGGTATTTGTTAAAAATAGGTACTTGTTAACTAAAATTAAAAAAAAAAATAGGTGCTTGTTAAAAGCTCATCGTTCTGGAGCCTAGCCAAATCCGTTGTGGACTCTTTGGGGCAGGATCTAGGATGTTTCACAAGCCACCCCTCCGCCTACATCTCACTCTTGCACGAGTTGGGGGATGCCTCGCTTTTGCCCAGTGGGTCCCCATCACTCAAGCCCAGCTGCTCCTTGGAATCACCTGGGAGCTTTAAAATGGCCTGGGGGCGGACCCAATTAGTCGTTTTTCTTAAAGGCATCCCAGATGGTTCTGGTATAGACTTTGGCCTGAGAACTGCAGTGGAGATGTCTGCTAACGGCCCTTCTGACACGTCACAGGTACGTCCCTTCTGGTTATATCGGTGTTCCTCACATCTGGTTGTGCACTGGAACTACCCAGCAGGGTGACAGGGCAGGAGGGGCGGTGGGGGGGCGGTAAGTCGGCTTTTAAACTCTCAGTGACAAAACGCCACCAAGATGGATTCAATCAGAACCCCCAAGGAGTGTGGGGGTGGAGAGGCTGGGGGCAGTTTCTTGGGAAGAGCTTCTTAGGTGACCAGGTGACCAGGGGTGAGGCCCTGGATGGTGGCCTTGTGTACACAGGTGTGTGAGCTGTTTGGGAGCAGTCACAATCCTCCAGAGACACGCGGGAGGACAGCCTTTCTCCCAGCCTCCTCTCCGGGAGTCAGGATTTAGCGCACCTGCCAGATTCACTAAACCTGTACCTCCCATGTTTGCAGATGGCTGCAGGAGCCCTCCTTGTCAAAGGCTCCCTCCAGGCCATCATTTCATTATTTATTCAGCATTTTCATAACTGATCCCTGAGCCCAACTGTAAAAGCGCCAAGGAGAAAACTTTGCTTAACGATCGAACAACAATTATGTCGTGTCTTGCTGCTCTACCTCTGAGTGCTGCAGCCTTCCAGTTGGTTTAGAGGGACCAGGATTCTCCAGGACTGTCGCTTCCTGGTTGCTAATCAGCCTGGGATGTTTCCACCTCAGGCAGCACGTCCCAGTTAAGAATTCACTCATCCACCTGTTTGTTCATTCACCACATCCCTGTCGAGCACCTTCTGTGGGCTGGGTCCTGTGCGGTGATGTTTGCCCTGGGTTTTGAAGAGTAAATAGGAACCACGCTGAAAAGGGAACGTAACCCTCAGGGCAGTCCTCAACTTTGCCAGCTGCTAGAATCATCGGGGAAGCCCAGGCTGTATTCTGGACCATCAAGAACCTCTGGGGTGAGACCCAGGCATCAGCATTTTTTAAAAAAGATTTTTATTTATTGTGGTGCCTGGGTGGCTCCATTGGTTAAGCCTCTGCCTTCGGCTCAGGTCATGATCTCTGGGTCCTGGGATCGAGCCCCACATGGGGCTCCCTGCTCAGTGGGGAGTCTGCTTCTCCCTCTCCCTCTACTGTTCCCCCTGCTTGTTCTCTCCCTCTCTCTGTCAAATAATAAATTTGTTTGACAGAGAGACCGTGACTATTCATTTGGAGGGGGAGGCCACCTTAAAATAAAATAAAAAAAAAGTTAACATAGCCTGAAGGCAACCTTCCAGAAGCTATCAGTCCCTAAACCGCTCTTCCCAAGCGCTCCAGAGAAATGAAAGAATGGGGGCTTCAGAGGGAGACAGATTACACGCTGACTGCTCCAAGGTAGCTATGTGACTGTTGTCCATTTATTCAGGCACTTGATTTTTGGACAAGTATTTATTGAGTGTCCTCCTATGTGCTAGGTGGATAAAGTCAAGTCTTTCCTTCAGGGAGCTCCCTGGGGAAGATGAACAGATACACATTTTTTTTTTTTTTTTTTAAATTTTGAGAGAGAGCATGGGTGCAAGTGAGGGGAGGGGCAGAGGGAGAGGAAGAGAGAGAATCTCAAGCAAATTCCACACCGAGCACGGAGCTAGACACGGGGCTCAATCTCATGACCTGAGCCAAAATCAAGAGTCAGCCTCTCATCCAACTGAGCCCTCCAGGCGCCCCAGCAGTGGCAGGAGTGGTAATGCAGTGGTAGGAGCGGGGCAAGCCCACAGGAGGAGTGCCTAGCGTCGTCTTGTGGGGCTTGGGGAAGTTTCCTGGAGGAAGTAGTCTTAAGAAGTCTGGGCAGGCGAAGGGGAGGAGGGAGGCAAACCCAAGTAGAGGAAACTGCGTCCGCCCAAGGCCAGAGGCAAGAGTGAGTGTGGCACATGGAGAGCATTGCACGTCCTCACTCTGGCTGGAGTGTGAAATGTGGGGCGGGAGGGGGATAAAGGACAAGATGAAAGAACCGGCAGGGGCCGAATCACAAGAGGCCTTATTAGAGGAGGTATGGAGCCCTGCTTCATCCCAAGGGCAGTGAGGAGCTACTGAAGGGTGTGGTGTGATTAGCTTGCAGGACTGCTGCGGGAATCTTCCTGAGAATGGGCTGAGCTCAGGTAGTGCCAAGGAAGATGGAGAGAGGCAGGTGGAGTCAAGAGCTATTTAGCATTTTTGGAATTCTCTTGGGTACGCTGTCCTGTGAAATCTAGCTACTTTAGTCTCCTCAGCTCCGGAGTCTGCCAGGCCCTTCCTGGGTCCCCCTCTAGCCCTGTGGCCTGAACGCGGCTACTCTGGGGACACTGCCCTTTGCTAACGATGTCTGGTGTCTCAAAACTCTCCTGGTGTGGTTGTTTCAGGTGGGAGGGAACTCTAGCCTCCATTTGGCTGTCTTGCCTGGAAGTAAAAGTCCGGTTTCATTTTTTTTAATCCAAGAATTATTTTAAAAAATTGAAATATTTAGGTATGAGATTTTGCTTTATTACTTTTAATCATTATTTTTGTGACTAGCAAAGGTTTTCTATTTCTGCCTTTTCAGATTTAAAGAGGTATAATTTGAGGCTTCCTATGTGGTCCATTTCTGTGATTTGAATTTAAAGAAGATGTGCTTTATTTTTTGACAATGGGGTTTGAGGTATATTAGATGTACAATTGGCCCTTGAATAACGTGGGTATGAATGGCAAGAGTCCACTGATAGGCAGGTTTTTTTTTTTTCCCCGATAAATATAGTGCAGCACAGTATATTTTCTTCCATACGATTTTTTAAAAAATATTTATTTATTTGACAGAGATCACAAGTAGGCAGGGAAGCAGGCAGAGAGAGAGGAGGAAGCAGGTTCCCCGCTGAGCAGAGAGACTGATGTGGGGCTCGATCCCAGGGCCCTGGGATCATGACCTGAGCTGAAGGCAGAGGCTTTAACCAACTGAGCCACCCAGGCACCCCTCCATATGATTTTCTTCATTTTTTTTTTTTTTTTTGAGTATAGTTGACCCGGAATGTTACATTAGTTGCAGGTATACAATATAGGGAGTCAAGAATTCTATACGTTGTATCCTGCTCACCACAAGCATAGCTGCCATCTGTCCCCATACCACACTGTTACAGTATCATTGATTATGTTCCTTACACTGTGCCTTTTATTCCCATTCCCATGACTTATTCCTTAACTGGGAGCCTGTGTTTCCCACTTCCCTTCCCCCATTTTACTCATCTCCCCATTCCCCCCTCCCTCTGGTAACATCTGTTTGTTCAGTAATGACCTTTCTAAAACACACCATCGCGGTGCCATTATCACACCCAGAAGAGGATGAACCTGATTCTTTAATATCTTCAACTCTCTAGTAGATGTTCATATTTCTAACTGTCATAAAATTTTAATGATTGTTTTAAAGCAAATTTTTTATTTTAAAAAAATTCAAAGGATCCCTTTTCTTGTTGTCAAAACCATGACCCTCATCCAGAGACTGGTTCAAGTTGGGCTTAGAGAACATTTAGGTGTTCCAATTGTGCTTCATGTCACTCAGTTTGGAACTTTCTCCGGGGCTGGTGCAGAGAACCAGTTGTGCTGGTTGGTCCCATCTTGTGCCAGTGGGTTCAAATGTGTCTGGTGAACTGCCGGAAAGTTGTCTGGGGGAAGAGTCCATCCCAGGGAAGCATCAGGAGACAGGCTTGACAGCTTAATGTGGTCATGATGCTTCTTAGAGGGGGAGCCAGGAGCAATTTTGAGAGCTGTGTGACCACTGTCCCTTGGATTTGTCTCCTGGCTCAGTCCTGTCTTGAGTGAAAACTGGGAGGACACATTCCCCTCCAAGTTCTTTAAGATATTTGGGGGCACGAGCTGACTAGAGTGGTTACCCCTGTAGCAGAGTGTGATGCCGAGGCGGGGAACAGTGGGGCTCTCTCTTCCAGCCCCTTGGCTAGGACTGGTTAAGCAGGGCAGGGGAAGGGCTGGCTTTCTGCATGTGCAATGTTATCACAGGGGAAACTTCCAGCTGGGGGAGGGGAGAAACGCCCTCAGACACCAACCAGACCTTGATCCCACTTGTTAGTGAGCACACCTTGGACAGCCCTCTGGGACTCCAGCTCCTTGATGAGGACGGAGAAGTACAGAAACTAACTTGCTTTATTCTTGTGAATACCCTCTGAGAAAGCTATTATTCCATCTTCCACATGAGAGAACCGAGGTCCAATAGAAAGAAGAGTGAGTAAGTGAAGTTTCTTTCAATGCCAAGCCATGTCTTTCTCACTCCAGTACTGCCTCCCATGCGTGGGGGGAGTGTTTTGGGGAGGGAATGCTCCTGGGCTGTGTCTGTATCAGGGACCTGCTAGGAATGTTGCTCTTCAGTCTTAAGGACTGAACGTTTTTGTCTCCCCCACCCCCACCCCCCAATGCCAGTTCATATGTTGAAATCCTAATCCCAATGTGTGGGTGTTAGGAGGTGGGGCACTTGGAAGGCGATTAGGTCATGAGGCTGGAGCCCTCATGAATGGATTAGTGTCCTTATTAAAAATACCTCAGAGAGCTCCCTCACCCCTCTCACCCCTTTCTCACCCCTTCCACCATGTGAGGACACAGCAGGAAGTTGCCAGCTCTGAGCCGGGAAGATGTCACCAGACATGGAATCGGCCAGCACCTTGCTCTTGGACATCCAGCTTCCAGTACTGTGAGAAATGAACTTCTCATGTTTAAGCCACTGAGAGTTTATGGCAGTTTTGTTCTAGTAGCCCGGATGGACTAAGAAAATAATTTTTACCCTTATTCTACTGATTGAGAAACTGAAGCTCAGTTTTACTCCAAAGCCTACAATCTAGGTCAGAATTTTTCACTGGATGTTTCCCATGAAAAACTTGGATTTGCTTCATGGTTCAGGAGAAAAATTGTCTTGGGATTTCCAATTCCGGGTTCAGAGAGTTGGCTTGGTTCTTTCTCATTTGGGGTTCAGAGTTTAGTTTGAATCCTTGGCCCTGGGATCCTCTGGTGTGTCCTAAGTATGAAGTTAAAAGCCAAGAGGTGGTGTGGCACCCTTGGGCGTCTCTCTGGAGGCAGTGCACGTTTGCTCCGGCCTGTGGCTCTTGTGGGGGTGGGGTGGGGTGTGAAAGCTGAGCAATGACTAAAAGTGGATGTGGGGAAATACCGTGAATTTTGCTCCAACCCGTTTTTATCATGCAGCTTCTCGTTCAGGGCGATATTCTCCAGACACAGGCAGGTGGGGCCCCAACTCGTGCCGGGCGGTGGCAGACAGCTGTGTCTTCTCTGCCTTTTCCAGGCCAGGGTGAGGGCTGTGCCAGGAGGCGCTTCTCAACCAGTTCCCCTCAGGCACCTCCAGGGGTCTGACTCAGAAAATGGGAGGAAATGCCAGAGGTAGAGCCAGGTACAAGCCCAGGCAAAACATGTGAGGCTGAGTGATTACCACAGTGTGAAACTGGAAATGACCCAAATGCCCAGTAGTCAGAGGGGAGAGGGAGGATGAAAGTATTTCTGCAACCACTTTGCCTCACGGTGTGCAACCGTACTGGTCTCTATGGAATGGATGAAAAACCATGATGGTGGGGAGAGCTGGGGGGTGCTCCAAAAGGAGATCAAGAACTCTAGTCTAGGGTGCCTGGGTGGCTCTGAGTTAAGCCTCTGCCTTGGGCTCAGGTCATGATCTCAGGGTCCTGGGATCGAGTCCTGCATCGGGCTCTCTGCTCGGCGGGGAGCCTGCTTCCTCCTCTCTCTCTGCCTGCCTCTCTGTCTACTTGTAATCTCTCTCTGTGAAATAAATAAATAAAATCTTAAAAAAAAAAAAAAAAGAACTCTAGTCTAGGGCCACTTTGGCTAGAACGCATACCCAAACGAGCTCACCTTGCTGCTTTCATGTCTAGCCTCGTGCTGAGAAATTTACAGAGGGTAGTCCATTGAATCTTCCACAACCTCTAGAGAAGTAGATGTTAGCACCTGCGTTCTGGTAGAAACTGAGGCTCAAAGATCAGAAAACGATTTTCTTAAGGTCACATGGTATGTGAAGTGGGATTCTTGTGAACTTAAATTCTGTAAAACTCCAAACCTTGGGCTCTGTGCCAGACTGCATGGGTTCATATCCTGGCTCTTCTGCTTATTAGTTGTGGGTTTCTAGGGGACTTACTAAGTCTCTTTCATCCTTAATAAAATGGGAGTAATAATCCTGCCTCCCTGGGGGTGTTGGAAGAACCAAAAGAGTTAAAATCAGTAAACCACTATGGGCCTGGCACATTCAATAAAAATTGGCTCTTGTTATATTGTCATTATTGTTACTACTACTTCATTCTCTAAGACATTTATGTGGCCCTAGGAATAATCTTTACATAGATGGTAGCAGACCAGTTTTAAAGATTTCCCTGGTGGAGGGGGGCGCCTGGGTGGCTCAGTGGGTTAAGCTGCTGCCTTTGGCTCAGGTCATGATCCCAGGGTCCTGGGATCGAGTCCTGCATCAGGGTCTCTGCTCAGCGGGGAGTCTGCTTCTTCCCCTCTCTCTCTCTGCCTGCCTCTCTGCCTACTTGTGATCTCTGTCTGTCAAATAAATAAATCTTAAAAAAAAAAAAAATTTCCTGGGGGTACCTGAGTGGCTCAGTCCATTAAGCGTCCAACTCTTGATTTTGACTCAGGTCTTGATGTCAGGGTTGTGAGCTTGAACCCCACCTCAGCTCAGCATGGAGCCTACTTAGGATTCTTTCTTGCCCTCTTCCTATGTCCCTCTCCCACTAAGAATACAAAAAACAATAAAAGGTTTTCTTGTCTGAAAATCCTGGAGCCAATTTGATAAAAACAACCTTTGCATATTCTGAACATGGAGAGAGATCTAGAATAGAATCCCCTCACAGGACAGTGGAGATTCTGTTTACCCAGGCCGATGAGGACTTCTGGAGCAACACAATGGTGAGATGGGGGGGGGGGGGTTGGGTGACATTGGCCTCATGTCACCCAATGAAAGAGAAATGAAAGGGAAGTTGGACTTGAACAGACATGGTGGGTCTTGAGGTGGAGCTCCGCTGTGGTTGAAAATTATGTCAAATTTTCATTTGCCCATTGGTTTGTGTTCTTTATGGTTGGTTTGATGAGGTTCTACTTAAAGGCAGGAATGGTTGGGGCATTTGAGCCTTGGTGGGCTTTCTCCATTTCCCTAATGCTTCAAAATAACAACCCATTCCATGTTGTAGTGGGTTCAGATGGCAGGTCTCAGACTCGGGTAATGTGAAGGGGAGGGACCAATCAGTGTGTCCACAGCTTGACCCTGGTAGAAGGCTGTAGCCCTGACTGCCAAGCCCCGAATCTTCCAACCCGGTCATGGAGTCCCTGCCTTCTCCAACCCTCCTAAAATGTCTCTGGTGATGGGAAGTTAGGGTCTGTGTAGAGAGTATCAGTGTGCACCAACTCTAGCTGTCCACCCCCTGGGGTGTGTGGAGGGCAGATATTTCAGCCAGGTGGGGCTCTGGCCAATGGGCTGTGAGAAGAAAGGCTATGTGTAACTTCTGGGCTGAAGTATTCATGGGCGGGTGAACCACCCTCCAGCTTTTCCAGAGAAGGCCCCTGAGGAGACCATGTGTTACCCATGGTGCTGCTCTTGGAGAGAACAGCTTCCTTCCGCCCGGTCCCTGAGGGCCTGGTTTGGGCACAGCACTGCCACTCCCCCAGCTCTCACAGGACAGGAACAGGAGTGAAAAGAAACTTGTGTGAAGCCGCTGCGATTTGGGGGTTTCCATAGCATAACCTACCATTCTGGGGTCCCTTCTCTGGAGCACAACCTAGGGTGTGTCCGCTGAGCCCTGCTGAAGCCTGTTCCTCCAAAGGGTGGCCAGAGTCGGGAGACAATGTGGCTTTTACTAGACTCGTGCCTCTGGGTTTCTGCTTTGTGCTTCCACCATGTGTCCTACCTGGTGTTTGTCCTTGCACTTTGCCCACTAGGGAGGCAACGATGTTACCTTGCTCTGTTTCTTTTTAAAAATGAATTTTAATTTTTCTCGAGGCAAAACAAATACCTGTTTAAAAAATTAGGATAATACAGTATTATACCCTACCTCTCATGGTAGGGTAGAGTTTATGGCTTTATGGCTTCCTTTTGGGTTTTCCACCATATTTATTTACTTATTTTTTAAAAGACTTATTTTATTTATTTATTTATTTACCTATTTATCTATTTATTTATTTAAAGAATTTATTTATGGGATGCCTGGTGGCTCAGTCAGTTAAGCGGCTGCCTTCAGCTCAGGTCATGATCCCAGGGTCCTGGGATCGAGTCCCGCATTGGGCTCTTTGCTCAGTGGGGAGCCTACTTCTCCCTCTGCCTGCTCTGCCTGCCCTCTTTCTCTTTCTTTATTTACTTGACAGAGCAAGAGATCACAAGCAAGCAGAGAGAGAGGAAGAAGCAGGCTCCCTGCTGAGCAGAGAGCCTGATGTGGGGCTCGATCCCAGGACCCTGAAATCATGGCCTGAGCCGAAGGCAGAGGTTTAACCCATGGAGCCACCCAGGTGCCCCTAAAAGACTTATTTTATTTTATTTATGTATTTTTTTAAGATTTTATTTATTTGCTTGACAGAGATCACAAGTAGGCAGAGAGGCAGGCAGAGAGAGGAGGGGAAGCAGGCTCCCCGCTGAGCAGAGAGCCTGATGCGGGGCTCGATCCCAGGACCCTGAGATCATGACCCGAGCCAAAGGTGCAGAGGCTTAACCCACTGAGCCACCCAGGGGCCCCTAAAAGACTTATTTTAGAGAGCTCGATCTCACTATTCTGAGATCATGACCTGAGCTGAAATCAAAAGTTGAATGCTTTACTGACTGAGCCACCCAAGCACCCTTTTACCATATTTCTAAATAATCTGTTCATAATGCTATTTCTCAATTAAAATGTTTTCTACATTATCAACTGACCTCCTACCAAAAAAATTTAGCTCTTTCCCTAATCCTGGAAACTCCCCCGTGCATTCACTTCTGCTCTTTCTATTCCTAATATAGTTATATTAAGACTTTTGGTTGAACCAATATCCAGTATTTGCCTATATGCCTATGTAAATATTGTCCATGGCAGGATCACATGAGGTACAATGATTACATTTTTTTAGCTTATTATTTTTTCCCTCAGGTTTTTATTTAAATTCTAGTTAGTTAATATACAGTGTAATATTGTTTCAGGTGTAGAATTTAGCGATTCATCACTTAGAACACCTGGTGTTCATCACAAGTGCCCTCCTTAATCCCCATCACCCAGCTAGCCCACCCCTCCTCTCCCTTCCAGCAACCCTCCGTTTGTTCTCTATAGTTGAGTCTGTTTCTTGGTTTGCCTCTTTTTTATCCCCTGTGTTCATTTGTTTTGTTTCTTAAATTTCACATGTGAGTGAAATCATATGGTATTTGTCTTTCTCTGACTGATGTATTTTGCTTAGAATAATACTGTCTAGTTCCATCCATGTAGATGTAAATGGAAGGGTTTCATTCTATATTCCATATATATGTATGGAATATTAGGAATATTACTCAGCTCTGTCTAGCTGTCTTCTTTATTCACTTATCAGTCGATGGACATCTGGGGTCTTTCCGTCTTTCCATGATTTGGCTATTGCCAAATAATTAGCGATAATTAGCATTATTGCCAATGCTGTTATAAACATTGGGGCGCTGGTATTGCTTCAAATCAGTATTTTTGGATAAATACCCAGTAGTGCAGTTGCTGGGTTGTAGGGTAGTTCTATTTTTAACTTTTCGAGGAAACTCCATACTGTTTTCCACAGTGGCTGCACCAGTTTGCATTCCCACCTACAGTGCAAACAGGGTTCCCCTTTCTCCACATCATCACCAACATCTGTTGTTTCCTGTGTTGTTAATTTTAGCCATTTTGACAGGTGTGAAGTGGTATCTCATTGTGGTTCTGATTTATATTTCCCTGAGGAGTGACGTTGAGCTTCTCTTCATGTGTCTGTTGGCCATCTTCTGTATGTCTTCTTTAGAAAAATGTCTATTCATATCTTCTGCCCATTTTTAACTGGGTTATTTGCAAGTATTACATTTTACTTCCCTTTAAAAAAGATTTTGTCAGAGCATCCACAAGGAGGGGGAGAAACAGAGGGAGAAGGAGGCTCCCCACTGAGCAGAGAGCCTGATATGGGACTCGATCCCAGGACCCCAGGATCATGACCTGAGCTGAAGACAGATATTTAATCGGCTGAGCCACCCAGGCATCCCTACATTTTACCTCTTTATACAATATGGTAGAGACCATGTTGTGTTCATCCCACTGTTTTCTATTTTCTGGGAATACGGGGATTACATTTCCCAGCCTCCTTTGCAGTTTAGCAGAGACCATGTGACTAGTTCTGGCCAATGGAAATGCGAGAGAAAGCAGAATGGCTCTTTCAGACCAAGGCAGCCCAAAGCCTTCTTCACACTGACTTTCGGCCTCCAGGCAGCTGGCGTTAAGGACTCCAATAGTGGAGTTGCAAGATAGGAACAGCCTAGGTTCCTGAGTCACCTCTTGGAGGGCAGCTGATAACCAGCATCAGCCTATGTGATGTGGATGAGATAGAAACCAATCTGTGTAAGCAGCTGAGATCTCAAGCTCTGTCTTCTGTGGCAGCTGTTGTTAGTACCTAATACTTTCAGCCTTTAAAAAAAATGGTTCTCCAGGGTGCCTGGATGGCTCAGTCATTAAGTGTCTGCCTTTGGCTCAGGTCATGAGTCCCAGGGTCCTGTGATCATGTCCCACATTGGGCTCCCTGCTCAGTGGGGAGCCTGCTTCTCCCTCTCGCACTCCCTTGGCTTGTGTTCTCTCTGTGCATGTGTGTCTCTCTCTCTCTGCCAAATAAAAATCTTAAAAAAAAAAAAAGAATTAAAAAATTATTCTCTAGTTGGCTTAATATACTTCTAGTCCTCCTGATCCATCTGCATACTCTTCCATGGAGTTCTAGATCTCGTCCCAGTAAGGCCAAACATCCAGCTTCTTCAGTTGTGCTCTCCACCCTGCGCCCCTAACTAATCTTCATGCCTAGTGAGGGGATCTCAGGCTTTTCTGTGCCTGATGGCGGTGCAGAAGGCTGATTGAAGGAGAAATAAGTTATATTTATGGGGAAGCGGCCTTACTTAATGGCTAAGAGCTCAAGCCCTTCAAGTCAAGTGGCTGTGTGACTTTCGACAATTTTCCTATACTCTCCAAGACTTAGCATCCTCATCTGAAAATGGGCATAGTAGTAACCTTAACTTCAGAGTGCTGTTGTGAGGGTTAGACGACATGATGCTTGTGAAGTGCTCTCAGCACAATTTCTGGCACAGGGGATGGCGTAGTTACTAAAAACTAGTTACTATTATCATTAAGGTGAAAAAGATGCTTTGAGGAATGACTAGGCTTCCCAAGCACCAAGTAATTTAACCTAGAAGTACGTTTTGCTTGGTCCCAGCTATAGGCAGCTTCTCCCTAATTCTAGAGGCCAACCAGGGAGGGACTGTGACAGCAGGAGACTCTCTGGGGCTGGGAACCTATGCTGGGAATCTTCTTTATCTCTGAGCGGGGCTGAGCTGGGACTCCCTGCCAATTCACACTTCCCTCCCTCCACCCCTGGGTTAGCAAGTGGTGCTGCTTATCTCCTCCCTTCCCTTGGAGTGGGGATAGGAGCTAAACAATTCAATGCAAATGTCTCTTGAGTACCTACTGCATACCAGGCGTGGTGCTAGGCAATGGATTAGAAGAGTTAACAAATAGAAAGACTTCTATTAAAGAGTTTATAACTAAGAGAGGCTGATGGTCTTTGTGTTGGATGGATGTATGATGTACAGTTCTACATAAAGGTAGGGCTAGAAAGGAAAACCATTGAGTTCTGGGAGGGAATATTTAGGTGAGCTTCTTCGTATAGGGGTGTAGAGGTAATGGATACCAGGAGGTGACAGATACTTAGAATGGTCAGGCAGCCAGGGAACAGCATGTACGAAGGGACTGAGGAGGAAAAGCCCTTGGCTTGCTGAGAGCCCTGGCAGAGGCCAAAGCGAAGTGTGAGGATCAGCAGGGAAGCTCGCGCAGGGCCGAGCGGACCACCATATTGGATTCTGGATTTTATTCAGGTGGAAAGCAGAGGAGCCCTGACTGGTTTAGAGCAGGGGACTGGCAGGATCGGATTTGTGTCTTAAAAAGGTCATTTTGAGGGGCGCCTGGGTGGCTTAGTGGTTTAAAGCCTCTGCCTTCGACTCAGGTCATGATCCCAGGGTCCTGGGATTGAGCCCCACATCGGGCTCTCTGCTCAGCAGGGAGCCTGCTTCCCTACCTCTCTCTCTCTACCTGCCTCTCTGCCTACTTGTGATCTCTGTCTGTCAAACAAATAAATAAAATCTTAAAAAAAAAAAATAAAAAGGTCATTTTGGTTCCCAAACCCTTACTCTGTGCCTCAGTTATGATGGGAAACTGAGCAGAGAGGGGAAAGGAAGGACCACGAGGGAAGAAGAGGACTTAGCAACCTGCCTTGGCCAATGGATTTCAGGTGCTACATCTTTTGGTCTTGTCCTGGATATTGGGTGTCACCATGGCAACATAACCGGACAAACATCTCAGGTTTGAAAAATGTCTATGTGTTAGCGTCCACCATGCAGAGATCCTGGTCAGTGCAAACACAGATGCCTTCCCCCTGAAACCGGTTCTCCCCACACACCTGGAGACATCCCTGGTTCGGAAGCTTAGCCGGTTTCTATTTAGAGGGGAGCTGTGTTGTCTGAGGGCAAGCAGTCTTTAGCCTCGAAAGTCCTTTCCCACCTACTGCCCCGGAGAATGTCTGTGTCGGACTGAGCCCAACTGAGCCCGGGGCTTGGGCAAACAGAGCCAGACGTGTAACATCAAAGGCCTCTTTTGTGCTCCCCTGAGCGCACTTCTTTCATCAGCGTGGCCCTACAAATATTGTCAGTAAGAAATACCTTCCGAGTCCACCTCTCTGTCCCTGTGGAGTTAACGTTCCCACGTGGCCATTTATTGAGTCTATCTCCATTATGGCCTTTATCACACTTTGTTCAGTGTTTGGTTCATTGGCCAAACATTACACATCCAGCGGTCAGGTGTTGTGCTGGGCATCAGGGACAGAGTGGGAAACCAGACAAGACCCTGACCTTATACGACCTGGGCTTATATCCTAGTGAGGGTAGATGGACAGTAGTTCAGTAAACAAAAAGCTGAGAATGATCCTTGCAGGCGGTAGTAGGTTCTGGAAGCAGCCTCTGCTGCTTAGATGCTAGTGGTAGCTCGGAGGGGAGGTGTGTGGCGGGGGTGCTTCTCTAGTCTGGTTAGTAGTGAAGGCCTCTTGCTGTTTCTTGGATATCCCATCTTCCTTGTCTCATGGGGGCCTTTCGACTTGCTGTTACCCTTGGTCTGGAAAGTTCTCCTGGCCTTCCCCCTGGCTGCCTCCTTTGGATCATTTGGGTCTCTGCTGAAGAGTCACCTTTCAGAGACGGCCCCTTTGACCACCCTCACTGAAGTAACTTGTATTTATTCCCTTGATTGTTTCTGATATGCCTCAGCCCACTCGAAATGCAAGCTCTTTTGAGGACAGAGACCTTGATTTGTGGGCTATTGGTTTCAGCTATGGCTTGATCAGAAAAACAGAAGCACTCTAGAGAGTACATATGTGAAGGGTTTTAATCCATGGAATTAGAGGCTCACACAGTTGTCAGGAGGACAGCAGGGAGTCCAGATCAGTGGAGGCATGGGTGGTCTCCACTTGTTGCAGGAAAGTGGGTGGTTCTCAAGAGCTTACTGGGAGCCTACTATGAATTTTGAGAAATGCTAGAATTGGTTGTCAGCTGTCTCAGTCCATTGTGACAAGGAAAAAATTCTCAAGAGCCTGCCTAGAAGCTGTTGCGAAACTTAAAGAACTTTCCAGAAAGCTGCTGCTGGCCAGCTCACTTGCATTTACCTGGAAGTTGTGGCGAACTTAATGTCTGCCATCTGCCTGCAACCACTGCAGAGAAAGAGGGCTTCTTTTGACTTCCAGAGCACCTCTGAATACTTCTCCTTGACGATCTCAAACCCAGAAATGTACAGGGAAGGAGATCCTGGGAAATGTGATTCTGGCTTTCCCTGCATAGAGGAGACTCTAAGGGGTGGGGACGATGCCAGATTGAAAAGCCAGAACCCAATGTGCTGCTGTATCACCTGTGTCTAGAGCAGTACTTGACACCTAGCAGGCACTCAGGTAGTAGCTGAATGATGGAAAGAATATGCCCCGGGTCCTTGGCGGGGCCAAGATTTAAACCCCCAACTCTCACTCCAAAGCCCGCACAGTCCCGTTCAAACAGCAGCTCATGACCAGGAGCCTGGGCTGGAATTGCTGACCCCGTGAGTCCCAAACAGGGTCTGAACCACAGACACGCCAACAGAGGCACACACATCAGGAGCGGTGAGTGAGGCTGGAGAGCCCAGGGAGTTTTTGATCTATAGAGGGTAGGCTGAAGAAGAGACCACCAAGCCTGTGTGATCAGTCCTCGGAAGCTCCCTGGAGGGGGTGACGCTGTAGAGTGTGCTGGTTGGAGAAACACTGTGGCTGCTTCAGGGGGGCCATCCCTGAGGGCAAAGGAGACTTAGTGTACCCTCCGGAAGGCTTGGGCATTTGGCTAGGAGGAAACCTCCTGATATTTAAAAAAAAAAAAAAAAAAAAAAAAAATCGGAAATCTCTTCTTGTATTGTTTAAATGTATGTGAAATTTGCGTGCTCTCATGGAAGAAATTGTGATTGCTCTAATATGAGAACCAGGCCTTTCTGCCACATTTTTGAGTAATACTGATGCTCCCCATGACCTGCGGGATTTAGTAGGGGGAGCGGTGGGAGCTGCAGGTATACCGTAGCCCAGGACCAGCTACTGGGGGGCCCAGTGCAAAATGAAAATGTGCTCAAAAATCAGAATTTTAAGACTGTACCAGCAGAGCTAGCGTGGAGCCCCTTGGAGCACAGGCCCTGTGTGATCGGTAACCACTTACTACAAACCAAGCGGCCTGAAATGATACAAACTTGTTTTCTCACAGCTCTGGAAGCTAGGACCCCAAAACGTGTCTCCTAGGCTGGAATCCCACTGTGGGCAGGACTGCACTTCCTGCTGAGGCTCGAGGGGAGGACCGTTTCCTTGCTTCTTCCAGCTCCGGGAGCCGCCGGTGCACCTTGGCTTATGCCCCCTTCCTCCTGTTTCTGTTGCCACACCTCCCGCTGTCGCCGTAGCCACCTTCTCTGCGTCTGTCCCATAAGAAGACTACATCTAGGGCCCCCCCTGGATCATCCAGGATGTTCTAAAAATTCTGTATCCTATCGGCAAAGTCCTTTCGGCCACATAGGGTGATGGTCACAGGTCTGGGATTGGGACGTGGATGTCTTTGGCAGCCATTTTTCTGCTGATCACCCATGCCCTTGAGGCTGGCCCTGGCAGGCCCTTAGCTGGACCCTCTGATTTGAGAGAGGCAGGCTTTGAGGCTCTCAGCAGAAGGTGAGTGGCCTGTAGGGAGCTTGGGCCCACAGAAGTGTGAGGGAGTTGGGGGGATGCCATCTCCCTCGGTAAACACCAAGCCTAGAGCCTCCCTGCTGGCCCCGGTAGGAGGGGGCTGCATCCAGTGGCCACCGGGGGCCAGAGACCTGGTGGCCTTTGGGTTGCCCTGAGCAGGTTGCCAGATTTAACAAATAAAAGTACAGGACACCCTGTACATATTTCCTCTGGTCTCCTGTCCCTGATTCTTGCTGTCACCCTCACTGCTTTCCTCCAATGGCTGTGCTTAGCCTTAGCCTTCTGGGCCTGGGGGAGACCCTCGTCATTCCCTCAAGTGCATGGCCAGAATGAGACAAGCTGGGACGGAGGGTTCAGAAGTAGTCAGAGGCAGAGCTCCACGGTGGCTCAGGAAGACACCTGGGTTTGCTGATCTGAAATAAAACAGCACTTCTTTGAAGGAAGGGGAGAGCATTTCCTAGGTGATTGCTGACTGCCTTCACCGTTGCGCAGATGGGCTGTCCTCCGGCCCCGGAGGGCTGGGGGCCTTGAGTCTCGGTGTGGCCCTCCAAAGCTCACAGGCAACTCCTAAGGGCAGGACACAGGATTCCCGGAGTAAACAGCACGTTTCACTTCCTCTGCAAACATTGCACATCTGAGAAACTAATTTCCTTTTACAGACCCATGTTTCCCAGCTGCGCGGGCCCTTGGCAGGCCAGGGTCGGACTTAATAAAATACAAGTGGGCAGGCCAGCCGGCTTTCCGTGGAATTTGTGCTCCCCAGGATTGCCCCCCACAGTCAGGGTGTCCCTGTGCTTCCTGAGGATCTGGGTCTGAGGGCACACACGAGTTTACTTCCCAGAGAAGACCTGCAGGGAAACAGACCTGTTCTCCCAATATCAATTGGGAGAAGCACTGCTATTTTATCTACCATCGGAAAAGCGAACATGCTGCCGACGGTCTTATACTATTGATTGTAAGGTGCACCTGATTTCAGAATTGGGTTACGTTGTGCAAAGGTGAGAATCTTAGACTCAGTGAGATGTGGTATTAGGTTTAAATTAAAAAAAAAAAAAAAAAGTCGTAAGGGGCGCCTGGGTGGCTCAGTTGGCGAAGCGTCTGACTCCTGATTTCAGTTCAGGTCATGACCTCAGGGTCCTGGGATTGAGCCCTGTGTCAGGCTCTGCGCTCAGCATGAAGTCTGTTTGTCCTTCTTTCTCTGCTCCTCCTGCACTCTTTCTCTGTCTGTCTCTCTCAAGTAAATAAAATATTAAAAAAATTTTAAAATGGTAGTAAAATACGCATAAGATTTACCATTCTAACCATTTTTAAATTTAGTGGTGTTTAGTGTATTTCCACTGAGTTCTTGCTTTCAGCACATCTTTCTGGCTGTGCATGGTTTCTTTTCTCTGCCCCATGGGGAGTCTATAGCAGGACCTAGAACGTTCCCCTGGACTCTTCAATCAGCTGCAGATACAGGCTGTTGAGTGTAGATGATTACCGAACTTCTGGAGTCAGAAGGTCTGGCCTGCCAGCGTCACCTCTAATGTGTTCTCTTCTTCCACGCTCTGGGAGACACTGGCTGTCTCTTGGCCTCCAGTTTGCTCCTGAGATGTTCCAGAGCTATCTTCTCTTCTCCTTCTCAGGCTTTCTTGCCAGCTTCTCGTCGGGCGGCCACACTCTCGACTTTATCATACGGAGCAATTTTCCTCTCTCCTCTCCTCTCCTAGTTCCTTCCTACCATCCTGGACTTCTCACCATTAGCAGGTTATCTCTCTACAAAGACTGCCTTGTCTCAAGAGTGATTATTGTGCTCCATCCCCCATTGGGGAGCAGCCCGCCCTTGCTGTCAGAGATTTGGCCTCTGGTGGCTTGAGACCAGGCTAAGCTGTTGTCTCTACTCTTGGAGCTTGTGTTCCACAACCAGTGTCAGATGCTAAGACGAGTGCCATATGGTGACTGCCATGCTCTGATCAGGAGGAGCGCTGAGCCTTCCAGAGCAGAGAGGAGGGGTCCTCACCCAGCCGAGGCAGCGTGCTGCAGGTGATTGGTGCGGAGCTCCCAATCTCCCAGCTGGTGCTTGCTCCCTAGCTCCCCTTTGGGAATCCCACCTCCCCTGCTCTCACTCTGTTTGGTTTGGTTTGGGCTGACCCCATCCCCAGGCTCCAGGGATGGACACATGCCCCAGGCCCATCAGCACATTCCAGACAACAGTGACTGGTCCAGGGACAGGCAAGGGACCCAATCCAGGCCACTGAAAAACCTTGGGCCTACTGGGACTATTGGATCAGTGATGCTCACCCTGGCTGGGGCTGCTCACCCTGGCTGGGGCTGCTCACTGCTGGCTATGAGCCTGGGGATGCTGAGGGTCCTCTGGTCACACATGAAGCCAGGCTGCTAGAGAATAAAGGCAAAGTTGGAAGAAACCAGCATCAAGAGTAGGACAGTGGTGACCAGATACCAGCCACGAAGCCCACTTCTGGTTCTGAAAGCCAAAGGTGTCACGTTTCTGCCTAAACCAGCTTGAGTTTAGGCTTTTGTGGATTACAACTCTAAGAGCCCTGCCTAACAGTCAGGGAAGGCTGCAAAGAGGAGGTGACCATTGAGTAGGGCCTTGAAGGATAAGTAGAAGTTTGTAGGTGGAGAAGCTGGGAAGCATGTTCTAGGCAGAATGGGCAGCATGTGTGCAGGCGAGAGGGGGAACGTGATGGGGAGGCACAAGGCAGGAGACTGGTGATGTGGGTGGCAGTTAGATGATGCAAGGCTAGGAGACAGAAGGCTGGATGACCGAGTGTCCTCAGTGGTATAGACACGGTCCTGGAGCGGGCTGCTGCGCTGGGAGTTTCCTCCTGGGACTTTATGATGCCCTATGCCGCAGATGAAGGAAGTGAGGCTTAGTGAGACATTGCGCAGAAAATTTCCAATTTAGCCTCCCCACTAAGAAAGCCACACAGGTTGTGAGGCTGAGCCCCTCCGGGAATACAGAGGAAAGTTTTGCCAAGGCAGCCACAGGGTCAATAGGCACGGCAAGGAAGGGACCAGCTGGCTTTGACTGGGTACATACTCTGTCCTAGGAGTCCTTCTGCATCCTTCCAGCTTTGTTATCTGAGAATGTGGAGGGTGAGACATTCAGGTGAGTGGGGCTTGCCTAGGGGGGCATTTCTCAGCCTGGCTGCACATGAGAACCCCCGGGATGCTTTCAAAGCTCTAGCTGCGTGGGCCAGCGCCGGCCAATTAAATTAGCATGTTGAGGTTGAGCACTCTTCGGGTGATCTTAATGGACACCAGTGTCTGTGTTAAGAGCCACTGGCTTAGGGTGGTGGTTCCCATTCACCAGGTGAGCTTGTTAAATTCCAAGTTGCTGGACCTCATTCCGCACTTTTGGACTAATTAGGGTCTGAGAATTTGCATTTCCACCAAGAGCTGAGGTGCTGCTAGGGCTCTTGGGGCACATGCCCACACTCCCTGGTTGACCCTGAGTCTCCCTAAAAGCTAGTTGGAGTGAGTCCAGGTTCTGGCTTCCTTCTGGACTTGGGGCTCCAGCATCTGGTTCTCCCACTAGTGGATCCTCGACTGGTCCCATCCTTCTCTGAGCCTTGGACAGACCTATCGCTCAGGCATCTCTCACATTGTTGAGCCTGTGGCCCTCAAACACTTCAATCTGGGTAAAATGCACAGAGCCGGAGGGGTTTGAAGGTTGGTGGGAGGGGTGGCAGCCTTGGCCCCACCTTGAGTTGGACCAGGTTGGGCTGTAGGCCAGTGGGCGCTGAGGGATGAGCTAAGACAGGCCCACCGTTCCCCTGAGTGCTTTGGAGGAGAAGGAAAGAAGGAGGTGGGTGGATGGTCCCAGAGATCCATGGGTGGGTGGTGCCCACCTTCCCTGGTTAGAAAGAAAGTTAAAAGAGTAGGTCAGAGAGTGAATACTTCTCAAGCTTTGTTAGTGGACCAGGCTGTGTGCTCGTTGAAACCTCCGACTGCTTTGCCACATGTTGTCCCTGCTCTACAGAGCTCCTCTCTGGGGCTTGGAGAGGCTCAGCAAAGAGCTAAGGCAAGCAGGGAGTTTGCAGAGCATCTGGATTTTTGAATCCAGGGTCTGTGACTCTGCAAACACCTGCTCCTTCCTGCCTACTGCTGACTGGCCCAGCACCTGAGTGGTTGCCTGTCCCATGTGTCCCTTGGCTGAAGCCACCTGTAAGTGAAGGTCCCAGTCCTTGTGAACTGGGACTGAGGATGAGGAGGAGGCTGTGCTTGGATCCTGGGTACCTGTGCCCTTACCTGGCAGTGCTGAGGAACCTAGGCTAGGTCACTGCATCTCTCTGGGCCACTGTTTCAGGGAGTGCTAGAGAAACAGAACCCATAGGGGTGTGTGTGTGTACCCCTATAAAGAGCTATATTGTAAGGAACTGGCAGGCTAGCAAGTCCCAGGACAAGCGAGGCAAGGTGCTGGGTAGAGACTCAGGAGACCTGATGGTACAGTTCCAGTCCGAGCTGGGAAGGCTGGCTAAGCCAGGAGAGCCAGCAGGCTGGAGGCCCAGGGAGGGCTGACGTTTCAGTTTGACTCTGACAGCAGGAAAAAGCCAATGTCCCAGTCTGATGGCAATTTGGCAGGAGGAATTCCCTCTAACCATCACAGTCACTTTGTGAAAAGCAGAGGTGTCTGGCCAGCATCCAGGCTGAGCATGTGTGTGAGTCACGTAACCTTCCGTCTGCCCGCGGAGGTCCTGGGAGAGCCCCAGCTGTAGGCCATCTGAGTTGCTCGCTGGCCGTGGCTGTTCTCCCCGGTGCTTCTAACGACCTTGCTATCCTGTGCTCTGTTTGGCATCCTCAGTCAGGCTCCAGGGCAAGAGGGGAATGAGGCCCAGACAAAGCCGGCCAGCCGGGGAATTAAGTGACCTTCTCTGCTTGCTCCCAGCTTCCCTTCCTGGGTGAGCATGTCTGGGAGACAGCTTGGAGTCAGGGCTAAATCTGCCAGCAGAATTTCCCGGTGGGAGGAGGGTCTCACTCTGCATGTGGGCCCCAAGCCTGCTGCAGAAGGCCCGGCCCGGAAGAGCTGGCTAGAGCCCAGTGCGTCTGGAGGACTGAAGGATGACTCTGGTCCTGCTCTTGTCTGGAAGGTGGCCTCGGCTGTCCAGGGTGGCTCGTGGGGCAGATGAAGGATCCATCTGTCTACCTCTGCTTAGGGCATCCCAACTTGCCCCCCACCAGCCATCCCCCACCCTTAGGTTCTGATGCCATCTTGCTTCTTGCGGCTGCCATCTTTCTGAAAGCAGCACCTTGACATTCAAGCTTTTTTTTTTACTTGGGGGTGGGGCAGAGGGAGAGGGAGAGAGAGAATCTTAAGCAGCCTCCATGCCTACACACCCAGTGCAAAGCCCAATGTGGGGGTCAGTCTCATGACCCTGAGATCATGACCTGAGCAGAAATCAAGAGTCAGATGCTTCACCGACTGAGCCATCCAGCGGTCTGACATTCAAGCTTTTTCAGAAAAACCGTTTTTGTCAAAGCAGACTTGGGTGTCTTATATGCTCGTTCCCACACTGTCTCTCACTGGGTTTGACGCAATTTTTTTCAGTGCTGACTCTGAGAGGATGAGAAGGAAGAGGAGTGGGTGGTGAGGCTCCCCCTTCAGATGGCAAGCCCCACGGGAGATGAGATGTGAAAGGCCTCGGGGTCCCTGGGAGGGGGCTGCTTAGCCTCTAGGGAGGCAGGGGCACCTGGGAAAGGCCACACCCCAGGGAGCTGCAGCCTGGGGTGGGGGTGGGTACAGAGAGCGCATGGGGGAGACAAGGAAGTCTGAGGGGAGGGGTCATTCTGACACTGTGCACGGATATCCTCCCTATGCCTTCTGGGGGTGTATGCATTAACCACAGGAGATGTCAGGAGAGCAGGGGCTTATATTTTAAACCTCTGTCACATAAAAAAATTGAAAGCAGGAAAAATATAGGAAGTAGCGATATATAAAGATAATATCTTGTGGACTTAGTGTCATGCCTGGTGTTTGAAGAAATGAGGTATTGGGGGGCTTCATGGAGGCATTGGTGTGCCTGGCGGTTGAGGAGAGGGAACGTTTGGGGACAATGGGCAGGAGCAGCGGCTGGTTTGGCTGGGAGACTGGTTATGTTGGTCACCTAGAATACATTGAGGCTAATGGGAACCAAGTTTCTTACTGTTAGGTGATTTGTGAACATGAGAAGGAGGAAGGCTAGAGAGATCCGTGAGGGCTGGATAGGTATGACTACATTGATGTATATTTATACACAAATTAAAACCGTGAGTTTAATGTATATATGCAGATATATACAAATATATAGGTATAGGTGTTTTTACATCTACTCACATACGTACCTGCATCCCTCAGTTTCTAGAGGGCCTAGAAGCAATGACATTCATAGCAACTATGAACACATCAAGTTCCCAGGTCTTGGCTTCCAAACACCATTCTCCACTAACGTGAACCAGGGCTTCTTGGAGAAGTGCTGGTTCCAGAGACATAGCAGAGAAAGGACAAGATGAGTCTGAAACATCTTGTGCCAGAGAGTAAGGAAGTGCTCAAAGAACGAGGAGGACACCTAAGAAGGGTCAGAAGGGAGGGGCTCTTACTGACCAAATCTGGGTAATTTGTGCATCAACATAAATAGGGATAGTAGGGAATAAAACTTATTGAATAAAGCAGGAGTCCACGAGCCCACATTGATATATAAATAATAAAGCAGGGAAAGTGCTTTCTTGCAAGAGATCACCAATAGATACGTGTAGAAGGAATGTTGGAAACCAGAAAACTTGACGTTCAACGACCATCTGGTGGTGGCTGATTCAGGCTGCAGTTGTCCACGATCCTAAGACTGGCGGATGAGTATTTGAGGAACAGGATATGGGGGTGATAACAGAATGTGTCCCCAGAAAATATTTATCAGTTACAAAGCCAAGAATGGTGATCCCCCCACCCCAGGAGAATAAGGCACATACCATTTGAGCAGGTGATCAAAATGAGCCCTACCATCGCCAGGCACCTCCTGGTAGGAAGATGGCCTTGTTTCTGTGCTCTTCCTGCCAAGAATGCATAGCTTGAGGAAGTAGCAGGCCCTGGGATGAGAGTTGCCTTATAAAATGAAAGGCTTGTACTCTTTTAAAAAAAAAATGCATAGCTGTTGAGGAAAGACTTGAAATGGGAGAAAATGTTGCAGTTTGAAGGAGCCTAGAGAGCCCCAGCTAAATGCTGGGTGTGGTCCTAGACCGATGCTGGACCAGAAAGGAAAAAGACATCATTGGGACCCTTGGTGAAATTTGAATGGAGTGCGAATGCCGGCGATACACGTCATTGTTGACTTCCTGATTTGCAAGGTGATAAGGTAGTTATGTTAGAGTGTCCTCATTTTTTAGGAAATTTACCCTGGAGTATTTGGGGGTAATCTGATAACCTATCTGCAGCTTGCTCACCAACGGTTCAAAAGAAGACTAATGAGTTTCTAGGACTTGTGAATAGAGAGTGAGTGTGCACGCGTGCAAGGAAGCAGTTGTGGAAGACTTAGTTGGTTGTGGAAGACTTAGTTGGGGAACTTGGGTAAAAGGGGGATGTTCTTTGTATTTTTCTTACAACTTTCCTGTAAATCCTTTCCAAATTATTTTTTAAGAGAATAAGAAAAAAATTCCCCACTCATAAGAAAAAAAACAACCCACTCAGAGCCCGACCAACCCACAGGGAACTGTAAAACATTTTAGAGCATTTCCCTCCAGTTTATGTGAATTTTTATGAAGTTAAAATCGTGTTCTGTATACTATTTTATATCCTACTGTATCACTTAAAATGGTAACATAAACATTTCCCCATGTGTTATTATAAACGGTTCATAAACATTGTTTTTATGGCCACATAGTGTCCCACTGAGAGGTTGTATCAAAACTAACCAATTTAACTATGGTTGGACAGCATTCAGGTTATTTCCTTTAAAAAAAAAAAAATGACAGGGGGCCTGGGTGGCTCAGTCAGTTGAGCGTCTGTCTTCCGCTCAGGTAATGATCCCGGCCGGGGTCCTGAGATCGAGTCCCGCATCAGGCTCCTTGCTCAGCAGGGAGCCTGCTTCTCCCTTTGCCGATGCCCTTCCACTCGGCTTGTGCTCGCTCTCTCTCTCTCTCTCTCTCTGTCAAATAAATAAAAAACAAAGTCTTTAAAAAGAAAAAAAAAGCACGCTGCAACAAATATCTTTGATAACAAAGCATTTTATGTTTGCTTGTCTTCGGGTAGATTTCTAGAAATGGAATTACTGAAGGGGTAGGGGTATTTTAAAATGACTGGGCCACTGCCACACTGCTTTCCAGAAGCATGTTTGCAGCGATTCTCTGTGGCAGTGAGTGAGTGCTGGTCTCACTGCATCCTCACTAGCATTTAAAAATTCTTCACTCTTTTGTTAGGTGAAGAGTGATGACTTATTGCCTTATTGTGTATTCCTTTCATTTCTAGAGATGTTGAAAATTTTACGAGTGGTTTGTTGAACGAGTTGTGGTTCTTTGTTGATGTCACCATGCTTTTCCTCGGCTCACTGAGGCTGGAAGCTTCTCCAAGGACTGGGGCCAAGTGACCTTTGTGTCTAGAGCCCTCCTCTTAGGACCGGCTGCCCCTGGTGTTCATGTCTGGCTTTTCTGGAACCATCTGACCTCACGTGGCTCATGTGCCTGGGTGACTTTATTTTCACTGGGGATCATTTGGGGAGCCACAGTTGTCTGGCTTAGCCTGGGCCACTTCCCAACTAGTCCTTCTGGTTTGTTTCAGCTCCCTGGCCTGTGAGCAACCCCGACCCACTTTGATTTTATTAGATGTTTTTCCTCTTTTGTCATTTTTGAAACATAAAAATAGGAATTCTGATTTTCCCCTCATGTTATTAAAAGCAATATATAATGTATGATCGCTATAAAAATGCAGATACTGCAAAAAAGTGTAAAAAAAGACCATGTCCCCCACAGTCATCTAATCCAGACTGATCTGGTATTAATATTGGGAATAGTCTTTTCCAGATTTTTTCTATGTATATAGATATAGATTAATCCTTACCAAAAATGGGCTGATTGAACGCTTGATTAAAAAAATCTTTTCAAAGTTCATTTTTAAAGGTTGGTAGTACAACTCCAGATTTATATATATACTTTGTATTCTGTATCTTTTGGGTTAACATAAATGTTGACTTGTTCAAGCATTAGCCTCCTTTCACTTCCATATTAAAAAACAAATTTCTGGGGCACCTGGGTGGCTCAGTTGTTTAGCATCTACTTCGGCTGGGGTCGTGATCCCAGGGTCCTGGATTGAGTCCTGCATCGGGCTCTCTGCTCGGCGGGTAGCCTGCTTCTCCTCCTCCCACTCCCCCTGCTTGTGTTCCCTCTCTCTCTCTATCAAATAAATAAAATCTTTTTTTTTTTAAGATTTTATTTATTTATTTGACAGACAGAGATCACAAGTAGGCAGAGAGGCAGGCAGAGAGAGAGAGAGAGGAGGAAGCAGGCTCCCTGCTGAGCTGAGAGCCCGATGCAGGGCTTGATCCCAGGACCCTGAGATCATGACCTGAGCCGAAGGCAGAGGCTTTAACCCACTGAGCCACCCAGGTGCCCCCTAAATAAATAAAATCTTTAAAAAAAAAAATCAAATTTCTGTTTGTAATGCACAACATTTCTGAGCCATAGTGGAAACATGCATGTGTGTTTAAGAAAAACTTGGTTAGGGATGTCTGGGTGGCTCAGTGAGTTAAGCCTCTGCCTTCGGCTCAGGTCATGATCTCAGGGTCCTGGGATCGAGCCCCGCATCAGACTCTCTGCTCAGCCGGGAACCTCCTTCCCCCTCTCTCTCTGCCTGCCTCTCTCTGTCAAATAAATAAATAAATAAAAATCTAAAAAAAAAAGAAAAAAGAACCTTGCTCGAAGGGCACCTGGGTGGCTCTGTCAGTTAAGCCTCTGCCTTCAGCTCAGGTCATGATCCCAGGGTCCTGGGATCGAGCCCCGCATCGGGCTCTCTGCTTGGTAAGGAGCCTACTTCCCCCTCTCTCTCTGCCTGCCTCTCTGCCTACTTGTGATCTCTCTCTCTCTGTCAAACAAATAAAGTCTTTAAAAAAGAAAGAAAGAAGGAAAGAAAACATTGCTTGACAGGGCTGCTTGCGTGGCTCAGTATGTTAAGTGTCTCTTATTATGGCTCAAGTCATGATCTCAGGGTTGTGGAGTTCAGCCCCTTGTGGGGCTCTGTACTGGGTGGGGAGTCTGCTGGAGATTCTCTCTCTCACCCTCTCTTCCTCCCCCTGCCCTACACTCACACGTTCTCTCAAATAAATACATCTTAAAAAATAAAAAACTAAAACCAGAAAGAAAACATTGCTCATCAAATAATATTCTAGCCCCTAAAAGCACATTCAGAAAAGGCAAAAAGTTGGGGGGAGCCTCAGCTCCTATCTAGTCCTTAAAACCTTTAAGCATCAGTCTACAGTCACCACTAGGCCATACTGATTGCCAATCCAGTCACCTAAACTAAGCACCTGCATATGGCTTGAGCCGTCCTTTGTCCTTTGTGAAGTTATTTATTGGAACTATAGGTTTTAAGTCATGTTAACATGGCGACATATTCGCAACTTATTACTGACGTAGATTTTTCCAGTTTGTTCGAGATTACAGATTATATACATGGAATGAAACAGCCTTTCCGGCTGACAAGTGGCTCCACGGGGCACACGATGTCTCTTACAGTAGGTTTGTGACACTAAAACCAGGGGACTGTAGCCATCAGGGAATGGACAGGGGAACAACCAGGGAAGACACATCTGAGCGCGGGCTGGAATCGTAAGTAGATGATTATTTGAAGGAGTACAGATTGTCACTGGGAAGAACGTCTTCCCAGACTCCCAGGAGAACTCTAGTCACCGTCTGATGAAAAAAGAAAGACTGGAGTGGCCTCATTCACAAAGGAACATGTCCTCATGGCCGGAACCAAGGAAGCAAACTCCGGCTGAGGAATTAGGATTCACAGCAATCAGTAACTTGGAATGCTGATGTTAAGGAGGAAAGTGCGGGGAGCGGGGTACTGCTTGTGCGGCCGGATTTCCCAAACCTAAGAACCGCAATCCAAAATCAACTTACTACAAGCAAATATAATAAGTTTTGACCTATGGATGCTTGGTGTTTTAGAGATATTCAGGTAATCATTTATTTAAACAAGAGCTTATGAAAACTGGACTGGGTATATATCCTAAAGATACAAACGTGGTGCTCTGAAGGGGCACGTGCACCTGAATGTTTATAGCAGCAATGTCCACAATAGCCAAACTGTGGAAAGAGCCTAGATGTCCATCAACAGATGAATGGATAAAGAAGATGTGGTGTATATATACACAATGGAATACTATGCAGCCATCAAAAGACATGAAATCTTGCCATTTGCGATGACGTGGATGGAACTAGAGGGTATTATGTTTAGTGAAATAAGTCAATCGGAGAAAGACAACTATCATATGATCTCTTTGATATGAGGAAGTGGAGATGCAATGCAGGGGGGTTGGGGGGAGGTAGGAAAAGAAAAAATGAAAAGATGGGATTGGGAGGGAGACAAACCATAAAAGACTCAATCTCAAAAAACAGACTGAGGGTTGCTGGGGGTGGGGGTGGGAGAGGGTGGTGGGGAAATGGACATTGGGGAGGGTATGTGCTATGATGAGTGCTGTGAAATGTGTAAACCTGGCGATTCACAGACCTGTACCCCTGGGGATAAAAATACATTGTATGTTTATTAAAATAAAAAAAAATAAATTAAAAGAAAAAGAGCTTATGAAAACTGGAGGTTAAAAAAAAAACCTATGATGATGATCACTTGAAGAAAATAGACATGCAGTATTTATTAAGTAGAATCCCTAAAAATTCAAGATCCTGAAATAGGTTACAACGGATATGTTTGTCAGAAGTAAGGGAGTGGAGAATGCCAGAGAGATGTGTTAATATTCCATAACATAGTTTTATGTTTTTTAAAAATTTTTCATGTAGTTTGATAGTTGTTCCCCCTTGCTCCTTGTGTGGACGTATTTCATCATTCCCCACGTACACTCCAGTGAGCAGACGGCCGCCGTGCGGGGTCGGGTGTGTTTGTGGTCCCTGGTCCAGCCGAGAGCAGGTCGGTGAAGGATGACTATGCATATTTTATAGTTACATTTCAGCTCAAGCACATGGGATGAAGCCCTGCTTCGTTGGATTTTCGGTCCCCTGCCTTTTCCAGTGTTTCTTTCTTGGCGGATTGCTGTCCTTCTCTTTTAGGTGGTTTTATAGCTTCCCAAATTACCTTCTTTCTGCTTCCTTATATTTCACTTTGTTTCGCCAAAATCCTGTGTCTGTGAGCTCTGGGTCTTTGGCGCGAGTGCGGGCTGAACCTGGGCTGTATCTTGCCAGCTTCTCAGTGTGGTCCCCTCCAGATTGAAGGGGACAGTCTGACTGCCCCTGCCCAAGGTCCCCGAAAGTACTCCAGCTTAGCTTGTGCTCAGCCATCCTGGCAGGGCCGGTGGGACTCCTGGGCTCATTTTGTAGCTTGGGTGTTTATGTGGCTTTTGACCCAGCAAATGTATCCTTCCATCCGCTAGCAGTGAAAGGAATGTAAGCCTTGTTTGTTGGGTGCCAGGCACGGTGCCGGGTGTCCCCGAGGCAGTTTCGATTCACTCTGTGAAGTAGGTGCTGCTTCTAGACTGAGAAACTGATTTCTCTAGTGTCATACCTTAGAGACAGTGTCGTACCTTGGGGACTTGAGCCTAGATCTGTCTGCGCTCATAACCACTCAGTCACGACGTGCCTTCCTTCCTGCATATGACCACTGGCAACACTGTGGTGTGTGCCTTTCCAGGCTGCCTGTGTGTGATCTCGCACATGTGCTTGCACACTCTGTCTCTCTCTCACACACCCACTCTCTGTCTCTCTCGATCTGTCCCCACTTGTCATTCACACACAGAAGTGTGTACATTTTTACCATACTGGACTATTACATGTGCCTTTCCCCCACGAACTCACGTTAAGAAGGGGCAATTGAGAGAAACAGAATCTATCTCAGCCGACCCCCTCTGGGCGGGGCCTCCTAGGCCCTTCTTCCTCCAACACAGCCCAGTGCAGGAGTCACAAGGGGAAGGTTTAGAGGACTGCTTCTAGGGGACCCCTGCAGGGTGACTCTGCAGGCCACAGGCTGGGTGCTCTGTGTGTCCCCAGATCCTGTTCCTGGGAGCCCCTGGAGTGGTACTGGGCGCCCATATGCTGATTAAGGCTCAAACGGTGGCCAGAGATGGGGGATCCCTCAGGGCTCAAGTGGCCAGCTCTCCTATGCCACTTCTCGGCTGCTACTTCTCCACGGGAAAGGATTCTAACACTGGCTTCATGAGTTTTGTTGTTCCTTTCCATGGAGTTTATTTTACTGTGAGGACAAAAATCATGATAGAAATGAGAAAAACAAAGAAGAGGAAAACCTAGAAGCACCATATCCCCCAAGAGGGGGACACCATGTTATTTCTGACCATGACTCCCTAGTCCAGAGAGGGGCTGTAGGCTAATTTCCTTGAGATACCAACAATAGGGACACGGCTCATAGTTCTGTCATTATCTGAGCTTTCGGTGCCCAGGGATTTTGATGGCTATTTGGATTCTTTATTTACAGATATTCTTAGAAGTGGGATTCTTAGAAGAGGCTCTTTCTTAGAAGTATTAGGTGAAGGCATTTGAAATATTTGGTCAAATGGATGAAGAGTTGTACCCCTCACCAGGGGTCTAAGGAACGAGCATGACTTCTTGAAAGATGAGTCCATGAGATGGTGACACCAAGCCCTTGTGGAGTTATCAAGTTTCTTATGACGGAAACTATTCAAGCAGAGGTTATCAGGTCGGTTCTCATTGTGGGCATCCTCCTTGTCCCTTTCCTCGTCATTTTGGAAGTGTGGGGGATTATTGTCCTAACAATTTGGGGGTGAAGCGCTTCCATTTAGCGGGCGAGTCCTCCAGTATGGGGACACCCATATGACAAGAACCTTTCTTGCCTCTTCCCCAATCTTTTTTTTTTTTTTGAAGATTTTATTTATTTATTTGACAGAGAGAGAGAGAGAGATCACAAGTACACAGAGAGGCAGGCAGAGAGAGAGGGGGAAGCAGGCTCCATGCTGAGCAGAGAACCCGACGTGGGGCTTGACCCCAGGACCCTGAAATCATGACCTGAGCCAAAGGCAGAGGTTTAACCCACTGAGCCACCCAGGCACCCCGCCTCTTCCCCAATCTTGACTATCCTGGAAGAAAATTGTGTCTGTAAAAACAGAACAAAAGCCTGTTTATAGTTTTCTGAGCCTGGTACCTAAAGTTGTTTTACCTACAAGTGCAATTTTTTTTCATTTTTAAAACACAATCTTAATTTTTTAGTATAGAATATATAAAGAACTTACAAAATGGATAAAGAGGATGGATGTGTACACCCCCCCACCACACACACACCATGGAATAAATCAGTCCGAGAAAGAAACACAGTAAGATTTCACTCATATGTGGAATTTAAGAAACAAAACAAGCAAAGGGTAAAAAGAGAAACCAAGAAACAGACTCTTAATTATAGAGAACAAACTGATGGTTACTAGAGCGGGGGAGGGGGAGAGTTGGGGAGGATGGGGGAATAGGAAATGGGCTTTAAGGAGCACGCCTGTTGCGATGAGTGCGGGGTGACCTATGGAAGCGTCGAATCACTATATTGCACGCCTGAAACGAATGCAACACTGTATGTTAACTGGAATTAAAAACTGAAATATAAAATACAAACTTTTCAGAAGTGCAACTGGTGGGCAAAACAAAAAAGATTATACTTTGTATTGTTTGCAATTTTAACAAGAGTGGACCATCACTTTGGAAAATCACAGCCTCAATGGCAATGATGCTTATAACTTTTGAGTGGTCGACAGATCTAGAACTGCCTGCGTTTGTGGGTGTTGATTCGTGGTTACAACACACACACACACACACACACACACACACAAACACACACAGAGGATAGGTAGATTTAGTTTGCTTGTGTTCAAATGTCAAGTATTAAGTTGAATCATATGAATTTTCATAGATGAGAAACCATTCCATATCAGCAATTTCAGATGGTTCACCTTAACATTGAAGAGTGTCTAACTTCCAACCTTCCTAGGCAAGCCTCTCACTACTGTATGCCCAAGCATTTCCGTGCTGAAATGAAATCTCATTACATTCCTTTTCTCATTTACATTGCTAATAAAGCATTCTATCCTTTTTTTTTTTTTTTAAGATCTTAATTATCCATTTGAGAGACAGTAGGAGTGGTGGGGGAGAAAAGGGGGGAGGTGAGCAGAGGGAGAAGGAGAGGCAGACTCCCCGCTGAGCAGGGAACCCAATATGGGGCTCGATCCCAGGACTCTGAGCCAAAACCCAGTCAGAAGCTTAGCAGACTGAACCACCCAGGTGCCCCAAGCATTCTGTTCTCGAGTTTGCATCTAAGTGGATCTCTTTATTTTTTAATTTTTTATTTTTTTAAAGATTTCATTTATTTGACAGAGACCCTGTGAGAGAGGGAACACAAGCAGGGGGAATGGGAGATGGAGAAGCAGGCTTCCTGCTGAGCAGAGAGCCCCATGTTGGGCTCAATCCCAGGACCCTGGGATTCTGACCTGAGCCGAAGGCAGACACTCAACAACTGAGCCACCCAGGTGCCCATAAGTGGATCACTTTATCACAGAGTTTCGATTGAGAAAGGTGAAGGAGGCATTAAAAATGTTGGGGTGCCTGGGTGGCTCAGCGGGTTAAGCCTCTGCCTTCGGCTCAGGTCATGATCTCAGGGTCCTGGGATCGAGCCCCGAATCGGACTCTCTGCTTACCAGGGAGCCTGCTTCCTCCTCTCTCTCTGCCTGCCTCTCTGCCTACTTGTGATCTCTCTGTCAAATAAATAAATAAATCTTTAAAAAAAATGTTTATGAAGAGGGAGTGCTGGGTCTGACAGAGCTGGGAAATACCAAGTTAGGGGCCTTCTGAAGGCGAGACCCATAACCTCCCGCTGCCCCTAGGTGCCCTGCAGAGACCTTCCACACTGTAGTTACCGTGTTCCCTACAGCAGGCAAGCCCGTGTCCTGTGGAGTTGGCCACTCACATCTGAGAGCAGAGGAGGGGGAACCAACACGGGGCATCTCCTTGTGCCCTTATGTGAGACCCCTCTTTCCACCTCCCAGCAATTCTGCCAGAAAGGGTGGGCTGCCCAGAGCCTGCAGGCTGAGGCTTAGAGTGGTTCACATACTTGCCCGAGATGACACAGTACACAGTGGAGTGGCTGGAAATCTGAGATGCTCAGTTAAGTCTGAATTTCAGATGAACAACGAATCTTCATGTTACAGTGTAAGTATGCCCTCAAATGATTGCCTGGGACGTACTTATGCTAGAATATGATTTCTCATTGATCGAACTTTCAAAATGAACTGGTTGTCCTATATTATCACGAAATCTGGCAATCTCGTGATGCTTTCTGCTCTCTATTACCCCCGTTCCCCCGCTACCTTGTTCTTTGCTTTTCTTACTCAGAAGGTTGATCCCTAGATTTAAAAAAAAAATTATTTATTTATTTGGCAGACAGAGATCACAAGGAGGGAGAGAGGCAGGTAGAGAGAGAGGGGGAGGCAGGCTCCCTGCTGAGTAGAGAGCCCGATGTGGGCTCGATTCCAGGACCCTGAGATCATGACCTGAGCTGAAGGCAGAGGCTTAGCCCACTGAGCCACCCAGGTGGCCCTGATCTCTAGATTTTTATCCCAAAAATGTCTCTTGGGCTCCAATGTAACCCTGGGTGGGGTGGGGTGGGGTGGGGTGGGGTGTGTGGGGCAGGAAGTTGGAGCCCTTCCCTGCGGTTTACAGGGACCCTGAGGCCTGGCCCTGGTTGTAGAAGGGACACAGCTTTCTCATCTGTGAGTTGGAGAGTTGAAATACACCATCCCAAGGGTCAGAGGATACTTACTGGGTTCTAGGGCTACAGGGATGAGCAAAACCCATCCCTTTCCTAGTTCCCTTTCCTTCGGGAACTAACACTCTAATGGGGGAGACATAAACAGTAAATAAGATGTACTAAGTCCTTGACCTCCTGTGGGTCAGGCCCTGAGCTGGGGATTTTACAAGCATAGGTCCCTCTAGCATCCCTATTATGCCTATCCCACCGACGTCCGGGGTTTGGTATGGTGCTGCTGTTAGCAGGGATGGGTCCAGATGTTGTGGGGCCGGTAGACCCTTCCCAGGATCTCTGGAGGAGTGTGTCCAAAAGAGAGGCCTTGTGACTTTATCTCCGACAGCTTCACTGTCCATATGGCTCTGGGCTGAGTTGATGATTATCGAATGAACCGACAACTTTGTAAGGTGGTTTCCCTGATTATAACGGTGGAGACTGAGGTTCAGAGACAAGAAGGGACTTCCCCAAACTGATACAACCAGGAGGCGGCAGGGCTGGCATTGGGCTTGGTTCAACGGGAAGAGAAGGTGACAGCGAGAAGCCCCTTTCCATTTCACCCTTGTGTTGACTTGCTGAGAAACTTTGGCCCAGTGTCTTCACCTCTCTGTGCCTTTGTATCCTCATCGATAACATGGAGACAACAATACTGCTCCTTGCTCATCTGGAATCAGGGTCTCTCCCCGTTTGTAGTCCTCCCTTCCCCTCCTGAGGGAAAGCGCAAGGCTTCTCAAGTGTTCAGGGCCACCTCAGGACCTTGGAACCCACGCTGAGGACTAATGGGGTGGGATGGGCCCAGGTAGCCAAGAGAGGCATGGGTTTGGAATGGCTCGGTTTTTGCCTCCTTTTTGGAGGATATGGCCCTGGGGCTCCTTGTCTCCCCCAGAGCTCTGGTGGGTATGGGAGAGGGGACAGGGTAGCAAAGGCAGTAGAACTGTTCTGCCAGTGCGGGCTGGGTCCAGCCCGGGGAGGCCTAGAAAAACCCAGGACAAACACCAGGCACAGTTTCGGCGAGGCTCTGGTAAGGAGGAAGCCGGAGGCGGAAGGAAAGGGGAACTACCTCGATCTGTGAGCCCCTGCCACACTGGGGTTTTATGTACGTTGCATGATATTTTATACAGACACACTTTTTGGTGTGTCAGACACCACTGTGCTCAGCACGTTCTCTGTATTAACTCTTTTAGTCCTTATGACCAACCCACTGAGGTAATAATGCCCCACTTTATAGATGAGAAAAACCGAGGCACAGAGCAGTGAAGTGACTTATTCAAGGTCATGTATGGAACAAATGGTGGGCAAATAGGATTTGAACCCAGAGAGTCTGGCTCCAGAGTCCACCTGGCGTGACTGTCAGAGCAGATCCCACCATGCCGCTTTGACAGACGTAAACTGAGGCTGGGTTGAGGCCAAGCCTCGATCCCGCTAGAAGTAGCAGAGCCTGAATTCAAACCCAGGGCCATCTGACTCCAAAGCCCCTGCCTTTCCTGTTCCAGAAAGCTGCCCCCCAGCCCAGGGCGATATCCGAACCTGTGTCCCTTAGCTCTTGTGGGATATTGGGGACCGTTTCCGGAGATGCTCAGTTAAGCTCTGGTCTCCCTGTGACCCTGGTCCTGACTACCTTCCCCCCAGCTTCCTGCAGCCTCCACCTGTGTAGAAATCAGGCCAGGTAGCGACAGGCAGAGGGTCCCTCGGGCCATGTCCCTGTGAAGACTCTGAGGAGAAGCCCCTCGAGGTCCCACAGCCTCCAGCTGTCCTGACTGTCCCTTAGGGCTGTGTCCCCATTGCTGCCATCTCCTCTGTCCAGTGCAGGCGAGGTGCTTGGTGACGCTATGTGAGCCAGGCATGGGGACTGGGTCTTTCAGAGGTGTCCCGTCTGCGAAAGTGTCTGAATGGCTGGTGGCCCAGAGGCTGCAGACCGAGGTATGAGTTGCTGTCCTCTGCTGTCTGGTTTGGTGACACTAGACAAGGCACTCCCTGAACCTCCTCTGGGTAACAGCTCCTACTTAATTCCCTTCTCTTCTCAGGCCTGAGGGGCTCACTTTTCTTTTCCTTCGGCCCCGCCCTCCTCCCCCCTTCTTCTTTTTTTTTTTTTTTAATTGTGGCAAAATGTATACAACCTAAAACTCACCATTTTAATTAATTAATTTATTTGACAGAGAGATTATAAGTAGGCAGAGAGGCAGGCAGGGAGAGAGGAGGAAGCAGGCTCCCTGCTGAGCAGGGAGCCCTATGCATGGCTTGATCCCAGGACCCTGGGTTCATGACCTGAGCTGAAGGCAGAGGCTTTAACCCATTGAGCCACCCAGGCGCCCCAAACTCACCATTTTAAAGAATACAGTTGAGTGGCATTAAGTACATTCACACGATTGTGCAACCCTCCCCACCACCCGAGTCCAGAACTTACTCATCCTCTCAAACTGACACTGCACCCGTTTGACAGTAACTCCTGACTCCCCGACTCCCCCAGCCCTTGGTAACCACTAGAACCAATAGAATACTTTCTGTCTTGATGAATTTGCTTATTTTAGGTACCTGGTATTGGTGGAATGACACAACGTTTGTCCTTTAGTATATGGCTTTTTTCACTTAGCATGTCTTTCAAGTTCACCCATGTCTTTTTTTTTTTTTTTAAGATTTTATTTTTTTGACAGAGAGACGGCAAGAGAGGAAATACAAGCAGGGGGAGCAGGAGAGGGAGAAGCAGGCCTCCTGCTGAGCGGGGAGCCAATGTGGCACTCGATCCCAGAACCCTGGGATCATGACCTGAGCGTTAAGTCGTTAAGGACACTTAACGACTGAGTCACCCAGGTGCCCCAAGTTCATCCATGTCCTAACAGGTATCAGAATCTCCTTCTTTTTGAAGGCGGGGCAATATTCCATTGTACGTCTGTAGCACGTTTTATTTGTCTGTTGGTCTATAGAACCCCTGCAGGACAGCAGCAAGACCTTCCCTTTGGACGTGGGTCGCTCCCACCTTTTGGTCATTGTGAATAATGTGAAATGAACGTGGCCGTCCAAGTATCCATTCTAGTCTCTGCTTGGAATTCTTTTGGACATGTACCCAGAAGTGGGATGGTGGATTGCATGGCAACTCTGTGTCAAATTTTTTGATGTCCGTCCCTTCTTAGACACCCACTCCCCCATCTCTTGCCATTTGACTTTCATGTAGGCAAGTCCTCTTGATGCGTTATTTCTTGTGGATCTGGTTCGGGTTTGGTAAGTGATCATCTGGCAAAGCTTTGGGACTTGCCTCCCTCCCTCCAGGTCCCCTGCTTGGGCCGGAGCTGGTCAGCTACTCTAGGACCCGGAGCCCATCTGTTGGGGACTACTAAGCCAGTGGCTGTCCGAGCAGCTGCACGGGGCCTAGGGAGGACTGTCTCCGAGGGGTTGGGGAGCAGAACTTTGTCTGAGTGGGCTTATTGCTTATGACTTGGGGCCATCTGCGGACAGCAGGACATCGCTCAGCAGAGCTGCTTAAACATGTCAAGATCCCTCAGCGCGTCAAGATCACTCAGTGGCGCCACCTCTGCCCAAGAGTTCGACTCAAAGGCGATTCTTCTGTGACACAGCTTATTGTCTGGGAAGAAACTTGGTCTTGGGAGTCAGATGTCTCACGTTGAATCCCTGCTCTGTGTCTTCCTCGTGCCACCCCTCCGCAAGCTACACAAACTCCCTGAGCCTCAGTTTCCACATCTATCAAATGGGAACAGCAGCAGCCCTTACCCCCGTGGGCTGCTGTGCCCAGACAGGGTGACAGTGCCCGGGCAGCGCTGGGCCCCAGTATAGGGCTGCACTGATCCCTCCTTGGAGATAGCTCAGGAAGCTGCCAGGGACTGATGCAGGCCAAAGTTCCCTGGTCAAGTCCTGTTCACTGCTCTCTTTCTGCCCCTCTCATCCTGTGTCTGATCTTTCAAGCTCTGGCATGGCTCCCTAGGGCATCTCAGCAAGAAACAAAATCTCTTCTGGGAGCCCAGCAGGTGCGTCACCTTTGGAACACTCTGGCATGGCCTCGCACTGTGTGGCTGGATGCAGGTGTCACAGCTATGCCGAGGGGGCTGGCCGGCCTTCTCTGGGCTTCTGGAAGGCCCTGCTTTGGCCCGCCAGGTCTCTCCCAGCCCCCAAAGCTCACTCAAGCCTGGCCTGTGTCACTATTACGCAGCCTGGTTCAGGTTCCTGCAGCAAGTCTCTCCAGGCCTGCTCTTGGCCCTCAGCTATGCTTACAAACTCAAGGGTTTTCTGAGAAATAAGGGTTTTTCTTTAATAAGAAGAGCAACACTCGCCCCTGATAGGAACCTTGGAAAGTACTGAAAAGTGCATGGTAGCAAGTGAGACCTTATCCAGGATTCCATAGCCCAGGGGAAACTGTCGAGGTTTTTGTTGGGTTCATTGTTTTTAGTCCTCTTTCTGCCTTGTGTATCATTGAAGCAACACATGGCAGGGGTTGGGGGGAGGGGGCGGGGCGGGGTGTGCCTGGGAGGCTCAGTCGGTTAAGCCCCTGCCTTTGGCTCAAGTCATGATCCTAGTTTCCTGGGATCGAGCCCCGGTATTGGGCTCTGGGCTCAGATGGGGAACCTGTTTCTCCCTCTCCCTCGGTGATCTCACTCACTTCAGCTTTCTCTCAAGTAAATATAGTCTTAAAAAAAAGTAATAACACATTTGGGCATCATGATGGCCTGCTTTCCAGGTTTATTGCTAAATAAACTGGTGATCCCAGTTCTTTGAAAATTGATGAAAATGAGCATTCCTAATGATTGCGAATGTGTCTGTGTCCTTGAGACATGAGAAGAGGAGGAGGTAAATACACACGCTTGCTTGTTGTCTCCATCCTTGGTTTAACCAGGCTTCTGTACGGATAGTGCCGTGCTGGTCATTTTGGTACTGATCATTTTGCCATTTCTATCTTTCTGGTGATTTCTTTAGATCAGGAGGTGGCCGACTTTGGGGGAAGGGCTGTATACTATTTTGTGTTTCGTGGGCCATAGGGTCCCTGTCACAACTACTCAACTCTGCACTGTAGCACGAAAGAGGCCATGGACCCTGTAAACCAACGGGGGTGGATGTGTTCAATAAAACTTTATTTACAAAAGCAGGTGGCTGGTGGGATTTGGTCCATGGGCCGTAGTTTGCCAACCCTGCTTTAGCCTTGAATCAGTTAAGAGTTGACAACATTTGTCAATAAAAGGCAGAGAGAAAATATATTTAGTTGTGCCTGGTACCGTTTCTGTTGCCCCCCCCCTCCCTTTTCTCCCCCTCCCCTTCTCCTCCCCACCTCCCCTTCCCCTTTCTACACCTTTCGTTCTCCCCCCCTGCATCTCCCCTCCCCCTTTCCTCCTCCTCCTCCTCTTCTTCTTCTTCTTACTCCCCTTCCAACCTTTCAAGAATGCAAAAACCATTCTCAGCTTGTAGACCATACAAAAACAAACTTTTGTTGACCCCTGGATTAGATAAACAGAATTTGAATTCCTGGTTGAGACAGTATGAATGCTTAAAAATCTCTTGATGAATGTGGCCTGTTTGCTTTCCAGAATGGCGGCAGTTCCAATTTACACCCCCCACTGGCCGTGCAGAGAAGTGTCCATCCCAGCCTACCCGCACTGCATCAAGAAGCTTCTTTTGCTCAATCTTTGCTAACTCAATAGATGAGAAGATCTCATTTTAATTCACATCGTTTTGATTCCTAATAGGTTGAGCATTTTTCCTTTTAATTATCCGTTTGTAGTTCCCATTCTGTAAACGTTTGTGTGTGTGTGTGTGTGTGTGTTCCTTATTTATTTTTTTTTTTAATTTAGGATCTTATTGTTGAATTTGCATGACTTTTTGACAGAGAGGATTTTAAGTGTTGTCGCATTTGTTGCAATTATTGTCCCTAGTGTCTTCTTTCGCCTTTTAATTGTATTTACAATTATTTTGATGGATAGATGTGCTTAATTTTTATTTCTCTCTTCCTTTGTGAGTTCCATTTCGCCTTTGAAACTTTCCCTTTTGGTTTTGTGAGTATCAGTTCTCCCACTTTGCTCTCAGCCCCCGATATCCCATAAACGGTTCAGGGATGCCATGGGGAAATGTGCAAGTATAAATGCTTTCAGCTGAAACTCACAGAAACTCACACCAACAATGACTTAAACCAGTGGTTCTCGAATTTTGGCACACATCAGCATCACCTGGGGGGCTTGGTAAAACTCAGATTTCAGGGCCCCCACCTATAGAATTTCCAGCTCTATAGGCCTGAGTGGGGCCTGAGAATGTGCATTTCTTTTTTTAAAAAATATATGTATATATTTAAAGATTTTATTTATTTATTTGACAGAGAGGGATCACAAGTAGGCAGAGAAGCAGGCAGAGAGAGAGGGGGAAGCAGGCTCCCCGCTGATCAGAGAGCCGGATGTGGGGCTCGATCCCAGGACCCTGAGATCATGACCTGAGCTGAAGGCAGAGGCTTTAACCCCTGAGCCACCCAGGCGCCCCAAGAATGTGCATTTCTAACACATTTCTGGATGGTGCCGATGCCACTGGCCTAGAGATGCACTTTGAGAACCACGGACTTAAGCCACTGAGACATTAAATTACCTCCGAGAACAAAAAATCCAGAAGAGTGTGGTTCCAGGATAGAGTTAGCAGCTCAGTGATTCTAAGGTCTAGGCCATGTCTGTACTGTCTTCTGGCCTTTTCCTCTGGACCGCAAGATGGCTGCCAGAGCTCCGGGCAATTCTTAAATATACCAGCATCCCAAGCAGGAAGAAAGGGGAAGAAGATGACAAAAAGCTTCCTTTTAATAGTGTTGTGTACATTGCCGCTTTGGCCAAAGCTTGTAAGAGAACATCTAATAAGAAGAGAGGGTGGATTTGGGGTAGGAGATAGTCTCTATCTTAAGAGCTTCCCTGCATTGGGTGGAAAAGTGGGTAGTTTCAGGCCCTTGCACCCTCAGCGGCACACCCTGTCTAAAGGGATGTCTAAAGGACCCAGTGTCAGGTTAGCTTGGCCTCTAGGCTGGATCTGATTTTGGCTTCACTGAAGTCATTGGATTTCTGCCTTGTGTCTGATAAAAGGCTGGCCTAGTCTCCTGTTCTGGTATTTGGATGATTTCTTGGCTGAATTCCTTGCTACACAACTGGCCTGGATCTAAGATGGGAACCCTGCCTACTTCTGCTGGTCTTTTCCTAGTCAGGAGTCCTGTCCCCCAGGTCCAGGCTGGGGCTATGAAGCCTCACTGCCTGTTGACAGGCATCCCAAGCAGAGATGCCCAGAGACCTCCCTCGGCCTGGCTGCCTCGGCCTCCGAGAGCGGCGGACCAAGCCTCCGAAGCCTTGCTTGGATCGGCTGGCTGCTACATTTTTGCCTGTTGACTCATTTCTCTTATCGTCGATAGCTGGTGTTTGAGTTATTTCCAGCCTGCGTGGCAGCCCGGGGCTGGTTCCACCTGCACCATCTAGAGTGGGAGCCGGGAGCAGGAAGTTCCCACCTCGGACCACAGGGAATACCGCAGGCCCAGAGGAGCTAAGGCAACCTTTGTAAGAGAGTGACAGCATCCCAGTGCAGGGGACAAAGAGGGAACCCTAACTCCAGAGGGGTCAATCGTGGCTTACCTGTTAGGACCCAAACTGGTTTAAACCAAAACGCTAATTGGGAAGTCCAGGGGTAAGGCTGGCCTCAAGCATGCCTCATTGCATGCGTCCGAGTAGTATTTCTAGAATCCAGTCGTTCCCATTGGTTCACTTCTTCAGCTCGAGCTGCTCTTTGTGGTCACAGGATGCCTGCCAGCAGCTCTGGGGGCTACATCCTTTCCACTTTCTTTCTCGTGAAGAAAGAGAAAATCCACTTTTCTGAGAGTACAAACAAAAGTCTCAGAACAGAGTGTTGGTCAGCCTTGATTAGCCTGGTTTGAGTCATCATCCTTCCCTGAAAGCAGCCATCAAGGTCAGAGAAATGGGATGTGCTGATTGGTTAATGTTGGGTCACAGTATTCAAGCCTAGAATTGGGGGTAGAATCGATCCCACCCAAACCACATGGCTGAAGGGTTTTTCAGGTGGCACAGCTCCGGGAGGGTGGTGGGGGGGGGGGGGACAAGGAGAGGGGGTGGATGCAGGGAAGTCATCCACAGATGTTTATCCGATTGAAGGTTGAACTTGGCAGTCACAGCCAGGAGCTTAAGGTCATGCTGGAATCTTCAAGTGAGGAGAAAGCATGCATGGGTCATGGGTTGGAGAGGAAGGGGTGCTTGACCTCTGGGGTGTGTGATGAGTGACTGGGTCAAGGTAGCTGGAAGGGACAGCTAGGAACAGGCGGGTGGCGGCTCTGGTGCTCTCTCTTCCCGCTCACTTTGCAGGTCCAGCCCCAGGTCAACCAGGTCCCTATCTCAGCACCTGCGAGCCTGCCCACCTGGCTGTGGTTAACTCCTCCAGGTCCCCAGTGAGACTGGCCTCTTTGCACGCGATTCGGTCAGGCAGGATGCTTTTCCTTTTGGCAATACAAATGCTGCTTAGAACATTCATTGCCAGTCAGGACAAAGCCTCCTCCAAGAGTCCTTTGGGTTTACTGTTCTTGTTATTCTCTGTGACTCAAATATAATTTGTCTGCCCCATGTGATATATTTCAGCTTGAGTTTAGTCCCAGAAAAAAAGTTTGTGGCCGTAGATGCATTCGGATGCTTTCTATCGTCAGAAGACGAAATTAATATAAAGCTAGTGTGTTTTTCTACATGGGGCCAAATAGAGTGTCCGAGTTATAAATTGGTGTTCCTCAGGTGCCTGCTGGTATCTCCTTTCTCTGCTTCCTTTATGGTTTTCGTTCCTTTTTTGTCCCTAATTATCATGGTCCCCATTGTGTTTAGTCTTGGGAGCCTCCTAAGCCCTTTTGGAATCAATCAGAGAAAATTCAAGGGAAGTAAATAACATGTGATTTGTTTTCCCTTATGTATTGGTTTTCTCAGCATGGAAGAGAAGAATTCAGACATAAACTTTGTCTGATTAAGATCAAATGAGGTTCTCTTATTTGTTCTTTTTTCTCTTTGCTCCCCCTCCTGTCTTCCTCCCTCTCCTCCTTCCATTGTGAAAGAGTGTTTGATCCTTTTTCTGAAGGGCTAGGAGAAATGTTGGAGCTCAGAAGTGGCTGGTGGAACATGCCTGCTTCTCAACTTCCTCTGGGGTGGAAACTCATTTAAAACTTGTAGTTTCCAAAGTGGCTGCCAAAGCCACAGCACTTGCGGAGGGGGGGTGGGGGCGGTGGAGAGGGGAGGGGGAGTGGAGGGGCGCTCGCTCGGAATCTCAGAGGACCGGCTGGAGCCAGGAAGTGGGGGTGGGGAGTGGGCATGCCTCCTGGAGCCCAGCCCTTGAAAATATCCTCAAGGCGTAAAAGGGAGTGTTAATCTGAACTGATAAAGAGTCTAGAATGCCCCCCACCCCCCTCTAATGCAGCCTCAAATGGGTTTTAGATTCTATTCTGTCACTTCTGTTAAAACCCATGGAAGTTTCCCCTTTACTTCTTCATCCAACTCAACCTCCTCTTCCTGACTTGCAGAATTGCCCATAATGTGGGTGCCCCCTACCAGAAACACCTGCATATCTACCCCACCCAAGGCAGCCCTTATCCTCAATTCTTCTCTCACCTTCCAACATGTGCCCCCCACCCCACACGCACGTGCGCCCACACCCTGTTTCATTGGATCAGAGTAGATCTGAACGTGAGGTTCCTGTTTACTTCTTACAGCTCTATGGTCTTGGTTACTGGTAGCCCTTACAGGTAGATCCTCCAGTTCTCTTTAGGCAAATGGAACTAGGCAATGTTTACTGAATTCTGGAGCCTCTGTATCTGTTTTCATCCATGCTGTCTCTCTGGTGGGCATATCTTAATTTTCCTCTGGGAAAATTGGTGGTCCATTTTTGTGGTCCACTTTTGGTCCATGGACCTCTGGCTGGGGGGACCTCTGTCCAGTCTGAAGCTAAACAATGCATCACAAGCTTCCATGCCCCCCAACTGCTTTATGGGCAGGCGACCTAAGCTGGTCCAACCAGAACGTATCTCAGGACTTCTGCTGGGAATGCTGGGACACAGATGTTTGCTGTTTTTGGCAGAATGGGACTCTGGAAGATGTGGTTCCAGCGGCCTGAGCTTAAGGGGTCAGGCCTGAAAATGAACCATCCTGAGGGAGTAGAGCTGAGCTGGGAAGAAGGAAATGGGTTTAGTGTTAGTGTGGAGGACCATTTCCGCTGCCTGGAATGACCACCTTCCTTCTCTCCACTTTCCATCCAAAATCCTTCCTGACCTTTCCTCCCTCCCTCCCTCCCTCCCTTCCCTCTCTCCTCCCTCCTTTTTCTCTCTTTTGATTAAAAAAATATTCGAGCAGACAGCCCAGTGTGGGGCTTGATCCCAGGACCCTGGCATCATGACCCGAGCTGAAGGCAGAGGCTTTAACCCACTGAGCCACCTGCCCCTGGCTCAGTGGTTTTAACTACATTCACTTGTTGTATAGTTCATCTTGGGGCTTTTTCCTCTTGCAAACCTGAAACTCTACCCATGAAATGACTGCCCATTTCCTCCACTGCCCTGTCTCCCCAGCCCCTGGCAACTTTCTGTCTTTGAGTTGGGCTACTCTAGTATATCCTACTCAGACAAGTGGGACCATCCAGTATGTGTCCTTTTGTGTTTCTTTCACTTCATATAATGTCTTCAAGGTTCATCCATCTGGGAACAGGGGTCAGAATGCCCTTTTTTTCCAAGTCTGAATAATATTCCACTGTATACAAATGCCATATTGTTCATATGTCAATGGACTTTTGAGTTGTTTCTACCTTTTGGTTATTGTAAAAAATAGCCACTGTGAGCACGGGCGGGCAAATATCTCTTTGAGGCCCTGCTGTCAATTCTTTTGGGCATATATCCAGAAGTGGAATTGCGGAATCACATGGGGTTCCATTTTTAATTTTTTAGAGAACTGTCATGTTTGCCATAGCAGACACGCTGTCTTACATCCCCACCAGCAAAGCACGAAGGTTCCAGTTTCTCTACAGCCTTGTCAACAGTCTTCCTGACCATTTTAGGCCAGTACAAAGTCTCCTTTTTTTTGGGACACTGATAAATGCCACCAGGAATGCCGCTCAACTCAGATCCTGGTTCGATGTGGGCCTCTGTGATTTCGAGTAGACTTTTTAGGTCTTTCCATTTCTGAATAGAGTTTCCTCGAGGTTAGGCCTCCAGGAATCCCTGGTGACTAGCGTGGGGTTAAGCTAACCCCAGAAGGGCAAGATTGCTTCTCGTTTGGTGTCTTTATGGAACTGTTCTGTGCTGATATTTTGTTTCTAAAGCACTGTCTAGCACGCGGAAGGCAGGTGGGGCCATGAAAACAACGTGGGCTTTAGATTTCAATCCTGATGCTGTCCTGTAGAGCTGCGTGGCCTTGGGTAAGCTTTTATTTTCTCCTTCTAACATGACACTACATGACTTCCCATACAGGCCTCTGTTTATTGAAATCACGGGGTCAGAGGTGCTACAGAGATAGAAGTTTCCTCTCCTGCCTTCCCAGTGCTAGTGGAGGCAGGTGTCACGCAAGTGGGATCCAGAGATAATGGAGAGACTGATGCATTGAGTTTTGGACTCTTTGGGGAATAATTGGCCTTCCTAGACAATCCCCAAGTTTGTTTCAGTCCATGGTACTGACCCAGGGTCCTCCCCACCAAAGGGGACCCAAGCTGCTAGGAAATGACTAAATAAGTCAGCCAAATTTTACCTTGACATGATAGTTGACACATCCAGATCCGATTCAAGACCCACTTTGAATATCACCTCCTTCAGGAAGACTTCATTTCACGGCACCTGGAATCACATCTCCCTGTTAGTTTGATTGGTTTATTTCACTGATGGGGAGTGTCAGCTGCCACACAGTAGACCATTAAATGTTTGCAGAATGAATGAACGAGTAAATCTCAATCCAATCATGGAGGCTAAAGAAACAGCCTGCAAGACTGCTGTGGGAGAGAGATCCATAGGAAGCCTGGAGTGGCCCCAGTGGACTTCCTGGTTAATCCAAGGGTGCCCCGATCTCTCCATTTACCTTCTTGCTCCAAGGTGACATTGCATAGCTCATGAGCACTGAGGCTTGGGTGTAGATGGTTCGATTCCCGACCCTGTCACCTCTTCGCTGTAAGACTTTAAGCAAATTACTTAACCTCGCTGAGCCGCCAGCCTTTGGCCCACTTGGCTTTGCTCAGAGCCCCCACCTGCCCTGCCCCTCCTCTTTTCCAGGCTGCCTGCCATTTACACATCTGAGAAATATGCAGCCAATGGAAACACATATCCTCCAATCAGCCTGCTCCTCACGCAGGGGATTAAAATCTGTCTCATCTTCCCAGTTTGGAATGCTGAGTATTTGGTCAAGGATTCAGCTCCCCCTTTTTATGAGGCTTGAAGAAAACCCAAATTAAACCCTGATTTGTTTTGAAAGATCAGAATTCTTAATCTTTCAGCATTTGGCTCATGTTCCTTCCAGGCTTAGAAAGCAACATTAAACAGATTCTGTTTCTCAGAATTCTCTGCTTTTTCTCTAGTGGGTGTTAGGGGGTGGGAGTAGAGAGTAACAGATCTCTAGAGAGTGGTGCATGACTTATTATTACTTTAGCTTCCCCCATGACTTTGGCCAAACCTCCCTACTTCTCTGGCCTTCATGACCTCATCTGTAGAATGAGGGGGCTGAGTATCAAAGCAAGGAGGTCATTTAAAATGCCTGTATTCCAAACCGAGGCTCAGAGAGGGCAAGGAACTTACCAAAGGACACACAGCTATTTAATGGACAGAACCAGCTTAGGGGTTCTGGGTCCTGAGAAAACACTCTACCTTCATAGAAGCCTTGTTTTCTTTGAGAAAGAGATATGGGGCCATCAAAGATCCCTGTATAATTTTCAAGTCTTCCTCCCTCATGGGTAGAGTTCAGTAGACTTGAGGATGAGGTCTGTGTCTTCAGGGCCATTAAAAATGAAGAGAGAAAAAACAGAAATAGGGAAATCATGGAGTGTTGACACTATTCTGTGCTTCACCATTAAATGTGCCCAAAAGAAAAATGTTCAATTCAAACCCAAATGCTGTGACAACCAGCAGCTCTCATGGCATTTTCTCCAGCCTGTAATAACTGCCTGGAGAGTGACTGTTCCAGGTTGCCCCAGGCTGTAGGCTTTGTGAGATGTGAGATGTTCGGTGCTATACCCTGGGAAGCCCCACGGAAACCAGGATGCATTGGTTTCTCTAATGGCTAGCTGGTAAGTGAAGGGAGACGCCTTCTAAAGGGAGCCTGGCTAGTCTGAGGACTGGCCCTGGCACTCATGTGTCATGCAACTTTGAAAGGACTAGGGCTGGGGTGCCTGGGTTGCTCAGTCAGTTAAGTGTCTGTCTTCGGCTCAGGTCATGATTCCAGGGTCATGGGATTGAGCCCCATGTCAGGCTCTTTGCTCAGCTGGGAGATTGCTTCTCCCTCTACTTGCTGCTCCCCCTGTTTTTTCTTTCTCTCTCTGACAAATAAATAAAGTCTTAAAAAAGAAAAGACAGCTTAAAAAAAAAAGAAAGGACTAAGGCCTCTATGCCTCAGTAGTCCTGTCAGGCAATTGGGTTTAAGTGAGATAATTAATTTGAAGTGCCTTCTTCAACAACTGGCATGGAGTAATTGTCCAACGGAGGTTAAGTCTCTCCCTTCTGGGGGAAAAAGTGCAGATTTTTCTTTCTTTATTTTCCTTCTTCTTGATAATCATTGTTTTCTTTTTTTAGCTTTATTGCGGTATTAGTGACAAATAAGTTGTAAGATATTTAAAGTTAATAAGTTGTGGGGCACCTGGGTGACTCAGTGGGGTAAAGCCTCTGCCTTTGGCTCAGGTCATGATCCCAGGGTTCTGGGATCGAGCCCCACATCGGGCTCTGCTCAGCGGAGAGCCTTCTTCCCCCTCTCTCTCTGCCTGCCTCGCTGCCTGCTTGTGATCTCTGTCAAATAAATAAATAAAATCTTTAAAAAAAAGTTAATAAGTTATAAGACATTTAAAGTGTACATTGCAGTGATTTGATTATGCGTACATTGTCAAAGGGTTCCCACCATCTATGAACACATCCTTTACCTTGCCTGTTTGCTTTTTTTTAAATGAGAAAGTTTTTCCTCTTTTAAATGCTGAGCATGTGGAAGAGAAGAGGCACAGGCAATGTGTTGGGGAAGAATTTTATAAAATCAGACACTATATTCCAGTTTGTGGGTAGGTTTAGGTAAATTACCACATCTTATTGGGCCAAGCAGCCATACTGTCTCTTCTTTCTCTCTTAAGACTCTTAGGGAAGTCCCATGGGTCAGCTTTGGGGTGCGGGAGTCAGCATAGGTTCGGATCCCAAGGGCTCTAGTAGGTACTGTGTAAAGGGGAGGGTCGTTGGCAGGAGATGTGGTTTAAAATCCTAGCTCTGCCACGTTCTGGCTCCACTGTGCTCCTCACCTGTGATGGGTAAATAACCATCTGCCCTTGGCCTGGTTTCCACATGGCCTACGTAAGAGTTGGTGATTGGCATCTCCCAGGAACTCAGTGACTACTTTAGTCCTGCCTGTCTGGGTTCCTGCCTCAGAGCTCTTGGAGAATCTCAAGGGCTCTTCTATGACATCCAAGGCTGGGTTAAAACATGTTTTGGAGAGTGTATGTTGGCCGGGATGGGAAGCCAGCTCTCTTGATAGAGAACAGATGATTTCCTCTTGGACACCTGGAAATGAAGCCCCAAGCCTTTGGCTCTGGGGCCTCAGGTCAACTACTCTGGGTTTTGGCCAATCTCCCCGAGTCAAGAAAAGGTCAGAAGACCCGGAGATCAAAGTCCACCTCCCTTATAGACCTCACTGGAGGGTTTGTCCTGGGGTGGTTTCACTTGTTAGTGTTCCTAATCTTTCCTCTCCAGTCTGCAGTAGGGAGCCATGGATGTCTGTCCGCAGGCTCTTTGGAATGTGCCGGTTTGACGCTAGGGCCTCTTCTTTTTCCCCACTGGCTTTGAGCTGCAGTGGGACAATACTGAGTGGTTCATCGGCATTGGCATCCCTGTTAATGTAATCATTTGGCTTTGGCTGCACACTTAGGTCGCTTCCATTATAAGTAACATTGGTATGAACCTTGAAAACAGGCCCCCAAGTAACCCTTCAGGGGACTTGACAGAGAGGCTGCGCTCGGTCTACAGGTGAGATTTCCTGATCAATTTCAAGCAAAGTTGAAAACATTTTGAAGGATGTCTAAGATCTATCCCACCCCTCCCTGCCGTAGCAAACAGAGCATACTGATGAGACCCTTTGCCATGCACCAGGGTCAATGTCAGAGCCATTTGTGATTGTCCTCCGGGACTGCCATTGCTGGTGCCTTTGATACATAAAAAGCTGTGACCAGAGCCAGGGCAGGCGACAGGGAGGCAAACCCGATCTCCCCACCTTCTTCGAGGTGAGGCAGTGGCATGCCTCACGTACTTCCACGGGGGACGAAGATTATTTTTAGCTCTGGCTGGGTGTCTACTTCCCTATGTAGACCAGAGAGTGACTGTCTGAGCTACTGGCAACTTCTTTAGTCATTTTGGTTATCATAGTTTTAGTTTAGGAAATTCAGTTATTCTATCTGGTTCTCTTCCAGATCTGCCTTGTCATTATTTATTATGTCTAGTAGTTGGCCAGTTTTTTTCCAGTTTGGGTTATTTTAGTTATTTTACAATCCTGTCTGATAATGCCAGGATCCAGAATTGATGCATATCTCTTGTCTGCTTTTCCCCTGCTGGTTTTTACTCATGGTGTCTTGTTCCCCTGTGTCCTTGGTTATCTTTGAGTGTTGGATCCTATGTTTGGAAAACTATTAGTAAAAAGAATTTGAAGCCTTGTAGGATGCTGTGTCCCTCTAAAGAGGATTTAAAATTTTCCTTGCTGGTGCCTGGGGGCTCTCAAGCTAAGATAACCTTGATCTAAGTTTGGGGCTGAGATGCCTGGGCTCCTTGAAAGTCTCGAATCATGTGGCAATCCTTGCAAGAGCTGCTTTGCTATTAATCCACCCTTAACTGGGAGATGCAGCCCTGTGGACTTTGTGATTTTTGTTTCCCCTACATTTCCCTGCCCTGTATTTTCTGAAATTTCTATATAATGATCATAGAACATTGTTTGTTTATTTATATTGAAGTATTGTTGACATGCAATATTACATTAGTTTCGCATGTACAACATAGCGTTTATAATACACTCTGTACATTATGCTGTGTGCTAACAAGTGTGGCTGCCATCTGTCACCATACAGCACTATTACAGCATCTGTGTTCCCTATGCTGTACCTGTCATCTCCGCAATGTACTCATTCCATAACTGCAAGTCTGTACCTCTCACTCCCCTTCACCCATCCTTTCCCTCCCTCCACCCTCTCCCATCTGGGAGCCATTAGTCTATTCTGTGTATTTATGGGTCTGTTTCTGCTAGGTGTTTGTTAATTTATTTTATTTTTTAAAATTCCACATACAGGTGAAGTCATATAGTGTTCCTCTTTCCCTGATTTAGCATCATACCCTCTAGGTGCATCCAGGTTTGTCTCAAAAGGCAATATCTCATTTTTTAAAAATAGCTGCGTAATATTCCATAGTATATGTATACCATATCATCTTTATCCATTCACCTATCCATGAACACTAGATTGCTTCCAGACCTCGGCTCTTATAAATTATGCTGCAATAAAACATCAGGGTACACATTTTTTAGTGTTTTCATTTTCTTTGGGTAAACACATAGAACATCATTTTAAATTAGAACAAATAATCGTACAAACAAAAAAGTAAAATGAGAGATCATTCAGTCTCTGGATTTCAACATGTCACAGTACCCAATTACAGAGGCTACCTCAGTTATCTGAGTGTCAGTAGATAACATGGAGATTAGCACTTGCCTGAAGAAGACAAAGGTGCCAAGGGAGGCACATATCTGCTTGAACCCAGAGCAGAAGCCACAGAGGTTGAAGCCCCTGCTCCCACTTGGTGCCCTAAGGCCTCTGCCAAATTACCTCTATAAGTGGCCCAAGTCTTTTCCCCATACTCCCTGCAGATTCCTGCAAGTAGCAGACATCCCCACTTAATCACTTGATTTTGATCTTTCCCACATTAATGAGAACTTTAAATACCCAGGTAATACGCAATACTTTGAATGGATCATAATTTATTCGAGCATTCTCCTGCTAGGCTGTTGACATTTTCCCATTACTGTAAAATATTTATAATGAACATCTTTGTGCCTACCTCTTTGTAAGCATTTTGAATTATTTCTCTGTGGGTAGTTTCCTAATAGTGGATCAAAAGATATGAACATTTGTCAGGTTTTGATATATGCTGCCAAATTACTTTCTAGAAAGGATCTTCTTTTTTATTTTATTTTTAAATTTTTATTTATTTGTTTCTTGTTTTTTAGGGAGAGGGAAAGAGGGGCACCTGGGCGACTCGGTGGGTTAAGCATCTGTCCTTGGCTCAGGTCATGATCCTGGGGTCTGGGATCAAGCCCTGCATCGGGCTCCCTGCTTATTGGGAAACCTGCTTCTCCCTCTCTCTCTGTGTTGCTCCCCCCGCTTGTGTTCTCTTGCTTGATCTCTCTCTCAAATAAATAAAATCTTAAAAAGAAATGGAGAGTTCATGTGGCAGAGGGTGGGGAGGTTAGAGGGAGAGGGAGAGAAAGAATCCTAAGAGAGGTTCCATGCTCATCATGGAGCCCAACATGGGGCTCAATCCCATAATGAGAAAGTATGTTTGGAAGAGAGTCAGATGCTTAACCGACTGAGCCACTCAGGTGCCCCAAGAAAGTATATTCTAATTACTTACCTACCAGGAGCATACAAGAGAGGCTGCGATGTTCCCTGTCATCACCAGGTATATAATTAAAATAAAAGTTTTTGGCTGATTTGGTAAGTGCAAAATGGTATCCCCTTGTTATTTAATTTGCATTTTATACTCTTTTTTTTTCTTCCCCCTAATGGAGATCCCTGTTTGGTAAAATCCCTTTTTATGCAGTTAACGCCTCTTTGGTAGAAACAGCCTTTGAAATAGGGGCAATTATTCCAGTGTCTGAGAGCTTTCTCTTCTTAGCAATTATTGAAAAATACGTACGTCGCATAACGCACTACATCAGGGTAGTCTCTACTGAGTCATTCACAGTGTCTTGCTTGGGGACTGGCTGCTTACCTTTTAGGGCAAGGCAAGGAGAGTGCACTTGAAACCACTAGGATGATATAGTAGGTGGGAAAAGGCAGAACACAGAGCAGTATAATATGGTTCCATTATGTTTTTTTAAATGTCATATATACATTTTATTATTTTTTTATTTTTAAAGATTTTATTTATTTATTTGAGAGAGAAAGATTGAGAGAGAGCACAAGAATGGGTTGAGGGGCAGAGAGAGAAGCAGACTCCTACTGAGCACGGAGCCCGATACGGGGCTGGCTCCCAGAACTCCAGGATCATGACCTGAGCCAAAGGCAGACGCTTAACCGACTGAGCCACCCAGGCACCCCTAAAAATCATATATACATTTTAAAAGGCATTTGGAAGGACATGGCATAAACCATTGGCAGTGGTTTTCTCTGTGGCTTAGTATTCTATGGGATTCTTTTACCATCTAGACTTTGTAATTTTTTTTTCTTTTAATGAACAAGTGCTACTTTTGTGATCAGATAAAATAATAACAATTCTATTTTGAAAAAAAAATCCCGTTTTAGCAACTGGTTACAGATGAAAGAAATATGCTGTCCTATCTTGCCTATGCCCCTCTTCTTCCCTTTTCCTAAAAACATAAATACATACTGGGGTGCATGGGTGACTGCCTTAGTTAAGTATCTGAGTCTTGATTTCAGCTCAGGTCATGATCTCAAGGTCATGGGATCAGGCCTCAGGTCGGGCTCCATTCTGGGCATGGAGCCTGCTTAGGATTCTCTCTCTCTCCCTCTGTCCTTCCCCTTTGCTTATGTGTACATATGTGAGTAGTCTCACGCTTTCTCTCTCAAAAAATAAAAAAAATTACATATTACTTATATAATTATATTTTATATTTTAAAATTTAATATTTTATATTTGTATATTTTAATATAGTATATATTATTTTAATATATTATTACATAGTAAGAAATTATTAAATATACATTAAATATATCTATCTAATTTTTAAAAATGTAAGTCTGTATAGAAAAAGAACTAATGATGCACTGATGCTTCCACTCTGTGTAGCTCCAGGGGGATGACAGTGGGCAGCTGTCAGGACAAGTTTTCCACAGGCAGATCAGAGGCATGCCATATATCCCGTTTGTGTCTATCTTGAAGATAGTATTTTTTAAAAAAAGATTTTATTTATTATTTATTTGATGCACAGAGATATAGCAAGAGAGGGAACACAAGCAGGGGCAGAGGGAGACGGAGAAGCAGGCTCCCTGATGAGTAGGGAGCCTGATGCGGGGCTTGATCCCAGGACCCTGGGATCATGACCTGAGTTGAAGGCAGATGCTTAACCAACTGGGCCACCTGGGTGCCCCATATCTTGAAGATAGTATTAAATGAGATTAGAAGAGAGAGCCAGTACGCATTGAAGGTCAATAACAAGGTCATGACACCTTTGTGGAGCTGGTGGTCCTGACCTGGTATTTTGAGGAGCACCCGAGGCTTCCTTGGGTGAATTAACATGGTCAGCAGGGCCCAGAAGCAAGCTGTGGAATTTAGGATTTAGATCCGAGTCTGCCTGCTACACTTGGGGACTCTGTTAGGGGAAGTGAGAGGTTCTAAGACCCTTCTCCTTGGAACGGCCACTCATGAAGAGGTGGAGCCTGGTCCTAGCCGGGCCCTTTTGGTGATGAAGCCTGAAGTCACATTCTGGTCACCTGGGGTAGTGGAGGGGGCATTGTAGGATACATGTGCGGGGGGGCCTTGAGCTCCCGCTCCAGGCCTCAAACAGAGCAGGATGGCAGGGGTTTCCTGACCCTGGTGGATTTCAGGAAATCAGCTGTAGGATTTCCTGGGACCAAGGGCACCAGCTCTTCTTTACGTGGCTGCTTCTCCATCGGCTACTGTTGGCTGGTCCTCTTGCCTTCTACTTCAGCGGGCCGAAAAGCACCTGCATCAGGTTCTCCCGGGGGGCTGGTTTAAATCAGATTCCTGGCCACTCCTCTGAATCCCATTCTCTAGGGCTGTGTAATGGTTAATTTTATTTGTCAACTTGACTGGGCCACTAGATACCCACGTATCTGGTTAAATTTTATTTCTGGGTGTGTCAGTGAGAGTGTTTCTGGAAGAGATTGGCATTTAAATTGGTAAACTGAGTAAAGCAGATGGCTCTCCCCAGTGTGAGTGGGCATTACCCAATCTGTTCAGGGTGTAAATAGAATAAAAAAGTGGAAGATGGTTGAATTTCCTCTCTGCCTGACTCACCGAGCTGGGACATCCACCTTCTCCTGCCCTCAGTGGTCCTAGTTTCCAGACCTTAAGATTCAGGCTGGAATCTACAGATCTCCAGCCTTCGAACTATGCCATGGATTTTCTGGGTCTCCAGCTTGCAGACAGCAGAATGTGGGAATTCCCAGCCTTCTATAACCTCGAGACAACACCTTATTGTAGGACACACACACACACACGGTTCTTTTTCTTGGGTGAACTCTCACTAAAACAGATTTTGGTACTAGGAGTGGTTCTAGAAGAACAGAATTTTGAGGATTAGTTTTTGAATTGGTTCTGGGGATTCTGGAAGTGGGTCTCTGATCTGATGAGGTTTAAGGATGCTGCTGACTCTTATTTCCAGTAGTAAAGAGGGCACTGATGGTCCACAGTGTGATCATGCAATATCCATGTTAGATAGTCCTAATCAACCTCTTACAAGAAGCAAGGAACTGGGTATTTGTGTATATGATACTTTGGAACGTTTTTGGAAAATGAGTGAATGTAATACTGTTGGCTTGTTGCTCCTAATGTTTTGGACAAAGTGGTAAAAACAAGCTCAGGGATTCAAATTTCCAGCTCAAACTCAATATAAATGACCTAAAGGCTTCTACATGTGTAGTGATGAGAGCCTTATCTCCAGTAGCTGCAGGGCTGAGAGTGCTGAAAATGAAAAGCAGAATGTCATCCCTTGATGGGCTGAATTACAATGCAACTTGAGTCCCCAGCCTCACAAGGTGTCCTTAAAGTGGGGGCATTGATTGGAAAAGCACGGGGTCCTGTAAACTGGGTTGGGGATATGTGGGAAGACTCCAGTGAAGCTGGGTCCATTGAACCCCCAATCTCTGAAAACTCTTCTTTGGCAGAGGGAGAGGTCTCCCCATCCCCAGGGGTAGCAGCGACTCTTCCAGAGCTTTTGAGGGGATTAACCCTGCATTGCCAGAGGAAACTCTTAACAGTCTCCTCTGACGCAGTTGCCCTGAGAGACAGTGCTGGTTCTCTTCAGGATCCAGCCTGACCACCCCTCTTTGCTTCTAGAAGTATAACTAGACTCAAGTCCCAACAGGTGCCTAAAAGGTGAGGTACAAAGTGTGACCCATGAGGACGTGTGCCACACTCCAAAAGATACTTGAGATTTCTTTGCCACTGTACGATGGAATAAAGGTAATCCTCATTAAAAAGTTGGCAAAGAACTTGGCTGAATTGTGTTCATGTTTTATGTTCTAACGTTCTGTAGAAGGTAGATCCTGTGAGCCATGAAACTGGGTATTTAACTGAGGAGATTCCTTCCTTTTTCCTTTCCTTTCCTCCTTCCCCTCCACCCCCTTTTTTGAAAGAGAGAGAGTGATCCAGCGTGAACAGGGGGGCTGGGGTGGGGAGGGGCAGAGAGAATCTTAAGCTGGCTCCATACTCGGCTCTCATGACCCTGCGATCATGACCTGAGCCAAAGCCAAGAGCTGCACGCTTCACTGACTGAGCCACCCCGGTGCCCCTTGCTCGGATTTCTAAGCAAGCGTTCGAGGAGAAGTCTAGTTCCTCCTCGCTGCTTCTAGTAAAATGCAAGGGAGAGAGGAGTTGAAGATGGAATTGTTCAAGCAAAAAGGAGGAAGAACTTAAAGATCTGGAAGATTCTCAGCCTATTTTATAAAAAAATGAGAAAGTATGTTTGGAAGAGAGCACTTAAGGGTGGGGCAGAGGGACCATTCAATAGATTAGCGGGGGTGTGAGCCACGGATTTAATCAGCTATCTCAGTGAAACTGGGAATAAAGATGGGATTAAACCAGCAGACACACAGCCAGCGGGGACTAAAGAAAACAGAAAATAGGAGGGAATAGAGGACTAGGCATTGAATGTGTTCTATCTTTTAAGAATAGGAGGATGGACCCTGAGGTAATTAGAGATCGTCAGAGCCTCCAGCTACGTTTCAGGGACCCATGGCCTCCACTAGAAGCTGTGGGGGCAAAACCACCCTGTGGAGCCCTGGGGAATTCCTCATCCCAGTGTTTCTGGAAAGTTCAGTTGCAATTTTCAGAGACGGAGTTCCTGATTGGTCCAGCTCACATTTCAATCCCCCGTCAGTGTAGTCTATGGAGTCACTGACCTGAGTCACGTGCCAATGTCTTGACCAATTAACTGCAGGTTGGGGCGGGGTGTGGTCACATGGCATAAAACTTGCGCTGCCTATTGGGGCAGGCACTGTGACTGATATCGGAATGTCAGTCTATAGACTTCATGTGTGTCAGGAACGTGACTTTTTCAGTTGCCTGACATAATTTTTGTTTTGCGCATCCCGTGCGGTTGGTGCTGGGCGCTGCAGATACCACACTGCGGGCACAAATGTGGGGTGGGGAGCTCAGGAAGGGGGAAGCTGAGGGCGGGGGGCGGTCAGAGGCTTGGCTCTGGGTACTCTGTGTGCGGGTCAGTTGGGCCACATCGCCTGTAGTCCAGCCCTGCCCAGCCAACTCCCTCAGTGGATGACAGTTCCCATTTGGGCAGAACTTCTTGAGGGCAGTTTCTAGGCAAGTCAAACGCTGGGACTTTGGCTTGGCTCCAGAATTTCCCTTGAGTTGTTTTTCATCCTTTCACTCCTGTCACAGAGCCCTGCCCGAGGAGTGGTAGCCGTGGGCCAGGCCCTCCTGCGCTGTCCTGGTGCCCACAGCCTGCTCTCCTGTCAGGTGGCTCTTCGGCAGCTGTTCTGGAAAAGAACAAAGAAGTTCCAGAAAACCCCTGAGAGTGCAGGCTGGGATCGGCCCCACTAGGCTGCACAGCGCAAGCTCCCTCCTCTCGCTTTGCAGTCTGGTTGGCGGAAGGCGAGAGCTGGAGTGGAAAGTGGGAACGTTTCTGGTTTGGTGGTAGAAGCTATAGGTTGGAGTCCTGGCTCTGTTAATTCCTAGCTACTCTGCTGGGTAGAGGAAGGGGTGATTTGGATGCCTTGCATTCGGTTGGACTTCATTCTTCATTCTTTGCTCAGGTCAGAGCACCCCCAGTGTGCCCATGCTCCCCCATCTTGCTGGCAGTCGCAGGAAGTCCGGGCATCCAGCCTGTCCCTGTCCTGTTCCATGTCCAGGAGGCTGCTGGAGTTGAGGAGTCCCTGAGCGGCAGGTGGGGCTGGCTGGCCGGTGGTGTGAGTACAACGCAGCAACTTGCCAGAGCAGAACTCAGACTCTTAGGGTGATGAATAGGAACAGACACTGAGTGTGGATCCTTGGTGACAAGCTGAACAGCTGGCACTATTTACTATTTATCTCTGGACATTTTGTGTGAGAAAAGTGAACCTGTATGTGTTGAAGCCACATTAACTGAGATTTTTGATATTGACAGCCAATTGGATAGAATCCTGGCTGATGGGGAGGGGTATTTCCTGCCTCACAATGGGGGCAGGTTGGGTCAGAGGACCCTTCTGATACTTGTTTTCCCATAGACCTAGAACCTTGGTGTCCACCTTGTCCCAGGAGCCCACATTACTTAGGGGTAGGGAAGCTATTTAAAAGCTTCTTGTTTTCTTGGATCACTGGTGGAAGGGAACAGTCAAAGGCAGCCTGGGAAAGTGGGAAAAGCACTGGTTGCAGTCAGAAGGTCTGGGATTGAGGCTTGGCTCTGTTAATTCCTGCCTCTGGTCAATAGTGGCTCTGTGCTTAGGGCAGGGGAGACCCTGCAGATCAAGTCAAGGGCCCTAGGTGGGGGTGGGGCATATGGAATGGTCAGAGACCAATTAGGACAGTATTTCAAAGGACTGCAATTATGACCTTTGTATCAAAGAAAGTTTCCAGGCAGAGTGGGTCTTGGTCAAGGGCTTGAAGGATATGCCTAATTTCTTGGGGAGGAGAGCACGCGGCAGGGAGGACCACAGCGCTCTCAGTGACGTCTTACTTTGTCTTGTGTGAGTTCTGGCTGCACTGTCTTTCGCCTACACCTGCTTCCTCTCCATCTGCCTATCTCCTGGCCAGACAGCCTGTGAGCTCTGGGATAGTAGAGATGCTCCTTTTATCTCTGCAGCCTAGTGCCCACGGGCATTTGCTGCATCACTGCTAGGGAGAAGGAAGAGGTGCAGGAGTGGGTGTCTCCAGGCCCCAGGGGGAGGCAGTGAGCTGCGGGGGCTGGGGGTGTCTGGAAGGGCAGGTTGGAAAGTGCTGTCTTCAAACCATGCTTCCTGATGACATTTCGGCGCGATTCCAGGGTAATGTCTTTTCTCTGAGAAGCCTCTGGTTTACTGTCTTCCCTTTGGCATTGGCACTGACATGCGGGAGCGGGCCTCCCACTGACCACAAGCCCCAGCGCTTGGCCTTGAACTTGAGAAATTTGGAAAGACTTAGCTGAGTGTACAATGCTTCCTATTTCCCAGGAGCCCAGCTCATTTCTCCAGGTGACAGAGATGCGTTAAGCTTGCTCTTTGACCTCTGGGACTCTGAGGGACTGTGTGCTGGAGTAAAATGAGAAGCGGCCTGGATGCCGGAGGCCTGGGTTCCCCCCCGTCTCTACCACTCACCAACTGAGAGGCTTAGGGGCTAGTCTCTGCCTTTCTTGGGGCCGTTTCCTTCCTGGGGCTGGATGCTCTTCCAGCTCTAACATTCTTTTATGCCCTTGTGATTCCTAATACTGGCTTCTAGAATGTGGGACCCTGAGGCCATGGGAAGAGGTGGCCATCTTACACGGAAGCTCCTGACTCTGCCATCTCCCAAGATAATGAAGAGGACGATGGTGTTAACAGTACCTGGCATTGACGAACACAGACTTAGCTGCCTATGTGGAAGGGGCTGTTATTGTCCCACTTAACAGATGAGGAAACAAAAGCAGAAAATCATTAGTCAAGCTCCCGGCTGTCTGTGCACACAAGGGCCTACCCTATCTGTAGTTGAATTAAATATCCCCCCATGTTTTGTTAGGTCAGTTGGCTTTACACAGTGATGGAGGAAGAAAGGTCTGGCTCCTCTTAAGAAGTAAGGTGGTAGAAGGCGGAGTTCAAATGGAGGGAGGGCCCTGAGAGAGGCGGAGGCCAGAAGGGGGATGGGGCAGGAGGGGAGTTCTGAAATTGCTGGATCTCTAGTGCCTGGCCTCCTTCCCACCCTGGGCCCCCTGGGTTCAGGGTTGAGTTATCCTGAAGTCTGACTTCAGTTGCCCCAGGCTCTGCTGGGGAAACCACTAGAGTCTGAAATCAGACTTTAAGACTGATTTTGGGTCTAGCTTGTGGGCGAGCTGTAATTATGTCCATTATACCTGTCTTGAATGATTCACAGATGGCAAGGGCTTACGTAGGAGCAATGTTCCTCTTAATTTTTTTTTTTTTAATTTACATTTTCCGGTGACTCACTGGAATTGAGAGTACATTCTCATTGACTGGAGAAGAAAAAGTGGGGAAAGAAAAAAAAATGTCATCAGGTCTCTTGGAGACTAATAAAACTGTCCAAACCATGTCCAGGTGATTCTGGGCTCAGGTCCTAGAGACTCAAGCCTACCCCTTATTCTCTGAGCCTCTTGGCTCTCCTCCTTCCTGGAAGTGGGAGACAACACTGTGGCCCCCAAAGGCAGCAGAGGTGCAATCTGACGCTGGAGAGGGTTTGTGCTTTGGGCTAGAAGGATCTGGGTTCAAATCCCTGACCTGAAGCTAATGCATGCTGTGTGACCCTGAGCAATTTCTTTCTTTCAGATGAGAAAACTCATCTGAAAATTGGGATTTAAAAAAAACAATGCCGGCTTCACAGGTTGCTGGGACTTCATGAAGTTGAATATATTAAGCTCTTGGCGCAAAGTAACGAGAATGACAGCAAGTACCCGTCAGTGCTTATAATGCCCTGAGTCTTTTCCACGGGGTACCTTAGTCCTTACAACAGTCATGGAGGTGAGCTCTTATCCTTGGTTTATAGGTCAGGAAACTGAGCTCAAAGAGGTTAAGTGACTTGACTGAGGTGACACAACTAGTCCATGGCAGATCTTGGGGGACTGGGGTACAGGTTGTGCTGACTTCAAAGCCCACCGTAGGGGTTAACCCCCAACCCATTTATTCCCATAGGAAATGGGCTTGTCCTTCCTGTTCCTTAAAGCTAGCCTGCCTGAATTGGAGCCCCCATCTTCTCTGTTCCTGGTACTGGCCCCACTAGCCTTTCAGGCACCCCCATCTTGGGGTTATCTTCGGCCTCTTTTCTGCCAGGACCACTTTCTTCTCTCTCACACTTAGGGTCATCTGAGCGGCAGCCAAGACCCAGATCTATATATTTGTTCCAGGTAGATCTTTCCTTCCTCATCACCCTCTTCCTCCCCCTGCCTCCAGCCTGGGCTTCACAGAGAGTTCTTGCCATAGCCCCCCTCTTTACATGTAGCCAATTCCAGCCACACCCTCGTTGGTCTCTGCCCTGCCTACTTCAGGCACATCACTCCCTCTGAAACCTTCCATGGCTCCCCTGGCCTGCCATCCTTAACCCTGACTCCTGAGCCCAGCCCAGACTCACTGTCATGGGCTGGGTCAGTCCTTCCCTCTTTCTGGCCCCAGGATCCCCAGCTGTAGGATGAGACCTCCAGGGTGACCTCCCTTTCATAGTCTTGTGGAAAACAGATCAAAGCTCACTTCCCACAGGGAAGGAGATCCCCAGGTCTTAGCTGCGCCACCTTCCTGCTGTGTCCTGAGGGTCCCTGGGGACACTGTGAAGAGAGGCCTGGTACCCTTTGAGACCTTTCTGGAGGCTGCAGACTTGTCCCCCAAGGCCTCCCTTGGATGTCCCGAGACGTGAGTGGGTGCTGTTGTCTCTGGTCCCTGCTAACTGGGTTGCGCTAGGGGCTGGCAGCTCAGGACCTCCCTCCCCTCCCTTCTACCCCTTGGGGCAGTGTCCGAGGAAGTACCAGGGAACCCCGAGTGTCAGTGGATGAGCCAACAGCTTGTATGGAGGACGGGGCTGTCTGCTCACAGGGACTGAGACCTGCTCTTCCCTCCTCCCACCAGAATAGACATGCTTGGGCTTCACCTGTGCTGCTGGAAGGCAGAGGATTCCCTGCTGTTTATCCGGAGCCTCTTGGCCACTCCCTGTTGACCTGTGGCCCGTGGGCTTTAAGTGGGGAGCAGGGGGAGGGAGGACTCTATCTGCTCACCCGGAGGAGATCCGGAATACCTGCTCCACAAAGCTGAGCCAGGCTCTGTGGGGCCCCAGACCTCACACTGAAGAGGAAAGAGGGCTGAGACCCAGCTGAATCCGGAAGCTCCCGGAGAGGCTGCTGTCTTTCAAAAAGCGAGTTTTGCTCTGAGCCTCCATAGTGGGGGCCCCAGGATGAGGGAGGACCCTGAGTGTATACGATGGGTAACATTTGAGGCTCCTTTTGCTTCTGTCCAACAGACCAGAAATGCAGTGTGAAGAGCCCAGGAGGCCCCTACACTGAGAACAGAGGGGCCTGGGGCTTTGGGTCTGTCCACCAAGCAGTTACTGTGCCTGAGCAGGCACGTGCTGGGAACCAAGGGGATGACCTCTGTCCCTGGCAAGGAGTTCACAATCCTATAGTGGAAACTGATATGCTCATCGCGTGATTCGTGGTGTACTGGGGACTGTCAATTCATGGGTGTCTCAACGGGACATGTTTTTATTTTTTCCCATCGCTTCCCACACCCTCCCCCCTTTCCTGTCCCTTGACATTTGGGAGAATTCCACAGTTTCCTGGTCCTTTGGGGGTGGTAGTTTATGGTAGCTGGGCAGGCCCAGGTCTCTTCTTCTGGGTATGGAAGTGCTCTAGGTTCTTAGCAACTTTAGTGCTTAGCTGTGGGCCATAGCTCAGTTTTGGGACACGACCAATGACAGATGAAATATGGGGACCTCTGGAAGTGAGGAGGATGCCACCCAGCCTGGCCGAAGGGGTCCAAAAAGGCTTCTGGGGAACCGCTTTCTGCCAGGAATGGCTGGATGTGATTTCCGTGATGATCTCCCTTTCTACAGGTTTCTTAAGAGCTTGGAGCACCTGTTTCAGTGTTAGTGTGAATTGAAGGGCAGGGCACCTCTGTGTCTCCAGGGCCGGTCAGGTGATGGGCGGATGAATGAAGGAGCTTGAGGAATGCCACTCGAGGAATTTCCTTCTCCTGTGTCTGGGTTGATAGGCTATCTTGGGACCCTAGAAGAGTTTGAATTCTTTGGAAGAATTGCTAGAAGGCGGGCTGCCTTGGTCAATCTAGGGACAGGTGGGCTGTGATCTGGGCTTTGCTCAGCCATACAGAAGGCCTGTTCCTGGCCCGTGGCCACTGTCCTCTTCCTGCTGCTTAGCTGGAGCCCCCTTCTCTGGTGCCTGCCTTCCTCTTCCATGCCATCCCCATCCAAAATCCCTCCCTCTGTACTCCCCCAAGAAACCAGCTCTCAATTCATGTAGTGCCTTCTACTCGCTCCAAGGTTATGCCTACGGGACCAGACCGTGTCCTTTCTGATGATATTCTGATCGCTGGTCTATTTATAACAATGACTCACCCACCACCTGAACTTCTGCAGGAAGAGTTCGGCTTAGGAGCCAACTCCCCTGGAATGCAAAACAGTTCGCGCTTGTAAACGATCCCCATTTCATTTCCCTGAGACTGTGCATCCTTGGCCTCCTCTTGACCCTGTGGCCAGATCACTTAGCCATCTCCCACCCCCCTGCCGCCTGGTGCCACCATCCCCTCTTGTTTATCAAGAATCCTGCCGACCCTGCGACCTGCACAGCCGGGCAAGTTCCTCTTCATCATTAACCTTGAGACCGAGACTTCCCTGCTGTGCAGATGGGATGGCTTGGCCGGATGATTTCCCTTTGTTTTCATGTTGTTTGCTTGTGAAGGAGCTCAAGCTGGGGTGGGGGGCAGGGAGTGAATGAATCTGGAAGAGAGCCCTGAGCCCCCACCCTTGGCCCAGTCCAGCTTCTCTCTCAGGAACCCAGTGTTAGCGGTGTGGTACCCACACAAGACCCCTTGTGCACTGCGGCTCTTGCCTGACCGCCCGGTAGGAGGGGTGGTGATGGCAGCGGGTCCCACCGCTTCTCCTGCAGCGTCTCCCCTCTCCCTGCAGGTGCTGGGGCAGGCAGGTCTGCTAAGTCGCATGGTGGTTGGGCTTGAAGGACATTTGCATAGACAGGCATTTGCCGTCTGGCTGGGGAGATGAGATGACCCCCTTCTCCAGTTTGTCAGCAGACAACCCTGTTGCCTTCTTCATAAAGAAAATACAGCAGAGACCCTCAGTGGGATCTCCTTGGCTTCCCATCTGTTACCTACCTATAAGCTTCCCACATCCCCAGACCTCTTGGCTTCCATCTTAGTGGTGATGGGGTCACCCGATCCCACAGCCCCTGCTCTGGAATCCCCTTGACCCCAGTCATGGTTCGGCAATTGTCACTCAGTCCAGAATCCAGTGTCCTCTTGTTCTGTGTCACCCGCCTCTCCACCTGTTCCAGCCTTTTCCATCCTGGACCCCATTCCCACCCCCAACCCCTGGCATCACCTCCAGGTGGCTCTTCTCTCCACTGCGATCTGCACTCCCCCGCTGTTCCCTCTGGGTCACTGCCGCAGACTCCTGCCACCACCACCTCATTCCACAGTGACCATCCGCTCCGACTTGATGAGTCTGGACCCATCCTCCTAAGTCCCAGGCTTACTAGTCTTTTTGTGGCTTCTGACATCTTTGAGTTCCTTCCTCCCTGGCTTCTGATATGCCCCCTCGTCTTTAGACACTTCTGGCCTCATTCCCTTCTCATCGTGCCTCGCTTCAAGCCGCTGTCACCTCCCCCTGATGTCACTGCCACAGCCACCAGCTGGATGCTGCCTGGTCTCCCTGCCAGCCCATTCGCTATCAGCCGGGTGATGTCTCCGACAGTGCCATGCCCCTCTCCACATCCCTGCTTGGTGCGGCATGCAAGGCCCCCAGGACCGGTCCCTGCCTTCCCTTGACTTCATCTCCTGCCACATTTTTATACCCCTATTCCAAGCCCTATTTTCTGAGCTAGTCAGCTCTCCCAGATTAACTTTCCCACATCGCTGCCTTGCATGTGATGTTCCTATGGCACAAAGAACCTCTCCCCCGATTCTGCCTTTGGTTGAATCCCAGTCACCATCTGGAGTTCTGCCAGCTTGTCCCCCGCAGCGGGTGCTGGCTTCTGGGACCAGCCCTTCCCCTCCTGGCTGGGTTAGAGTCTTCCTCGGGGCTCACCCCCTGCACTGACCCCTCTGCGTGTCTGCCTCCAGCTCTGGTCCCCACTTTCATGCCAATGACCAATGTGACACTCCAGTCTGGGTCAAATACCTTTATTTTATGCTCCTTGGGAGGGACCCCTGCCTTTAGGGCACTAAACTTAGTAGTTCTACATTTAACAAGGAAGGGTGTCATTTGAGGCATCACCTGGTAGTGTTTGATTAATTCCTATTTCCTCCACCAGACTGGAAGCTAGGCAAGAGCAGAGAGAGCCTTATTTTTTTTTTTTTAAAGATTTTATTTGTTTACTTGACAGAGAGAAAGAGAGAACAAGCAGGCAGAGGGAGGCGGAGGCAGAGACGACTTGACACTCTATCCCGGGACCCTGGGATCATGACCTGGGCCAAAGGCAGATGCTTAACTGACCAAGCCACCCAGGCACCCCAATTGTTGTTGTTGTTCTTCTTTTTAAAAAGATTTTTATTTATTTATTTGACAGACAGAGATCGCAAGTAGGCAGAGAGGCAGGCAGAGAGAAAAGGGGAAGCAGGCTCCCCGCTGAGCAGAGAGCCCGACACGGGGCTCGATCCCAGGACCTGGGGATCATGACCCGAGCGCAACACAGAGGCTTTAACCCACTGAGCCACACAGGCACTGCTATTGTTTCTCTTCTTAAGGAGCATTTACTATTAAATATTTTGAGAGACTAACGAACACCTGAATGCCCGATCTCCAACTTTGTCCAGTCTCACCACCTACCATATTTGATAAGATGATAAACATGACGAAAGGCCTCTAAGTTTGTTTTTTTATTTTATTTTATTTTTATTTATTTATTTGAGAGAGAGAGAGAATGAGAGAGAGAGCATGAGAAGGGGGAGGGTCAGAGGGAGAAGCAGACTCCCTTGCCAAGCAGGGAGCCAGATGTAGGACTCAATCCCAAGACTTCAGGATCATGACCTGAGCTGAAGGCAGTTGCTTAACCAACTGAGGCACCCAGGTGCCCAGTCCTCTAATTTTTGATGCTGGTCTAAAAAAAACTTGCTTTTTTTCACTGTTTAAATATTAATTAGATGCAACTATTTATAAAATACATGTAATGTCTAAGGACGATTGAAACAGTGAACACCTGTGTACCCACCACCCAGTTTAGGCAAAAGAATATAACCAGTACTTTAAAGTCTCCTCAGAAGCCCACCTCCATGCACCTGCCGCCCTCCCTCAGCCATAACCATTACCCTGAATTGTGTGTGTGATTTTCTTGCTTCTCTTAATACATACCCAATGTATTTGTTTTCCTAAACATTGAGTTGTTTAGTTTTGCTATTTTAAAAAATTCTGTGTAAGTGGAGGGGTGCCTGGGTGGCTCAGTCGGCTGGGTGTCTGCCTTCAGCTCAGGTCATGATCACGGGGTCCTGGGATCGAGCCCTGCGTCTGGCTCCCTGCTCAGCGGGGAGTCTGCTTCTCCCTCTGCCCATCACCCTGCTTGTTCTCTCTCTCTTTCAAATAAACAAAATCTTAAAAAAAAAACCCAACTTTGTATAAATGGAAAAATACAGTTTGTGTTTTTCTGTGATCCACTTTTTTTTCCCCCTTGTTTTGGCTTACCATTTTGTTCTGACGTGATGTGTACCTGGATATTCATTCATTTTCTCTAATGATTGTTATTCTGCTGTATGGACTCACCATACTTTGTCCATCTTCCTGTTGATAGATGGGACCTAGTTTGCCTTGACTCACCTGCCTGCCTTTCTTTCTCCTTTCTGTCCCATTACACACAGTGTTGAAGTGAGGATCCTCCTGCCCCCACATGGGAGATGCAAACACCCGCCCAGCTGAGGACATCAGGAGCACAGCTGCCTGGGATTGCTGGGTCACAAGGTACGTGCATCTATGTTTTTCCTAGATGTTGCCCATCTGGGTCAGGGTTATCCAAATGTTGGCTGTTCCACAATCTCACCAGTGCTCGGGAGACTCGGACTTTGAAAACTGTGCCTCCCGTGCCCATGATGTGATATCTTGTTATTTCCTGACTGCTGATGGGGTCGAGCATATTTTCAAATGTATTCCCTTCAGTGAATTGCCTGTTCATATCTTTTGCCTATTATACTTGGTGGTTTTCCTCCTGAATTGATTTGCAGTGTTTTTGTTGTTGTTGTTGTTTTAATAGATTTTGAACAAGAATCTCTTGGTAGGCAAATATCTTCTCCCAGGCTATAGTTTGTCTTTTTTGGAGGGGAATGGCTTGGAAATGTTTTGTTGTTGTTGTCTTTTAAATATAGTGAAATACAGAAATCTTAATTGCTGCAGTTTGTTAGATTTTTATTTCGTCTTATTTTTTAGAATTTTAATTCCAGTAGAATTAACATGCAGTGGTGTACTGTATACAATACTATGACTCAACAGTTCTATGCATTACTTGGTGCTCATTGAGATAAGTGTAGTTGGGGTGCCTGGGTGGGTCAGTCGATTAAACGTCCCACTCTTTTAAGTGTAATCTTAATCCCCTTCACCTATTTCACCTATACCCCCACCATCTCCCCTTTGGTAAACATCAGTTTGTTCTCTATAGTTAAGAGTCTTTTTATTTAATCTCTTTTTTCTTTGTTCATTTGTTTCTTAAATTTCACATGTGAGTGATGTCATACGGTGTTTGTCTTTCTCTAATTTATTTCACTTAGCATTATACTCTCTAGCTCTAACCCATGTCATTGCAAATGGCAAGATTTCATTCTTTTTAAAAAATTTTTAATTCCAGTATAATTAACATACAGTGTTGTATTAGTTTCAGGTGTACACTATCATGATTTAATAATTCTATATATTACTCAATGCTCATCATAAGTGACCCTTAATCCCCATCACCTATTTCACCCATCCCCCATCCATCTCCCCTCAGGTAATCATCGGGTTGTTTTCTATAGTTAAGAGTGTGTATATTGGTTTGTCGTTTTTTTTTTTTCCCCTTTGTTCATTTGTTTCTTAAATTTCACATATGAGTGAAATCATATGAAATTTGTCTTTCTCTGACTGACTTATTTTGCTTAGCATTATACCCTCAGATCCACCCACCTTGTTGCAAATAGAAAGATTTCATTCTTTTTTGTTGGTGAATAATATTCTATTGTTATATATACCATATCTTCTTTATCCATTTATTAATTGATGGACACTGGACTCTTTCCATAATTTAGCTATTGTAAATAATGCTGCAATAAACATAAGGATGCATATATCCTTTTAAATTAGTGTTTTCATTTTCTTTGGTTATATACTCAGTAGTACAATTATTGGATCATATGGTAATTCTATTTTTAACCTTTTGAGGAAACTCCATATTGTTTTCTACACCGACTGTACCAGTTTGACTCCCACAAGTAGTGTACTTTTTACCACATCCTTGCCAGCACTTGTTGTTTTTTGTGTTTTTGATTTTAGCCATTCTGATAGGTGTGAGGTGAGATCTCATTGTGGTTTTGATTTTCAGTTCCCTGATGATGAGTGATGTTGAGAATCCTTTCATGTGTCTGTTGGCTATCTGTATGTCTTCTTTGGAGAAGTATCTGTTCATGTCTCCTGCCCATTTGAATTTAAATTAAATTAAATTAAATTAAATTAAATTAAATTAAATTATTTAGAGGAAGGGAGAGGGGGGAGGGGCAGAGGGAGAGTGAGAGAAAGAATCTTAAGTAGGCTCCATGCCCAGAGCAGAGCCCTCTGTGTGTGTGGTGAGGGGAATGTCTTAGTATCATAACCCTGAGATCATGACCTGAGCTAAAATCAAGAGTTGGATGCTTAACCTACTGAGCTACCCAGACTCATTTTAAAATTGGATTATTTGTTTTTTGGGTGTTGAGTTTTACAAGTTCTTTACATATTTTGGATATTAAGCCTTTATCACATATGCCATTTGTAAATATTTGTAAATATTTTCTCCCATTCTGAAGATTGCCTTTAGTTTTGTTGATTGTTCCCTTCACTGTGCAGAAGCTTTTTATTTTGATATAGTCCCCATAACTTGTTTTTGCTTTTGTGTCCCTTGTCTCAGGAGACATATCTAGAAAAATGTTATATCTGATGTTAGAGAAATTACTGTCTGTGCTTTCTCCTAGGATTTTTAGATTTCAGGTTTCACATTTAGACCTTTAATCCACTTTGACCAAATTTATTTTTATGTGTGGTATGAGAAAGTGGTCCAGTTTCATTTTTTTTGCATATAGCTGTCCAGTTTTCTCAGCCACATTGTTGAAAAGACTTTCTCCCATTGCATATTCTTGCCTCCTTTGTCAAACATTAATTGACCATATATAATCTTGCTCTCTATTTTGTCCCACTAATTATGTGTCTATTTTTGTGCCAATACCACACTGTTTTGATTATTACAGCTTTGTAGTATATCTTGAAATCTGGGATTGTGATACTTCCAGCTTTGTTCTTCTTTTTCTTTTTTTTGGGGGGGAGTTGCTTTTTGTAGTAACTTGGATTGTGCTGTATGTATTGTTCTTTGATATGCTTGTTGGAGATGTTCCCAGCCTAGCACACTCCTTTTATCCACTACATATTCCACAGAATTAGTATTGTCATTTGGGTTGCTTCATTCTGCTATTACAATTATGCCCACTTTTGTGCATGCATTTGAGTACAGGGGCTGAAATGGGAGTGAGAGAATCTCAGTTTGAGTCTCTGTGGTCTGAGATGAAGGTTTTTTGAGTTGGTGTTGAGCAAGCAGTAGGCAGTGCACACTGACCCAGGCAGTAGGGTGGCTGAGCTGTGGATTTGGGACCAATGGGCTAATGGCACCATGTGTGATGGGAAAGTGGCTGGTTTTGCTCCTGGTTTAGTGGTCATGAATTCCTTTAACTTTTGTTTGTCTGGGAAACTCTGTCTCTCCTATTCTGGATGATAGTCTTGCTGGATAGAATATTTTTGGTGCAGATTTTTTTCTTTTCAGCACTTTTTGAATATATCATACCACTCCCTGGGCCTGCAAAGTTTCTGCTGAAAAATCAGCTGATCATCTTAGGGGGTTTCCTTTGTATGTAACTACTTTCTTTTCTTTTCTCTTGCTGCTTTTATTTATTTATTTTTATTTTTAAAAAAGATTTTATTTTATTTGAGAGAGAGAGAGAACAAACGAGAGGAGAGAAGGTCAGAGGGAGAAGCAGACTCCCCGTGGAGCTGGCAGCCTGATGTGGGACTTGATCCTGAGACTCCAGGATTAAGGCCTGAGCTGAAGGCAGTTGCTTAACCAACTGAGCCACCCAGGTGCCCCTCTTGCTGCTTTTAAAATTCTCTCTTTATCACTGCTTTTTGGCATTTTAATTACTATGTGTCTTGGCATGGACCTTCTTGAGGTGATTTTGTGGGGAATCTCTGTGTCCTGAATATGGATTTTTGTTTCCTTCTCCAGGTTCAGGAAGTTTTCAGCTATTTTTTCTCCAAATACACTTTCTGTGTCCTTTTCTCTCTCTTCTCCTTCTGGGATCCCTATAATGTGAATGTCACTGTGCTTGATGGAGTCACTGAGTTTCCGAAGTCTGTTCTCCTTTTGTATAGTTTTTTTCCCTCTCACTGGCTCAGCTTGATTACTTTCTATTACTCTGGACTCCAGGTTGCTGATCCATTCTTCTCCTTCCTCTTGTCTACTATTTATTCCACCTAGTATGTTTTTTACTTCATTTATTGTGGTGTTCATCTCTGATAGGTTTTTATCTCTTTGTTAAGGATCTCACTGATATCCTTTCTCAAGTCTACTGAGTATCTTTATGATCATTATTTTAAGTTCTCTATCAGGCATATTACCTATCTCCATTTAGGTTAGGTGTCTTGCTTTCATTTGTTCTTTCATTTGGGGCATAGTGCTCTGTCTCCTCATTTTGTCTAACTTGGTGTCTATTTCTATGTGTTAGGAAAGTCAGCGACAAGAGTAGTGGCCTTATGAAGAAGAGGTCCTGTGGAGCCCCTTGGTGCCATGTCTCCTTTTTACCAGTAAATTGCACTTGAGGGGTGTCTCCTATGTGTGTTGCATGTGTCCTACTGTTGTGGCTGAGCTACGTTCACCTTCAGTCCAATCATCTGCAATGTCTCTCTTTGTTTGTCATGGGCAGTATCTGATCTCTGTGTGGTTAGTGGGCCAGTCTGGGACCACCTAGGGCTTGAGTTTAGTCAGACCAGGAGTTTTCCAGAGGCAAAGTAGCACCAATAGCAGGGCACTTTCCTATGTTGTCCCTGAGAAGCTTTTGTTGGTGGGCAGGTCCTGCAGTCAGAACCACTATCTGCTCTTGGCCCACTGCTGGGGCTGCAGTCAGACGTGTGTGTGTGTGTGGGGGGGGGGTTATCTTCCCCTCTCCCCAGGGAAAGGAGTCAATTTGGAGTGGTGCCGGCCCCTGTCTAGGCTCCTTGGACACTGCCAGGCTTGTGGTATTTCTTTGGATGGGCTCTGGTCAAGAGGGTCTTGACGGGGGTGGGATCCACAATGTGCACAGGGGCTGGAGGGGCAGGATTAGCAAGATTCGTATGCTGTTGGTGCCCTGTCAGAGGAGCCCTGCAACACTGGACTGAGGTGGGCCAGTCTGGAGGGTTGGGTTCACAGAAGCACAGCTAGAGGGGTGTGGGGGGTGAGGTAGCAATGCAAGTAAGTTAGGTAGCAAGTATTGTTGCCGCACTGGTTCCCACAGGTGGCTGAGTGTCTAGGCTGGGGGGCAGGGGAGGGAAATGGCACCTTCCAGTTCCTTTGTTCCTGGAGGAGTCCCTTATCAATCTCCGTCCCTTTGGTACACGTTCTGAGATAAGTAGCCCCAGGCATTTTTCAAACTGCTGGTTGTCTTCCTCTGGCCCTCCTGGCTCTTGACCAACAAACCGACCCACTGATTTTTAAAATTCTAGGTTTTAAGTCCCAAGGGTTATAAGAACTTAAAAATTCAGCCCCTCTCGTTTTCAGAGCCTAATATTATGGGGATTCATCTTCCCCGATCTGGCTTCCTAGATATGAGGGTCTGTTTCTCTCCTCTCTCAGCGCCCATGGCTCCCTCCCTCCCTGACCCCCACAAATTCGTTTAGCATTACACCTCGACTCTGCCCTTTCTACCTTCTTCCATGTGGCCTCTTCTCTATGTTTAGCTATGGAGAGTCTGTTCTGCCAGTGTTCGAGTCATGTTCTGGATTATTTATGCTGATGTGGGTGGTATGTAGGTGTAGCTGCAGGATGAGATGAGCACAGGGTCTCTCTACTCCATCATCTTTCCAATAGTCTGTTCTTTTTCAAGGTTGCTTTGGCTATTCTGGGTCTTTTGTGGTTCCATACAAATTTTAGGATTATTTGTTCTAGTTCTGTGAAAAGCGCTTTGGGTATTTTGATAGGGATGACATTAAGACTGTAGGTTGTTTTGGGTAGTGTGGACATTTTAACAGTATTTGTTCTCCCAATCCATGAGTATGGAATATCTTTCCATCTGTGTCATCTTCAATTTCTTTCTTTTAAAAAAAAATTTAAAGATTTCATTTATCCATTTGAGAGAGAACGAGAGCACAAGCGGGGGGGAGGGGCAGAGAGAGAGGGAGAAGCAGACTCCCCACCAAGCAGGGAGCCCAATGTGGGGCTCAATCCCAGGACTTGAGATCTTGAACTGAGCCAAAGGCAGATGTTCAACTGACTGAGCCACCCAGGTACCCCCATCTTCAATTTCTTTCCTCATTGTTTTATAGTTTTCAAAGTATAGGTCTTTCACCTCCTTGGTTAAGTTTATCCTAGGTACTTTATTATTTTTGGTGTGATTATAAATGAACAGTTTGATAGATTATGACAAATGCATATAGCCATGTAACCCTCTCCTCTGTCATGGTTCAGAGCATTTCTGCTCCCCAGTAAGATCCTCTGTGCTCCTTCTAAGGCAACCACTGTTTGCACTTCTTTTACCATATATTAATTTTGTCTGATTTAAAACAATATAAATTAGATCATAGTATGCGCCTGGCTTTTTTTGCTTAGCATAATGTTCTTAAGATTCATCCATCTTGTGTAAATTTCTTTTTTATTGCTGAATAGATTCCCATCGTATGAATGTACTATAATAGGTTTACTCAATGTCCTCTTGATGGACACTGAAGTGGCTTCAGTTTTTGGTTACTATGAATAAAATGGCCACCAACATTCTTGTACCTGTCTTTTTGTGCCCATATATTTTCATTTCTCTTGGGTAAACACCTCAGAGTGGAATTGCTGGAGCCAAAGGGAAGATTTGTGTTTGAGTTTATGAGAAATACTGTGTTTCATCTTTTAATTCTGTTAAGGGTATTATCTATCATCAGATTTAATAATCTTTTTCCTTATGGTTTATGCTTGCTTTAAGAAGTCTTTTTTCTGAGGTCATGCAGATTTTCTTCATTTCCCCTCTGAAGGTTTTAAACTTTGCATTTCACATTTGGAGTTTTAATTCCCCTGAAATAGATTTTTATCAACTGTGTGAGATAAGAATCTTTCGCCCCCCATTTCCTGCTTGGATAACTAATACTGCCAACACTGCTATTGACTGGAGCATCACCTCCTTGCCCTATAGTAATGCTCTTTCATATATGAGGTTTCCACATGGGCCCAGACTTGTTTCTGGGCTCCATTCTGTGCCATTGGTTTATTTTTCTATCCCTATGCCAATGCCATCCTGTACAAATTACTATAATTCGGAAAATGTCTGGCTATCTGGCAGGGTAAGTCATCCTACTTTATTCTCCAAAATTCGCTTGTTTATTTATTGTTCTTGTTCTTCCACATAAACTTTAGGATCAGTATGTTGGGTTGTAATTTTTTATTTTTTAAGAGAGAGGAAGTGGGGAGGAGAGGAGGGAGAGGGAGGGAGAGAATCTGAAGCAGGTTCCATGCCCAGTGCGGAGCCCGATGAGGGGCTTGATCTCATGACCCTGAGATCATGACCTTGGCTGACTGAAATCAAGAGTCAGATGCTTAATGTATTGAGCCACCCAGGTGCCTCCTTGTAATTTTGTGTGTGTGTGTGTGTGTTTTGACTTTGTCTTTGATCCATTTGTTGGATAGAACTGTGTTTTTACATTTCCCAAACATACTAGACTTTGAAAGCTATATTACGAACTGATTTTGAATTTAATTGAGTTGTGATAAGAGAATGTAGTCTGTTGATAGATTCATTTTCTTTGTAGTATCATACATGGTGCTTTAATAATGTGTATTCTTTAGCTGTTGGTCATACAATTATACTTATGTTATTAGGTCAAACTTATTGTGTTATTAAAATTGTCTAAAGCCTAAGCTTTTTTCCTCCTTGATATTTTAATTTTTAAGAGATGTGCTAAACTCTCCCACTATGATTATAGACTTTAAATTTCTTCTTGTAGTTCTGTCAATTTTTGCTTTATATAATCTGAGACTGTATTACCTAGATGCACATATGTTCAGAAGTCTTCTACCTTTCTGATGAAATTTTTCTTTAATTATTATATAGTAACTGTCTTTATTTCTAATAATGCTTTGGTCTTAAAGCATAGTTTGTCAGATATTGGTTGACTAAACCAGCTTTCTTTTGATTAATATTTGCCTAGCTCATTGTTTATCATTTAAAAAAAATTCCAACTTTTCTGAGTCCTTGTATTTTTTTTTTTAAGATTTTATTTATTTATTTGACAGAGAGAGATCACAAGTAGGCAGAGAAGCAGGCAGAGAGAGAGAGAGAAGAAAGCGGGCTCCCCGCTGAGCACAGAGCCCGATGCGGAACTCAATCCCAGGACCCTGAGCTGAAGGCAGCGGCTTAACTCACTGAGCCACCCAGGCGTCCCTCCTTTCCCTTTTTCCACTTCCTGTCTCATTTGGATCAATCTAGTTAGTTCTTTTTTCACTTTTTTTCTTTACTAGTGTAGAAGCTATTCTGTTTCTGTTTTTTTTTTTTTAAGAGGTTACACTTAAAACTTAATATACATACGACCTCACAAAGTAACAATCAATATCTGTGTTCTTCCCAAACCATTTAATCCTTTCTACTGTCATCACTTCTGTCCTAGCTTACTATACTGTTTTCTAGTTTTTTGGTGATACCTTATTTTAATATCCTTACATTATTCATGATAATAATTAATATTATTTGCCATGGATTATTTAGATTTATCTGCAACTTTACCAGTTCATTTGCTCACCACTATTCATTGCCTCTCACTCCTTCTTTTAGCACAGGTATGTTACGTAAACTCTCGTAGTCTCAGCTGGAACAAAAGTAGGTTTTCCCCCCTCTAACATCTAGCCCGGTATAGAATTCTAGATTGACCTTTATTTTTGCTGAGTAATTTGAAGATATTTTCACATTGTGTCCTGGTATCTGTTGTTGCTGTTGGAAAGTCTGTTGCCAATTAATTGTGTTCCCTTTTTAAGCAATTTGCATTTGGTTGCAGTGTCTCCAAGGATGAGAATATGTTTTGGTTTGCCCTAGCCTGTCCTGCTTAATAGCTGTTACGTTGCATAATTAATAATAGTGCCTCTCTCATTCCCAAAGGTATCCTTGTTAGAATGATAAATTATGTGGTCCCCCCAATTATAATGTATACATGCATGGATTCAGTTTTACCTACCTTTCCGAGGATTCGTTGTTCTTCTTGTATCTGAAGATTCATCAGTCCTAGAGAATGTTTAACCATTTTCTCTTTGTTAAAAGAAACCTACATTAAAAACCTTTAAATTGGGGTGCCTGGGTGGCTCAGTCATTAGGCGTCTGCCTTCGGCTCAGGTCGCATGATCCTGGGGTCCTGGGATCGAGCCCTGCATCAGGCTCCTTGTTCAGCAGGAAGCCTGCTTCTCCCTCTCCCATTCCCCCTTGTTGTATTCCCTCTTTTGCTGTCTCTGTCAAATAAATAAAATCTTTAAAAAAATACTTTAAATTGAAATTGTATCTTGGGGTACCAGTGTGGCTCAGTCAGTTGAGCATCTGACTCTTGATTTCAGCTCAGGTCTTGATCTCAGGGTTGTAAGTTCAAGCCCTACACTGGGCTCCATGCTGGGTGTGGAGTCTACTTAAAAATAAATAAGTAAATAAAAATAAAATTGTATCTTAAGAAACAAGTTAATAAATATACCATTAAGTTATATCCTTTTTCTCCAATTGTTTGACCTCTCAGTACCCTTTAAAGTGACCATGGCTGCTATTAGAACACACCAGATATTATGTGTAATAGACCATTTTTGTGGCCTCAATTCTAGTACTTGCTTCAACTCTCTGTGTGTTTGCTTTTCTTGTGCACCAAAGAGTTTATAAGACACACATCTAAGGATGATGTAGCAGGCACTTGGATGACAGTCAGAACATAATCTAATACCTAATATGTTTTCTCTGTGCCTCTGCTCGAATACATTCTGCCCTGCTCCCCATGTAATCACTATTCTGACTGTTGTGTTGATTATTCCATTGTTTGTCTGTATAGTTTTCCCACACATATGTGTATTTTAAAGATTTTTAAAAAAATTTATTTGACAGAGATCACAAGTAGACAGAGAAGCAGGCGGCAGGGTCGGGGGGAGGAGGCTCCCTGCTGAGCAGAGAGCCCGATGCACGGCTCAATCCCAGGACCCTGAGATCATGACCTGAGCTGAAGGCAGAGGCTTAACCCACTGAGCCAACCAGGCGCCCACATATACGTATCTTAAAGAATCTATTATTTCATCTTGCCTGCTTTCAAAGTGTATACAAATGGAATCCTACTGTATATAGTCTTTTGTGAGTTGTCTTTTTCCCCTTCCAATTCATGTGTTTGAAGTTAATTCACATGGCTGAGCAGCCCTGGAGTTCACCCATTCTACTATAGTACAGTACAAACAGTGGACTGACTCATTGTTTGACTATATCCCAATACGTAAATCTAATCTCATTATGGACACTTGTGATGTTTGCAGTGTTTGGTGATTATACGCCCATCATTGGGACTTTGGGACTTCTGGGTCATAAGGTGTTCATAGGGCATGTTCAACTTTACTCTTACCCAACAATTAGTGGTGGTACCAGTTTACATTCCTACTTTACATATAGGAGTTTCTTTTGCCTCCCAAAATCGCTAACACTTGGTATTGTCAGTGCTTTAATTTTTGCCAAACTGGTGAGTGTGGAATGGCATGGCATTTTGCGTGTGTGTGTGTGTAAACTTTTAATTTTGGCATTCTGCTTTTAATTTGCATTTTCTTTATTCTCAATTATGTTGAGCATGTTCTCATGTTTATTAGGCATTTGTCTTTTCAGTATAATTCTGGTTTTTGCCCTTCATCTATTTTCTTTGGGGTTATAATTTTTTTACTTATTGATTTTTAAGCATTCTTTACATGTTCTGGAAATGACTCCTTTGTAATATGTATTGCAATTGTCATCTCCAAGTTTGTGGCTTGTTTTTTCTCATTCTTCATGCTGTCTCTGGGAAACCAGAAGTTCTTAATTTATTTACTTTGGTTGTTGTTGTTTTTGCTTTAAGGTAGGTGCCTTTATGTACCTTAAGAAGTACCTCTCTATCCTAAGTACCTAAAATGATTATCCTATATTGTGTTCTTTTTATTATAGTTTCATCTTTCACATTTCTGTTTAAGTCTACTTTGGGTTTTTTTTGGGGGGGGGGGATTTTTTAGAGAGAAAGCATGCCTGACCTGGGGCAGGGCCAGAGAAAGAGGGAGAGAGAATCTCAAGCAGACTCCCCCACTGAGTGCAGAGCCTGATGTGATCTCACGACCCTGAGATCACAAACTGAGCCAAAATCAAGAGTTGGCTGCTTAACTGACTGAGCCAGCCAGGGGTCCCTAAATCTACTTTGAATCAATTCTTATGTAGCGCATGAAGGAGGAATTAATTTTTTTCCATATGAATAACCACGTGTGGCCATCTTATTTGTTATGGTCCATCCGTTTTATTTTGTTTTGTTTACTAATCTGTAATGTCTGTTCTGTCATAAATCCAGTTCCGTATATGCTTGCATTGGTTTCTGGGCGCTCTCTTCTATTTCATCGGTCTCTTTGTTTATTCCCGTACCAATACCAGACTATTTTAATCACTGTAGCTTTACCTTGATACCTGGTAGGACAAATCCTCCCTTCTTATTCTCCAAGCATCATAGATTTCCATGGGTCCTGTACCCTTCCATGCAGATTTCAGAATCAGTTTGTCAGTTTCCATGAATTGTCCTATGATGAAATTAGTTCAATGTCATTGATGTTCCATCAAATGGCCCAGTTTGTTCCTCTGGAAAACAGTGCTGTATTCGGGGCTCGGTGTTAGCCTTTTGGTCAAAGGTTGGATACCCAGCAGGGTCTTTAGCCAGACTGGCCTTGGTGAGGAGAGGTCCCTCTTGCTGGAGCCCATGCACAACCTCCGTCTCTTCCACTGTGGCCACTTTGTTGATGAGCACCTTGAGCAAGGACAGAGTGGCTGGAGAAAAGGCTGACTAACATCCCCAGAATGGGTTATCTTCCCCCCTGGTTGTTGGAACACTCTTCTGCTGAGCAATACGGCACAAATAGGCTCATTTGGAAAGCTCTAGCCTCACACCTCTGTATCTTTGCCACAAACTGCCCAGTCTTATTTTTCCAAAGTCCCTGTCGATCCAGCCAAACTCAGCCTCTCTCTATGTATCTGTGTAATAACTACACCTCTGGACTGGCGTGGGAAGGACAGGTGGGAGAGGCTGGGAGAAGCCACTGACGGTGGGACAGTCTGAGAAACCACTGAGTCTTTCCACTATGACTGTGAAGTGAGTTTGTGGAAAGGCTGGGAACTGCTCCTTCTGCACAACCTCCAAGTGGTAGCTTGTGGAGAAATTTCGAAGCTATATCTGACTGCCATGACCTTCTGGGGAAAAAAATTGCTATGATTTCACTTTCTCTTCCTTCTTCCAATCTTGCTCCTTTTCTCTCACTGGCAAACTCTAACCTGGATCCATACTGGGAAAAGGAATCCTCTGACTTAAAAGAAGCGATGGTGTTTGCAAATCGACAGGCCATTCAGCCCAATGGTGTACACTTAGGTTGTTTCCAGTTATTACCATGTATAGGGAAGGGACCGCTAGCCATCCTGGTTTTGGAGTGACTTCCAGGAATTTGACCACTGCCAACAGTTTCAGTTTGCCTGAGATTGTGGCGTAATGTGATAACAGGTCTTATAATGTTTGGCTTTGGAAGTATACGGTTATTGAAGAGGAAATAAGGTTTGAAGTGTATGATGCCAGAAGCTGGTCTATTCAAAAGTAAAATAAGGCATGTTTGATGGCTAATGTTAAAAAACTTATTATACCTGTGTTTAAAATAATCCATTTCTCTTTGTTTATCCTTTGGATGATTAGTCTCAAAATGACACTACAAGTTATAATAACATTATATTTTATAAAGGGTATGTATCGCATAAAAAGTAATAAGGTCAATCATTAACAGAGTTAGGTCTTCCCATGCACCAATCTTCCTTCAGCTGCATTTATTTTTTTTAAGGACTTTATTTTTCTTTCTTTATTTGGAAGAGAGAAGGAGAGAGAGAGGGGGGAGAAGGTCAGAGGGAGAAGCATCAGACTCCTCACTGAGCGGGGAGCCCAATGAGGGACTTGATCCTGGGACTCCAGGATCATGACCTGAGCCGAAGGCAGTTGCTTAACCAACTCAGCCACCCAGGTTCCCCATCATTCAGCTGTATTTAATCTATTCTTTAACTTACCCACTGGGTTTTTAATTTTAACGGCTTTCTAGATTTTTCTAATAGTTCAAGTTGCATATTTTCTGAATACGCTTGTTTTGGAAACTCTTTTTCCTTTTTAAAATGCCATTTGTGGGGCACCTGGGTGGCTGAGTGGGTTAAAGCCTCTGCCTTCAGCTCAGGTCATGATCCCAGGGTCCTGGGATTGAGCCCTGTATCGGGCTCTCTGCTCAGCAGGGAGCCTGCTTCCCTCCTCTGTCTCTGCCTGCCTCTGTGCCTGCTTGTGATCTCTCTCTGTGTCAAATAAATAAATAAAATCTTTAAAATGCCATTTGTGTTGTTAATTTTTTTTAAGACGCCCTTATTTTGGTGCTCGCTTTGACAGCACCTATGCTAACACTGGGATGCAAGGATGAGATGCAAATTCATCAAATGTTCCAATGAAGAAAAAAAGGACATATTTACTTTGTAGTTGATATGCTGTTTGTTCTAATGGATGAAATCCTGAGGGATGGAAGAAGTCCACTTGCTTTTTGTCAGATTCTTGCTCGCCCATCTTGTGACGGGGCGATGGGGTCATCTACAGCTGCGCCCTATCTGTGGGAATCACATGAAGCCGTGGCTGACCGCGTACTCTCCAGAGTCCTGGGAGTATCACTGTCCTAAGAATGTGACTATCTTACTGTGTTATTTTACCAGCTTGGGGGTTTTGGGGGCACAGGTCGGGTTCCCCCGCTTACAGCTAGAGCATTAACTCAAAAGCTTATCCCTGTGATATTTAGTCCTATGTCAATGTCTGGCCCCTGTGGATTTCCTTGTTTACTTGAGAACTTCGTTCTGCTTATTTTAAAAAGGATGTCTATTATAGGTTATCCAGAATTTCTAAGTGTTTATTAGTGGGAGGGTTTTCAGGTTGTCTAGTGAAGTCCTATATCTAAACCCATAAGCCTCACTATGCATTTTTGTTCGTCATTGTGTCCATTTTGCCTATCTTAATGCCTGGGTGGAAAGGTATTAAATAAGTGTTCCCTTCTTTTGTTCTTTCTTTGTTTCTCCTGGTCATTGAGAGCCTCCTGGCCTTCTCTCAGTGCCCGGCACAGGGCCTAGCACACAGCAAGGCACTCAAGAAATGTTTGTAGAATGAATCGGAGGGATGCATTTTTATAGATGAGGACTTGGAGACTAGAGCTGTGGGAGTGACTTACATGTCTCTGGAAATCCAGTGCTGGAGAAAGTGATTTCTAGCTGGTATCATTCATTCGCACATTCTTGTTTCCCACAGATTAACCCATCCCTGCAGTTACAAGAAGTCCCCTAGTCCTGTCCTCTGGATCTTATTTTATTGGTGGGTGTGTTCCATGCCACTCATTCCCTTCTCCATTCAGGACCTCGATATCCCAGCCTAAGAGCTCTGAGTTGGATGATCACAGAGTGGTTTCTGGGTGGTGGTGAGATTGTGGGGGAGGAGGAGGGGAAGATGGAGAGAGGGTGGCCAGCAAGGAAAACAGAAATGCCTTGTGTGCTCCCAAGTCACCTCATCTGTGGATATAAGCCATTGTTGATTTCTTTTCTCTCCCCCTTCCCCACCCTGGTTAAATATGAACTCTTGGTAAGAGGCTGGTGGCTTTAGCTAAAAATGTTTTGCTTGATTTATTCTTCTTGAGACCAAAGAATAACCACCCTTGCCCTAACTTGAGTCCTCCCTGGCTGTCTGGGACCTGCACTCATTCCTGTGGAGAGAGCCCTGAGTGGGGAGCCAGGGGCCCTCCGCTCCTGTGTTACCTTGGGCAACTTACTTGCCCTCTCTGAACTCAGTTTTAATGTCCAAAACTTGAGTGGTTGATCTTTAAGTGCCTCTCCGGCTGTGATATGAGGTTATAAAATCAAGAAAGGTACTAAAAAAGGCATAGGGCTAGAACCCTCCCCTGTATATTAGTGGTATTCTCTGCTCAGGCCTGATAATGCAGACATGGGGGCTGGGGAGGCTTGACATTATGGCAAGGAATTTAGCATCAAGGACCCCATACCCTAGTATGTAGGTGACATCTTGTGGAGACCTCGAACAAAACTGAGGTTCTGTGTAGTAAGGAATGACTGGAGGCATGCATTTATAGCAATGCCCCAAATAAGAGAAATGGCAAATATTTTACAGACTATTATGTGATCATTACCAATATTTTCATAGACTTTCTAATAACACAGCAGATGGCTGATGCCATGGTGGTAAGTGAAACTGCGGGACACACATGAGTAGATCTAGAGTAAAGGAAGCTAGATAAATTAAGCAGAGCAGGGGTGCCTGGGTGGCTCAGTGGGTTAAAGCCTCTGCCTTCGGCTCAGGTCATGATCTCAGGGTCCTGGGATCAAGCCCCGCTTCGGTCTCTCTGCTCAGTGGGGAGTCTGCTTTCCCTTTTCCCTCTGCCTGCTTCTCTGCCTACTGGTGATCTCTCTCTCTCTGTGTGTCAAATAAGTAAAAATCTAAAAAAAAAAAAAAAAAAAAAAAAAAAATTAAGCAGAGCAAAGAAGGCTAGAGTGGCACAATGGGCAATTTTTCTTTCTGGGGAGAGATTTTTACTCTGCTCACTGCATTTTTTTAATATGTTCTATAGTGAGCATGTATCACTTGTATAATGGCAAATAAATTATTTTAATAATAATTTTTAAAATAATATTTTAAAGACTATTCCTTTCTGGGCTGTGGGAAGAGGGGAGACCTGGTTGACCCCTTGTCCACATCTGGGCCCCCCGGGGATGTGGATGGGCTGGCAGGTGGCCTGGGGAGGGTGTGTGTGGGGTGACGTGGGAGCTCCCCAGCTGATGGTGGGGGGAGCAGCTGTCACAGAGGCTGCATAGCTTAGAAAAATAAGGGCAGGGTCACGGTCGTGCCCCGAACTGGTCTCAGGGAAAAGGAATTTGACACCTGAGTGGATTCAGAGGACAGAAGCAGCACTTCTGGGGGAGGCCACATACTTTCAGGGACCTGGCTCTTGGCTGAATAGAAGGAAGGGTAGCTAGTCTGGCAAATTGTCCAAGCTTCCAGTCAACAGCCTGCGAGAGGCGGTGAGCCCTTTGTCCCAGGGAGGCTTTAACAGGGACATTGCCCCGAGCTTCCCTGCAGTGCTGCAAGGCCACAGGAGAGGAGCTCCAAGTTCCCCTTCCGATGAGGGAGAAGGAAAAAGTGGGAGGTAGAGAAATCATTCCCATCATGGCCAGGAGAGGGACACCTCTCAGCTGGGTTCAAGAGCCGGACCCACCATTTATCAGCTGTCTGTCCTGAGTAAGTTAGAAACCTCGGTTTTCTCATCTGCAAAATGGACATAAGAGCAGGACATAATGATAAATAATGGAGATAGCATAAATGATAAATAAATAAAGGAGAGAGCATGAAAAGGGCTTCTTTGCAGAGCTCAATAAAGGAGATTGGCGGCTGTGGGTTATTTTTCAAGGCACCGGAGAGCCCGGCCTCCTGCTTTATTTACTTCCTCCCCGGTCAGCCGGGTCATGACCGGCATCAGCCTCTGTTGGTCAAAAGTCCTATTCTGTACTTGGTCAAACTACTTTTATCCCCCATGATTCCTGACGGAGTCAACCTTCTTCGCCCTCCTGCCTCTGAATCCCCTCTCCCAGGTACACATTCTCCAGGCAGCCTTCTCTCTTAGCTTGGTCTCCTTGACCTCCCTCCCCATGGTGGTGCCCAGAATGTAATGCCGAACCCTGTCTCCAGCCAGGAGCCCGGTGCCCAGGAATCCCGGCCCCGCTGGCCAGCACCGTTCCCACTGCATCTGTTTCTAATCAGCGCGGTGTGGCGCATTCTTTCTGCCGAGTGTGCAGGCCCGGAGCCTGGGGACAGCGCTAATTGATTGCTAAATGGATCTTGTCATTTCCAAAAGAGGCCTCCAGACCTGCCCTTTGCTCTGTCTCTGCTCCCCGAGGACTGAAGAGCTTCACAATTAACTCCTCCGCTGCCTTTGGAGCTGGGAGACTGGGGTCTTGAACCTGAACTGTGGGGATTCATTAGGAGCCTTAGAGAAGCCCCCTGCTCTTTGTAAAGCGACTTACAGCCTGAAAAGCACTTCCATGGGCCCCTCCATCCCATTTAATTCTCTTGGCAGCTTTGTGGGGCACAGGGGACTGTGGTGGACCGATGAGGAAATTAAGGTTCGGGGTGGGAGGAGTGGCTCTGGGTCATGCAGAATTGGTGGCAGGGATGGGCGGGTCTTGAATCGGATTCATGCTGGGTCCAGGTTGCTCCCTAAAGCAGCAAATGGCCAGGGTTTGCTGGGGACGGGGCAGGGGCTGCTGACCTGGGCTGTCTGGGTTGTCAGGTGTCCAGCTGCCCTGCGGGAGGTGGGCACCAGGATGGGGAAGAGGCTGTTCAAATTCAGGGTTGAAGGGTCAGACAACCCGCAGCCTTCCTTCCCTGAGAGCAAGCCCCTCTCATCGCAGTGCCTGCACGTCAAGGGCCCGGGTTTCTCTGGCCCTCAGCAGAGAAGGAGTCACCAACCGTGTCCTTGTCTGTCTCCCCAGGTTGAAGGCCGGGATGGTTGTCTTTCTGTCTCTGAGTCTCTGCCTGGAACAGGACTTGCTCCATAGTAGGTGGTCAGTATGTAGCAGGAGTGACTCATCCCAGACTTTCCCTCTGATCTCATTCTTCTGGGTGTCTTGGCAGAGTTGGTCAGTGAGAATGAGATTAAAACCTCTCAGCAGAGCTGTTTAACACTGATACTTTGGCCCCTGACAAGAATGCCCGAGCTTCAGTGTTTGTATCTGGCAAATGGGGATGAGTCCACGTGTGTCTCCCCCGGGCTGGTTGGAAGACCAGTTGGGATGAGGAAAGCTTGAGCACTATACTCCTGTTAAGGGTGTGTGTGGGGGTTGGGGGGTTTGTTTTCATCTCTAATGGATTCTAGACTCCATTGTCTTCCAGAACCTTCTTTACTGGCCCACACGGCCAAAAGGGCTTACAGCGGGACTGGGTTACAGATGTACCTCAGTCTGTAAAACTATGTGTTAGTACTCAAACTAAGTCTTGTTTCAGACTAAATGGCTCATATGGGCAGAAACCAAAAGAAAGGGATCTATTCATCTCATGCAGCCTGGATCCCGGGTGCCCCCTTCACCTTGGCCACCTCTCCTCTGTCCTTCTCCCCTGCATTGATGAAGATTTTGGTTAAGAAATCAAAGAGAACTGCATTCAACTCCTGGATCTCTCATCCTTCCTAGCTGTGTGGCTTTGGGGAAATTCTTTAACCTCTCTGATCCTACCATGTGCAAGATGGGTACAATAGCACATTTGATACGATTATTGGAAGAATTACTGAAAAATGAACAAAAGTAGGCTCCATAAACATTGGCATGTGGTAATTATCCATAAACATTAGCTGCTCCTGTTGGACTGGAAGGAGCACCCCATTCAGCCGCTCAGACCTCTGCCATCTGATCCCCTAGAGACACACTGCTCTCACGATGGCCTCCTGGCTTTCAGACTGTAGAATCCAAAGGCCCCCCCAATTCTGACCCTTTAGGGATGCTCCAGTGTGGGGCTGTCCATTCCAACAGCTCCAGGGGCCAACATTAGACACCATGACCTACTTACTCTTCCCTAAAAGCTTTCCTCCCTTAATTTCTGGATTACAATCCCACTCCCCTTGGCTCTCCTCCTGTTCGCCTGCCATTTCTTCTCTGTCTTTCATCCAGTCCTAAAACTCCATGTATTTTTCTCAGTCTGGAATCACCAGAGTTTATAGGACGGTAAACACAGTCTCCGCCCATAAGAGCTTCTTGGCTGACAGTACTCAGCTAACTGCGGGTGAGGACTGAGAGGGGCTTAGCACCCTGCTTCTATGTATTATCCTATGTGGCATTTGCAAAAGGGGCCAGATGGACCAGGGCTCAAATCCCAGCCCTGCCACCTCAGAAGCTGGGGTGAGGGCAGCAGGTCGTCCCTGGGTCCTCTCAGTAACGGGGAAGGAACTGAGAAGTGGGACCAGGCAGGGCTGGCTATGCCAGGGCCCGGGGATGGTGTGGGGGTGGGCCTGCCCATCATGCTGTAGAGCCCCAGGCTCTGGGGCAGCCACAGAGAGAAAGGACTGGGGGGTTCAGAGTTGCAAAACTAGAGTCTGATCTGCTCTGCCACTTGCTGTGTGACCCTGGCAAGGACTGGGGGGTTCAGAGTTGCAAAACTAGAGTCTGATCTGCTCTGCCACTTACTTGCTGTGTGACCCTGGGCAAGTCACTTTACCTCTCTGGGCCTCAGGTTTCAGTGAGGCCCAGTATGTAAGAATGCTTGGTAAGTAGGATACTTGGCAAATCACTGTCATCATTAAAGCACTTTTGGGGACAGGACACAGTTGGATCATGACAGAGAGGTGATTTGCTGAGGTTTCGGCTGAGCTAGAGATCCTGCTCGAATGGGGGCACCATTCACTCTGTCCCTCAAGGCTGAAGGTGTACCTGCTTGAGCCAGGTACAGTTCTGTCACAGTTGCCCTTGCGGTCATCCTGGTGATGCCATGACCATGCCCATTTTATGAACCCGGAAATCAAGGCCTAGAGAGGCGAAGTGAGATGTGCTTAGAGAGCACACAAGCCGTAGTGGGACCAAGGTTCTGTCCCAGAGCTGTGCTCCTCCCACCACGGGACCCTGCTGCTTGGTCCACACATTCATCAGCCCCCAGCTGACCCACTCTTTGGTCTCCTGACCCTTCCTGCCTCCCACGAGCTATATGAACCGTCTTGGGCCAGCTGCTCTCGCCCATCTGGCATGGTCAACAGTGGTAAACGAATTAACGTTTTGTGACAACCTGTTTCCCAGAACTTGGTTGTCCCTGGGAGAACTGAAAGACCTCTTGGAATGAGTGAGACTGGCTTGTGGGATATCCTTGGGACTTTCCAGAGCCCCCAGTGCCTTTCTATAAAAATCACAGGAGGCACGATTTATGGAGCACGTCACCCCTGTGCTAAGTGACTTTGAATGAATTGTCTCATTTAATGCTGACATTGGCCCTGTGGGGCAGATGCTATTTTTTTTTTATTTTTATTTTTTTACCCTCAGGTTATATTAAAAAAAAAAAAAACTGAGGTCAGGAGGGTGCACAGCTAGGAAGTGGTGGGGCCGGAATTTGAACCCCGGGCAGTCTGGTTTCACAGCCTGAGCCCTTAAGCCCGTATCACAGGCGGGAGGATCAGAGGGTCTCAGAGGCGCCTTACAACTCCGTAACTGGCTGGGCCTCCTCTCCCCTTCTCTCACTCCAGCTGGCTTCCTCCTCTGGTTCTGGAACCTTCCTTCCCTCTCTGCTTGGCAACCCTGCTGGAGACGCTGGCAGAGCCCAGGTGGCCACATCCATGCCGGGTCTGGGCCCGAGTCTCCCTCCAAGCCCAGTGCTCCTCCTTGGCAGTCCAAGGCAGAGCTGGCTGGGAGTTTATGTTAACATTTCAAAGATTTATTCTGCTCTCCGAAACTTCTCTTCCTTTGCCTTGCACTGTTTATTGAAATAGTTCATAGGATACTGTTAAAGACCAAAACAAAAGTCAATAGAAAAATATTTATGGGTGCTGTTGGGACCTCTGCCAGGTAATGATGTCTGAAAATGATTCTCGTAGGTTCACACTGTCCTTTAGAACGCCGGGCAGGGGGAGCAGGGACTCGCTTCTTGGCTCTGTTCTGTGGTTTTACACCCTGCTTCCCAAGGATTCAATCTGATTATTCTCCCCGCTTCTGGAGAGCTGTTAATTTTGTGAGGCTGGGCCTCTCTTAGGCAAGGTGGCTTGGAGGGGGTGGGGGGGTGGCCCCAAAAGTCCTTCTGTAATTTATTCCTACAGGCTCGTATTTAGCATAAAGTGCTTGTCATTTTTGGCATGTGGATTATTCTTGCCAGCGTCCAATGAAGATGTGAGATTTTCCCCTATGAAGCATTTCTGTCATAAGCTGGGAAAAGGGGTTGAAAGTCCCAGCTGCTAGCTGCTAGCTGCTCAAAGGAGCTGTCCCTCAGAGGCCCCCCGGGGGCCAGGAGGGCCTAGGTAGGTGCGGAGCTCCAGCTGACAGGCCAGGGCCAGACCTAGACGTTCCAAGCGGGTCAGGGTCTCAAGGTCAAGGCTTGGAGTTGGGGGTCCAAGGGCCCAGGACAGGCAGAGGCCAGAGGCAGGAGTGTTCAACACAATTATTTAAATAAAACTAAAACTCTTTGTTTATGTGTGTTGTTGTTTTTTTTTTTTTTTTAGAATTGAAGTTGTTAAATATTTGTATTAAAATCTTTTTGCCATTCTGAAGTTCAATGTCTATCTAGTTGACAACATAAAAAATTGGCATCATGGCTTAGGTGTACATCTGGACCTAGATGTATTCAAATTTCCAATGAATACAAATCATTTATTGCAGAGTTTCTCAGTCATTCTTGTACAACTCTTGGAAACACCATAGTTATTCATGAATAGCTCTCAGATGGGTCATAGAACCATAGGAAGAAAAGAAAAGAAAAGAAAAGAAAAGTACCCAGCGCTTCTGGAAAGGGGTACATGGAACTTCTCCATTGCCCTCCGAGAAGAAAAATTCCACAAGTTCTTTGATTTGTCTTTTACCCAAGTCGTTCTGTTCCTTACAGCCTCTCTGCACAGTGCACAACCTTGGTAGTGGTATAATCCACAGATCTTCATGGTACATGGTGGGGGAACATGGGATGATAGCAGTGTTGAAGCATTTCCTGGGGCCTGGAAGGTGTCCTTTTGAGGGCAGATGTTTGGGGTTGGGGCTGTACTGCACCAGGGCCAAGGGCCAGATCCTGAGTGACAGAGGCACTCAGGTGTTTCTTCATACATTTATTTATGTGTGTGTGTGTTTGTCATATGCAAGCCCATGTTCTCCCTGCCCCCCCACCCCACCCCGTAAGTTTGATTCTAGTTGGGGAGGAGCTTTCTGGTAATGGTCTGCTGGACAGCAGGACTGGGGATATTTAGCTTGGTGGAAAAAATCTCTTTTTCCTTTGCCTTGTACTTACCCTTTTATCTCTCCTTTCCTCTCTTTTTCTTTCTTTCCCTCGTACCCCTTATTCTCCCTGAAGAAGTGTTGTGAACACATTTACTCCATGCTGTTGTGGGAGGTTAGAACTGGACCGGGGGTGGCCATTACATGGAGAGGACTCTTGACTCAATGCAAGTCAGAGGGTCTGCCTGCCCGGAGGAGGTGGGCTGCCTGCCCCTGGAGGTGTCCAGTCAGGTGTTCATGGTATTAGAGGATTTCCGCGTTGGCTAGGGAGTTGAGCTGGAGAAAGATTCTTTCATTCTGATCCTACCAGAGAGTCCTCATTCCAATCTCATTCTGATCTTCTCTGGAGGGAATATCATCCCTCCCAGTCTTAATCTGGAAATCGAGTTATGGGTAGGAATGAGGTGGAAGGGGCAGGTTGAGACTTAAACACTGCCAGGGACAAAGCCAAAATAGTCCTATAACTTCAGTGTGACCGGTCTTGGGATGATTGAGATTTCCAACAAGGTCCTGGGTAGAATTTGCCCCAGCCTCACATTTCTGCTCCATTTCTCAAGTAGTCATTTGCTTTCCCAATCAGACGTACTCCCATGATTAACTACCTGAAGCTCATTTATAGGAGATAGTCTGAGGCTGTGGGAAGAGATCCAGCCTCAGAGTCAAAGAGATAGAGGCAACCCCACTTCTGCCACTTACTAGCTGTGTGAACTTGAGCAAGGCAATTAAGTTCTTTGAGACTCAGTTTCCTCATCTGCCAATGGAAATAGTAACAGCCCTGTCTGCCACACAAGGTGGCAGGAGGGGTAAAGGGAGGCATGGATCGGAACATGGTTTGTCCATCAGAGGGTATCCATCAAAGGCCATCTACCCAGCATAAGAGCCAGTGCTTCTCCTATGTTAGAGGAATCTTAGAATAGATGGAAAGCGAGCATCCTCTCAGGAGAGAACCAAGGGGAAGACGGCACATAGGGAGTATCAGTGACCTAGACACAACTCTGTGCTCTTCCCTGGGTCATTGAACCCCGAGAGAGTGACACAGAAACCCTTTGTCCTGCCAGTAAGATTTCTAATGTAGGGCTGCTGAAGAGGGGTCTGGAGTCCAGTGTTGATGGGGTCAGGAATGGCATCTTTGCGTGCTTAGTCATGCTAGCACCAATGACGGAGGGATGCAGCACATAGCTGGGTTCCTTTTTAGTATTCATTTCCTCCTCCTTATGTCTTAAAAGAACCATGATTTTATTTAGCTATCCAACCCTTCCCGAGGTGGTCCGGGTGCCTTGGGGAAAGATGATCCCACCCCAGCTTTAGCAGTGGACCTGATTTAAGAAATCTCATCTCTCTTGCCTGGGATTGTTTCAGAACTCCAGATATAAGCCAGTCAGCTCCAAGAATTCACTGGTTAGAGCTAGGCACATGACTTAGCTTGGACCAATCAGACTAAATGGAAAGATTTTCATTCCATGGTCAGGGGAAGGGACTCATTGGGCTCCAACACATAGAATATTGCCAGCACTCTAAGAAGTCCCCATGTATACCTTCCCCATTGACAATCTCCTTCCCTTATCCCAGAAGTAACTACTCTCCTGACTTTCAAGATAGTATTTCTCTTGCTTTTCATTTGGTTTTAAAACCTATGTAATGGTCTGTAAACAATGTTGATATATTTTGCATATTTTCACATATAAATTTTTGAAGAAATTGAGTTACACTAAATGTATCCTTTCGTATTCATGGCACAACATCACACTGTAAGTTTCATCCATGCTGTGGTTCGTTCATTTTCATTGCTGTATAGTACTCCCTCTATGAATACACCACCATTCCTTTATCCAATCTATTGTTTGGAGATTTGAGCTGTTTGTAACATTGTAGTTTAACATGAAACCTGCTGTGGACAAAGAATCATTCATGACTCTTGGTACAGATACACACAAGTTTATCTAGATACGTTTTTATTCAGCTTGATCTGAAAATGCCAAATTGTTCATCAAACTGGCTGTACCAACTTATGTGTCTTATAAACAGTGTCTGAGAGTTCCTGGGGCTCCCAGTTTCACTAAACACTTGGTAGTCTTCCAATTTGATTGTCTTGATAATATGTATGCAATAATCTCTTTGGGGTTTCAATTTGCATGTTCCTGATTATTAATGAAATTGAGCACCTTTTCCTATGTTATTAGCCATTTGGATTTCTTCTTTTGTGAAATGCCTGGAAAAGATTTTGCTGATTTCTATGGGGCTGTTATTTACATGGCTTTTTTATGGTAATCTTTTTTTTGTTTATTTTTATTATGTTAAAATGCACATTGCATAAAATTTACCTTCTTAACCATTTCGAAGTTCAATGGTATTAAATACAATCACACTGATGTGGTGTCAGCATTACCACACATCCCTGTAACTCTTTTCAGTCTTGAAAATCTGAATCTCTATACCTGTTCAACAATAACTCCCAGTATCTTCTCTCCCCAGCCCCTGGCAACCACTGTTGTGGCTCAGTCGGTTAAGCGTCTGCCTTTGGCTCAGGTCGTGATCCCAGCATCCTGGGATCGAGTCCCACATCACACTCCTTGCTCAGCAGGGAACCTGTTTCTCCCTCTGCCTCTGCCTGCCTGTGCTTGCTCTCTCTCTCTCTTTCTCTCTGACAAGTAAATAAATAAAATCTTTAAAAAAAATAAAAATAAAGTTAAGATTATTAATGTTTTCCTTTAGAATTTGTCCTTTTTATGAGTGCGTTTGCTTAAGAATTTTTTTCTTAGGGCACCTGGGTGGCTCAGTGGGTTAAAGCCTCTGCCTTCAGCTCAGGTCATGATCTCAGGGTCCTGGAATCGAGCCCCGCATCGGGCTCTCTGCTTGGCGGGGAGCCTGCTTCCCCCTCTCTCTGCCTGCCTCTGCCTACTTGTGATCTCTGTCTGTCAAATAAATAAAAATCTTAAAAAAATTTTTTTTTTCTCTGCACTGACATCTTGAAGATATTGTCCTATATTGTCTTCTATAATCATTGTCTCCAACCTTCAGGTTTCTACTCTATCTGGAATTGACTTTTTTGTATGGTGCGAGATAGGGGTCCAGTTTTCACCCTCCTGCCCTCACAGAAAATGCCCAGCTGTCCCAGACATTTATTGCAAGGTCTGCCCTTTTTCTCCTACTCAGCGGCCCATCTCAAGTGCCCATATAAGCATGATCCTATTTCTGGGCTCTCTCTTCTGTTCCATTAATTTCTATCCCTGAACCAATACCATACTGTCTTAGTTACTATAGGTTTATGATAATCTTTATATTTTGTCAACCAAATTCTTCCATGTTGTGGGAAAAATGTTAGGAGTGTCTAGATTATTCTTGGCCCTTTGCACTTCCGCATAAAGTTTAGAATTAGCTCATCAAATTCCACAAATGAAAAAAAAGCGCTGAGATTTTTTTTTTTCATTGGGATTGCATTGAATCTATAACTCAAACTGGGGAGACTGTTGAGTTTTCCAGCCCACCAACATGGTATATTTTTGCTTTTATAAGTCTTTTAAAATGCAGCTTTATTGAAGTAGGATTGATTGACAATGCAATGAATTGCACATAGTTAAAGTATATAATTAGGTCAGTTTTGACACCTGTGTATATCCTTGAAACCAGTGCTACAAAGGAGATGATGAATAAATCCATCAGCCCCAAAGATCCCTTCCTTCTCCGTGGTACTCCTTCCTCCCCAGCTCTTCCCACCCTCCCCTCCACAGTGCTGAGCTGCTCTTCCCTTGTTTATTTTCCATCTGTATATCTTCTTTGGGGAAGTGTCTGTTCAGATCATTTTAATGGGTTGTTTTCTTATTATTGAGTTTTGGGAAATCTTTATATCCTGGATGCAACTCCTTTATCAGATTTTTGCTTTGCAAATTTCTCCCACCCACCCCTGCCCCCTGCCCAGGCCATGATTTGTCTTTTCATTCTTCTTCTTTTTTTTTTTTAATTTATGTATTTGACAGAGAGAGACACAGTGAGAGAGGGAACACAAGCAGGTGGAGTGGGAGAGGGAGAAGCAGATTTCCCGATGAGCAGAGAGCTCGACATGGGGGTCGATCCCAGGACTCCAGGATCACGGCCCGAGCTAAAGGCAGACGCTTAACAACTGAGCCACCCAGGTGCCCCTCTTTTTTTTTTAAGATTTTATTTATATTTATATAAAATATAAAATAAAATAAAATATAAAATATAAATAAAAGTATTTATATATTTTAGGGGTGCCTGGGTGCTCAGTGGTTTAAAGCCTCTGCCTTCGGCTCAGGTCATGATCTCGGAGTCCTGGGATTGAGCCCCGCATCAGGCTCTCTGCTGTGGCGGGGAGCCTGCTTCCCCCTCTCTCTCTGCCTACTTGTGATCTCTCTCTCTCTGTCAAATAAATAAATAAAATGTTAAAAAAAAGTATTTATATATTTTATTTATTTGTTTTATTTATTTGACAGAGAGAAACACAGCGAGAGAGGGTTAAGCAGGGGGTGTGGGAGAGGGCGAAGCAGGCTCCCTGCTGAGCAAAGAATCCCATGTGGGGCTCCATCCCAGGACCGAGTTGAACGCAGACACTTAATGACTGAGCCACCCAGGCACCCCTCTTTTCATTCTCTTAAGAGTATCTTTTGAAGAGCAGAAGTTTTAATGTGGGTGAAGTCCCATTTATGGATTTGTTCTTTTATGGATTGTGCTTTTTGTTGTCATAGCTAAGAGATCTTTGCCTGACCCAAGGTTGCAAAGGCTTTCTCCTAAGTTTTAGTCTTGTAGTTTTAGGATTTCCATGCAGGTCTTTGATCCATTTTGCATTAACTTTTTTCGCGATGCAAGGTATGGGCCAAACATGAAATTCTGCTTTTAATGAAGAATAAAAATTCTGCTTTTAATGAAGTCTTTTAAAAAATGTCTCTCAATGCAGATTTATAATTGTGTCACAAAGAGACTGCATACTTTTTGTTGTTTTCAGTAATTTACTATTTTTTTGACGCTCTTGTAAATCCCTTTTTGGGTGTTTTTTTGTTTGTTTGTTTTTGTTTTTGTTTTGTTTTTTTTTAGAGAGAGTGAGCAGGTGCATGCAAGTGGGGTCAGGGAGGGGCAGAGGGAGAAGGTGAGAGGAGAATCTTAAGCAGGCTCCATACCCAGTGCGGAGCTGGTTACAGGGTTGGATATCAGGACCCTGAGATCAAGATCTGAGTCAAAATCAAGAGTCAGATGTTTAACCATCTGAGCCACCCAGGCATCCCCCATAAATAGTATGTTTTAAAGAACATTCATCTATACTGTCAGTGGCTGGTGTACAGACACGTGAATGACTTTATGTGTATCGATCTTGTGTTTAGCAATATTATCCAACTTCTCTATTTGATAATTTACCTGTAGATCCTTTTAACTTTCTGTGTGCACTATTTATATTATCTTCAAATTATGACAATTTGGGGTTTTCCTTTCTAATCCTTTTATTCCTTTTTCTTCTCTTTTTTTGCACAAAATTTATAATAGTTCTATTTTCTAGGTGAATTTAACCCTTTACCATTATGAAGTGGCCCTCCTTTGTCTTTTGTAGTGTCTTTTGACTTGATGTCTGTTTTTTCTGATGTTAATAAAATGACTATAATAATTAATACACATGAACTTTCTTTTGGTTACAGTTTGCATGTCTATCTTTCTCATTCTCTACATTCATCCTCTCATGTATTATATGCCTTTTGTAAATAACACATAGTTGGGTTCGTATTTTAAATTAATGTTGATTTTCTTTCAATTAGAGTAATTGCATACTTAGTATAATACATACCTTTGGGTTTAAATTTACCACTTTACTCTTGCCTTCTATTTGTCCTGTCTGTTCCATATTGCTTTTCTCTTCTTTCTTGCCTTTTGGGGAATAATTGTATCTGTAAGAAACTTAATTCCATTTAAAAATTTAAAAAAATTATTTTCTACTGTGTATATCATTCTTACTCTGATTTTTAATTTTTTTTAAAAGATTTTATTTATTTATTTGAGAGACAGAGATCACAAGTAGGCAGAGGCAGGCAGAGAGAGAGAGAGGGAGGCAGGCTCCCTGCTCTGCAGAGAGCCCAATGTGGGGCTCGATCCCAGGACCTTGGGATCATTACCTGAGCCGAAGGGAGAGGCTTTAACCCACTGAGCCACCCAAGCGCCGCTCTGATTTTTTAAAAAAGATTTTATTTTTTTACTTGTCAGACAAAGTGCACAAACAAGGGGAGCAGCAGGCAGAGGGAGAAGCCGGCTCCCTGCTGAGCAAGGAGCCCTGTGTGAGACTCAGTTCCAGGACCCTGGGATCATGACCTGAGCTAAAGGCAGACGTTTAACCGACTGAGCCACCCAGGCGTCCTACTTAATTCCATTTTAAAAATATATCTTTTTCCATTATTATAGTGATTGCCCAAGAAGGTACAACATGCATTCTTAAAAAAAAAAAAAAAGTTTTATTTCTTTATTTGAGAAAGAGAAAGAGAGCATGGGCAGCAGGGGTGGGAGCAGAGGGAGAGAAAGAAGCGGGCTCCCTGCTTGATGCGGGACTCCTTCCCAGGACCCTGGTTCATGACCTGAACCAAAGGCCCCCATGCATTCTTAACCTATCAAACTCAAGTTAATAAAAAATCTTCCCTTCCTCCCAAATAATATAAGATTCTTAAATCAGTTTGACTCCATTAACCCCTCCCAGTATAGATGCAATTATTGCCACGTATTTTAATTCTATATTATTTGTGTGTGCGTTCAATCTGTTGTAACAGTAGGAGTCTAGCCAGGAAAACAAATCATTAAGTAGAAAATTTAGTTGGAGGTGGGGGTTTGTGCCTGGCCGGCTCAGTCAGTGGAACATGCAACTCTTGATCTCAGAATTGTGAGTTCAAGCCTCATGTTGGGTGTAGAGATTAATTAAAAATAAAATCTTAAAGAGGTGCTGGATGGCTCAGTAGGTTAAGTGTCTGACTCTTGATTTGGCTCAGGTTGTGATCTGAGTCATGAGATTAAACACTGCGTCAGCCTCTGTGCCAAGTAGAGCCTGCTTAAGATTCTCTCTCTCTCTAATACAAAAACAAACGTAAAACATTTTTAATTGGGAACTTTGGTCACCAGATTCTTGGAAGGCCTGAAGGAGAGCAAAAACTGGGGAGAGAGGAAAGTTATCCAGGGTCAGAAATGGCAGGAAATTGCCACCTTCACTACATGAGCCGGGCTCCTCATTTCTGTCCCCTTGGTGTTCTCGTCTACTCCCGCCACCACCCCTAGAGCCAGAAGAACAGCTTCTCCATCTTTCATCTCACGTGGATGCTTCTCATTGTCAGAAGTGAAACTAGAATCCCTCTGGCATGGGAATCAGAAAGGTGTTGCTGCTAGGCTCCTAGCTCTGCAATACTGAGCAAGAAGAAAATCAGTAAGTGGTAACATCCAGCACACCCCAAGACATTTTTTATTTTTTTTTTACATGACTGAGGGAGAGATCACAAGTAGGCAAAGAGGCAGGCGGGGGGGGGGGAGGGGAAGCAGGCTCCCTGCTGAGCAGAGAGCCCGATGCGGGGCTTGATCCCAGGACTCTGAGATCATGACTTGAGCCGAAGACAGAGGCTCAACCCACTGAGCCAGCCAGGCACCCCCAAGACATTTTTTAAAAAGATTTTATTTATTTATTGGAGAGAGAGAGAGAGCATACACACGCACAAGCCGGGTTGAAGGGCAGAGGGGGCCCAGGCTCCCTGCTGAGCAGAGAGCCCGATGCGGGGCTCGATCCCAGGACCCTGAGATCATGACCTGAGCCAAAGGCAGACAGACGCTCAACCCACTGAGCCACCCAGACGCCCCTCCCAAGACATTTTCATGACTGTTTTGTACAAACCTTATTCATTTTGAATTATCCCATACTTACTCCTTTATTTGCTCTGCATCCTTTACTCAAAACTTCCTATCAGGATCATTTTCTTTCTGTTGATACAGATCACAGAATTTCCTTTAATGGAAGTCTGCTGGGAGTAGTTTTATTTGCTAAGAATGCTCTCTTTTACTCTCCCTTGGGAAGGATAGAAACATTCTAGATGGGCCGTTACTTTCTCTCGGCGCATCGAAGACGCTGTGCCACTGTCTCCCAGCTTCTGCGATGGCCGTTGACAAACCAGCTCTCACGGAATACGTCTTCTCTTTGGCTGCTTTTAAAATCTTCCTTTGGTCTTTGGTGTTTGGAAGTTTCACTCAGCATGTCTGGGTGTGGATTCCCTTTTCTGTGCTTGGAATTAGCTGGGATCACTGGACCTGAGTACTGATGATTTTCAACAGTTTAGGAAATGTCCCAGTCACTATTTCTTAGGATATTACCTCTGCCCCTGCCTCAGTTTCCCAAGGCTTCCGTAACCAATCACCACAGATCTGGGGGCTTAAAACAACAGAAATTTATTCTTTCTCAGTTTTGGAGGCCAGATATCTCAAATCAAGGTGTCAGCAGGGCCTGGCTCCCCCTTGGGACTTGTGGGTGGCTCATTTCCTTTGTGTGTGTGTGTGTGTGTGTGCGCGCGTGTTTGTGTTTCCTCCAAGTAGCTCGTTTTCCTGAGAATTTTACCTGTGGTAATTCTCTGAGACCCGGGTTGAGAGGATTTGCTCTACAGAGAGAGGAGGTGCTACCAAAACAGGACGCTTGAAACCAAGTCTCCGCTTTAGGTTGCTTTTGTGTTTGTGTTAATCTCACAGGTGCATGAATTCCGACCGCAAACCCATGTGTTGGCCCGCCTGTGGTTATGAGTCTTCAGGGGAATCCCCCCACCCCCGATGCCTCTCCCCTGTGCCAAGGTGTCAGATGGCAGAATATTTTTCTTATTCATCCTTTCTGCTGGGTCCCAGCTTGATGTGGGGAGTCCTGTGAGATCTCCTACCTAGGTGAGCCCAAGGCTTTATGTCCCAGTCCCTGGCGCCCATGTAATTGTCAGCTTGGAAACCACAGTGGCCACAGTCCGGCAGAGACCCTCGGCTAGCACTGATACTTTCTTTTCTATTGGGATTCCTGGTGATTTTCTTGTTGGGGTCTATTGGTTCCTTACTGTCATGTTTTCGTGATGATCCCAAAACTTAGAGGGTCATTACTAGACACTGGAAGTCTCGGGGAGAGATTTTCCTATTTCTGTCTTGAGTGCCCCTGACGCACCCGGTTTCCTCATCACATGGGGTATCTGGCCGTGGGGCCCCATCGCACCTGGCCTCCCATGGACATTGGAATCACCCTTTGCTTCTTGTTTCCCAGTCTCAGCACTGGAACACCTTGTGGTTCTGTCCCCTGCTCCCCACTGCTGTGGATTTCTACTCTTTAACAGGTAAAATGACTCCAAGTGATGATCTCCCTGAGAGCTTCTGTCTCTTGCTGAGGTCAGAATGCAAGGCTGCTGAGTAGAATAACCACTTTGATCCTCTGTTCTCTTCTTCCAAGGACCCCTTCCTCCGCGCTGCTCCAGGAGTATAGTGCTAACGGGTGCAGGCCAAGCTGGCTCCAGCAGAAAATGGATAAGGCACTGTCGGTGTCCTATCCCGGAGGAACTGACAGTATGAGGGCACTCAAAGTGGCTCTGTTTGCCTCCATCGAGGCCATTCTCCCCAGGTGGGGGAGAAGAGCTAAGTGGCCCCCTGTGTGCTGGAATCAGATGGGGCCATGGTGAATATGTTAGCTGAAGGGAGCTTGCTCTTCTCTTATGCTCACCACGGACAATGCACTTGCCTCTCGGCCAGTGAATAGGAGAGGTCTCCGTGCTTGGGGCCTGTATTCAGCCCTAGGACCCCAGACAGAATGGAGTCAGATCTTCAACACCCATCCTCAGGCTCCTCCCCCAGGGTCACATGGAAAGTCAACCCCATCTCTTCTGTCCTGGAATATGTATCTTTTTTTTTTTTTAAAGACTTCATTTATTTATTTTTCAGAGAGAGAGAGCGCTCACACAAGCAGGGGGAGGGGTAAAGGGAGAAGCAGTCACCCTGCTGAGCAGGGAGCCTCATGCAGGACTCCATCCCAGGACCCGGAGATCATGACCTGAGCTGAACGCAGACGCTTCACCGACTGGGCCACCCAGGCGTCCCTCTGTCTGGGAAGACATCTTAGCCGGCAGGAGACCACACCTGCTTTCTTTTGTAGACAAAAAGTCATTTATTTTAATGACTTAGTACATTTAATTACTTAATACATGAATTTTGTGTGTACAATGAGACTATTCAGATCTACTCTCTTAGCAACGTTCAAATATGCAATAGAGTATTATCAACTCTAGTTGCCATGCTGTATATTACATCCCCACAACTTATTTATTTTGTAGCCAGATGTTTGTACCTTTTGACCCCCTTTACCCATTTTATCTGTCCCCCACCCCCCGCCTCCTGCAACCACCAACCTGTTCTCTGTATGTATCTAGGAATGAGTTTGTTTCTAGATTCTCCATACATGTGAGATCATATGGTATTGTCTTTCTCTGTCTTCTTTTTCCACTTGGCATAAGGCCCCCAAGTTCCAACCATTGTCGCAATTGCCAAGATTTCCTTCTTTTTTATGGCCAAATCCTCTTCCGTTGTGTACAGACACCACATTTTCTTGCGCCATCCGTCCGTGGCTGAGCAGGTAGGCTGTTTGTCTTGGCTCCTGTAAGTAATGCGGCAGTGGCCGTGAGGGTGTGGATGGCTTTTTGGGTCAGTGTTTTTTTTTCCTTCTGATAAATACCCAGAAGTGGAATTGCTAGATTATGGTGGTAGCTCCATTTTTTTTTTGTTTGTTTGTTTTTGAGGATCATTCTGTCCTCATTCTTTTTAATACTGCAAACAATTCTATGGAATACGTGTGGCTGTGCTAGTCCACTTAATGCTCCTTTACCGATGGGCAGGTATGCCGTTCCCAGGGGCGCCTGATCACCAGGAACCCGGCAGCGAGCATCACTGGACCCACGTCTTTGCATTTGTAGGATCGCCCACTCCCCTCCACCTTCCTCCCCTTCCTTTACTGGCTGTGAAGCTGGTTGAATTGGCAACTCTATCAGGTGACAAATGCTTTGATGCTTCCTTTGTAAAGTTCCGGTCAATTCCGGGCTTCAAAATCTCCCACTCTGCTAAAGTCAGTAAGTAAAGTTTTGGAGCCCTCTGTCAGGGGACAAGGTCCACAGCTTTGCTCCTGACCCCCTCTTTGGCTGAATTCCTGAGGCTGTCTGGCCTTTCTTGAGGTCACGTGGAGGTATGCCAATGGCAGAGCCGGGCTCTGGGATGGAGGCCAGCACAGCCTGCCACATGACTAGGACTCCTTCCTGACGGTGGTTGACGTGCTCGTCCTCTTACAGAGCAGATGCTTTTCTGCTCAGCCTAATAAATGTCCTTTTCTCACATACAAGTACCTTGGAGTTGTCCGTGGCATTTTCAGCAGCCAAGGGGAGTTGGCTTAGGGTGTCTGGGGTGAGGGACATGAGAGGGTAAGTCAGACATGAGAACAGGAATATTATCCCTCACCAGCAAAGTGGGGACTAAGAAAGATCCGTATTCTTTTGGAATGAACTTTCTACCAGTCAAGTAATTTGGACTGCCAGGAAGTTACCCGAAGGGTAGGAGTGCCTTCCAGGTGCTGTCAGCTGGGATGGGTCGCCCCCACGCATTCTCTGCAGGGGACCCTCCCCCCAATGACTGATGTCACGGGGTCTGCTTCAGTGGAGAAAACATTGAACTTAGAGTCTGGAGATGTGGGTGTCTGACTTCCTCAAACTCTCAAAGCCTCAGTTTCCATATCTGTAAAATGGGTAGAGTAATACCTATTTCCAAAGGCTTATAGGGACGGTCAAATGAGATCACTTGTGTTAATTTTTTTTTTTTTAACCTAGCAGAGTGTCTGTGTGTCATAAAATGGAACCAGGATCTAATTTGTCTGTAACACAGCCAACATGAGGTAATGCTGGAAGGATGGGAGTGAAAGCGACTGGTGAGAAATACTGAAGAAGGAGCAGCTGGGAGGGAGGGACGGGCCCTGGGTTCTGAGCTTGGGTGAAAGCCCTGGGTTTGTCCCGCTCCCTTTGTTCTAATTCAGAGCTCACCAGGCAGCCTCTGGTTGCTAATTTTGTTTTCCTACTGACCTTGGTCTGGGCCAGGGGATAGGAGCCACCTCCCAGGCAGAAGGCACGTTCCCAGTTGGTGGTTCATTGTTCATCTTAACTCTGTGTAGGGGGTCTCATTAACCTCTAACCAGTGAGAAAATAGAGGCTCAGAGATGCCATGGGCTCCCTCAGGGTTGCTCGGCTGGGAATCAGGGAACTCAGGATCTGTCTGACCCCCGCATGCAGCACACCACACTTCCAGCAGCATATCCGCATGAGGATCCTCGACCCTGGAAGGGCATGCCTCTCTTGTAGGCTTCCGAGTGCACAGTGGAATCTTAACTTTGGGGATTTGTTCCTCCCTTCCCTTCTTCTAACCTGAGCCCACCCTCCACCCTCCTGGGGACTTAAGGAGAACCAGGTTCCTGAATCACCCACACCTGGGAGTGGTGTGACTCAGCACCCCCGATGGAAAGGGCCCCTGGGTTCCATATGTCACCCGCAGACATTGCTTCACGTGGATCGTCTTTCTTAACACTGTGAACCCTGCCAGCTGCTGGGACTAGGAGGCCTGCCGACTTGGCTGGAACTAGAGGGTGAACAGCAGCCAAGCCCACTGCTGGGGTCTGTGTGGGTGCCCTACAATCAGGGGAGCCAACTTACCCCCATTTTTCCTGGAAAGCCCTCTGTTCCAGGGAAATCCAGGTGGTTGGTCTCCTACCTCTGTGGCTTAAACCACAGTCTCTCCATTCGTGGAGATGGTGGACAGGCCAAGGGGTGGCTCTGGGTGCCCTGTGGGCCCATTCTCTGACCTGGACACTTGGCAGGAATGGGCCCCTGTTGCTCAGCTTGCCCCAAGGAGCCATTAATGGGCCCAGAACATGCAGCCATCAGCGTGGCAGGGTCTGTGGGGCTAAGGGAGTTACTGTTTTAAGGAAAAGCTTCCGTTGGGCTCGCCTGCCAGTTTTCTCCTTTGCCACCAAGAAGTCACCTCTGGCCTGGCTCTTATAAGCCGTGTGCTTCATGGCGAACGTGTGCCCTGGACTTGAGGAAACAGCATGATCTTGGCCTTGCCTCTTCAGCCTCTGACACTTGGGAGGTTGATGCATGGGGCAGTGGGGGTCAGACTAAGAAATGGCAGTGGAAGAAGTAACTCTCACTGGCCACTGCTTGTGGCCCGGTACCTGGACCTGGAAGGGATCCTGATGAGAGATTTGGTCTCCAGATGAACAGCCTCGGACCCGCCATCAGAGTCTGATTCAGGAAGCTGTGATGCTGTCTCCAGACGGGGGTTCAGGCAGGCAGAATCATGGTCCCTGAATACATCTGTGTCCTGTCCCCCAGATCCTGGGAATATGTTACCTGACATGGTAAAATGGATTTTGCAGATGTTGATAAAGGTAAGGGTTTTGACTTGGGGAGATTATCCCAGGTTATGTGGGTGGGCTCCGCGCAACCGCAGGGGTCTTTAGAAGGCACAGGAGGTCAGAAAGAGGAGAAGGCAATGGGATGATAAAAGCAAAGCTTGGAGTGACACAACCATGAGCCAATGTATGCCAGAAGCCTCTAGAAGCTGGGAGAGTTAGGGAACAGACTCTCCCCCTGGGGCCTCCAGAAGGAAGCAGCCCAGCCAACGCCTTGAGTTCCTTAAAACCCATTTCATATTCTGACCTCCAGAACTGCAAGAGGATACATTGATGTTGTCTTGAGCCACTAAGTTTGTGGCCATTGGTTACCATAGCAATAGGACTTGTGCTGGGTGGTTCCAGTAGCTCCAGCTCTGAGAAGGCTGGGCCTCCCTCGGCTCAGTGCAGCGGCCTGTGGAGAACAGTGTCTGTGTGGAGCACTCCACACAGGACACGCCTGGCCTCATTCCCATCCTGTTGAAGAGGACAGGGTTGGTAGCCTGAGAGGGAGCCTGGCTGACTTCTGTTCTATCACCTTGAGGCTCAGAGTTGGCCCACAGACCTGCAGCACCAACCCACCTGCAGAGCTGATGGAACGGAAAACTGGCCAGCTCCAGTCCCAACATAGATGAGTCAGAATCCACATTTTCACAAGATCTCCAAGTGAGGTGCATGCACATGAACTATCTGTCTTGCAGGAAGTATTAGGCACAAAGAAAGGGGAGTAATCAACCCTGCTTGGTGAATGGAGCAGAGAGGCTCTGGTGCTAAGAAACAGGACTTCATGGAGGAGATATCTAAAATGGGCTTTGAGGGATGCGTAGGAGTTTTCTAGGAGGACAGTATTTGCAAAGACATTGAGACCAATCATAGTGATATATTGAGGAGACTGTAAGTAATGGGGTAGGGCTGGAGAAGGGCCAGAACAAGGTCACCACGTCAGAAGGACGGTCTGGTTTTGATCCTGCAGAGGTGAGGTGCCCAGACTGAGATATTCTCTCCCGGGGGCACCTCTTCCTTCTCTGGGCCACAGGGGCAGATCTGCTGTATGAGCTTGGCCACTTTTCTAAGCCTGTCATCATGCTTCCTTTTCCTGGTGCCTACCCTCTGTCGGGAGCACTGGTTTCCCCACCTGGGATAAACCCCAAGTGGTCTGTTCCTCTTATGAGCACAGCATCACCCAGTTAAAGTCTGTCTTCATTGCCACTCTTCCCTCTCACCATCATGGAGCTGCTATGACCACTTGACAGAGGGGAAAACTGAAGCTCAAAAAGGGAAAGTGATGAAACAGGCTCCCTCAGAAAACCTGGGGTGAAGCACAGACTGGAGCCCAGCTGCTTATTGTTGGCTGGTAATAAACCTTGTATACTTGGCGTGTTAACACTGGCCTTCTGTGTCTCTGCCAAAGCAATGAATCAGGAAGCATCCCTGGGCATTTGAGAGGTGGCACAGGTGGGAGATTTTACCGCCCTGCATCTCACAGACTGCATGTGACTTCTTGGCCAGTGGGTGCGGGCATCTGTTCCCACCTGGAAGGGCTCAGCACACACACACCCCTTCAGGGGTCATGCCACTTGGAAGATGAAATAGTAGCTGGGTCAGGTGCACGGGAAGCCTGGAGGGTCTGGGTAAGGGCTGCCAAGGAGCAGCCAGCTGGGTCCTTGGGAGCCTTTGAGCCAACACTGCGGAACTTTGCCCATGAAGTCTAACCTCAGCCATGGTCTCTGGCCCTCTCTCCTGACAACTCAACAACCCCATTCCTCAGAGGACCTTCTTCTGCCCCGTGATCATTTTTGGTTTCCCTGCACCCTTTCCCTGCATTTTTTTTTTTTTCAAATGCCACGACCCCGAAGGGACCTTGTGCTCTGCCTACAACCATGGAGCCAGGGAAGGCCGTCCACTCCTGAGCCCGTCAAATAGCAAGACGTTTCCCTCAGGGATGGGTACATGGATCCCACGATGGTTAATGGGGAACCTACAAGGCTCGGGTTTGAATCCCAGCCCCGCCTCTAAGCTGTGGTACCCAGGATTGACTAGAACCTTCATTTTCATCTCTTTTTCCAATGGGACCAACCTCACCACCCACTCCCCTGGAGGAAGCCGGGTTCTCCTGAAGAACTACCCTGAGCTGTAGCCAGCAGCTTTCTGCTACACTGGCAGAACTTTGAATGCTCTGGCATTTAATAACCCAATACCCAGTGTTGTCACTTATACAAAAGCCACATGATGAGGTCAGACCTGTCCCTCTCTGAGCTTCAGCTTGCTCCTCTGTAAATGGGGATAGTCATCCTGAAAATGGCGGAGTTTTTGTCAGACCCTGACATGATGTGGCTGATGGACAGCTATCCTCCCTCATGTGACCTGGCTTTCAGACGACCCATCCTGGCCAGTTAGAGCCCTCCCCTGGAAACTACTGAACTGGGTCCAGCCAGGAGGTGTCCTTTATCATGTGGGCAAAGCTATAAAGATGAGAGTCTGGAAGCTACCTACGTGGGGCCATTTTCTTCCCCCACATGAGGAGATGGGTCTGTGATTAAAAATCAGGTCCCACAAACTGAGAGGCAGAGAGAGCTCCCCAGGGCACTGGCGTCCTGGTTCCAGTCATATGTAAGGTGAGCTCTCTCCTGCTTTATTACCCTTTGCACTTATATAGGTATTTCTTCTGGAAACTTTCCAGAATGATCTCATCCTTTTGCCTCATTTAGTTCAAATTGTGGTTTTGTCTCTGACTAATCAGGGTTGTGTCATCAGCCCGATTTTCAAGTGAGGAAACTGAGGTTCAGGGAAACTTGGAGAAACTGAGGCTTGCCCTGAGTCAGGGAGTAAGTGCAGAGCTGGAGTTTGGACTTAGGTCCACCATAGCCCCAAGCCCATGTCCTTCCCTCTGTCCCACACAGTCTCCTGTAAGCCACGGCAGGCCCCCTGGGAGAAGCACCTCTGTTTCTTTCCATAATGGCAGGAGAACTGTGAGGAAAACAGAAATCTTGCAGAAGTTCAATAGGAAATTTATTTATTTATTTATGTATTTAGAGAGAGTGCGAGTGAGTTAGTGGTGGGGCAGAGGGAGAAGGAGAGAATGTCAAGCAGGCTCTCTTGCCTGAGTGTGAAGCATTACATGGGGCTTGATCCCATGACGCTGAGATCATGACCTGAGAATGGGACGCTGAACCATCTGAGCCACCCAGGCACCCTGGCAGAGGAAATTTAATAATAAGGAATTGGTTACACAGAACAGAAAAAGAAGCAAGGAAACCCTGAGGAAAAACCCAGAGAAAATAACTAGAGAAAACAGCTCTCACCTCTAGGACAGAGGGACAAAAAGGGCAGAAGATGGGGTGGCAGAATCTCGGGGTTCAGAGGGGCCCCTGGAGCTCAGACACCGAGGAGGGGTGCCTCCCTTTCCCACAGGTGCTGCCAAGCCATTGGTAGGACTGGTTCTGGGTGTTGGGCCCAGAGGCCAGGTTTTATGGCTCCATCGAGGTCCACTGCGTGAATGGAAGGAGGGAATAGGCTTCCCACGGTCTGGGAGGCAGAGTCTGGGGGTGCCGGGGGTACACCCTGGCCGTGCCCCAGTTGGCTACATATGAAATTCTGACCTGCATTGTCCCGGGTTGTCTTCAGAGGCCTCAGTAAGCCTGGACAGCTGGTAAGGTGATGTTCATGGAAAGTTAGCCACTTCCTGGCCAGGGTGCAGGGTCGGGATTCACTGCAGCAATGGACGCCTTCCTAACCTCTCTGGAGGCCATTTTCACAGGTGCATGAACTGACTTCAAACCTTGATGAGAGTGTGGGGCTCCATTTGGGCCCTTCCCCAAGGCCACAGCCCTGCCACCCCAGCCCTCCCCTGCTACATCAGGCCCTGCCATTCGCTCGGTCAGACTCCAAGGCCTGGGAATGTTCTGGGTGCACCAGTGTTGAGCCCCTGAGGCTACTTGAGGCCATCACACTCTCTCCCATCTCACTTCCCCTTCCTCCCACTCCAGTGGGTCTGATGTAGAAGAAGCAGGTTGGGATTTGGACATTAGTCATCCATTGCTCTGACTGCAAGACGCTGGCCAGCTACTTGCGCTTCTCTAAAATATAAAACCCTTGCAACTTTATGGGTCCATTAGCCACGACCTCCCCATTCTTTATGTGACGTATAATTGTTGTATAAGTCACACCTACATACACTACAAACCCTACAATTTACAACTATAATTGTTGCTTTAAAACTGTCACATGCTCTTTAGAAAAGGGGGAAATGGTCTTTTATATTTACCCATGATTTTGCCATTTCTCATGTTCTTTGTTCCTTCCTGATAATCTGGGTTTCTATTTGGTACAATGTCCCCTCCATCTGAAGAACCACCATTAGCATTTCTCTTTGTCAGGTATGCTGGTGATGAATTTTCTTGGTTATCATTTCCCTGAATGTGCCTTGGTTTCACTTTCAATTTTGAAAGATACTTTTTGTGGATATAAAATTCTGAGTTGACAGTTTTTTTTCCCCTCCAGTACTTTAAAGATGCTGTCCCTTGGATCACAGTGGCTCAGTTGGTTAAGCATCTGCCTTCAGCTCTGGTCGTGATCTCAGGGTCCTGGGATCAAGGCCCAAGTCGGGCTCCCTACTCAGTGGAGAGTCTGCTTCTCCCATTCCCACTTCCCCTCCTCTTGCTTGTGCACACGCTCCCTCTATCTCTAATAAAAACATAGATAAAGATGTCCCACTGTCTTCTGGCCTCCATTTTTTCTGATGAGAAGTAAGTGATATTTACATCATTCTTCTTCTGTATGAAATTATTTTTTCCCTAGTTGTTTTCAAAATTTTGTGTTTGGTTTCTTATAGTGTGATTATTGTATGTTCAGGTGGGTACTGTGTACTTATTCTGCTTGGGATTCACAAAGATGTTTGGAAATATAAGTTTATGTCTTTCACCCAAACGGAAATTTCAGCTATTAGTTCCTCAAACCTTGTTTTTTCCCCCCACTCCATTCTCTCTCTCCTTTCCTTCTTGGATGAAAATTACACAAATGTTAGACCTTTTGATGTTATCCCTGCAAGTCCCGAGGCTCTATTCTCCTTTCCTTGGTCTATTCTGTTCTTCGCATTAAATACTTTCTATTGCTCTTTTTTCGGGCTCACCGATTTCCTTCTGTCCACTCCAATCTGCAGGTGAAAGCAGACTCCTGGTTTTTGCCTGCTTCTGGTTACTTTCCAATGTTTTGTTTTGAATCTTTGTCCAGAGTTTATAGTTGTTATCTGTGGTCTAGTTGGAGCTTCTCTGTTGTTACTGGAAACAGAACTATGAGAATTACTCCTGAGTGCCACTTTCTTCATCTAGAAACTTCTAGTGATGAAACTGACTTCATGGGTTATATCTGTAAAGTATCTAGCATTGGATTCAGCACACAGTAGGTCCATCACTCATCCCACCTCTATACCTGGTCCGCTGAGCCTGGCTTCTATTCCCACCTTTCCCCTCCCACCAGAGAAAGCAAAGGCACAGCCTTTGGGGGACGATAATTGCCCCTCCCCACCAGTCTCTTCAAATCAAGGCAACAAAGGAGTTCTAAGGCCTGTCTTGGGATCCTGTTCCAGACTGAGTTGGGACTCCTTTATCATCAAGCCCTGAAAATACACTCTGGGTGGCTCCTGGGAGCTCTGGTCCAGGTACCAGGGCCTTCTCTGCTCTCTGTGTCTCCTGAGGGCTGAAGGAGGGAAGGGAAAGTCATGCCCTTATGCAGGTGGGGGAGCCATGGCAAGGAGGGAGAAGAGGAGGCACTGGTAGATAAAGGGAGGAGAAAGGTAGCCTTGCTTGTCGAAGGTTACCCTCTGCTGAAGATCATGACATCTACTGGAGTGTCTCCGCTAGGGCCAGGTCCAGGGAAAAGTCTCCTGTGGAATAGGAAAATAGGCCAGAGATCCTGAACTCCGTCCCAATGGCCATGGAAGGGTCTTGGGTGAGGAATGTGATCTCCAGGGCTCATTTCCTTATGGAAAAGGAAGAACCTTTTACTATCAGAATCAAATGAAAGATGGTCATAAAAGTGCTTTGCAGACAGTAAGCCCCCAGAGTTTTGGATGTCTTTGCTTTCATTTTCCCTGGGTGACTGGCACTGTGTCGGTAATAAACAGCATTTTTCTGGTTTTCCTGCACACTTTCAGGACCTCTGGTATTTCTTTCTGGGAGTCTTGGTGGCATCCCTCGGGATGCTGATCAGTATCAGTGTCAGACTCTTGAGGCCTCCAGGGCAAGGGTGGGGGCGCCTAGGACCGCCTGCTGAGCCACCTGCTAGGGCAGAGGCCCACTGAGAGCTGTAGAGAAGTGAGAAGGCATCATTCTGTATTTTGGGGTACATTTTGAGATACAGGTCTGAGTGGAGTGGCTTTTTGTACCAATGTCATTTAAGTGTTTCAGTGAAAATAGCTCTTTCTGGGGCACCCAGGTGGCTCAGTCAGTTAAGCCTCTGCCTTCAGCTCAGGTCATGATCTCAGGGTCCTGGGATCGAGCCCCGCATTGGGCTTCCTGCTCAACAGGGAGCCTGCTTCGCCCTCTCCCTCTGCCTGCCGCTCTGCCTACTTATGCTCTGTCAAATAAATAAGTAAAATCCTTGAAAAAGAAAAAAAGCTCTTTTCAGTGTTTATTTGCAGCCCTGTCTCTGCCTGGGATTCAAGCAGGACTCAGACTCACCCTTCCCCTCTGACCCCTGAGGTTTGGTCCCTGAGCAGACTTGGCTGGACACCCCCCACCCCTGTTTTGATGAATTCTCTCCTTGGGTGGAGTCCTGGGCGGGTCTATCCCACCCATCTATCAGATACCAGGAAGGTCTGCCCCTGCAGCAGGAACACAGCCCAGGCTGAAGCTAGGACCACTCCTCCCCCATTCCCCCACCCCACCCCTAGAAAGGTAAGGACTGACAGCCTCTCAGCCTGACAACCCTTGAGCCCAACACTCACTCATGAGCCTTGTCTATATGAAAACCATGAACGTGAAAAGAAGCCCCGAAAACCTAGAGCTCTAGGTGAGCCATTATTACTAACACTGCCATGAATTTCTTTGTGTTCACAAAATTTCTGAAATGCAAGATTAGCGGGTCAAAAACTATGAATTGTTTTAGGCTCTCTGTAGGCATCACACTTGGTTTCTCCCAATCCTGTACAATTTACACTCCAACCTGCAAGAGCAAGGGTGGCCAGTCCCATGCCCTGAGACTGTCACCTGACAGGTGACTGGTAGTAAGCATTATAGTTTTGGCTTTGTATTCCTTGAATGGATGAAAATGGTATCTCATTCTCATTCATATGGTTATCTTAGCAAGACCTCAGTTTCCCCTGATTGGATTATACCCACTGCATCCTTTTTGGTCCGTGACTACAACTCCAAATGACTCTAGTGACAACCTGGAAGGTGCTCCAGGGGAAGGAAGCCCATATCTGGCCAGGTGGGCAGGTGGGGGCATGGGGTGCAGTTGCTTCATCCCACCATGATGGTACAGAAGAGGAGGACCAATGGACCATCCAAGAAGGCGAAAAGCATTGCTCAGCTCACGTAGTTTTATTTTATTTTTTCTAATGTTTCTTTTTCCCTTCGCTGGTAGTTTTATTTTATTTTTTCTAATGTTTCTTTTTCCCTTTGTTGGTTTCCAGCTTGAATTTTCTGGCTGCATTTGGGTACAAGTCAGTCAATAGAAGAACTATCTAACTTGGTGAGGCTTAGATAAAACTTTGGAAGGAACTTCCAGGCAATCTGTAAAGGTCCTAAATTTCTAAAACATAATACAGGAATACTCTTGTTGAATAGTCGGTTACTTAAGTGATTTTAAGGGAAAAGACGTCATCAGACATTCAATCCCAGTATGTCACCTGTTCATTTTGGATGTCTTAAATTGACACATGTGTTTTCCATTGTAAACAGCACAGATTTCAGTGTTTTTTAAACTTAGCATCATTACTACATAAGGACGTGATGACAGCAATAATAGAATAGCATCTAAAATTCATACTCACATACATCTCAGGTCAACCCTGGGTGGAGGGTGGTTCTGACCTCATTACCCTGAATATATGGATAGGGAAGCTGGGAACGGAGAGCTCTAGGGACTTGTCCAGGGACCCCCAGCTACGAAGAGTTAGAGTTGGGGTTTGGGCCCTTTCTTTCTGAGCTCAGTGGGTTTTTTTGGAAGCTACTAAACAGATACTTTCACCTTGTCTGGTTAGGCTTTGATCTGGTCATTTGTAAGCAGATGGACAGTGAAAGCACAGTTCCCTCTGGAGGCAGAAGAGGGACTGGGAGAGATAATAACAGGGAAGAACTCAAGCCTGGGTCCCTGGAGGAGTCTTGAGTCTTCAGTCCCAAGGATCTCTCTCCTTCGTTGGCTCACTCAAAGCTGCCAGAGGTTCCTATTCTCTCCATGCCTCCCCTCTGCTTCTCTCTGGTTCTTCTTCCTACAGTACAATCTTTAGCATCACAACTGAGGTTCATTATTCAGGCAACATTTGAATGTCAGGTCGTCTTTAAGACACTGGGAATATGAAAAAGGATAAGGCAGAAGCCTCAAGTCTAGGATCTCAGAGTGGAGCAGGCAAACTAAGTCAGGGTTCTTTGCGTTGTGAATGACCGCAAACCTGATTCACACTGGATTGAAACCAGGGGAACTGATGAGTGTCGTGCTACCTTCAGGTACAGTGTGATCTAGGGCTCAAATTCTCTCTCCATCTTCACTCTCATACTCTGCAAAGGATCCATTTTCAGGCAGTAGGTGGAAGAAGGAGGGAAGAGCATTTCAGATTGGAGAACTGGAAGGAGGCCATCGTGGAAACAGTGTAGTGAGAGGCAAGAGAGGTGGAAAGAGAGACAGGGGCAGACCACGTGGGGCCTGTACCCTCTCTGGTGGGAGAGTGACATCAGATTTGCATGTTTAAAAGATCAATGGCTATAGCGGGAGTATAGAGTGGAAAGATTCCAGCGGACGTGGGGAGGCCATTGCAGAGCTCCAGACAATGATGGTGGCCTCATGACATGGGGGTACTGTGAGGGAGAGGGAGAGAAACAAGGCTTGAAAGATATTAAGGAAGTGAAAACAAGATGCAGTGATTGACTGGATATTGTGAAGGAGGTGACGGTAGTGACTCCAACATTTCTGGTTTGCTTAATTGGATGGGTGGTGGTGACTTTCACTGAGCTACTGATAGTGGGAGGAGAACCAGCCTGCTGGAGGGAAGAGTTTGGTTCTTCATGCACTGGTTTTACCACATCCGTGAAACATCCAAATTATAGGTCTTGACTTTCCCCCTTTACTCCCTCCTACCCTGCCTCCTTCCTCCTTTCCCTCACCTCCCCTTTCCTCAAAATGGCTCAACACAGCTACTCCAGCTCTTCCCAGCCCCAGTACCCAATAATGAACGACTGACTCTTTAAACTCAAATTTTCAAGAGGTTGAATCTGATTGGTCATTGACCAGCCAATAGATTGGCCCTCCTTGGGTCAGGTGACTAGCGCCCATCCAAACAGCGATGCCTGGGAAGGAGCAGTGAATCACTTGGTATGAACACAGCTGCCGCAGGCTACACTTTCAGTGGAAGCTAAGGAGCAGTGCAGACAGAGAGGCACTCCCCAGTGTACTGACCACATGTTTAAAATGAGGAGTGAACTAGGTGGTCTGGAAGGTACCTTTACCTCTCAAGGATTTGTGTGTCCCCTTCCGTTGAACAAAAAGGACTGAGGGTCAGAAGGCTGCCCACTGTATGGAGCTCCATCTGGGTTTTAGACATTGAGAAATGCCTCCCTCCCCACCTCCGCATGAACCTGGCACCACGCTGGTTTGCTAGTTTTCTGGCCCTACATAACAGGTTGAGTAACCCCCTTGTCAGCTCCTCATGGGACTCACTGGCTTCTACCCTTAGGAGGAGGCAAAGGGAAAGAAAGCCCACTCCTGGGCAGCAGAGCTAACTTGTGGCTTTCCCCAGTGACTGAGCCTAGGGGTAACACCAACCCAGGTCTGTGCTCAACCCAACTGGCTTTTATCATTTCTGGTTCCCTCCCCACCCATCATCTCTCCTGACTTGGAGAGACTTGGAGTCCCGGAGTCGGGCTCCTCAGTGCTTCCCACCTTACCCGGTGAGGGGCGTTTCCAGGGCTCATGCTTGTGGCTGTGGAGTCTCAGTCCAAGCTCAGCCTGGCTGCCAGATCCCTGTGTCACAGCATCTGCCTTCTGGGACTGAGCCCCTGGGCATGCCAGTTGTCATGCCTGGATAGCTGTCCTTGCCCGCATTCCTACCAGATCCCTGTTCCTCCAGGGTGAGACCTGCTTCCCTGGGCGCTCTCCTTTCCCGACTTGTAAGGACAGCTGCCCAATGTCACACGCTAACGTTTGCTGTGTTTCTGCCTTGTCCTCCTGTGATACCGTGATTTAGAACAAATACAGATTTTGTCTTTGTCTTTTCTGGCACAGCACTCCTAAAACACTTGGAATTTCCTAAGTGATGACAGTGGTGAAGGTGTCTTTTGTTATGTTAATGAGACGAGTTTTGGACCTGATCTACGGATGGGGGCTGGTTGCCAGGAGAACCAATTCTGTGATTAGAGGGTTGGAAGTTTCAGTCCCTTTTCCCTGACCTCCAGGGAAGGGAGAGGGTCTGGAGGTTGAGTCAATCTCCAGTGGCCGGTGATCTCATCAGTCATGCCCATGTAATGAAACCTCCATGAAAACCCCAAAGGACAGGTTTCAGAGAGCTTCTGGGTTGGTGAGTACATGGAAATTTGGGGGAGAGTGGCATGCTCAGAGGGGACTTGGAAACCCCAAGACCTTCCCCAGACCTTGCCCTGGGCATCTCTTCAACTGGGCTGTTCCTGAGTTATATCGTTGCATAATAAACTGGTAATCTGGTTAAGTAGATGTTTTTCTGAGTTCTGTGAGCCACTTTAGCAAATTAATCGAACTCAAGGAGGGTGTTGTTGGAACCAACAGTATATAGTCAGGGTGGGGGTTGGGTGGGCAGTCTTGTAGGACTGAGCCCTTCACCTGTGGAATCTGGCTCTGTCTCCAGGTAGATAGTGTCAGAATTGAGTTGAATTGTAGGGTATGGTAGCTGGTGGAGACCTGCTTGACGCTGGGGGGGAAACACTCCCCCCCGCTGCACCCCACATATACACACACTGGAATCGGTACTAGAATTGTCGCGCCTTCCTCTATAGTCCGTCTTCCTGCCAATCAGCTGGATTTGTAGGCTCCTCATCTGTAAGATGGGTGTGATGATGATAATCCTTCCTACACAGAGACGTGGATTTAAAAGCACTAAGCCAACGTCCTCCAAGTGGGGTCCCCAGACCAGCAGCGTCTGTATCACCTGGGTTAGAAACGCATGTTCCTGGCCCCACCTGCGTCAGAAACTCTAGGTGCCACCCCCCCCCCATCGTCCCCAGCAATCTGTGTTTTAACCAGCCTACTAGGTGATTCTGATGCACATTCCAGCTTGGGAAGCAGTGCCCTAAACCACCTGCCCTGGGGTGGGAGATGTGAATGGAGTCCAGTGTTCAGGGGACAGCCTCCCCTTCTCCACCCCCTGCCCCCTGCAATCAGTGCCTGTTTCATTTTGACTGGATGCGTAGACTTCCCAATTTCCTCATATGAGCACGTATGCTCTCTCAGTTTCCAAAAGATCCTCAGTTGCCTTTGTCCTCCTTGGTGGCTCAGAAAACCCCAGGCTCCTACAGGTTGACTGGGACAACGATTTGGGATGGTATGTTTCCAAAGCCAGGTGAGACCTCCAGGAAACACTAACCTGTCCCAAGCAAAACTTCTCAGTGGAAGGGAATAGCACCTTAGAAAAAATGCTTTTCACTTCTCCAGTTTATAGGAATGAGGTCTCAGAGAGCCCCGAGTGTCTCACCCAAAGTGGCACAGTACGGAGCTGGCCCCAGCGCCAGGCTTGCTGGCTTCTAAGCTCACAGTTCTTAGCCCTACCCCAGGGCTTCTGGAATTTTCACATATGCAGATTCTGATTCAGTGCGTTCTGAGGTGGGGCCCCAGGTTGCTGCTGCTTGAAGACTATACTCTCTGAGTTGTGAAGTTCTACTCCACACTGGTCACCACACGTCCCTCCTCCCAGATTGATTTTTGAGAAACTGTCAGCCTAGGAGAGGCCGCTCTTGCAGAAAAGGGAAGATCCCTTCCCTGTGGTCAAGTCCCAGAGAACAAAAGTCATGAAGGGAAAGCTGTGGAACTGGTGAGGTTCGATGGGCTGCAGAATCCCCAAGTCAGACCTCTAGCCAGTGCTGCTAGACAATCTGTTGATTCTGGGCCTTTTCCTGGGTTGGAATCCGCTGACACCCCTCCCTAGCTCTGCTTCCAACCGCCACCCCCTCTCCCCATCTCCCCCCACCCCCAGCCGCTGCTGCTGTCTCTGAGGCGGTCTCTGGGGCTCAGCACCTCAGGAAGCTCTCACCATGGCAACAGACAGTCCCTGCGCCAAACACATTCATTACTGAGCTGGAAAGAAAACAGCCAAACTCTTCCTGACCTGACCTTTCCTGGGGGACCTCGGACGACTGGGGAAGTCTCCCCACCCCACACCCCAAGCAGAGAGCCCTGTGGCTCTCCTAGAATCTTATCGAGAGCAGAAATTTTGAGGCTTAACCTGAGCTTGCTTGTGTTCCAGATAATGGACCAGAGAGGGCACTGGGCTCCCCCAAAGGCATACAGCCAGTTTCTGGAGGAAGGGCCTGGCCTCTGGGCCACCAGCACAGGCTCTGTTCCACTGAAGGGCGCTTCCTGAAGGGCAGGGGCCCTCTTCCTATGTCATAGCACTAACCCCAATCCAGCAGGACTGTGTCTGGAGATGGGGTCTTAAAGAGGTAAATAAGGTTGAATAAAGTCGCAAGGTTGTGGCCCTTAGCGGATAGGACTGGGGCTTTATAAGAAGAGCGAGTGAGAGATCCCTCTTTATTTCTGTCCCTGTCCTATGAGGTCGCAGTGAGAAGGCCACCGTCTACAGGCCAGGAAGAGAGCCCTCACCAGAACCTGACCATGCCGTCCCCTTGGGCTTGGACTCCTAGCCTCCAGACGGTGAGGAAACACATGTCTACGCTTTAGCCACCCAGCCTGTGGTCTGTTGCCATGGCCACCCGAGCTGACTAGGCCCACCCTTGAGTCCCTCGCATTCCCATTCAGTGTCCCTAGAGGAACTTGATGGCCTCACGTGGTGCTTCAAGAACTCTTAGAAAATAATACCTTCTCCCCGGGCTGCGGGCTGCGGGGAAGTGTAATTGGCTTTCTCCACCCTCCAGAATGCATCCGGTTGGTTGACTCCTTGTGTGAGGTTGGCCTGGGAGGTGAAAGTAGGTTGTGCTGGGCGTGGATGACAGCGTGGCTCAGGGAGTCTGAGGGGACAATGGGGAGAGGTTGAGAGCCTCAGTCCTGCCTCTCCTCCAGCATGTGGGACCGACCCTCCCAACTGCCCAATTTCCACTGCTGCCTTCCACAGGCCAAGTGCTCCAGCCTCGCTGAAAGCCTCACAGTGTCCCAAATGTGTCATACTCTTCATTCCCCCATACTGTCACACGTGCTGTCCACACTGCCTGGAACACTCCTTCCTCCTTTGCTCCCGGGGGGGCAAAAACCCAGCCCAATGATTGCCGCCTCCTCCAGGAAGCCTCCTTCACCAACGCTCTGTGACTCCCATTCACTCATTCACTTGTGAAGAAGCAGACACATAGCACCTCATACCTGTGGACATGCACGCGCGCACACACAAACGGTTCTTGGTTGCAAACAACAGAAACCAACTCTGGCTAATTTAAACAGAAAAGAACTTTATTAAAAGGATATTGGTTCGCCTCCAGATAACCCAGAATTGGGAAGCCTGGCTCCAGGCTCTGCGGCCACCAACAGTGTAGTGTGGCACCCTCAGAGCTGAGGACAGGACACTACAGACACAGTGGCTTGCAATGACTTTGCACAGCCAGCCCTGCCAGCCGCCGTCTCCAGGGACGGGGATGCTGTGGCTCCTTGCTCCACCTTCTCCCTTCCTTGTGGCACAGCTAGTTCCTGTTCACACTCTGGGCCAGTGGATTCAGTCGGTAGATCCTGGGTCACCCGGTGCACCCTGGCTCTGGAGTGGGAGGGGGGCCCCCCTACATCCCCAAAAGCCCTAAGCAACGAAGGGGGTCTTCCCTAAATTACAGAAGAGGATTCAGATGCTGGGTGGCCAAAATCCTAACAAATCCCTCTTAGATGTAGAATATGTATTTGGGGGGTTTTAAAAATTCTCCTTATTCATGGTCACTATGTGCTATGAAGTTACCGTACACACTGGGTTAACGAATACAAACTATTTCTCCTATGGGAAATTCAAGCTTGAGTTCCTGTAAGCCTCTGCTGGTGACATTTGTGTGGAAGACACCTTATTGGATATGTATTGTTGATTTCGCTGACGTTGAAGTCACAGCCAGTAGCGCCCTAACTGGTGTTAGGCTGAAGCTTACCTAAAGCACATAGTTTCTCTGCAAGGCACATCCAGCCCTCTTATACTTAGGAGCGTGAGCACTTGAGCGCCGCACTGAGGGACCACTTTAAATAGTGAAATCGCCCCCAAACAGGTCACTAAATAGAGTATGCAAAGGACACCTGTTTACAGTGCAGGAGTTGAGAGAAGAAGGCATCCCCTTATTCAACTTCGGCTGGGAGTGTGCGTGTTGGGGGTGCTTGAACTTTTGCCTCTCTTGACATATCCACGAGTAACTGTTAGCATTGATTTGGGGATCCTAAACAAATTCTAGCTCGTGGGCAAGTTTGAAAATACGGAATCTGTGAGTGATGAGGACTGACTAATGTATATCTATATATATATCTATAAGTATAATCTTTTAAATAAATTTTAATAAATATTTTTATAAAAAATAAATTTATAATATATATAATATATCCATATATAATCATATATTATATAATGTATACATAATTTATATATAATTTTATATACCATCTATGTAAATTATATGCATAAATTATATAATTTATATTTATATATTTATACATAAATATATAAAATATATAAATATATAAAATTTTATATATAATTAATTTATAACGTTTTAATAAATAAATTTAATAGAATTTTTCCGTATGTATTTCCATGCCTATACGTCACGTCTTGTGGTGGTAAGACTTCTCACCCACTGAGGATGTCCCTGTTTCAGGGGACAGTGGGTAACTGCTAGAATGACAGTCGCTGTGCAGCATCATCCAGTTCAATTTTTTACTTGACCCTATAGCAAGACAGTAAACTTTAAAAGAAGACATTGTAGAGAGCACGTTTTTCTCAGTTCCTCTGGCAGAGAGACTCTGGGGCTCACTGCTCCGGGACGGAGGGCAGATACAATGCAGAGGAAGTAACAAGACCAAATAGCACCCCTTCTGGTCCCAAGGGATTTTGTTAAGAATGCAGGGTCCTTTCTTTGGGATAAGAACGAGCCAGGAGGCTTGGGGACCCTGAGAACGTCAAGGGAGTGGCTCTGGGTCCAGCATTTAAGTCTGTAGAATGGAGTATCTTTCACTGTGAAGTCTGAGCTGGTCTGGCTCCCTAGAGAGCTTCTAAGAAATGCACATCAGTTATAGACAAAAAAGCGACATTTTCTTCATAAATCTGAGTGTAGTGCATCAATCCCACAAACATTTAAATATTTGAGCACCTGCAATGTGCCACATACCGTGCTGGATACTGGAAATGCATCCATCATGCAGTAAAATGGTGGAGGGGAGATGTTCTTGAAGGAGCCGTATGCCAGGAGGTTGTGGCTAAGTAGAGGAGGAGGGAGAGAAAACCTGACTCTTGGATCCTTTACTCTGGGGACGGCTGTCTACTGGTATTGTGGGTCTATAAGAAGGAGCAAACCTAGCTGCCTTGTAGGAGCTCACAGTTCTAGCTCAGATGAGACAGAGCCAAGATACATACTTGGAAGTGTAGCAAGCCTGCAGACAACAAGCGTGGGATTGTGGGATGTCAAGGGACAAAGTACCTGCCAGCCACGGGGGATCAGGCAGGGTGTAGGTCAGACAGACTTCCTGGGAGAAGAGATCTTGGGAGGGACTTTGGGCTATAGGGAGTGCTCAGGATAGCACAGTAGGGTGAAGCCACAGCAGTTAAAGCTATCCTGATTTGGGGGCACCTGGGTGGCTCCAACGGTTAGGTGTCCGGCTCTTGGTTTTGGCTCAGGTCGTGATCTCAGGGTTCTGAGATCGCACCCTTGTAGACTTCAGGCTCAGTGCAGAGTCTGCTTGTCTCTCACTCTCTGTTCCATGGCCCTGGCCTGTGTGTGCACACGCATGCGCATGCATGCTCTCTGGCTCCTGAATAAATGGAATCCTAAAAAAAAAAAAAGTCATCCTGCAGAGGGCGGGAGACACAGACACTTCTGGTTTTAAATCCCCTCTGGAGGGAGTGGCTTTTATCTGGGGAGTCCCCACCCACGGCCTCTGGGCAAGAAGGAGCTCAAAGATTGGCAGGACCTTTGGGCCACCACATCTGCGGGGCTGGCCTATGTTTTCCGAGGTGTGTGACCCAATCAGCTTAGGGATTTGTTCCTAATTAAGTGAATTGGAAAAGAAAATCCTCTTGTCTGGTTATAGCAGTGTGGACCCTCCCCTGCCAATGACCTTGGCTCCTATGAGGCCTGAGGTCTCCAGCCTGGCTGGCCAGGGGCCCGCACTGTGGTGGCCCAAAGCCATCCGTTTGCTTGCACAGCACTGGGTCCTGCCGGTGAGCCTTGCCGGGTGAAGGGGACGAGGTGGGAGGAAGATGAAGTGTCCAAGGCAGGTTCTTGCTGGGCTGGGGTTGGGGGACTCTCCTCTCCTCAGGTACAGAAAGCACACACAAAAGGGAGAAAAATACCCAAAATGACAAAGTGAGAGAAAAAAGAAAAAAAAAAAGCCACCCGAATTTGTGCACAGCTGAGGAAAAAAAGCCTCATGTCGAAGGAAATTTGATTATTGAATACATGTGCAATTGCAGACTCCCCAAGAGTCCCTGGAAGCCAGTGAGCTGTCTCCCCAGAGGCACCGGGAATGGATGGGAAGGCGTTGCTCACCGCCTGGACCATGCTGTTTGGGTTCCGGGCCAGTGGGGCGCGGTGCACAGAGAGGCGCGGACGCGCTGGCTGTGGGGAGTTGGCAAAAATATTTCCAGCCATTAGCTCATCGGATGGTCACAACAGCTCCTGGGAGGTAGGAAGGTCAGCAATGGTTATTCTGTTTATTTGGTAATTAAACGGAGGCTGGAAGAGGTGAAATGACCCACCCGGAATCCTGTGGCTGGAAAGTCCTGCTGCCAGCACTTGGGAGGCAGGGTTTCCTGAGGCACCTGCCGGCTGTGGGTAGGAAGAGAGGGGAGTGAGCACGGAGATGCGCCCCCCCCTCCCCGGTCTCTGGACGGAGGGGAGTGCTATTTATAGCGGAGGAAACCAGCTCATGGGGGTGAGACATCAGGGCCAGGGGCCCATGTGGAGGGCATTCCTAGAAGCTGGCTAGCCCCTAAGGAGGCCACGGGGCTGGACGTGCCCATCAGCCTGGGGCACATGGGCCAGGGGGGCAGGGGAGGGCACTGTTTGGGCTTGGAGTCAGGCCTGTCGGACTGCAGGTGTCCTGTCGTTCTGCCGCAAAGTTTCTGTGGTGTTGCCCTGGGCCGTAGCAACCCCTTCCTCCCACCTCGACCACACACAGGGCTCTGCTGCTGAGTCCTGTTGAGCTGAGCTCCTGAACTCATGGGGTGGGGGATGGGGGGGGGGGCGTCTGTCTGGGCCTGTCTCCTCAGCCCTCAGCCTGGGCAAAACCTGTGGGTGCCATATTGTGCGCGCACCCTCATCACATAGCTGCCCCAGAGGTGATTTTTTCTTTTTTTTAATTAAAAAGAAAAGTCCGCACAAATAGCAAAGTCACACTGAGCCCCTGTTGGACACCTGGCTTTGGTCTTTGCCTTTAAGGAGTTTAGTGTCTCCCCAGTGGAGTGCTTGCTTAGGGGACACTTTGAAATGCCTGGGGCTTCTGGGTTGTCCGGTGACTGGGAGGCCAAGGGGGATGCTCTAAGGGGCTTCGGCCAGGGATGTTCATATCCCATAGCACCCAGGATGGTCCTTCGCAACAAGGACACAGCCTACCTTCACCGCCAACAGTGTTCTGGCTGAGAACCCCTGGTGGGAATGGATACGAACCCCCAGAGCTTGGTCAGAAAGGTTTGGCATTTCCCACCATTTTGCCGATCTGGACCCTGAGGCTCAGGGAGGTTAAGTCACTAGAAGCGAATCTGGTCAAACCAGACTGCAAAGTCTACATCCTTTCCTTGGCCTTCAAGACCGCCTCTCCCAAGCCTCTGGGGAAAAATGAGGTGATGACTGTGCTGATTTCTTCAGGAGGTAAACACAGCCAGTGGCGGCGGAAAAACTTGGGAAGACTCTAGGATGACTGGGAGGGGCAGGCCCTGCTGGGTATAGCTGTGGGCAAGATTAGAGGGAGGGAGGGAAGATGGGAAATAGGTCTCTGGACATTTTCTGTTTCTTAATGCGGCAGCTCCCAGAGTCTCGACTGAGGCTGGCTCGCTGGGAGTCCCAGTGGCCCACCCACCCTGTGATGAGTCCATCTCTGAAAGAATGATAGGAAGGATCAGAATTCTTCCTAGCCAACCCCCTCCTTGAGTGGGCTTTGGCCATCACAGCCCGCTAGTCCTGGTTCCAGGATGTCAGGTGATCTGGACGGGGTGCAAGGAAGAGGGGAGGAGAAGGAGGAAGGATATCCTCCCCCAACCCCCACCCTCACCCCCTCCTGCTCCCCTGAGCTGTCCTGCTCTTTGGAATCCTCCAGACATTAGTTCCTCCCTGGGAGTCCAGGCTAAGTGTAAACAGTCTGTGAAAGTTCTCAGGTTTAAGACCTTGAACCTCATCATCTGTCCCTGCTTTTCAGGAATGGATCACCTAGGGTAGGAAACACATTTTTAAAACAAATAATAATAATGGAAAGCAAAAACGCAGTAATGAGGCAAAATAGAATTTGGAGAGATGTCTGGGATATTGGGCACGACCTCTGTCCCATTTCAGGTTCTGATAATTATTGTTTTAATGATTGAGCTACTGAGAGGTGACCCTTGGGGGGAAAAAAATCTTAGTTTTTCTATACATCTTTAAACAAACATTGGGTCAACATTTTAGAAGCAGTTCTTTTCACTTGCTGATACGCCACAGTCTTCATGACAGTCCGTTTTGATTCCCACCAGCATTTTGAATGGCTTGGAGGGGCTCCCCTGAGTGGACATGTAAGAATTTATTTTATAGACCATATTGTTAGGTACTTCTGTTTCTGTTTTGTGATTACGGCTCAGAAAAACTTGTATTTTTACATGGTATCATACTGGGGCACCTGGGTGGCTCAGTGGGTTAAAGCCTCTGCCTTCGGCTCAGGTCGTGATCCCAGGGTCCTGGGATCGAGCCCCACATTGGGCTCTCTGCTCAGCAGGGAGCCTGCTTCCCTTCCTCCCTTTCTGCCTCTCTGCCTACTTGTGATCTCTGTCTGTCCAATAAATAAATAAAATCTTTTAAAAAATGATATCATACTGATACGATATCAATATAATAGAAACCTATCAGTATGCTTCTTTGTATTTACTTTCTCTGATATCAAGCTTAAAAAGCCATCCCTTATCCAGGGATGTATTAAGTTCACAAGTATTTACAAATTACCAGTGACGTGCCAGGTTTTATTCTATTGTATTCTATTCTATTCATTGATCTATTAATGAACAAAACAGATAAAATTCCCAGTTCCTTTGGAGCTTATAGTTGTGGGGGGGTGGGGGATGGTAATAAACAATAAACCTAAGGTCTCCTGGGTGGCTCAGTTGTTAAACGTCTGCCTTTGGCTCAAATCATGATCCCAGGATCCTGGGATCGAGCCCCACATTGGGCTCTCTACTGGGCAGGAAGCCTGCTTCTCCCTCTCCCACTCCCCCTGCTTGTGTTCCGTCTTTCTTTCGCTGTCTCTCGCTCTCTGTCAAATAAAGTCTTTAAAAACAAACAAACAATAAACCCAATTGAATGATGTGTTAGGAAGTGGTGAATGCTAATTAAAAAAAAATGTAGAGTGGGGTAAGGATGGTGGGCAGTGCTAGAAGAGAGATGGCAGGGGGAAGGGAGTGGGGGTGCAGGGAATCATGTCTTTTAGGCTCTTTAAACCGAGGTGTAAGCCAAAAGGCACACACTGAATGGACCTATAACCACTGGGTGCATTGTCTCTTATTTAGTCCAACAGTCCGGCCTTCTTCCAGTAAAGGAATGGGTCACGGTTTCGGTTTCTTTGGTTGTGTTTTGGAGGAAGTGGTTAGCCAGCATTGAGGCCACATTGTGAGAATATATCTGTCTTTAAATGTAGGGATCCTGGCGGGGATGGGTAAAATAGGGGAAGAGGGAGGTCCGGGCTGCGGGTTATGGGATGAATCAGTCACGGGGGCAAAAGGCACAGTGTAGGGAATAGAGTCAATGGTGGTGTAATAGCATTGTACGGTGACAGAGGGGAGCCACACCTGGGAGCGTAACCCAGCGTAACCCTGGGAGCGTAGAGTTGTGGAACGTAACGTGAGTCAACTTTCCTTCAATTCCAAAAATAATTTTCTTTTTAAATGTGGGAGTCACACTCAGCTCGACAGGATGCTGGCTCCATGCCAGTCACTCAGGGTCTGAGAGCAGCCAAGGGGGGCAAACAGTTGTTCCGATCTTCCCACTCCTGGCCCCACACCCCCAATGGTTCACAGAGTGGAAGAAGGAGCCAGAACACCTCGCACTAGTTAAAATGGTCTCCACACCTTTTTCTTCTTCTAGACCTTTATTCATGTTCCACGTTTAACTCGATCTATTGGAAATTCACTTTGGAATATGATGCCATGGCAAGGCCCTAACGTTAACTTTTCTCCTCCAAAATGTTAACAAAATCGAATGTTTTTATCCTCTCCCTGTTGATTGGAAGCATCACATTATTTGCATTCTGAATTGAGTACTTAAGGGGACATCACCAAACACCAGCTCCAAAGGATGACACTAGCTCCCGTCATCACGGGAGGTGACACGAATTTCCGAATGTCTCCTCTTTGCAGATGTCTAGCCTCCCTTTACTTCCTATGATTTTACTATTAGACAGTCTCACCTTTTTCTATTTGCCTGGGAAGATACCCTGACTGGCTTGCAAACTCTTTGCTGGAATTGTAACGCTACTGGACTGTACTTACAATAACAAAAAACAACGTGTACTATTTCCTGCGTGCTTTCTCCACACTGAGCTCTGTTCTATGTCCTTTGTATTGAACTTCATTTAAATCCCAACACAAGTCTCCCAAATAGTATTTTACAGTTTGGGAAACTGAACCCAGAAAGGCCCCAGCTCCCTCGAGGTCCCACACGGTGACCCTGAGTCTGAATTTGAACCCCAGCAGTCCAAGCTGTTCATCTGCGACGGGTGGCTTTGCTAGTGGAGTGACCGGGGGAATGGGGAGGCAGAATGGTCGTGGCTAGAAAATGCTCGTATCCACACCTTCACCATACTCGGAAGTGCTTCATACCTCCAGGATCCTTACTAGACCTTGACTGAAAAAGCCAGCAATAAAGTTGATTGGCCTGTCCAGCCGGAAGGGCTCTGTGAAAGCAGGAGCTTCCTGGCATGCCAGCCAGAGGACAGCCGGGGGTGAACTAGCTTGCGCTAATTTACACACGAAGTGCGTCATCAGTCGCTCTAGGGGAAATACCGGGGCCACCTTGGCTGTGAACGTTTGTTGGCGTTGGTTGGCGACCGTCCTTGACGCGATCCACTTCGGGTACTGGTCTGTCAGCCTTCTCACTTCTGTACCAGATTTATTCTGAACACCCTTGCCTGTCCACAGCGGAGCTGCAGATACCACCGGGAGCCCCCCTCTCGGCCTCGCATTGCCTCACCACCTAACGCTGCTTTTTATTTCTTCCTCCCGGGTCTGTATACTTTCCGTTTCCTTTTCTTGTCTGATCGCGTGAGCAAGGCCTTCCTGCACAGCGTTGCCAAGGAGAGGCGAGAGGGGACATCCTTGCCTTGAACCCAATCTTAGAGGGAAAGCTTAAGAGTTTCTCACCATTCAGTATGATGTTACCTGCAGGCTTTTGTAGGTCTTTATTGAGAAAGTTCCCTCCGTTTCTAGGGTATGGACAGTTTTTATCTTGATGGCTGTTGGATAGTGTCACAACTTTTTTTTTTTTTTTTTTTAAGATTTTACGTATTTATTTGAGAGAGAGCAGGAGGAAGGGCAGAAGGAGAAGGAGAGAGAGAATCCCAAGCAGATTCCTTGCTGAGCACAGAGCCTGACACGGGCCTCGATCTCACGACTCTGAGATCATGACCTGAGCTGAAAGTCGAGTTGGATGCTTAACCAACTGAGCCATCCAGGCGCCCCTGTCACAACTTTTAAAGATATGTCATGGCGTATTTTGTTGTCAATAAAGGCTCATTGATAATGTAATTGTAAAAAGCAGTAGTATTCCAGTCATATGGTTATATTGGCAAATATTTCAACACCCTCTGCTTTTGAATTTTTAGGTGGTTTTTGTTTCTTTTAGAGGTACAGAGGCTAATTAAGGCAAGACTAAGTAAAGACAGAGACGCATCATTTCAGAACCTTACACTCGAGAGGGCTGGGAAAGAGGAGAACTGGAAGCAAAGAGAAGCAGGGGCCCTGGAGACAAGGAAGGACAGGGATGGAGGGTGAGTGGGATCAGGAAATACTGCCTTCACCTGGCATCTGCTTCCCTCACACTGTATCTCAGCTACGGGCTCGTCTGGTCTGTGCCTCTGACTTGCTCCTGCTCCTAGAACCACAATTGGAGGGGAGGGGACACTATAGGCTTTTATGTGTCAAAGGGCTGGATCCCTGCCCAGCTGCTTGTACCCCTTCTTGTCCTCCTTGCTTGGGTCAGCATGCATCGCCACACGAGAGGGCCAGAGACCATCTGGGGAGGTCAGGAGTGCTAATCACCAGGCATTTCGGGCTCTTCATCTTTGCAGCACACAGGAGGTTTGTGCTTCCTGCTTTGAGATTTGTACCGTCACTCCGGGGTGATAACTTTCAGAACCAAATCATGGCTCACCATGCTCTTTCCTCCTGCTGGGGCAATTAGCGATGCTCCCGGCCTGACTGCCCTCCTCAGCCTGGGTCCCAGAAGAGGAAAGGGCAGGGCAGAGGGTCCTGCTGATGGGCCGTGGACTCGCAGCACAGATGAGATACGAGCCTTGTTGCTGAGGCTGCTGAGGTTTGGGGTTTTCTTGTTACTGTAGCACAACCTCGCCTGTCCTCACTGATACTGTGCCTTCCCGGCCAAATTTTAGGACTCCAGATGAGGGTAACTTCCCATGTGCAACAAATTCCCCATTCTTCTGGAGAATTCTGAACCATGTCAGATTTATAAAAATCCCAGTCTACACCCCACATAAACCACATCTGCCATGTTCAATCTGATGTCATAAATGTATGAGATGAAACCATCTTGTGGGACTTGTTCTGGCCGATTCACTGGATCAGCTTCACCCCTGCCTTCAGAAAGGTCTACAGACCACTTGTTTATACCCTGCTCTGGGTGTTGGGCAGGAATGGGTATTGAGTAGACAGACCCTCCATGGATGAAACCAGGATTGTATTTCTTTGTCGTCTGTCCTCTGCCTCCCCAGTCCTCTGATTACACACAAGCTACGTTAACTAGTCCCTGATCACAACTGCAAGGTTTTGGATTCTTCCTTCATTTTGGGCTTTGATTCCATCTTTGTGATGTCTGTTCTTTCTTTTCCAGTTGGAAGATTATTCTCCTGGATGAAGACAGAAGCAAAATAAAAACTGAGTGGTTCTGCTTTCTCTCCATCATCTGTTTACGTGACATCAAAGTCCCCGAGCCCTGACCTCACCTTGGCTTTCTTCTTTTTCATTTGTCAGAGTAGACCTTAAAAATCTCCTCGTGTGTTCTTTAGCACATTTCCCCAGTGTCAGTTCATTCTGGATTAATTTATCTTTACTTGTTCCTGAATGTTTCTTAGAACCTAATTAAATCAAAATAATGCTAAAATAACAGATATCCAAGATTAAAATGGCTCATAATTATGTAACCTAATCAAACCAAAGATTTCCCCCCATGTTTTCTAACTCTCTATGCATATTTTGTTTTAATATACCGCCGGCAATGTTATCTACAACAAACATTTAAAATTTTCCGAAATGTAACACAGATACATAAAGTGGGAAAAACAAACATCTGTATCTCAGTGGCAGTATAGCTCAGGTCAAGAAAAGAAATAGATCATTCTAGCACCCCACAAGCCTGCTTCATACCTCCTCCTGGATTACTGCCTTTCCCTCTCTGTGTAGTTAATACAATCTGGAGATTAACCTCTTCCTTGCTCCTCTTTATGGCTTTGCCCACTACCCATGTGACCTTCAGCTCTAGTTCAAGTGTGCCTGTTTTTTGAAACTTATATAAATGGGACTGTAAGTATGTGCTTCTTTGTGCTGGCTTACTTTATTCAATATTGCATTTGTGGGGTTCATCCATGGTGCAGTATGTGGATGTCATTCATTCATTATCTAAACATACCAAATGTATTTCTCTGTTTCATGTATGATGGTTGTTTGGGTTGCTTTTAATTTTTGGCTTTTGTGAAGGATGCCACTTATAAACATTCTAATTGTGTTTCTTGGTGCACACGAGCACACATTTCTATTGGGTATATACCTAGGGATGAACTTGGGTTGGATGCTATGTGGGTTTTGCTGCTTTAGTAGATAATGCCAAACAGTTTTCCAAAGCGATCATGTCAATTTGTGCTCCAATCAGCAGTGTGGGGAGTGGCCATTGCTCTAAATCCTTTCCGACACTTATTGTTATCACTGCTTAATTTTACCCATTCTTGTGGGCCTTTAGCAGTATCATGTTTTGTTTAATTTTGTGTTTCCCTGATTAATAATCAGGTTGCGCACCTTTTCATTTGTTTATTAACCGTTGGAGATCTGTTCTGTAAAGTGCTTTTTCAAATCGTTGGCCCAGTTTTCTATTTGGTTGTTTGCCTCTCTTTTAAGGATTTGAAAGAATTTAAAAAACAGATGATCCATGTGAGTTTTTTGTGGTTATTTGTGTTGCAAATATCTTCTTTTACCTTGTGGCTTGTCCTTTCATTCTCTGAATGTCTTCTGATGATCAAAAGTTCTTCATTTTAATGGAGTCAGATTTAGCAATTGTTTCTTTCGTGACTGTTCTTGAAGAACTTTACCTGCTATCTAGAAGGATTCCTTCCTTCTGTCTTTCTTATGTGTCTCATGCTTTTCACTTCCGGTGGAATTATACAATATGTATTCTTGCTTCAAAAGAATGTATAATTATGTTGTCCAACACCATTTATTGAAGACTGTCATTTCCCTACTTCTTTGCAGAGCTGCCTTTGTCATAAATCTCATGTATATATACATCTGGACTTGCTTCTGAGCTTTTTATTCTGTTCCGTTGATGAATTTGTCCTTACACCACACTGTTAAACTCTGTATGTTTCATAATAACTCTTTTTTTTAAAAGATTTTATTTATTTTTTTGACAGACAGAGATCACAAGTAGGCAGAGAGGCAGGTAGAGAGAGCAGGGGAAGCAGGCTCCCCGCTGAGCAGAGAGCCCGATGTGGGGCTCTATCCCAGGACCCTGGGATCATGACCTGAGCCGAAGGCAGAGGCTTTAACCCACTGAGCCACCCAGGTGCCCCCCATAATAACTCTTGATGTTAGATAGAAAAAGTCCTCCCATCTTGTTCTTCTCATTCAAGAATGACATGGCTATTCTTAATATTTTGTACTTTCATATGCAGTTTTGAATCAGCTTATCAAGCTCTGCAAAAAAAAGTTGGGATTTTGGTTGAGATTACGTTGAATTTTTAGAATAATTTGGGTACAGTAGACGTCTTTACAATATTGAGTCTTCCGATTCATGAACATGGTATAGTCCTCTATTTTGATCTTTGCTGTTTCTTATACTGTTTAGAGGTTTACTTTGTAACATATTTTACTAGATTTATTCTTAGGTTTATTTTTATGCTTTTGAAAATGGTATTTTATTTCATCATATTTTTTTATATATAGAAACACAAATCTAGTATATTGACCTTGTTTCTAATGCATTACTAAATTTATTCATTAATTCTTGAAATGTATCTGTAATTCTTTTAGAGTTTCTATGCATCAGATATTACATGCAAATCATGACTGTTGCATTTCTTACTTTTTAATCCTTTCTTATCTTACTGCACCTTGTTGCAGAGCAGTGATAACATTGGTGATAGCAAACATCCTTATTTTGTTCTTGATTTCAAAGGGGAATATTTCATCATTTCACCATTAAGTATGAAGATTACAATAGGTTTTTTCAAGATGCCCTTCTCATGTTTAGGAAGTTCCCTTCCATTCTTAGTTTGCTACAAATCATGAATGGATGTTATATTTTATCAAAATATTTTTCTGTATTGAGATTGTTTTTATCCTTTATTCTGTCAGTGTAATAAATTGTATTGATTGATTTTCAAATGTTGATCCAACTTTGCATTTGTAGAATAAACCCAACCTGATCTATTCATAAAAAAGCTGGGAAATATTTTGTTTAGGATTTTTACATTTATGTCCATGCTTGAGACTGACCTTTAATTTTTTGTCCTCTCTAAATGTTCTGGCTCAATTTTGTTGTCAAAGTCTTACTGGCTTCACAAAATAAGCAGGAGATTAATATCTCTTACTCCCTAGAAGAGTTTGCAAGACTGGAATTATTTCTTCCTTACGTGTTTGGCAGAATTTGCCAGTAAAGCTATCTAGAACTGTAGTTTTCTTTGTGGGAGTATTTTAAATTATGGATTGACTATGTCTTTTGAATATTCAGTTTTTCTATTTTCTTGTGTCCTTTTCTATAAGTAATATTTTACAAGAAATTTGTCTTTTTCATCTGGTGTTTAAAATGTATTGAGGTGGAGCTCTCCACAATATTTTCTTCTTATCTTTTCAATCTCTGTGGAATCTATGGTAAGATTCTTGTTTTCACTGCTGACATTCATTATGTGTGTCTTTCTCTCTCTCCCATGGGTCTTGCTTGGGGTTTACCAGTTGCTTTCATTCTTCCAGACACAACCATTCATCTTGTTCAATAGTCTTTAGTGTGTGTTTGTTTCCTAAATTTCACTTAATTTCTGCCCTTGAATATTTTCTTCCTTCTATTTTCTTTGAGTTTAATTTGTGATTCTTTGGTTAACATTTTGAGGTGGTAACGTTTTGAGATGAAAGCTTAACCTTTGGGCTTTTCAGTCTTTCTTCTTTTCTCATATATGTGGTTAGAGTTTTGTAAGCATGTCTGTAGGTATATCCCACAGCTCGATATATAGAACTTTGCAGAGTTCAGTTCAAAATATTTCAAAATTCCTGTTGCAATTTCTTTTCTAATTCATGGGTTATTTAGAAATATATTTCTTAATTTCCAAACATATTAGGGTTTTTTTGGGTTATCTCTTTATGCTGATTTCAGTGTAGTTGTATTATGATCATAGAATAAATATCCTGTATATAATTTCTCCTTTTCAAAGGTTTTAAAATTTTCTTTCTGGCCCAGCATACGTATAATTTTATAAATGTTTAAGGTATGCTTACAAAGAGTCTGTTTTCTGCAGCCATTTGGGTAGAGTGTTTTATATATTTCCTTTAGGTCAATTTTACTGATCATATTATTCAAATCCTTATCTGATTAAAAAAATCAGCATCTGGGAGTTACGTTCTAAAATCCTCCTCCTTGTAGAATTTTCTATTTCTTCTTAAGTTTTGCTTTTCATATACTTAAAGCTGTACTATTAGGTGAATACAAATTTGAAATTGTTCTATCTTCTTAATGAGTTGAATGTTTTATAGTTAAAAAATTCCTTACTTACCTCTGGCAGTTCTTTTTGCCTTAAAGCTTACATCAAAAGATACTAGTATAGCACCCCCAGCTTCCTTTTGGTTGGTCTTTCACAGAATACTTTCCCCCTGTATTTCACTTTAAAAATACTTTAAGATACCTTTCTGTATCTTGGTTTATCAGATGTGCTTCCTGTGAACGACAGACAGTTGTGGTTTTTAATCTAATCCAACAGTAATTGGAGCATTTACTCGATTTGTATTTTTTATAATGTCTGATATATTTGCTCTTAAGCTCTGTGTTACTGTTTTCTATCTGTTCCTCCTATTCCATGTTTCTTACCTCTCCTTCACTGATCACTTTTCGGTTGAGTAAGAATTTTCTTGTCACCTATCCCCCATTAGCTCAGAAGTTATATGCCCTTTTACAATATAGGTTATGCTAAAGATAAATAATATGCATCCTTGATTTATCAAGATCAATGATTAATGAGCACTTGTCTTGCTTCCCAGACAATTCAAGGACTTTAGAACACTTTTGCTCTATTTATCCTGGGCTGTTTTATATGCTAATGTTGTCATATGTTTTAATTTCCTCTACAAATATATATCCCACCCCAAATAACTAATATTAATGGTCTCGTAAGGATCCTTCTTCATCTTTCTCCATGCTCGTATAAACATGTACTCACATATACAGGGATTTCATCTTCAGTTTTTATAAAACTGAGGTTGTATTTGAAACATTTTTGCTGAAACTTGCTTTACGCACATAAATATGATCACTGTTTTTTAAAGTTAGTCATTAGATGCAGATCTAATTCAGCTTTTATTTTTTTATTTATTATTATTATTATTATTTTAATTTTATTTATTTATTTATTTGACAGAGAGATCAGAAGTAGGCAGAGGCAGGCTGAGAGGGAGAGGGAAGCAGGCTCCCTGCTGAGCAAAGAGCCCTATGCGGGGCTTGATCCCAGGACCCTGAGATCATGACCTGAGCCGAAGGCAGAGGTTTTAACCCACTGAGCCACCCAGGCGCCCCCTAATTCAGCTTTTATATAGCTACATATTATTCCATGTTATGGATCTACCATACTTTATTCAATAAACAAAAAAATATTTTTAGTCTTTGTCATTATAAGCATTGTTATAACAAATAACTTTATACACATGTCTTTATATATTGGTGTTACTGTTTTGATTACTATAGCTTTGCTATAGCTTTGTAATAAGTCTTGAAATCTGGGATTTTGATACCTCCAGCTTTATCTTTCTTTCTCAAGGATGCTTTGGCTAGTTGGGGTTTTTTAAGGATTTTTTGTTTTGGTTTTGTGAAAAATACTTTTGGTATTTTGATAAGGACAACATTGAATCTGTACATTCCTTTGGGTAGTATGGATATTTTAATAATAATAATTCTTCCAATCCACGAGCATGTTATATCTTTCCATTTGTTTGTGTCATCTTCATTTTTTTTTCATCAGTGTCTTACAGTTTTCAGAGTATGGGTTTGTCACCTCTTTGGTTAAATTTATTCTTAGGTATTTTACTCTTTTGGTTACAGTTATAAATGGGATTATTTTCTTAATTTCCCTTTCTGCTATTTTGTTAGTAGTGTATAGAAATGCAACAGATTTCTGTGCATTGATTTTGAATTCAGCAAATTTACCAAATTCATTTTTGTTCTGATAGTTCTGCCCCCCCAACCTTTCTTTCTTTTTTTTTTTTTAAGATTTTATTTATTTATTTGACAGAGATCACAAGTAGGCAGAGTGGGGGGGGGAGGAGGCTCCCTGCTGAGCAGAGAGCCCAACGCGGGGCTCGATCCCAGGACCCTGGGATGATGACCTGAGCCGAAGGCAGAGGCTTTAACCCGCTGAGCCACCCAGGCACCCCAACCCAACCTTTCTTTTAATAAGATTTACCAGAAGTCATATACGACATTTCCCTTTACTTCTGATGTCAGGATGTAGTTACATGACTCTATCTAACTGCAAAGGAGGCTAGAAAATAGTCTTTTATTCCAGGCAGCAGTATGCTCAGGTAAAAATAGGGGTTTGATTGACTAAGGAGGAAGGGGTGAAAGTATGATGCTATGGACACCTGCTAAGCTCTGCTGCAGTAGGAGCTGAACTCTTCTCTATTTTAACTAGAGAAGCTTACTTTTTTAATCGGCTTAAAAAGTTGGGTTCACTGTAGGATCTGAACACAAGAACTCTACATTTTAAAAGGAAGAACAAGAATCAAAACCAGGGGGCCAAAGCAAGTGTCCCTTGCTTATAGAGCAAGCGGCAGCAAGAATGTAGAGCTGCCAATGGACCTTTCAACTCCTTTGTGGGCCTGGGTCCAAGGAACAGGCAGGGCCCCCACTTCTGGCTTCCACATCCTTGAGAACATAGGGTGAGAAAAGGAATGGAGGTTGGTCGTCCATGAGGTGAGTCCTCACAGAAGACTAGGAGGGAAAGGCCAGGAGGCAAAGGCCAAGCCAAGACTTAGAAGAGAAATGGCAGAATTGTGTATTACGTAGAGTGGGCTAGGCTTCAGGATGCAGGGATGCAAAACATTCAGTTAGTCACTTAATCAAGAAAAGGCTTATTGCTTCTAACATAAAAGGCTGAGATAAGCCCATGTAGCTGGTGGTTCTATACCATGCCGGGGTATCTGTTGGTTAGTGGGAGGTCAAAGGAACAAGCATTTTACAAATATATTGTAGGGGCAGCTGGATGGCTCAGTCAGTTAAGCATCTGCCTTCAGCTCATGTCATGATCCCAGGATCCTGGGATCAAGCCCCACATAGGGGAGTCTGCTGCTCCCTCTACCCTTCCCCCCTGCTCGTGATCTCTCTCTCTCTCACTCACTCTTTCTCTCTCAACTAAATGAAGTCTTTAAAAAATAGCTTGTATTATGGAAGATTCCAAACATACACAAAAAGAGAGGGAATGATATTCTGAACCACGTTTAGAGAAATCTAGACTCTTTGCCCCCCACCATAGGTAATCATTCAAAAAACTCATTGGTTATCCTCCCAACTAAAAAAACTGTGTGTGTGTGTTGCATTCCTGCTGGGGATATATGAGCATACTGGGAACAAACATTGCACACAAGATTTACTACAAAACTATAGTATGGTACTGGCACAAAAATAGATCAATAGAATAGAACTGAGAATCCAGAAATAAACCCACGCTTGTATGTCAATTAATCTGCAAGAAAGGAAGCAAAAATACACAGTTTCTTCTACAAATGGTCTTAGGAAAACTGGACAGCTCTATGCAAAAGAATGAAATGGAACCACTTTCTAACACCAGATACACACACTCTCCCTCCTTTCTTAGATACATGGTTGTATACCAAACACACTTCTCTCTTTTTTCACCTCACATCACATCCAGGAGACCAGGCCCAAACCAGTACATCGAAGTAGTCCTCACGTCTTTTAGCTACTGCGTAGAACTCCATCGTATGGATGCACCATACGTAATTTATTCAACCAGTCCCCTGATGATGGACAGTTGCATTGTTTCCAGTCTTTTGCTACTGTACGTCATGCCCCAGCAAGTAACTTGGGGCATATATCTTTTGAATTTTTGCTGCTGTGGTTTTGGGCTAGATTCCTAAAAATGGAATTGCTGGGGCAAAGTGTAGTTGTGTATGTAATTTTACTAGGTATTACCAAATTCCCCTCCGCAGGAGTTACCATTTTTCCATTCCTCCCAGGGATACGTGAGTGCGTAAGAAACAATCGTTAGTCTCGCAATTTCCCCTTTTACAGATGAAAGAACAGAAGTACGGGTGCATCGAGTAACTGGCTCAGGTCACACAGCTAGTCAATAGCAGAGCTGGAACTTGGACCCAGCCAAGAAATGTTTTTCTGTTCTATAAGATGTATGGCAATGGCTTAGGAGGACCTCACTGTCTCCCCTTTCGGGTTTGGGGTTAGGGAAGCTTAACCTGTCTGTAACCATCATCCTGGCCTCCAGTGATGCCTCGGACTCCAGTAGTTACATTCCAGTTCCAGAAAAATCTGTTTCCCACCCTTGGGGCTACAGTCTCCGTGACCTCTGAGGATGGGTCATCGTATCAGGGTGACCCCTGTAAGAAGCAGCCTTTCCTCCCTGTTCCACGTGCGTCATGATTTAACACCCACCAGATTGGATGCTTCCTTCTTCCCTGATTACAGCATCTCTTTTCATGCTAAGGTGTGGTAGATGCATGAAAAGGAGGAACAAATGTGCCTGGTGATCACTGGCTTCTCCGGAATCAGGGTATTGGAGGGAGCGCTTAAAATTTTTAGTTTTATGGTAAAATGACTCAGCTTCACAATGCTTTGAGAGAGCATAGCTTCTCCAACCAAAGAGAAGGCAGAAGGGAGGGGCAGAAAGTGTCAGCTGACATGATCTGGCACACTCTTCACACCAGTAACCTTCATACAGCCCTTTGATGTGGGTATTATGACCTCCTTCTCCCAGGGGCAGGAATGGAGGCTCAGAGGGTAACATGAGTTGTCCCAACTCACACGGATGGCAAATGGCAGAGGCTGTTTAAATCTAGCTTGTGTGGCACAAAGGCTTTTGTGGTTTTTGTCTTTGGGGTTTTTTTAGTGCATTTGCCTTCTCTCCAAAAAAGAGATCCAGACTTTACACAGGAAAACTCGCAGGATTGCCGCATTCAGGGATCACCCCCTGCTTTGGAAAAGTTTCAGTAGCCTGCCTCTGGTCCACCTGCCTTCCTGGTTCACCCACTCTCCCCCACATATTCCCCACATGGCATCTAGCCCTGTGGCCATTATGAGTTGGGTTGTGTTCAGCTGCGAGTAACAGAGACTTCCCCCCAATTTGGCTTAGGTGATTGGGTGCATTTCTTGTCTCATAAAACTGAGATGGGCTCCAGTGACTTGATGTCAGAAGGTTTACCTTTTCTTTTTCCCTTGTCCTTCTGCTCTGCTTCCCATTGTATCAACCTAATTGTTATCCTGGCTCCCCTTCATGGTTGCAAGATGGCTGCCAATGACTTCCAGATTCTTCATGTCCAGGAGGAAGAGGAGGTTCTTCCAGAGTGTTCTAGAAAGAGCTAGAGAACTAACACTTGTCTGCAGCCTCAGATGGACTCAGATGCCCATTCCTGAACCAGCTACATGACCAGAGGATGGGGTATATCATTGGCTTAGACTTGAGCTCTATATCCCACTCCTAGTGCAGGGGTGGAGTTATCCCCCCAAGCACATGGGAGAAATGGACACAGCAACATAAATTAGGGTAACTAACATGTAAAATGTCTACCCCATGTCTACCGCAACTCCCAAATTCATGCCTCCATTTTGACCTCTGTGTTCAAAAGTCCAGCCCTACTCAGTATCTCCACTTGAATGTCTGATATGCACCTCAACAGTAACATGGCCAAAATAGATCTCTTGATTCACTTCCTTGTCCACCTGTCTCCCCACCTTCAGTCTTCTCCATCTCAATAAATGGTATCAACCTTTCACCCAGTTGCATAAGCCAAAAATTAATTTTCTCTTACCACTCTCCCCATTACACACTGAGCTCTAGCCACACTGGTCTTATTTTGGTTTCTAGAACTTTCCTACCTCAGGACCTTTGCACTTGCTATTCCCATTGCCTGATATGTCATTCAGGCCTTTATTCAAATATCACTTTTCCTTGTCACTAGATCCAAATTAGGCACCCATTCTGTCCATACTTGTCACTGTCTATCACATCACCTGGATTTGGTTTCTTCTTAGCACTCGTCACTATGTGACATGATCTTCTTTGATTTTGTTTTCTTATTGTCTGTCCCCCCTTAGAATGAAAGATCCATGCCAACGAAGACGTTGTCTGTCTTATTCACTTCTGTGTCCAGAAGATCTATACAAATATCTGTGTGATATCTATGTGAACACCCTAGATTCCAGTCTAGATTATTATGTAATCCATCTCAAGAATTTATAAGAATAATATTGCCCTTGAGTTGTGTGACACAGCAGCCCCAACTGTATCCCAGAACTGAGAACATGTCAGCTACATGGTAAATTCTCAATAAATATAGGTCCATAAATGGATGGATGTACAAATGGACGAGTAGAAGGATGGGTAGAGAGATGGGTGGATGGGTAGATGGCTGGATAGGTGGATAGGGACTTTAAACATCACCCTTAGTAGAAAGATGATATGGTAGTAGGCTCTGGTTGGGGCAGAGATTTCTTTGGAATCCAGAACCCTCCTTAGTGTCTTCCCTCTACTATTACACTTCTCAGTCAGGTTGAAAAAAAAAGCATTCGGGCTTTGAAACCCCTGATGAGGGGCGCCTGGGTGGCTCGGTGTGTTGAGCCTCTGCCTTTGGCCCAGGTCATGATCTCAGGGTCCTGGGATCGAGCCCCACATCAGGGTCTCTGCTCAGCGGGGAGCCTGCTTCCCCCTCTCTCTCTGCCTGCCTCTCTGCCTACTTGTCATCTCTCTCAAATAAATAAATAAAATTAAAAAAAAAAAAAGAAACCCCTGATGAGTTCGGCGATCCATTACTGTAATCCCACGTGATTCCCAATTCAAGAGTGCGTTCTGACCCAGGCACCCCTCCTCAACCTGCCCTGGCTGAGGCAGGCTCCTCCTTGCTGCTCAGGACCCTGCCTTCCAAGTGTTGAAGAAATAACATCCTCGAACTAAAGTAATAATTATTACTATAATAACTACCATCTGTATGGCACTCTGCAGGTTGCAAGGTCGTTTTTTGCATAGATTATCTCAATTCCTCAACATAACACATCTGGTGCCGTTATCATTATGTCATTGAAGCTTAGAGGGGAACTAGTCCAGGGATAGCAAGCCCTGACGCCCTCTGTCTGTACCCACGGTAGACATCATTAATCAGTTAAGGCACTCTTTCCTGTTTAGCCCAGCTCCAACCCCAGAATCTTCCATCTTGGGACACAGCCACTCCCCATCAGTCTGGCTGACACACAGGACAAAACAACACTTTCCCACTGGGCTCACCCAGGTCCCTCCTTTTGCATATGTGGCAGCTGGGGACTAGGGATGCCACCCAATGAGTTAGTGGCAAAGCCAGTGCCAGAACCCTGGATGCGTGGCTCCCGTGTAGTCACAGGTCTTCCCATTGGCCGCTGTACGTGGTTCTCAAGACGATCAGGATTCTGATGTAACTGGGTGTCGCGCTTTTAAAGGTCCCCAGGAGAATGTAATTTGCCACCAAGGTTGAAAGCTATGAACATTTTCTCCCTCTGTGATAGCGTGTTTATTATTTTTCCTGATGTTAAAAATCACATGGGGCCACTTGTTAAATGTACGATATACATTGTAAATATATAGGTCCTCTCCCCTGGAGAATCTGACTCAAGAGAGCTGTCCTGGGGCCCGGGAATCTGCATTTTCATGAGCCTCCCAGGGAATTCTGATCACTTAGGAAGTTAGGCCAGACAGCTCTGAACTGATTCAGCTAGGACTCTCTTTGGAAAGCCTAAGAATGAGGCCAGGTAGCAATTGAGGGGCAGGAGGCCAAGGGTGATCTGGGCTTTGTCTCTTTAAATAGTTGCAAAGGCTTCTGTCCATTTCCCATGCATTTGCTTTCTTTTGAAGTTTCCAGTCTAGATTATTATGTAATCCATCTCAAGAATTTATAAGAATAATATCGCCCTCATGCCTGGTTTATGTAGAAAAAGGGACAGCAAAGGGACAGATAAAGTAGAACGTGGAGGTAAGGATGAAATGAAAATTATTTGTCTATTTTAGACAAGCAATTTTCTCTAATGTTCTGTTCTCTTGTGTCGTTGTCCTTCTGAGAGCTCAAGGGCTTTTTAAGGTAGAGCGAATCTGGGGGGCTGTCCTTGAGCGAGACAAGCTGGAAATGTGGGTAGAGATAGTCAGGAGCAGGCGCTAGGAGGACCCAACCGTCCAGTATCAACATGCGGGCCAGGAGACCCCACTGCCATGCCACCGGGGCCTGAGTTGGGTAGGACAGAAGCAAAGTGGTGAGGTTTCACTGTGTGTCAGACACCGAGCAGGGTTCCTTTCTCCCCCCCATGAAAATGCTGCCAAGTACAGTTAATGTCTCCATTTTACAGATGAGTAAATTGAGGTTCAGGGAAATGACACTGTCTTTGGCCTAACTAGGATCTTCTTAGTCTAGGAGGGAAAAGCAGCATTTAATCCCATGCCCATTGCTACTAGGAAGACCCAGGTTCATTAGAACATCAGGGTGAGAATATGCTTGGCATTTTAAAAATGGAAACTAGGGTTAATTTTTTTCAGTCATACATATTCATGGTGAGACACAGCCTGGAGAATTGCAAAGAGCAGATTTACCACCTCAATTTATCTGTCCTAAACTGGGTGGCAAATCCAGAGCAGGAAATCTGGAATTAAGAGCAGGCCACAAATATGCACCAAAAACCTTAAAAATGCACACACCCTCTGACCCAGCAATTTCACCTCTAGGAATTTAGCCTCCCAAAATAGCTGAAAAAGTGGGCCAAGAAGTATTTACAAGACAACACCATTTACAGCTTTGAGAAATTGGAAACATAACTGTCCAACAATAGACTTAATATAATATAGCACATTCACTCAGGCAAATACCATATGCCCATGAAAAATGGTGCTGCAGACATGTGTCCATCGACCCAGAAAGCAGCTCATCACGCATTCGGTGGGTGAGAAAGCCTGTGTTAGAGTGGCACATTTGATACGATCGTGGCTGTGTTAAAACAAACAAATAATATTTCAGGAGTGTTAAGTGAGATATATATCAGTGTATATGTCAGATACACACCAAAATGTCAGCAGTGGATCATGGGATTATTTTTTAAAAAATTTTTAAAGATTTTATTTATTTATCTGACAGTGAGAGAGCACAAGCAGGGGGAGTGGCAGAGGGAGAGGGAGAAGCAGGCTTAATATAGGAGCAGGGAACCAGACACAGAGCTTGATCCCGGGACCCTGGAATCATGACCTGAGCCGAAGGCAGACACCCAACCATCTGAGCCACCCAGGTGCCCTGGGTTACTGGATTGTTGTCTCTATATAGTGGGATTAGAGACCCTTTTTATTTGCTTATTTTTTCCACATTTATCCAAACACATTGAAAATACCTTGCTTAATTTTTTCCCCTGGTTTATTAAGATAGAACTGACATATAGCGCTGTAGAAGTTGAAAGTGTACAGCAGCATGAGTTGACTTACATGTATTGGGAAGTGATCACTATAGTGAGTTTAAGTCTAGTTAACATCCCTCATCTCATATGATACAAAAAGAAAAAAGAAAAAATGTTTGTTTTTTTTTCCTGTGTGATGAGAACTCCTAGGATTCACTCTCTTAGCTTTGAAATACACCATGCGGCAGTGTGACCCAGAGTCGCCGTGCTGTGCATTGTACCCCCAGTCCTTAGTCATCTCAGAACCGAAGTTGGTGCCTTTTGATCACTGTCAGCCAGCCCTCCCCACCCCCCACTCCCTGACTCTGGCAACCAAAATCGGATATCTTTTTCTTGTGTGTGTTTTTTTTTAAAGATTTTATTTATTTATTTGACAGATCACAAGTAGACAGAGAGGCAGGCAGAGAGAGAAAGGAGGAAGCAGGCTCCCCGCGAGCAGAGAGCCCTATACGGGACTCGATCCCAGGGCCCTGGGATCACGACCCGAGCCGAAGGCAGAGGCTTTAACCCTCTGAGCCACCCAGGCGCCCCTGATCTCTTTTTCTATAAGTTTGGTTTTTTGTTCATTTGTGGGGTATTGTTTTATTTATTTATGTTTTAAGATTCCATATATAAGTGAGCTCATACAGTATTTGTCTTTCTCTGTCTGACTGACTTCACTTAGCAAAGTGCCCTCAAGGTTCCTCCATCCATGTTGTTGCAAATGGCAGGATTTCCTTCTTTTTTTATGGGCAAATAATATTCCATTGTGTGTATATCTCTGTCCATTCACCATCCATTCATTCATTGCTGGACACTTAGGTTATTCCAGCCTGCTTTTGTCTTGTTTTGTTTTGTTTTTTGCTTAACTGTTTTCTTCAGAGAACATCTGTCACTTGCATAACTAAATGAAAGTTGTAAAAGTCTCAATGAATGTCACCAGTGGGAAAGAGGTAGGGAAGGGACCTGGAGGCAGGAAGGGGCTGGGGGACATTCAGACCCCAAGCCGGGAGGTAGGGGGGAGGTCTCATAAGCTCACAGATACACCCAGCTTACAAGCTGCATAGGCAGGTTATGTCATGCCCTTGAACCTAATACCTGGTCGATTCATGGCATATGGAGTTTGGCACTGCCATGCCCCCCCATCTCCTACCATGTATCTATATGGGTCACCTGCTTTGTGTGGGGGAAGAAACACCTAACCCTTGAACCACATACACATCTGGAGGCATTCGTACAGAGAATGTCTGGCCATCCTGGAGATAAGGGGTTGGGTGGAGAATGGGGTTCTTGAGAAGAATTCATGAATAAGTGAGGGACTTCTGGTGTAAGGAGCCCCACTCAGAGACCACCTGAAGCATTATTGGTGAGGCTGGTCCCATCTGTCATGTGGCAGCTGCTCCAGCGTGGGGTGGGTCTGTGCTTGGTGGAGAGAGCAGGTGTGGACGTGTGATCCTTGAGAGCCGGGAGAGGAGCAAACGAGCGCTGCTCCATGAAGATTGCAGATGTTCGCTGCTGGGGTAAGCAGGCAGAGACCTCCAGACTTTGGGGCACCAGCAGGGAGCCCATGTAGAGACTGTTGACTGACTTGGAGCCACCAAGGACGAGGCAGTGGCCCAGCAGAAGGGGCAGAGGAGGACAGGCAGGGTGCTCTAGGAGGAATAGGAGTGGCTGTCCGTCCATGGGAGTTTGGTTCTGCATGTCAGTTTCCTATTGCTGCGTAACAAGCTTCTGTAAACTTAGCTTACAAGGGTACGTCTTTCTCTCTCACACTCTGGAGGTCAGAAGTCCTCTGAAACCAAGTTTCTGGCTGGGCTTCATTTCTTCGGGTGGCTGGCTCTGGTGGAGGATCCATCCAGCTTTCAGAAGCAGCTCGTTCATTTGGGCTCACGGCCCCTCCCTTGGATCACTCGGACCTTGGCCTTGTCTCCTCTGCTTCTGTCCCTACATTGTCGTCTCTGATTCTGACACTTCCATCCCCTCCGATGGGGGCCCTTGTGACTGCACTGGGCCCACTGGATAATGTAAGATCATCTCCCCGTCTCAGGACCCCTAATCTGATCACGCCTTCAAAGTCTCTTTTGCTGTGTAACATAACGTATTCCCAGGAAATTCTAGGGATTAGGGTGTGGCCATCTTTTGGGGGCCCACCGCATAACCCTAAAGGACAGGCAGGATGCCCCCAGAAAGCACTGCTGGGAAAAGAAGGGGCTTGGACTTAGTAGCTTTGGGCATTAATATTAAGTAGTTATTCACTCTCACAAATGAGTGAAGTTTAGGGACCTTTAGGGTTCAATACAGATGGGGACCCTGGAGCCCAGGGGAACTAGGGATCTGTCCAAAGTCACAGGGCTAGTGCTCCAGCTTTTCTCCATGCTGTCTGTTTCACTCACCCGACATTAGGAAAAGGAAATACTGCTGTTATCTAAGGCAGAGAATACAACTCACCAGATTTTGGGGGGGAGTAGGTGGGTGTGGTTTGCTTTGCAAGGGAAAGCCCAGAGCCCCCTGAGTGTAGGTGGCCTGCAGGGACTTGCTGGGCCTCGGCCCTCCTTGGGAAGTTGTTCCTCACTGAGGCTTTTTATGAAGGGAGGACGGAGAGGGGCCAGGTGCTCCCCGTGCTGGCCCACAGCCCATTCCCCTGAGGCTGCGTGGCCACTGTTGGTCAGCCTTTGGCTCTTTCCGCAAGGAGGAAGATGTGATTGGATTGTGGGGTGGGTTCCAGGGACAAAGGGAAAGCACTTGGGACCCACCCAGCAAGAAAACATTTCTCTCTCTGACCTTCTGGAAAGTCCACACCAGTGTGTGGTCAGATGGTGAGAGCTTAGGGAAGGCCAGACTATAAGCTTTGCTGTTTTTCTTTCTTCTTCTTCTGAAGTCAGCCAGTTCTCGGTGGATTTATCAGAAAGAAGCACTGACATCAGAACACCTAAGTTTCAGTCTTGCCCCTGCTTCTCGCCCAGTATATGACTCTAGATACAGCCTCTGACATCTCTGGGCCTCAGTTTACCCATCTGTAGAATCGAGAGTTCAGACTGGATGATCTGCAAGGCATCTTCTAGGATGTGTCCAGTTTATGCGGAATGCTTATGACAACCTCCCCTCCAGCTTATGGCTGGAATGCTTATGACAATCTTCCCCTCCCTGTCCCCCGAACCCACTTGTCTCTGCTCTCTGCCATGCCCCCGTTGTCAGCCAGGTGCCTGGCCTTCAGCAGGCTCTAAGCTCCATGAACGTGGAGAGAATGACTCAAAGGAAAAGGCCCAGGCAAAGGGGCCAGTGTCACACTCACCGTGCACAGGGAAGGGAAGCCCCTCCGCCCGGCACCCCCCACCCCGCTCGAGGCCTGCAGAATCCCAGGAAACAGGTTGTTAAGGAGACAGCTGCCAGCGACCAAGTTAGATAATGAGGGCTTGGGTTTTTTCACCCCTGTTTACCTTGTGTTAAGTACACGAAAATGATGTCATTTCTGCACCCATCCAGCTGGCGTGGGTGACAGGGTCTCCTGGGCCTTCTCCTCTCCCCACCCTGGTCACCCCAACCTTCATCAGTGAGGGTGGGCCTCGGGGAGGCCGGTCAAAGCCACGTCATAGCTCTGTCCCAGTCTTTCCCTCCCATCCAGCCCGTGTTTCCACTCTATCCCAAGTTCATCTCTCCCCACGAAGGCTGCAGTGGTGTCTAATTGGTCCTCTTGCCACTGGCTTGTCCCCTCCAGCCCCTTTACCCACCGTGGCCAGAGGGAGTTTTCTAGACAGCACCTGCCTGACAACCTTGATGGGTTCCAGTGTTGTGTTCGGAAGGAATCTTCACCTGACCCCAGGGCCTGGAGATCAGCCTCCTACTACCCACCGCGCACCTGAGGACTCCACGCCTCAGGCCTTCAGCCACCCAGAGCGTCTTCCGTATTCTTTTTTTTTTCCTTAAGATTATATTTATTTGAGAGAGAGTGCACACCTGCAAACAGGGGTGGGGGACAGAGTAGGGAGGGAGAGGGAGAGGGAGAGAATCGCAAACAGGCGCCACGACCAGAGTAGAGCTTGTCGTGGGGCTCCATCTCACAACCCTGAGATGGTGACCTGAGCCGAACCCGACTGAGCCACCCAGGCGCTCCATTCTTCTATCCACATTCTTGAAGGCGCACCTCCCTTCCCCAAGATCTCCACCCCTTGGGCCCCTTTTCCCTTTACATGAACTCCACCTGAGTCCCTCAGGGAGTCTCAGAACCAAGGCTCCCCCCTCCACTCCCAGCCCTATTCCCTCCCGTATGCCCTCATTGTGTCCCAGGAAGAGATGGCTTTTGGAGATGGTCAGAGGTTGCAAAATTTGCAAGACCCAGAGAAGACCCTGAGGTTTGCTGATCCTCTAAGGAGGCGATGTGCATGGAGTGGAAGGAAGGGTGAGGAGCCTCCGCTGGCAGGGCCTCGTGTTCAGGAAATTGGATCTCACAAGGAGCACAGGAGGACAAAGAGCCTGGAGCTTGGAGCCTGGCTCCCCGTCCCACAGCCCCTCTAGAAGCAGTGGTCCTTCTAGTTTTTGCATGTCTGCGGGGCGCACAGACCCCACGTGGCAGGGGTGCTGCCGCAGAGGCAGAGGGTAGGGGAGCTCTGAGGGTCCTTGAGGTGGGGCGGGCCGAAGAGCAACTGCTTCTGTTCCGGGCTCCGAGCTGGGGGCTGCAGTCACAGGGGGAGCAAGACTCTTTCCTCATCCTGCCCAGTGCAGGCGCCGGACGAACACGTGATGCGCGAATATTCCAATGTGATCAGAGATGCAAAGCTCAGCCAGGAACAAAGTAAGCCACGTGGATGGGCGCTCCGTAGAGAGATGGTGACCGGTAACCGCCAATGTGAGCTCATTCAGTCCTCACAGCACCTCGTGACGGGGGGTGTAGCTCCCCTTTGCACACTGGTACCTATGGGGCACTTTTCTGCACATGCGCCAAACCAGACAACTATGTAACCAAGCTGAGCCTCGGGGCACCTGGGTGGCTCAGTCACTAAGCGTCTGCCTTCAGCTCAGGTCATGATTCCGGAGTCTTGCGATCGAGCCCCACATTGGGCTCCCTGCTTGGTGGGAATCTTGTTTCTCCCTCTCCCACTGCCTTTGCTTGTGTTCCCTCTTTCATTGTCTCTCTCTGTCAAATCAATAAAATCTTAAAACAAACAAACATGCTGAGCCTCAGTTTTGACTTCTGTTAAGTGGGCTTATTGATACCTATGTTACCAGGCTTTGTGAGACTGAGCAAGGGAATATATGTGGCAGGGCCTGGCTCCTAGCGGTATCAAATTTCAGCTTTCTTAAGAATAAGGAGCCATCCTGACCACGGGGCAAGATGGTAGGTGGGATCGGGGGTCTTTGACAGACAAAGCAAGTTGGGACCCGAATACAGGATGCATAGGATGCGTTCTCTGGGGCCGAACATCAGGACTCCTGGCCTCTGGGTACTACCTCCGCCTGACCCCTTCCCACGAGGCCCACCCTTCCAGGGCCACCACAGGCCACGCCACCCAAGTGTCCATCACCTCAGGCGTGCCCCCTTCGTGGTTCCTGCAGGCTCTGGGCTCACTGTCCTGGCCTGCCCCTGGCCTCGACTATTCTGGAGTGGGATGGCTAGTCCAGCTCACTCCTAGTCTGGAGCCCCCTGAGGCAGATGGAGGGGGTGGTGAGGCCTGGCTTCCTCCTAACCCTGGACTCGCTACTCCCACTTCCCCCCACACCCCCGTGGCAGAGGCTGCCTCTTTCCTGCCAGGCTGGGCCAGCAGTTGCGCTGCCTATAAATAGCAGAGAGATTCCTCGTGGCCCAGTGAATGGCGCTGACATCCTGCCTCCGCCTGACTGAGCCCTGAGTCACAGGCCCCTGCCGGAGGCCCGCCCAGGCAACCAGGCCTGCTCTACCGACATGGCTCAGAGGAAGTGTCAGAGAGGAGGGGAGTCTCTTGGGAGGCTGAAAGAGCCTGAAAGACATGCAGCTGGCATTTCCTCCCTGCGAGGCCCGCCAGGGCGCCTGAGTGTATGTGCACATGGGTGTATGCCAGGCCGAGGGGCCGGCTCCGGGAAGCACAGTGGCCTCGGCACCCCCTTCCCAAAGTATAACAGGAGGGGAGGACTCCCGGCAAACCTCCTGTGTGAGCCTCATCGGTTCCCCTCGCACTCCTCTTCTGGCTTTTGCTCTTTTCAAAGCCCAAACCCAACCCACAGAGACAGGCACACCCACACAGGCTCAGAAAACCAGGCCCAGGGAAGGGGCAAGAACCAAGACCACTCCAGAGGGCCAAATGGAAGGACCGGCAGGAGGGGGCGGGGGTCTCCGGCCCTTTGCACTCTGCCTGAATCAGAAGGAGGTTCTCCCTGGCCGCACTGGGTCCCCTGTCCCCCTGTGGCCAGGGGAGGGTGGAGGGAGCTTGGTAGGTTCTGTCCAGTGGGGAGAGGCCATCCCCCCAAAGCCTGCTAGAAAGGAGAGTGCTTTTGATGGCCCAGGCCCAGGAAATGTCCACTGTCAGTTCTCTGCTCGAGTGCCACCTTCTCTGAGAGGTCTGCCGGCTCCCCCCATCCAGAGGGTCCCCCACTCCAGTTGTCCCCTGCAAGAGCCTGGACACAATCTAATTTATGGAATGTGTTTGGTTGTTTTCTTAGGGGTCCGCGCACACACTCACACGTTTGTTCACCTACTCGTACACACTCACACTCTTGCTCAGACACGTGGGCCTCTTCAGTGATCTGAGGAGCTTGAGCAGCCCCCTTCTTCACTGTCACCTCCCAATCTTTCCCAACCCTCCCTCCCCAGGGCCACTGGGGCAGGAGATCCCAGCTGCAGACCTGCATTCTTTGCACTTCTGACGCATGGATTCTTCCTAGGAAGACGGAGACGCTCTCCTGACTCGTGCATAGATGTTGGGGATCTCTCAGTCTAGAAGGACTGTGGTGGAAAAAACCTATTCCTGCCCCATAGGAAGCTCCTGGCTGATTCCCTGTGGTCCACAGTCAATGTCCCACCTCTGCTGCCTGGTTTCTCAGCACAGAACAAAGCTTGGGGCCCCAGGAACCTTCTGTACTTCTCTAGACACTACATGCTCTTTCATCTCTCTAGGCCACACCCAGGCCAACCCTTCCACCTAGAAGCTCCGGCCCCCCTGGCCCAGTCCCCGTACCTTCTCGCTCACCTAGCAAACTCCTACTTATACTTCAAGACCCATCCAAAGATCAGCTCCCCACAAGACTGTCAGCTGCATGAACGATGTCTGCCCCTCCTTTCCTCAGTTTGTCCTGAATTCTCCAGAAACACAGATGCACAGAACCATGGGCTTGGCAAGGTCCTAAGAGATCCACAGTGGTTTGTAATCCGGGGATGGTTGGAAATGTGTGGGGCATTTTTTGGTTGGTGTAGTGACAGGGACTGCTGGTGTGGTTAATGGGCGGGGGGCTGGGAAGGCTAGGAAGGATCCTCCATCCTGAAGATCAATAACAGCCCATTGAGAAACACTGTGCTGCCTTCTGTTGGATGGGGAATCCAAGACCTAGGGAGGGAAAGCATCTTGTCAAGGTCATGTAGGCACTTTGGGCACCAAGGGGGTCAGCACCCACTCCCTTGGGGGAGCACTCCTGGGTGGTGGGCCTGAGAATGGCCTTCTGACCCTCTGGGTCCTCAGCGCCCAGCCCTGGCCACGCATGGGCACCAGGGGTGTTATGGGAAATGTGCCTGGGAATGCCCCCAAGTTCCCACCAGCTGCTGCACCTTCTCCTGCCCTGTGCTGGCAGCCAGATGGCTTGACGTGGCTAGAGATGTGCCTGGAATGCAGAGCCAGCGTCCCCCAGGGAGGGGAGAGCTGGGCTTGTGGGCTGGGGCCAGAGATCTATAATTACAGCGTCCAGCTTCATGAGCTCATCCCAACACCGGGAAAGCCACGCTTCAGATCAGCATCTGGGCCTAGCGACCACAACACCCCAGGGCCCAGCCTGGCCACAGGGGTTCGGGGTGGGGCACAAGAACTGTGTTCCCTAAATCAGCCCCCTAGCCCTAATCAGGAAAGGGTCGGCTCTTCTCCACACCCCCATCTCCCACTCTCAGCTGGGGCCCCCATGGACCCTTCCTACGGGCTGAAGGAACTTTTGAAAAACTGAAAAGAAACTTTTGAAAAACTGAAAAGAAACTTGTAGAAACTGTAATCGGTTATACGTAAAGCCAGAGATGACAACATAACCAATCCTCCTGTCCCTATCACTCAGCTACAAGAATCATCGACCCAACAGCCCATCCTGCCTCATCCAGAGGCAGCCCCCACAAGCCACACCCCTTCTCTGGGATGGTTTTGAGGCAGGATGCCAAATGCGACATCATTTCATCCATAAATATGTCAGCGTGTATCTCAAAAAGGGCTCCTCCTTACAAACTACGCCGTAATCACGACACCATTGTTACACCAAAAAGTCTTCATGTTATCAAAGACCCAGTCCCTGTTCAAATTTCCAACTGTTACATAATTGCTTCTTTTCATAATTGCTTTTTTAAAAATATAGTTTAAATTTTGATCCAAATAAGGTCTACATCTTGTAATGGGTGGGTTAATCAGTTTTGAGTTTCTTTGGGTCTAGAGTTTGGTTTGGTTTTTAGGTATCCATGGGAAGAAATCAGCTGTTTGTGTTGGGGCAGTTTGCTTATTGCTGTCCGGTGGTGTAATACAGTGTAGTCTTCTGTCCTCTATCCCAGAACTTGGTAGTTAGAAGCAGAGGCCTGATCAGATTCAAGTTTGATTTTTTTTTTTTTTTTTGACAAGACTACCTCATTAGATGGTGTTGAGCTCTTCCATCAAGAGGCACATGGTATCTTAGTCTCTTTTTTCTGTAATGTTAGCAGCCATTCAAGCAATGAATTTGTTAGGGACTGCAAAATGGTATTATATTTCATTCCTTCTGCATTTATGAGCTAGACTCTGTCTATAGAAGAAATGTACTATTTTCTATTATCTGGCATGTAGTGATTCTATTTAAAAGAAACTTTTAAAGTTTATCCACTCCCTCAGTGGACCATGGGGTAAATGGTCCAGAGAGGGCAAGCCCCTCACTAAAGGACACACAGCAAATTGGGAGCAGGCCTGGAACTCAAACCTGGGTGCTGCCTCATATGCCACACTACTCTGGAGGCAGACGGTGGAACAGAGAGGGCTGGGGTCCAGGAATCAGGCCAGGATTTGAATCTAGGACCTGCCATTTATAAGCATGGGACCTTGGGCCAACCACTAAGCCTTGGTGCTCTCTGTACTATGTGGACAGTCCCACTTCCCTCATGCAGCCCAGGTTTGCCAACCTTTCAGCTCTCTGTAAGAAGAGGCTTGGAGAAGCCCATCCTGATCTCACAAGGTGGGCTACCTTCACCAGTCAGTGCTCAGGCCCACAGCGTCTTAGTTTAGTTTCCCATGGCTGCTTTAGGACTTGCCTAAGGACGCTCCCTGCCCAAGGAGGGTTTCTTAGGAGGTTCAGCCTTTTATCAGCAAGGCGATGAGCTCAGGACCGGCCATATAATTGCGAGCACTTTTGTTCAAAAGTGATTATGAATTTCAAGACGGTGACAGCCAGACATAAAACCAAGCACAGAGCCTTTCTGGGCTCAGGCCGTGGGTACCATGCGGGTCCCAGGCCCACAAAACAGCCCCAGAGGAGCTTTGTCTCCGTGGCACATAGATAAATCTCATCCAGTTCCACCAAAATTTGAATAAGTTGGAACATACTGGCCACAACCAGCAGAAACCCCAATCCAATGAGCTTCAGTTAAGAGGGTATTGGCAGTAAGCAGGACTTAGCAATTATCGTCATTTAATTGCTGTTTCATGGCTTTTGATCCTTTGAGTCAACATGTGGGCAAAGCAGTAAAAACTCGATTGTGAGGCAGAAGGAAATAGGAAAGCCACAGACAATGTAAAAAATCTTATTGCTGACCAAGGTGGCAGGTGAACGGGCAGAGGAGTGGTAGGGATGTCCATATTTATCCTTAATTCTAAAAAGGGCTGGCAAGACAGGATAAAATGCCTAAAGTTGGACAAAAGAAATAGACATTTAGATATAGGTAACCAGTAGGTGCCTACTAGATGTGCTCTAAGCCTCAGTGGAGGAGGAGGAGGTAGGAGTGTAAGTGAACTCAGTTCTCACAGACTTTTCGGAGAAATCCGTGGATTCGGTCTAAAGTTATAAACCAAGAAATGGGTGTAGAAGCATCTTATCTAGAGTTATGAAGTAAACATCAGAAAAAAATACAGGAAATGTGTCAAATAGTTTGCCTCTGGAATGAAGCGGGAAGAACAGGGAGGAGGCTGCTGCTCTCCTTTACGAGCTCTTTGGTACTGTTCGATTTGTTACCATGTTCCTACATTATTTTGATAATAACTAAAAGTTTCTGGGGGGTGGTGGGAATGGAAAGGCAGAAGGGCTGACGGCCACCGACTCTCTCAGGGCCTCTGGTAATACAGCTCATGATCCAAGGGGAAAATGCAGAATATTCCAGGGAAGGATTCTGATTGGCTCAGCTGTCCACCCCTTGGGCCAATCCAGCTCATGCTGAACTCTGATTGGCCTGCCCATGGTCATGTGACCCTCTGGTTGCCAGGAAGTTAAGCTATCCCAGGGCTCTGTAGAGCAGTAGAAGAGGAGTTCTCCAAGGGAAGGGCACGGCGATTCTGGGAAGAAAGGGAGAAGGGATGCGGGGGGATACCCCGGATGCTGAGACTACCATGGGCCAGATGCTGACAGAGGGTCCAGGGTTGTGGGAGATGTGGGGACGACTGCAACATACAACTCCTACCGGGAGTTAGGATGAGAGATGGAGACAGGGCAACCAATAGCTGTTACCCAAGCGAGAATGCACAAGAGCCACAGTGTTACCGATACAGGGTTCTTCGGGAGCTGGCCGACAACCTGTACTGTCAGGGGGCATCCAGAACTCAATCAGTTCCAAAGCGCCCGCCCCACTCTGCTCTGCTCCAGAGATGCCCAGGTACAGCACAGTGACTTGGGTCCAGATCCCATTCCTGCTCAGGGACTTTTTTCTCACCTTTCTGAGCCTGTTTCTCCATCAGAACAATGGGACAGACTCCAGTTTAGCTATTAGATTGGTTTGGGAGGCTGAGTACAGAGCTTGGAGAGTAGGAGGCACTTCTCTACCCTCCCAGAGTCCCAGGGCCCCCTGCCTGCACTGCCAACTTTTCTTAGATAACCTGATGAGTTCCAGCTTAGCTTAGAATCAAAAGATGCTCTTTAGAGTTGTTTCATTATCTGGTCTGTAGAAGAATACCAGGTAATTATCCAAGTGCCAAACATAACTTAACTGTATCCAAATTGTCAATGTATACCCCCACCCCCATTAACACAGAAGCTCCCTGAAGGCAGACAAAGCATTATTCATTTTTGCATCTGTCTCCGGTACCCAGCCTAATGGATGCATCCTCCCTACCCTCCAGTCTCATCAAGAGATATAATTAGCATACAGCACCGTGAACATTGAAGATGTACAGCAGACTGACTTAACTCAAATACATTGTGAAAAGATTACCACAGTAAGTTTAGTTTACATGCATCCTCTCTACAGATACAAAAAGAAAAAGAGAAAAACATGTTATTTTCCCTGTGATGACAAGAACTCGCAGGACATATTGCTCTTACCCTTCAGATACAGCATACACCGGTGTTAACTATTGTCGTCACGTTGATCATCACATCCCCAAAACTTATCTATTACTGGGAGTTTGTATCTTTTGAACACCTTCATCCAATTGCCCAATTCCCTCCTGTGTCTCTGGTAACCATGAATATGATCTCTTTTTCTATGAGTTTTGGTCTTTAGATTCACCATATAAGTGAAATCATACAGTATTTGTCCTTTTCTGTCTGATTTATTTCACTTAGCATAATACCCTCAAGTTTCATCCACTTTGTCACAGATGGCAGGATTTCCTTCTTTTTATGGCTAAATGATAATCCATTGTGTGTGTGTGTGTGTGTGTGTGTGTGTGTAACATTTCCTTTATCCACTCACCAGTCAATGGATACTTAGGTTATGTTCACATCTTGGCTATTTTAAATAATGCTGCTATGAACATGGGGGTACAGATATGTCTTTGACGTAGTGTTTTCACTTCCTTCTGATATATTCCCCAAAACAGAATTGCTGGATCATAGAGTCGTTCTAATTAAAATTAAAAAAAATGTTATTGAACTATAGTTGACAATGTTATGTTAGTTTTGGGTGTACAACATAGTGATTTATGTTTCTGTACATTACTCATAACTCACCATGATAAACATAGTCACCATCAGTCACCATACATTATTACAATATTATTGACTAAATCCCCCAGCAGTAATTACATCTCCATGATTTATTTTATAACTAGAAGTTTGTTCCTCTTAATCTCTTTCGCCTATTTTGACCATCTCCCCCCTTAACTCCCTTCAGCAACCACCAGCTTGTTTTCTGTATTTAAGCATCTGGTTTTTGGGTTGTTTGTTCATTTGTTCTGTTTTGGATCTGACCTGTAAGTGAAATCATGGTATTTGTCTTTCTCTGACTTATTTCACGTTGCATAATATCCTCCAGGTCCATCCATGTTGTCACGAATGGGAAGATTTTATTCTTTTTATGGCCGAGTAATGTTCCATCGTGTATATACACCACATATATACACCACACATTCCTCACCCCTTCATCTGTTGACGAACACTTTGGTTGCTTCCGCACCTTGGCTGCTGTAAATATTCCAATGAACACAGGGGTGCATGGATCTTTTGAATTAGTTGTCTTTTTTGGGTAAATGCCCAGTAGTGAAATGACTGGACCCTATGGTATTTCTCTTTTCAATCTTTCCAAGAGACTCCACCCTGTTCTCCACAGTGGCTGTGCCAGGTTACAATCCCCCCTTTCCCACATCCTCATTAACACCTGTTACCACTTGTGAGGCTGTTATCTCATTGTGGTTTTGATTTGCATTTCCCTGATGATGAGTGATATTCAGCACCGTTCGTGTACCTGTTGACCATCTGTATGTCTTCTCTGGAAAAATATCTCTTTGGGTCCTTTGCCTATTTTTATTTTTTGAAGATTTTATTTATTTGAGAGAGAGAACAAGCAGAGGGAGGAGCAGAGGGTTAAGCAGGGAGCCCTATGCGGGACTTGATCCCAGGACCCTGAGATCACAACCGGAGCTGATGGCAGATGCTTCACCAACTGAGCCACCCAGGCACCCCTGCCTCTTTTTAAATTAAACTCCCTGACTTTTTTCTCTCGAGGTGCATGCATTCTTTATATATTCTGGATAGTAACACCTGATCAGATATGATTTGCAAATATTTTTTCCAATATGTAGGTTGGCTTTCCACCTTGTGGATGATTTCTTTTGCTGCGCAGAAGCTTTTTGCTTTGATGTAATCCTGCTTGTTCACTTTTTATTTTGTTGCTGGTGCTCTAGGTGTTAATATCCAAAAAATCATTGCCAAGACTCATGTCAAGGAGCTTTTCCCCTATGTTTTCTTCCAGGCATTTCATGGCTTCTGGTCTTAGAGGGAGGTCCTTAAAGCATTTTAAGTTAATTTTCGTGAGCAGGTGAGATAGGAATCTATACTGGACACTTCTGATAGGTTTTTTTTTTTTTTTTTTGAAACACTAGCTTAACAGGTAAAGGGATGATGAATGAGGGCCTCAGCAGGACACCGAAAACAGCTCAGTTGCCAAGATGGTCTCCTGGCAGACACCACAGTGGGTTCGGACGGTGGCCAGGGACAAGCAGAGAGGGCAAAATGTGTACCTGGCATGGGGGTTGGAAGGCAGAGCACAACAGAGGCAGCAGTGGGCGACGGGCCGACTTCGTTTTTTCAAGCAACAGGTGTCTATTAGCCCACCTACCCTGTGGCTATGACACCATTTACCTGGTACAGCCCATGGCCGGGCAGCTGAAATCCGGGGTATGATGCGTGGAGAGCAGCAGAGCAGCAATAGGCCTTGGGGGAACCTGGCCTAGGCATCCCCATGCCTGCATCATCCTGGTGATGCATTTATAATAATAATGTATTTTTTAAAGATTTTATTTATTTATTTGACAGAGAGAGGTCATAAGTAAGCAGAGAGGCAGGTGGGGTGGGGGAGGAAGAAGGCTCCCCACTGAGCAGAGAGCCTGATATGGGGCTCGATCCCAGGACCCTGAGATCATGACCTGAGCCGAAGGCAGAGGCTTAATCCGCTGAGCCACCCAGGTGCCCGTTTATAATAATATTAATTGCAGTAACAGCAGCAATTATTCACAGAACCTACTGCATCAGTCCAGACCACTTCATTTTTAAGTCACAGAAACTCAACCTGAACTGGCTTAAGCAAAAAAAAAAAAAAAAAAAGAAAAAAGAAAAAAGAAAAAAAAGAGAGGAGGGGGTAGGAGGGTGGGAGAGAGAGAGAGAAATTTCGTCTGTGTGCTAATTCCTAAAAATTCCAGGGGTTAACTAGCTTCTGGCACGCCTGGATCCAGGAGCTCCGGAGACATCCTCAGCATTTGGTGTCCTGCTCCACCTTTTGGCTCTGCTGCCTTCTGACCTCATTCTCTAATGGCCACATAGTAAAAATGGCCTTTGATAGCTCCAAGCTAATGATCTCAGCAAAGAGCAAGCACCTCTTCCCTTACTGTTCCAGAAACTCCAGGACACTGTGACAAAGGACCACTCCGACTTGGCTCTCATTCCCAGACCTGAGCTGATCCTTGAGGTCAGTATTGGGATGTGCTGATTGGCGTGGGTCTGGGGACAGATACAGGACTGGGGAGGGGGACAGCTCTGTAGACTCAGTAGGGACTGAGAATGGAGGAGAGGCCTTTTTGAGAGAGCAGGGCTGGACTTGGAAGAGGTGACATTGGACAGGGAGCATCCACAAGGGCATGTACACCTATTACGTGCCAGGCACAAAACCAAGCGTCAGTTAAGCCACTCAGCAGTCCTGTGTGGTAAAACCATTCTTGTCCCCAGTTAACAGAAGGGGAAAGTGCCTCGGAGAGGCTGAGTACCTCGTAGCATCACCTACTAGCAAGTAGGGCATCAGGGAGCACAGACTCGACTCTACTGGATGGAGGTTAGTGGGTCTCTGGAATACGGGGGGTGGGTCAGACAGGATTTGATGGATGAAGCCTAGTGAATAAGTTTCGGGGAGTGGGAGCGTGGGAGAGATAAAGGGGAATGCTCTGATGAATTTGGCAATGTCCCTGCCCCCCCCCACCTACTCCCCGTCCCCCAGGGAATGCTGTAATGCATCTTTCTCTTGTCCCACATTCTCTGTGGCATTTAGACCCTGGGGCCACACCCCCTGAGCTCCCCAGAAAACAGAGCCTTTGGCTAGGGACTGAGGACTGCTGACTTCGAGAGGGAACTGCAGGGCAAGAGGGAGGGGAAAAAAGAGGGGATGGGAGGGGAGCAGGGGAAGCAGCAGGAGGTGATGAGAACCACGCAGTCCCTGCTTTACCCGGACCCTGCTTTACGCCAGACCACACATGGGAAACGTGCCTCAAATGCTCAGAGGGAGGGAAGGAGGGAGAGGGGTCTGTCCTCCCACCTCCTACTGCTCAGAGCACGTCCCTGAGAACGAACGAACTCCATGCTCCAGGAGTATGCTCTCTAGCCCCTTTGTTGGCCATGCGGAGCCAGACCCTTTGCCCTGGGTGGGTCAGCCAGTGGGGAGGCAGCTGGGCAGCTCAGTGTGGAACAGCCGCAGCCAGGAGTCTGGTGGGTAGGGGAGCAGATAGACTCTGTAGAGGCACATGAGATGCATACAATGCACCAGCATCCTGTGTATGATACACCTAGGTCTCTGTGCCTCAGTTTCCCCCGCAGTAAAATGGGGATAATAGTGTCTCCCCTACGGTTGTTGAGAGATTGGAGATAATGCACATGAAGCACTTAGCAGTGTCCACACCACCAGCACCCCGCCCCAGGAGATGAACTGGACAGGCTGTGTGTTGATTTTGCCCGGAGAACTTGGGGAAAGCTTCACCAAAGGGTGCAGCCCCAGCTAAGCTGTAGGAGCCAGTACTCCTTCAGTTGTAGGGGGCTCAAATGAAGGAGAGGAAGGCCCAGAGGTGCATCTGGCTTTGGCACAGCTGGACCCAGGGCTGACTGACTGAGAGTCCCTAGGGCCCTGACCCCTGTGGAGTTCAAAACATGCACACTTGACCTCCAAAGGCTGACCTCATCAGAGAGAAGCCCAGGAGGGAGAGATCTGGCTGAAGCACCTGGGAGAGGAGAGGCTGGACTAAATCAGGGCTTACCAATTTGACCTCCTCCCCTACGGGGATGGGTTCATGATTTGTTGGTCCTAAGCCACAAAAAGAGGTCTCCAGTCTGGGCTGGAGTGATTTCAACTCCAATCGTCATACGAGCTTGTTGGGTGATTATCAGCTCAGATAATTGGGGAAGTTGATTCTGGCTTCTCGAATGCAGTCTGTTTAGTAGATATCATTTCACACAGCAGAATCCACAGGGGAAACAAATGATACGAAAAGATAGACAACATGGCTACAACTCATTCTGACCATCCCAACTGGCAATGACAGCAATGATGTTCTTGAGCAGTGTGATTCCACGTGCCCCCTCCCCAAGCAGTCTGAGGTCATTTATTAAAGGACACCCACAAACCCAGCTGCATCACTGCCCTCCTTTGTGTTCCCAGTGCAAGCCACAGGAGCCCTCACCCGTGTGACCCTGGACAAGTCATTCTACCCTCCCGATCCTTGGCCTCCTCAACTGTGAAGTGAGACTGATGTCTAGGCACAAAAATGGAAACGTATGCCTACACAAAGACCTGGGTTCAGTGTTCAAAACAGTCTTATTCATAATAGTCACAATCTGGGAACAGCCTGACTATCCACCATCTTATAAATGGCTGCACAAACTTGTACATCCCCATGGTGGAAGGCTTCCCAGAAGTAACGCATGAACTACTAAGGCATGGGTGAATCTCAAAGACATGCGGAATGAAGCCAGACGCAAAAGAGTACACACTAAATGATTATATTTATATGAAATTCTAGAAAAGACAAAATCAATCTCTACAACCAAGGCAGATCAAGGGTGGTCCCAGAGCTTGAAATGTTCTCTATCTCAATGGCTGTAAACAAAATGGGTAGGTTTTATAGCATGTCAAGTATACCTCAGAACTGATTTATCAGGACCCTTTCTAAGACAGAAACCCAACTCAGGATGATTTGAGCAAAAGAGACATGCACTGGCTCATATAATCAGGTTAATCCAGAGGTGTGGTTAGCTTCAGGCATGGCTGGATCCAGGAGCTCACTGACATCCAGACAGCCTATTCTCTCCATCTCTGAGCTTTTTCTTCTTTGTTGGCTTCAACCTCAAGTAGAGAACAGGATGATGACCAGCCATTCCATCAACCTGGCAAATCGCACAAAAAACAAATGCCTCTTTCCCCGTAGTTGCTGCAAACCCCCCAAGGGGCAGTCTCTGTGTCCATCCTGGGATCCATGCCTGCCTCTAAAGCTGAAGGGGGTGAGAGGTGATCCTGGGAAGGGGAAGAGGGATTTATTAGGAGAAAGAGGTGTAGACGCTGGGTAGGGAAAGCCAACAGATGGCCATCACATTGTACCACATCCCCAGGTGGTGGTGGTATTGCCCATTCCTACCTCCAGCCACCTCTACAGGGGCCAGGCATTAGGAAAGGGGCCCAAACTCATTCAAGGCTCAAGCGTGCTTTTCTGCGACATCACAGGCCTGCCTGTTAGTTTGACACGAGAGTCAAAACAGAAAGCGAGCACTAATCTCTTCCCCACCAGCCATGGCAAACAGAAGGCCCTTCCTGCCTGTGCTGGGCTGTCTGCACCCAGCGAGGAGGAGCTCTGCCACAGCTCCTCTGGCCCAGGCCCAGAGGGAACGCCTTGGAGCTGGCGTCTGGCCTTGCAGGACAAACGTCAAGGAGGGGAAGGAGGCCTCCGTGGGCTCTGGGTCTCCGTGGGCCTGACCTGAGAGAAACTGCAGCATCTCAAGCCAGAGCCATCCTCCCTACAGGGTCCAGCCAGGGCAGGAGGGCCAGAGAGGAAGAGGAAGAGGAAGGAAAGGTCATCTCTGTGGAGCTAAGGACAGAAGGCACCAATCCAACACACTGAGATCAAACCTCACTTCCTGAGCACGGCACCTACATTAAGAGAGCATCTTCTCCATGCTAGACACCTCCCAGGGTTCTCTGCTAGAGGGTCCTCCTAGAAGGGGTGAGAAAGGGAGCAACAACTTCGTATTTGCACTCAGACACATGTCTACAGGGCCCTGTTACGCCCATTGACCAAATGAGGCAACAGACTCAGTAGTGGGGGGCTTTACCCAGGACCCCGAGGTAAATGGCTGCCTCTGATCAGATTCCAGGGCAAAGGACTATCCCCACTACCCCACCCCCACTCCCCCACCCCTGGCATTCCCCGGCTCCAGGAGCTCAAAGCTCTGGCCTCAGCCTGCTCATTTGAGGCTGTGAGTTGAACTGAGGTTATTTCTGACCCAGGTAAGCCAAGGCTGCTTAGGGCCATCTCCCAACCCAGTCCCCCAGGGAGCTTGGGCAAGGAAAGCCTGAGCTGAGGTCCACTGCCCTGTTTCCCACCAAGGTGCTGGCCGAGTCTGTCTGCCCAACCATCCTGTTTTCTGGGAAGTAGGTTAAATGGATGTCATTGCCAAGAGCGTGGTCTGCTGCAGAACAGCTGGTAGGGGGCAGGGCCCGACTGGGGAGGAGAGAGCCAAGGCCAACAAGGGAAGATGTGACCAAGGCTCAGGTCCTCGTTGCCCAAGAAAGCCCGTGGGCCTGGCCCAGAGCTGCTGGGCTCTGGGAAAGCAGTGTTCTCAGCTCCTGGCCGCACCCTTCATGTTTGAGGCAGGCTGGCCCTCCAGCTCTGCAGACGGGTCCAGGAACAGCCGACGGCTTCCTGGAGCTCACAGTGTGCCTTCCCACGACTTCCCCGCACTGGCAGCCTGCCCAGGTGGCCCTCTGGCCAGGCTCTGGAGACTAGCTCTGCAGGAAGGAGGGAGGGGCAGGGACAGCCTTCTGGAGACCCAGACACCCCCCCTAGCAGGGGTCCTGACCCTGAGGGCTGCCAGCTCAGAGCAGGGTCCAGATAAGCAAGCCCCATGCAGGCTCAGCCCCTTCCTAGACACCCCAGGCAAGGAGCAGGGAACTGGGGGACTCTGCCACACCCCCCAGCTGCTCCACCTTGGCCACGCCTCTGGTGTGTTCTGAAAATGGGATTAAGTGCCCAGGCCACACGGCAGCCTGCATGGGGGCGGCTGTGGGTGCTGGGCCAGGGGCACACTCCCATCAGGAAGACCTGAGGACAGGAAGCCAAGCTCTCTGGAGTGCAGACACCTACCTCCTCCGTGAGACAGTAGCATCCCACCCAATGCTTAAGTATTAGTAAGCATCATGCTACGCCTGTTAGGACCATATGCTCATTATCAGTAATTATCACTGAAACCACCCGCCTCGGGAGTCTGGAACTATAGCTCTGACCCCAGCTCTGCCCCATCCCAGCTGCGTCTTCCGGTGGGCCTCCATGCTACGTGATGAGGATCGGAAGAGGCCTCTGAGCACAGAGAAAGTGCTGCCTACTGGTCACACCTCCTTGATCAGACTCTGAAGTCAGAGCCACAAGAATCTTCCAGCTCTAACATGGGGCCATGGAGCCGGACAGTTCTCCCGATGCTTAACAGAAGAACAAGACAGACAGATACCAGTCCCTAGGTGCAACCTGCCCCATACTTGGTAACCCAAGTCCAACCTGCCTTGCTGGGGAGGGACAGGCGCTGATGTTTGTAGAAGGCTCCCTAGATTCTTAAGGCCACCAGGGTCTAGAAGCAGAGCAGCTGCCCACTTGGAGATCAATCAGGACAAAGCCTGCCGCTCCAGCCTCCTCACCAACTTCATTAATCCCGGTTTAGAAGAGAGACCTCGTGTGCCTCCAGTAACCCGGCACAGAGCTTCCTGGCTGCAGGCGATCAGCCCATCCCACTTGGCAAAAAGAAGAGAGACTCCGGCTCCCAAGGGCACAGGGCCATTGCTCAAATGGATTATAAGCCTCACGCCTTTTAAAAACTCCAATCCTACTAACTGGGTGGGGGTGTGTATGCGCATAGGGGAAAGTGCTGGAAGGATCTCTTTCATTAGCAGACATTATCTCTAGGCATGGGCATTTTTATAAGCCTTTTCAGCCTTCTGTATTTTGAAATGCTCTACAGTAGAAGGCAGTACAGTTGGGGAGGAAATAGGACTCAGCTTTATTTTTCATGTACGACCTTTTTAAAAAAATTTTTTTTTGGGGGGGGGCAAGCTTTTTGTTGTAAAGGAGGAAGAATACACTCAAGCATATGGAAGTTTTTATGGGGCAGGGAATGGAAGGGCAGGGCAAAGGGGCCTCAGGGAAGGACAGCTGATTTTAAAGTCAGCTATGAGGAATGACCAAGCACCCTACGACCATTATAGGTGGTGGGAATCTCATTTTGCAAAAGCCCCATCCACCTCTTACCACGCAGCCATAAACATCACTCTGCACCCTGCCCCTGCCCCCAACCTCATATTAACCTTTACCTTGATACTGCCCCTTCTCCTGGACAGAAGAACGCTGAGGCTCCTGAGCAAACCCAGCCATCTAAAATGGCCTCTGGGACAGCTGGTGTGGAGAGATGACCAGAGCCTAAGAAGCAAAGGGCCAGGCTGGCCAGAAGGATGGTCTTGCGGTCAGGGTCCTGCAAACAGCCATCTTCTCCGGTGACCAGAGCTTGTTGAGTCTGCACCTGGAAACCCAAGAAATACCTAGAGGATTAATTTCCCTTGCTGACCTGTGAGGTGGCGAGGAACTCAGGGCTGGACCCCAGGAGCTCAGAGTCCTGTTTGCTGCCTGTTTACCTCCCTGTCTGTCCATGCACAGGCAGGCCACCTGCTTGGCCTCAGCTAGGGGTGGTGGTGGCAGTGGGGGTAGGGGGTCAGATTCTGTTTTGGGAACTGGGGGCCTTCTTATGAACTGGCATTCCTGCGTTGAGAGGGACAGGTCACAAATTTGGGTATTTCTTCTCGACAGCCCCCCAGCAAGCAACCCCAAATCCACCCAAGACAAGGTCTTGGCTCAGCCAACCTATCCATAGGATGGGCTGGAAACATTAAGGGGGGGGCACCTGCTGAGACATGAGGACACCCCAGGAGGTGTACCTGGGACAGAGAACATCCAGCCAAGAACAAGCAAGGTGGGGGCACAGCAGGGGTTGGCGGGGAGAAGCCCTTCGAATACACCAGGGTGGTATTTTCAAAATGGCTCTCAGGGAGTGGGCTGGGCTCCCTCTGTTTTTTAAAACATAGTACGATTTCCTGTCCCTAATCGGTTCCAACTTTTCAGGAGAGCTGAGCATCCTGGCAAGCCTGACACCACCGCTCTTGATGTAACTGGCCCCCCAAGGCGCCCATCCCTGGGCCCCACACACACCACCAGGCTCCCAGAACCTTCGCTGCACGCAAACTGGGGAGACGCTGTATTCTCCTGAGTTCAGTCTGTGCAGGACTATCTCAATGCTCAGCCCTCCCTACTCCTCCACAAAAAAAAGAAAGAAAGAAAGAAATTGTAAAAATATATGCAAATCAAGGCACTGCCCCAACAGAATTTTTAATAATTCGCTCTCGTTTCAGGAGGACAGGGGAGGATGTCCCAGTCAGACCCCAGGAAGCCCTTCCTGTCCCAGAGCTGCCCAGCGGGTGAGGAGGGGCGGCTTGGTGGCCACTGTCTGATGCATACTGCAAGAACAATAAGGATTTTTAGGGGCATTATGACTGAGTCAGAAAACACAGCTGCCCCTGAAAGTCCCTCATTTTTCTTGCTGTCCTTGAACGCTTTCCAGGTAAGTAAGCAATCCACGGGCTGGCCCAGGGGAGCTGAGGTGGAGAGGGCGTCCCCTCACCGGACCCAGGCCACCCACCACCCTCTGGCCCCTGAAGGCTCTGTGGCGGGTAGGGCAGTTGGCAGTCTCTGTGAGGCCAGCCTCACTGCCCCCACAGCATGCTCAGGAATGACCAGACTTTCCTCCACCCCGAGCCAGCTCTAAACCCAGCGCTTTCTGCCCACAGAGAGCGGGAGACTGGAATGCACCAGAATCCCAAGTGTCTGAGGGCAGTCCCAAGAAGCAGGGAATGCAGTAAGACCTGTGAGAAGGGTCATCTGGCCCCTGTCTTCCCCTGTGGGGCGTGGACCCATCTTGTAGAGACTGAGCTCTGGCCAAGCCAAGGGAAATTCACAGGCCTGACGTGGCAATGGGAATGCAGGCCAGTCAGCTCCAGCCTTCCTGGGAGGCCAGGCTAGGTCTTTAGAGAGGAGGATATGGGGTGGGGGGGAGGGGGGAGTCATAGTGGCCGGATTCCTAAAACCCTCTCGAAGAACAGCTGAGAGACAAAAGACTCAGAGTCAGAGGGGACCTGAGCTCTGGTCCCTCCAGCTTTGGGCTTGGTGACCATGTCTCTAAAATGGGCCCAAGGGGAACTGAGCTCCCAGCAACGTCTCCCATTCAGAGGCAGTAAGAGAATTTCAGTTCTGCGGTAGGAACCAAAGGGTCAGCTATTGAAAAACCTTACCCAACTAGGTTTTGACCATTGTCCTCTCACCCACAGCCTTCTGCCCTAAGATCACGGCCATACACTCCTCCAGCAAAACCCAAGCTGTCCCCCACACACGAGGACCGAAGCCATCTGGACCATTCGACAACACGACGGCACCATGCTTTGCCTGCTCAGAAGCCCCAGCCTGAGGTCTGCACAACTTCTGTGTGAGCGGGTCCTGGCACCTGGGGTCCCCTGGCTCTGTGGGGGACAGAGCGAGAGGGTGAGACCCAGCTCCCAGCTTCCCAGCCACATTCCTGTCCCTGGTGGTGCTCTGTCCCTGGTGGGAGGCAAGAAGTGCAGTGTGCGAGAAACAGCATGCCGTGGGGTCCATCCAGCCTTCCCCCGCTCTAGCCCTTCCTCAGAGGTGGGCTCTGGATGAGGCGACAGCATCAGGTGGGCCTGATCAACAGGTCCCTGACTCCTACAAAAACTGCCTATGATGGGCAAAGGACAGCTGAGTCTCAGATGGTACTCAGGTTCAAATCCACCAGCTGACAGGCTCTGCTGGAAAGCATGGGTTGGGGGACACTGGGGGTGGGGTGAAGGGATGGTCAGAAAGGGACCAAGAAGAAAGGGGAGAGGATGGTGACAGATTGCTTTTCTTATGGGAGGATGAGAAGGGCTTCCAGAATCAAGGGCCTGGTTTATGGTCCTTCTTTATGGGATGAGCCCTTCTGCTCCCCAGTCTAGGCAGGCCTCTGGGGCAGCAGAGGCTCCCCTCCACAGACCCTGGGCTTTTGACTCCTCTGAACCTCGTGGTACAGAATGCCACCCCTCAGTGGGTAACTTGTGCCCTGAAGCCTGAATTCCACCCCCCACCCAGCCTGACACGGCACGCATCCCTCAGGGGCCTGTCACCAGTGGGGCAGTGTGGCCCCGCTGTGGTGAAGGCGACCTGGTGCCATGCTCTGTTTACTTGCTGTGTGACTGTGTGTAAGTTACCTTGCTTCTCTGTGCCTTGGCTTTCTCATCTGTGGACAGGAATAAGCAGCCCACTTTACGGGGTGGTATGAGGGTAGAAGGAAGCACGTATACAAAGCACTCAGCAGGTTCCTGGCAGAAGTATATCACCCTCTCCGAGCAGTTTCCCCCTTCCCCTCAGACCCCAAGAGCAGGGGCTGGGCCAGGACCGCCCTAGAAGTTGCCAAAGATTCACGTCCTGGAAAGTTCTTCCCCTTTGGGAAGAGCAACCGGGACAGGGGTCAGGCACAGACCTCAGGGCTTCCTGACACTAGGGTTGAGCCTCTGCCCCACACCACAGGTCCTTCCTGGTTCAGACCGAGAGGAAGTGTGCCCAGAAACTCAGCCACCGGGCTAGAGTCTCACCCTCGCCCAACTAGATTATGACAACTGTCCTCTTGCCCACAGCCTTCTGCCCTAACCAAGATCACAGCCATACACTCCTCCGGCAAAAGCCAAGCTGTCCCCCACACGAGGACCGAAGCCATCTGGACCATTCGATGACAGGATGGCACCATGCTTTGCCCGCTCAGAAGTCCCAGCCTGAGGTTTGCACAACTTCTGTGTGAGTGGGTCCTGGCACCTGGGGTGCCCTGGTTCCGTGGGAGATGGAGCAAGAGGGTGAGATCCAGCCCGGCTTCCCAGCCACAGAACCTTTGCTGGGCTCTCCAACCCATCTGTGCTTCAGTCCGCTCCTCTGAGAGATCTTGGGGTACCTACCTGTTTCAGGGGTGGCTGGCAGGATTAAAGTTCACTCCTGTCAAAGGCTTAGAACTCTGCCTGGCCCAGAACATTCCACGGGGGGGGGGGGGGGAGCCATCCTGACCCACCCCCTACTGTGTTCTTCTCCACTCAGCTTCCCTCTTCTGGGTGACCTTTCTTTCCTGCCCCCGGCGCCTCTTTCTTTCTCCCCGCTCCTCCTGACCCCATGCTTGTGAAGCAGCTTTACCTCCTGCCCCCCGCCCTGGGCCCCGCAGTCCTGAAACCACACACATCCCTGTCACAAGCATGGATCACAGAAGGTGGCTCCCAGGGGCCCAGTCCGCATTGCAAACAGGCTCTTTGTGTGATGCTCGGGCACCAACGCTCCAGGTCGCCCACTCAGGCAGTCTCTGACGCAGGTGTTCAATAATGCGGTGAGGTCGGTGTGGGGCGGGGGAGGCTGCCCCAGGTCGTGGCCAGAGACTGCCCCCCACAAGCCGTGCTAGGGGTATGAAAGTGACCCACTTAGGCACAGCAGAGAGCAGAGCTCACCCCTTCCCGGTCCCGGGGGCCTTCCCTGAGCCTGGCCTGTGCTGATCACACATGGATGACCAGGGGGGTGGGGGTGAAAAGCCATCCAGGCTTCCAGAGTCACTGCACGGTGAGGAGGCTCCGCTCTGAGTGTGGCATCCCTAAAATAGCCAGCAACCCACAAAACCATGGTGGAAGGAAAAAGAAAAGCCAAGCAGAGTTATCAGCCCTTGTTTGGAATTTGCTTTAGAAAGAAATGTGCTAGTCCCACCCTGACGAGGGAAGGAAGTGGTCAGGCGCAGGGCAAGAGTCCCGAAATGTCTTGGGGGAAGCCCTCCTCCAGAGAAACTACTGAGCACACAGACGGTGGGTGCTGGGGCCTGCAGTGGGGGCCGGCTGAGACAGGCTGGCCCTGGGGCCTGGAGGGGCCAAGCACGCTTTGAGGCAGGGGCCAAGCTTCCCCAGCAGAGTGAGCTGGGTCAGACCAGGTGGAGGGTAGCTGTTGCTCTGGCTTTGGGGAGCGGGCCTGCAGGACCCCCTTCCAGCACCTACCCCGTCAGCCCCAGGACAGCTGCTCTGGAGGTGGAAGCCTGAGGGCTCACTGGCCCGGAGCCTCTGCTGTGGGAGAAAGCCTTCCTAGACATGGGGGCCCCATCCACCCCTGCCGGCTGTCCACAGGCTGGGATGAACAAAGCCAGGAGACCTGTAATCATGCATCAGAATCCCTAGGTTTACGATAACCAATCTCTCAGCCAGAAATTCTTTTGCTAAGAACACCTCAGCTCCTAAATGCTTAGTAAACTCACCCCTTCTGCTCCCCCCGCCCCACAAACTCTCCAGCCCTGCCTGGCCCGATGCCGACTGACCAGCGTGCCTTGGGGTTGGCTCAGCACCGCCCCCCCAAATTCATCAGCGAGTGGAGGCCCAAGTGCCCGGGGGCAAGGCTGGCCCGCAGCCCGAGCGCATCTGCCACACAAACACCCACAGCCGCTAATGAGGCTGCTTCAGGGAGACGGCGGCCTCCTCTCGTCCACAGCTCCAGACCTTCTGGAAGAGCCAAAGCCAGGCGTGGGTTGTCCATCAGAGCCACAACTTTTATCTCTTTAAGGGAGACTCCACGGGGGAGGGAAACAAGAGAAGCAGAGAAGGCATGCGGACAGCTCAGCTAACCGTACAGAAAAGAAGAGTCTACGTTTAAAGATGCCTTTATCCTTTGCACAGGGGTTGGCAGACTGGGGGCCTGTGGGCCCAACCCGGACCCCTTTTTGTTTCTGTACCTAGTTTTATTACAACACAGGTGTACTCATTCAGGCAGTATCGACAACTGCTTTCACACTGAAAGAGAAGAGCAGAGTTGCCACAGAGAGCAACCTTATTTGGCTCCTCACAGGGAAACTTCGCCGACACCTGCTTCTGGTGAGTCTTCACTCAGGACCTAGTGTGTTCCACAGAGAATACAACAGTGAGGAAAACCTGTGGGCCTCCGTGGGGTTTGAGGCCTGACGAGGGAAGGGCTGTGAGGACTGTTGGGGCCTGCTGCTCGGGTGTGCTGAAGGAGAAACACACCCCAGAAAGGCTGGGGCCCTAACCGCACCCCCCCCACCGCTGAGCTTGGACTCAGAGCTGCGCGCTCTCCCCTGGAGCCCTCAGACCATACATATTTCAGAATTTTTCAGGGTTTAAAAAGTCACGAGGTGCACATACCGCCCATTTTGCCACACCCCAGCAGGGCAGCACCCCTAATAGAACACACTCATCTCTCTGTAGTGAAACCCATAGATACTCACACTGCCCAAGAGAAAGAGGGACTCTCGTAGTCTCAGGTCCATGTGGGTCAGGTTTTCCCACGATATTAGTTATAACAACAAACTTTTGGTTTGCAGTTTTTTGGCATTTGGAATTTCACCTAAGGACCGGAAGCCTGCACCCAAGAACAGCCAGAAAGGACAAAAGCTGGGTCCCGGCTTCATTCCCTGCAGACGGCCCCATGGCCACCAGGCACAAAAGCGAGCACTCAGGAGGCATACGACAATACGAACTAAATGTATTCTAGATCACCAGAACGTTCTTCGTCAAAGAAGAGCCACTAACATTACTGCGGACAAATGTCAAAAAGTAGTATTTGAACCCTGCCTTCATGGACGCGCTCCACTGTCAGAAGAAACTGACACAGATGAGAAATGTTTCCAACTCCCAATTACCTGAGATAAGAAAAACGAAACTGTTGTCTGGACACTGTGGCTGCCTCATGGGAAGGCACACGAGGTGTTTGGTGGGGAACAGGTGAGGGCACGTGGTAGCCAAAACAGAAAACACATGATTTTTTCCCCCTGTGGTACTTGCTCCAAACCTCCCTGTGGCTAAAGTCCCATTTGGAAATCTACAATAATTTATCTCATCCCAAGTTCCTATCCTAATAGCTAATTAGAAAAATGTACTAATTAGGTAATCTGGTTTCAGATGTTCTAATTATATTACTTTGGAGAAGCAAAAAAAAAAAAAAAAACCAAACCCAACAACCCAGTATGGATTATTCTTATGTATATATAGTTCAATAGCACTTCTTCCAGAGTGTAAAACATCCAGAAAGTCTAGTAAGTCTGAAAAACCAAAACCCTCAAACCTTACAATAGTCATACCAGAAGAATATTTTAATACCCATTATCTATAAACAGTGGAATCATCTACGAAATGCAGTGTTTCTGCGGTAAAGGATGATAACTTTAAAGTATTTCAGCAGTAACTCCCATCAGCTGTCCTGGAATTAAATGGATTCCCCCCTTTTCATGCAACAGCGTTTCAGCATTCTGAAATGTCATACCCTCTGTTTCTTCACAGAGCACTCCTACAAATGACTCCCAGAAATTTCCTCATCGCCTGAGATTTCTAAACCCCAAATTGGGAAAGAGGTTCTGGGCTCCACTGATGAGCTCTGCCTAACCCGGCTCTGGGCAGATTTCTAGGAGGGATTTTACGGCGGGATTGGGAAACACGGTTAGCCTGACAAAACGTCTGGGGTAAGAAGGTGAGAGGGGATGCGGGCGCAGAAGGGGGTCTGCACGCGGGAGAGCGCTTTGGACAGGGCATTCCCCCACCAAAGCCAACCACCTGGAGGGGCGTGGCCAGCGACCGTGGGCGCGGCCAGGCCAACCCTCCCAACCAATCAAAGCTGCCTGCGACCTCCAGGACTATATTTAGTCAGGGCTGACTACCCTTCAGGGGGAGGGGCTTGGGGAGGCCAAGCCCTGCCACCTGTGAGCGCGAGCGTCCGCAGCCCAGCCACCGCGGTGCAGACGTGCTAGGACACCACGACTCCTGGTGGAGAGAGGGCACAGGCATCCTCTCTGGCACTTCCTCCAGCCCTCGGCGGGGCACGTGCTGCCCATCTGACGAATACCATTTGCCCGACAAGGAGGGACCATGCTGGGCACGCATGGCCTGGGCATAGGCAGGGCTGCGCAGAGCACCAGGGGCCAGCACTGACAAGGGCCACTCAAGTTAGTTTCACTTTCTGGTTTTCATCCTGGGCCACCTCTCACCCTGATGCAAGAAAATATCCTCTGAATGCCAAGAGAGAAAAATCCTCAAAAACGTTCCTTGTCGTTTTCCTTTTTTTCTGAGGACACGGTTTTCTTCTGAAGACCCGGTAACAGGCTTTGGTGAAAACCCCAACTGCGTAACTTCGGTCCCCCGGGCTGTTTAGCTCTAATATGATTACACATCTAAATGCAATAAACGGGGCAAAGTGGTATTATTTTTCTGGGAAAAACCAACATCATAAAAGGGTCTTTATTGAATCAAGGGCCCGAGAACTGTTCTCTTGCCTAATTATGGCTCCCCAGTGAACGAGGCTGGGTTTCCAGGCAGGAGTCCTCACAACTCCCCAGCCCAAAGGGCAATGGGTTATTTGTCACGACTTGCCTAATTACAACAAAATCCACCGAAAGGACGAAAGGGAGGATGCCAAGGTAGTTTGGCAGCAGCCCCCTTCCCCTACTCAGGCCCTGCAGACAGGGCCTCCTCCCACCTCCTTCTATTTAAGGAGCAGCCCCCCCCCCATCCCCACCCCTCACATTCAAGTCAGGATCCCGGACCCTGCTCCTTTCCACTGTCATTGCTTAAGTGGTATTCCAGCATCTGACACTGCCCTTCTCCATCCTCATCTATACAGAAAAGGCCCATTGTCGAAATGTGGTATTTTGCCAGATGTTTAACATTCAGTGATTTGGCCAAGGTTAGTGTGCGTCCAGACCTGAGTGACAGTGAAGGCAGGCTATCCCCAGACAGAGAAGGAGAGACAGTGGGGAGGGGGAGAGGGAGACTGAGGCCAGGGCAGGGAGAACCCTCCACACGGACCTGCTGGGAGCAAGTGGTCTGGTTGACTTTTCCCAGGTATACAGTTGGAGACTAACATTTTGCTCATATGCAAGTCCTGCTTCCAAGTTATCTGTTTAGGGGCACTTGGGCGGCTCAGTCGTTATGCATCTGCTTTCAGCTCAGGTCATGATTCCAGGGTCCTGGGATCGAGCCCCCCCACAGGGCTTGGGAAGCCTGCTTCTCCCTCTCCCACTACCACTCCCTCAGCCTCCCTCTCTCACTGTCTCTCTTGAGTGTCAAATAAATAACATCTTAAAAAAAAAAAAGCCAAGTATCTGTTTAATCAAAGTTCCAAGAGCAGAGACATTTTTTTCCCATGTTTTTAAGCTCACCACAGCAAGCTGTGCGGGAAGAGATTCTCCCACTAACCTGTCTCTTCACATAGGCTGGAGCACAGGGACTGCATGAACCCACCCCTGGTAGAGTCAGCGACACCCTCCCCCCCAACCCCAACCAGAAGCAATGCCTTTCTTTTCTCTTCCCACCCCCCTTCCCTAGCAAGGACTTGCTTTTCTCCCCATATTTTCTCCCCAGATATTAAGCCAGCAAGCAGCTTGCAGGCTCAAGTCGTCTTTCCTTGACCTCATTCAGTTTCTTCACTGGCCCCACAGGTCCTGGGATGAACTGTGGTGTCCCCTGAGAACAGCTATACATGTGCCCCTCTCACCATGCACAGGGCCCCGGCCCCAGGCCTTTCACCCACATATTCTCATTCGATCCTCTGATCAAACATGATAGGCGTGCTGTCATCGCAGCCAGGAAAACTGAGTCCCCAGAAGGCATGTCACTGGTCCAAGGTCACTCAGCTTAGTCCACGGGAGAGCCTGGTTTCCAACTGCAAGGCCTATGCCTTTTCACCAATGCCTGCCTTCAGCAGGAAAGGATTTTGTCTTCCCCCAATCTCCTGGAAAGCCAGGTGCCATGAGCAGATAAGCAGCAATGCCACTTCTTTGTGTTTAGGAAGAATGGGGGAGGTCTATCTACCTTGCAAAGGACACAGAAACAGAGAAAACTGCAGACTGGAATGAAAGCCTCTGTCACCAAGAAGGAGAAGCTACTTTTTCCCTTGAACCCCACACCCCCCGGGGCAGAAATCCAGTGAGAGGAAGTGAGTTTCATGAGAATGAACCACAAAGTCTTCACGGACAGATCCAAATTTCCCAGCTGCACATCTCTTGAGTCCCTTCCCCACCCTTCCCAACCGCAGCCCCAGGTTCCAACGCTGTGCCCTCCTCCGTGCCTCCTGGCCCAGAATGTGGCCCAGAATCGTGTAAATTAAGGCTCTAAGGGGGGGGGGGGGTATGCTGTATTCGGTCCAATTCTCCCGCTGGACAGAGAAGGGGGCTCTGGGGCCCAGAGTGGCAGAGCAGAGATTAAGATCAGGAGATGGTTCTTTCCACACAGCACCTCCCTCCCCAGCTCTCCTGGACAGCAAACACAAGGGGCCTGGCTACAGGGCGATTTCAAAATTCCCCAGATTTCCAAATTCCCCGGACCCTGCCAAAGGGAGGAGGGAGGGAGCTGCACAGTGGGTGAGAAGTCACCTGCTCTGGGGCCCATCTGTGAGCCTAGCCCACTGCCCAAAGGCCTCGAAAGCACTGAAGAGATTCTGGTCTTTCTCAATCACTGGTTTGAAATTCAAGCATCAGAACATCACTGAGCCATTAAAAAAAAGAAAAGTAGAAGGAAGTCCAACAAAACTCTGATTTTTATTCCCATGCTGATTACCCTGCAGTGTACTTTGGAATATCAGCTAATTTCCTTCTACCAACACCCCCACCCTGATTCTGTACCCTGCTTCGCTGGTCCCACCAGAGTGCATTTCTCATGCCCACTGGGTCAATGAGCGAGCAAGCCAAGAGCAGCTGTGGAAATTCACCTTTTCTGGGGCCCTTTCACAAAATGTGCTCAGTTTCAGAACCAGAGTCCCCAGGCCTTTCAGGCTGGAGGTACTACAGGGCCCATGTTCCAAGGCCGCCACGTCGGCACAGCCAGGGTACTTTTTAAAGACTCTGTGCTGGCTAATGCGGGCCCCATTCGCCTCCTGTTCACGCTTGCTGGCTCCGGACCTGGGAAGTCCTACTGCACCCAGCCAGCCTGGAGATGCTGGGGAAGCCACTCCCTCTCTGAGCCTCAGCCTCCTCCACGAGAAGACTCAGAAGCCCTCAGCTGCTCTCAGAGGTGGAAGACAAATCCCAGGGGGCAGCTCAGAACCATGCCTGTCTTACAGCTATAACCCAGCCCCGCCCCTGCACGGGGCTGGTAGACAAGAACGCTTGAGCCCAGGGAAGAGGTTCCCAGGCATGAGCCCCACCTTAGGATCACAAAGCTGCTGCTCCCAGTGGGTTAAGTAACTTGCCCAAGGCTACAAGTTAGACAGCAACAGAGACAACCTTGCAACCGGCCAGACCCACCAGCCTGAGGTCTCCATCACTCTGCACCCTTCTCAACAGACACGTATACACACGCAGATTCCAAATAAGAGAGCCGAGGAAAGGAGCACCAGTCAAAAGTCCACTGGTGTGTGCCCGGCACCGAACCTCCATTTTTCCTACACAGCTCACCACGCTCTGACAACACAGGTAGCGAACTCTCATTCACAAGGAAGAAATGGGCACAGAGGAGTTACTGGTCCAAGGCCACTCAGCTGGCAAGTGGCAGTCAGGACTCCCAACTCAAGCCCATCTGGATCCCAGGTCTGTCTTCATGACGCTCACAACTAGGCTGCTTCCAGAAACACCCTTCGCAGAACACAAGCTGACCCCTGGCTTCTCAGACAACTCTTTCCCGAACGTGTCACTATTAGGAGCGCTGTTCTTTTGTATAGAAGAACTGAACCAGGCCCCAGACTGGCCAGGCAGCAAAATCCACTCGGTGCAGGAGTGAGGGCCACGCAAAGTGCAAAGCAGGGGACAGAATCCTGACCTTCGCCGGGCATTCAAAAAGCTCGGCTTTTAGGCCAAGGAGGCCGAGGGAGACCTGGGGAAGCAGCTCAGAGGCCACTCCCAGGGACGGCCACCAGGGAAACACTGGAGGTATTTCTAACTAACGTTAACTTCCAGAGCGGCTAGGACATTGAGGGTGGACATGAGAGGGCTGGCTTCTCCCAACCCTTCTGTTGCCAATCTGATCCTGCTGGACAAAAACGGATCTTTAATCTTTCATAGGTTGGGACTGGATTTTTCTTTAAAAAAAAAAAAAAGGCGCTGCAAGGGCAAGGTTAATTATTCACCAGGCTGCAATCTACTTAAGAGTTGAGGGAATACAAGTTTCCTCCCAGGAGGCAGGACCAGGAGTCCAGCTGGATTTTAAGTCTTCTGTGGGTCTCCCTGGGGGTCTGGTTGAAACCCGTCCCTCCCACCAGCTTTCCACCTCGCATTCAGATGCTTCCAGAAGACCACTCCAGGGCACACAAGTCTGCCCATGTCAGCCACTTTCTAGGAGCCAAGAGGGATCTGGCTAACAAGGAGGGACTCGAGGGAGGGATGGGGGTGGGGGGCATCTGTTTCAGGAGACTATGAGAATTCAAAAGGGACAGCAAAATCCAAAGGCTCTCAACCAAAGCCCAATTCCTAAACACATCACAATAAAGCACAAATCAGCTGCTGGAGGCCAGTGCTCTGTGTTGCCGATTCAGTCACACTCTGCAAAGGAAAAATCCCAAGAAGGAAAAACGTAATCACTCACTTCCCCCAAAGCAATGAAACACTAAGGCATTTCCTAAAAAGCCCTAAAACCCAGGTCAGCCCCAGTTACGCCAGAGGAGAAACTGTCAGCCACCTGAACCAGGCCAGGGAAGCCGGGGACACTGCTGGCTCCTTATTCCCATGTCTGTCCCCTCCAGGGTGGCTGCACATCAGTTTTTCTGCATCCCATCACTCCAGGCCAGTTCTGCAACCATAACATTCTGGAGATTTCCATGGACTTCATTTAGTTTAAGAGACTCATCCCCAGGGCCGGGAGAGGCATGGGTTCAAAGGGAGAGAACTCTGTTTTCCCAACCTGGTTCAGTACTCTGAAGAGGAGACTGATTTTCTTAAATAGGGAAGGCCTCCAGCTGAAGCTCCTACCAGCCTGCTCCCAGACTCTTTAGCCTCAAAACGGAGAATTTAAGATACTTGTGCATTTAGATGTAAGACCAAACTTTTTCCCATAGTTCTGGCATCTGTGCTTACACTAACTAGGGCATGCAGGACAAAGCTCACACTTGAAAACACGCAGGCCGACGACAGAGCAAGGCTGTGCCCACTCCTGGACTCACATGCCCAACCTTGCCTCAGTGACCCCACAGCCCATGAGGTCCCCCCACCCCGACATGGCCATCCAAACATGGAGAGCAGCTACACTGGGTTCCAGGAAAGTCCACTCTATACTAAGCCCCCAGAAGCCTGTGGAAAAACCTTCCAGATGGGGTCTTTGCACAACTTTCAGAGAGGTGGGCCAACCTGGCTGGGCTGCTTTCTCCCTCAGCCTCCTCCTACTTCTAGAAAAGCCTCCAGTTTTCCCAAGTCAGGCAGAAGGGTGCCCCAAGGTGCCCCATTTTGTCAGCCTGCCCTTCACACAGCTCAGGTCACCTCACCGCACATTCCCAAATGTTTTTCCAAGGCCCCTGCCGCCAAGAGAACCAAGACACAATATAAATAAAAATAAACTAGAAGTTCCAACACCCAACAAACTCGAAGTTTCCGGGGCTGGGTGGGCTTTTTTCTTTTGGAGGGCTAGAACAAAGTGACAGGGCAGAGGGTTTAAGAGGCATAAAACTTGACTTGGGCGGTCAACATTAGGTGGCACAGGATCAGGGAACAAAAGAACACTCCCACAAAGATGCATCTTTGAAGAAACGACGGTGGAAGGGAGGGGAAGGCAGGGGCTTCCCCCTCCACCGAGGCTAAACCGCCACATCCCGTCCCATCTCCCCAGTCCAGAGACAACTTCAGAAATAGGGCGATCCTCCCACTTTCACGCTCAAGGTAGCTGCCCCGGGAAGTACGGCAGGACAAAGCCCGGGTGGGCTAATGGGCGTGGGGAACTGGGGAACAGGAGGCTGTCTCTCCCCGCACCCCACGTCCGCCCTGGCGGGAACGAGCTCCACCCGAAGAACACGGACCCGACACCGACCGCACACAGTGACCGACTTAAAGTTCTGAGCACGTTCCCACTGTTCCTGCGAAGCACAGGGATCCCTCGAATCTGCCCAGAGAGCCCGCACCGAGCGCCCCTTGCCACCCCCTCTCCAGAGTGGCCCCGAGAGGTGGCCACCGGCAGGGGTCCACACTCCCGCCTGGGTGCAGCTCCTGCCGTGCCGGCCTGGAGCTTGGGAGAAGCCGCCGGTCCTGGGGGCCGAGGACTGGGACTTTGTAGGCCAGTTGAACCGACACCCTCATCTCGCCCGCAAAGACCCAGCCCTCAGCTCCCCCGCGTCTCCGAGTCCGGTTACGGGCGCGTCCCCGACGGGCTTCCTTGGGCTGGATCCCGCCACCCGCTTTCCAAGGCGCTTTGCTCTGCCGAGGCTCTTTCCCCCAAGCGGCGTCCGCCAAAGAAGGCACCCGCCCCGCCCGACCTCGGCCCGCGGGCTCCGAAACCAGCCCCCGAAGAGTTACACGACGTTCGGCGCCGCGGCTTCCAGGCCACCGCGGCGTAGGCCGAGGAACAGTGCTGGGCGTGGGGGTGCTGCGGGGACCCAGCCTTCCCTGACCCCGCACCCCCAGCCCAGAGCGCTCGAGTCACACGCCGAGAAACTTCAACACGATCCCACGCCGCGCCCGCGAGGCCCAGCTCCGCGCTCCCTCGGTTACCTGCGCTCTGATCCGCGGGGCGGGGGCCGAGCCGCCAGCGGGGCACCTCCCACCGCAGGCCGCGCCCTCCCGCACCGCAGAGCCCGGGTCGCCACCGCCGGGGGTCGGGGAAGTAGCTGCGGCCGGACCCTGCGCCCCGACGTCCCGCTGTCCCGCGCGCGCCGGGCCAGGGGCCGGGGCCTCGCTCAACCTGCCGGGACCCGGGGGCCACTGCCGCCCCCTCCCCAAAGAGCGCGAGCCCGGCGCTGCGGGGAGAGGAGCTGGGCTGCGAGACCCCTCGAAAGTTGGGGGAGTTCCGCCCGCTCGCTCGCACGGCCCTAGCTAGCTCCACGTGCTGGTGACACATCAGGAAGGCTGCGCGCCCCGCGGCTCCGGGCGGGCGGACGCGACCAGCGCCCGCCCGCACCGCCTCCCGGAGCCGAGCGGACGGCGCCCCGCCCCGGCCCGCCCTCCGCCCGCCCCCCGGCGGCACCGCCCCCGGCCGCGGCGCCCGCTCCCGGCTGCGGCACCCGCGGGAGGACACCCGGGCGGGGGCGGGGAGGTGGCTTGGGTGCCCCTCTCCCGGACTGCCCGAGCCGTCCCGGGGGTCGAGTCCGGACGCGAGGGGCCCGACTCGACAGTTTCGAGTGCCTTCGTCCCAGTCACGCAGCCCTTCCCGCCCCCGAGCTCCAGTAATTTTCCCTTTTCCTCCTCTGACCGGTCCGAGCGGCTGCCGGCGCGTCCTCCCGCGAAGGCCGGCGCGGAGAGCCCCCTGCCGGCCACGCTGCTCCTAGGCCATGTCCCCGCCCGGTTGGAGCTCTCCGGCGGCCGGCCTCAACCTCCCCATTTGGAACCCAGACGCTTCCTGGGGCCTTGCGTGGCCAGCCAAGATAATAAATGTAAAGCGCCAAGCGCAACGGTACCCCGCAGCGTTCTTTGTAGAGATGTTAATTTTGTGTTTTCTACCCATCCCCACCCCCCTCTTCCAGTTGCCTGCAGACCACCTCTTCTCCTGGCTGTGCTTTCCGAAAACCTGAGCTCCTTTAGCCTGACTGTGGGGAGGAAGGGTGGTAGAGAAAAGCTGAGAGGCCCGGCGACAGCTTTCCCAAGATTGGAAAGGGGTCAGAAGTCAGTGGAATCCCCTTTGTGGGGACCTGCTGACCCACTCCCTCTAGAGACGCCATGAAGTCGGGGAGTAACTGCCTGTCTCATCTGAGAGCGCTCTGGGGGCATCCACGGGCCTCTGCCAAGATGCCCACCCTCAAGATGGCCAGGATTCCAGGGAACATGGAGAAGGAAGTAAGAGGGAGTGATGGAAAAGCCCATATCACCACTGAGATGCAGTACCCCCCTGCTTCTCTTCAGTTGGAGCTGGAATCTGATTTAATTTAAAGAAAATCACGAGACATACCTGTTTGTGGCCTCATGTAGATATTGGCTATGTTCCTGTCTTTTTCTTGGCCTCACCAACCTAAACATGCCTTAAAACCTCACTGTGATGGAAGAGAAGTGCTTTATCTGCTCAGTTGGCCAGCTCCCTCCATGCAGGGGAGAGTCGGGGCTGGACAGACAGAAGTGCAGGAGCCAGAGCTCCCAGGAGAGAGCGGCTTTGGGAGGGATGGAGGGCAGATGGTGGCCAGGTGCAGGCAGAGGTGCTCAGTGCTGAGGCAGGGTGAGCAGTGGGCCCCAAGTTTCTGTAATCCCCGTTTTGTGGGAGCCTAGGATTAGAAGGGAAGAAAGAGGAAGATGCACTGACATTGCTGGTGATGCTGCGGGTGCTAGAGGGGGCCTGGGGTTCATGCTCTCCTTTTTCTTCCCCTTTTATTGCTCTCTCTAAATCTGACAAACCCTTTGGATCTCGGAGCCTGGAGGGGCCTGGAGGGGCCTGGAGGAGCCGGTGCCCTGGGGGGATGAAAGGGCAGGGATGTAATGGGTTTACCCCAGCGCTGATCCCAGAGAAGCCTGCAGAAGATTAAGATTTGCTCCCTGAGCTTGAAATCTCCCTGCTACCCACTGACCACATCAAAGCGCATGGCCGTAGGGGGCACCTAATCCCATCAATGGAATCAAAGCTGGACTAGAAAAGAGATTCTGCGGAGTTTGTGGCAGCTCACTAGACAAAGTTAGATGCTGGGCTCTGGCCTCCTCCACTGGGAGAGACATCCCCCAAAAGATCCAGAGCCAGTCCACAAGCAGACAGGGGCTGTCCTTGAGGGGGCCACAGTGGGAAGGTCAACCCCAAGGACTAGAGAAGCTGGGCACTGGGCCGGGGCTGGTCTGCATCTCACAGTTCCTCCAAGCTGTACTTTGAGCCAAGTGCTTTCACTGTGATGCACCCGTGTCCCCAAGCACAGCGCTCCTGTGTGTCAGACAGTTTCAGGTAGAAAAAAAATGTGATGTATATTTTTCAATGTCAATGTCATGAATATTATTGTCACAATGATGCAAAAAAAAAAATGGGTAGTGAGAAGGCTCACAGCCAAGTATTAAGTCTCTACTATTAGAAAAGGTATTCTGAGGGGCGCCAGGGTGGCTCAGTTGTTAAGTGTCTGCCTTTGGCTCAGGTCATGATCCCCGGGTCCTGGGATTGAGTCCTGCATGGGGCTCCCTGCTCAGTGGGAAGCCTGCTTCTCCTTCTCCCGCTCCGCCTGCTTGTGTTCTCTCTCTGGCTGTCTCTCTCTCTCTCTCTCTCTAATAAGTAAATAAGTATTCTGATACAGCCAAAATGGGGACTGTTAGTAAGTTAGAAAGACATCCCTTCCAACCATCTTTATAGAAACACTGTCTAAGGGCAGTGACTTTCAAACTTCTAGTCATGCCCCATGGTAGGAAATATCTGTACCTAGTTATGTATATAAAATGTCTCATGAAACAATTCTTATGCACGCGACAGTTTTCTTATTCTAGCCTATTCTGTCCCCCCCCCCCCCCCCGCAAAAAAATGCTATTCGCAAGCTGTTAAAATGTCTTTCACTTTGCACTCATGTACCTCCGGCAATTTGAAAACTACCACCTTCAAGACTGTGCCCAAATGAGCTAGCTCTCAGTGAGAAATTTCTAGGTGTCAAGACCCTGTGCTCCTCGTTAGGTTCTCACACTGACTCTCAGATGGGTATTATTATTGCCCACATTTTGTAGATGGCATTATGTGCCAGGTCGCCGCAGTAAAGTACAGGCCTGAGAGCAGCCCCTCTCTGTCCAGTTCCTCCCTGCTCTGGTGCACCTTCCTTCAGCTGCTCTGGGGAAGCAGCTCAGAAAAGCCCAGCAGCCATGGTCATTCATGCTGCCTTTGCTCTTCTCCCACCGTAGTCTGTCTCTCCAAGTCGGCTCCGTGCTTCTGCCCTTTTTGCACCCCCTCCCCCACAGATGACCCCTCGGAGTCAGGCTCTTTAGCAAGCCAGCCTCAGAGCCCTTAAGGGGTGGGGGGAGGGGAGGGTGTGATGCGACACCGACATTCTTAAGGTTCCAGACACTCTGACAGACTCCAGCCCACATCCATCTCCGTGGCTGGGAGGGACCAAACTGCCTCGGGGACAAAATCTTACAGAGTTGGAGACACTGACCTTGTTCTCTCCTCCCTCCCCCATTCTAGATTCTTCCCCAGGTCTTCCTCGGCTCCCTATTTTAAACTGCAGCCCCCTTCCCCGTCACATCTTATCCCCCAACCTCCCTTTTTTCCCTTCCCATAGCCCCTTCCCCTCTAAAGTGTCACATATTTTGCTCATTTGAGTATCTATTCTGTCTCCCTGCTGATCTTTGCCTCCAACTCCCAGAATATAAGCTCCACAGGGGTAGGAATTTCTGTCTCTCTCATACATTACTGTGTCCCAGTGCCTCACACATAATGCACACTCAGTAAATATTTGCCAAATGCCTTTCAGTCCTGCCTACACTGCCCTGAGAACCCAGCTTTGCTATTATTGGATGGGCTTGACTGCCCCAAACCCTCCCCAGGGGCCCCCTGGGGCTGAGCCACACAGAGGCACTCCCTCCAACACTTACTGATTTCCCCAGTTTCCTCTCAGTGGGTGACCATACCCCCCCAGGACAGAAGGGCCAACATTGACCGTGGCCTCCAATGCCCAAACCATGCAAGGTAGTTAATATCCACCTTGTGTTGCAGTATTGATTCTCAGCTGAAAACCTGAATAGCAACCCATAAAGTGTTATGAAGTGGCAGGGCCTTGGTGGGAGGAGAGGGTGGGGGAACACCAGTTTACCCAGAAACTGGGCTGACAGAGATGCAATGATTTACCCAAGGTCACTCTATGCTGCATTCTTTCCGCTCAACTTCTGCCTCTGGACCACCCAGCCTCTATTAGAGGCAACGTCCACGGTCCCAGACTGTGCTGGCTTCTTTCCAGCTTCCTGCCATCAGTCAGAAAGAGCTCTGTGACAAGACACAGTATATTCCGTTCAGATGGCAATCTACATGCATTCTCTTTCCCAGCCCAGATGGCTCGGCCAGAGGGGAGAGCCCCAGAGCTCGGGAGAAAGACAGGCTGGGCGTAACATCTTTGCTGCCGAGAATCCACCCCCGGGATCACTGGTCCTGTTGTCCACATCTGGAGACTGTTTCAGTTCCTCGTGTCTGTGCCACCTTCGATCAGTTATTCTCTGCCCCTGGGCCTCTGTGTCATCACTGACAGAACTGGAATGGGATTTTCTCTGTGGTTTCTCCCAGCTTGCCTATTCCTTTAACTATAGGAAAAGAAGCTGCTGACTTTTTTTTTTTTTTAATTGTTGTAGACATTCATTCATTCAGCCAACATAGAAAGAGCCCCTTTATCTATCTGGGTCACTTGAGAAAACACAACGCTTGCCCACAAGCAGAAGCAAAAGGTTGGATAAAGGAGTCCATTCTTTCAGGTGTGGTAATAGTTCGGCAATGTCAACGCAGTGAGTGCCTTGAGCTGGATTCGGTTTTCCTGCATGATGGGGGATAGGACAGAGGCAGGTGGTCTGACACTCTGCTTGGGTTATATCCTTTGAACGTGACTTAAGGAGTGAGGCAGAGAGGGTGAGAAGTAAGCTTATATCAGGAGCCCTACTGGCCCAGAGTCCTAGCCTTCCCAACCGGGGCGCTCTGCCAGACTTTCAGTGCTAAGTGCCTGGACAGTGTTAGAGCCCTTGGTCCAGAGGAGCTAGTGGTCAGTATCCTGGGGATTCCAAATGTTGGCAGTGTGGGTCTATGTCCCTCTCCCACCTCTACAGCCTGAGTGGTCTGGTCAAGCCTCTGATTTTGTCCCTATGTGCTTTTCCTGTGGATGGGGGTGAATATTAGACAGGTACTGTACCTGCTTGGGTCACAGGCCGGCAAAGAGATGGGCCAGCTCCTGGGTACAGGTCCAGTAGTAATGGAGATGACATTCTCAAACAGATCTGTTCTTGTTCTGTGGAAGAGCCTAGAATGTATTATATATAAAGGCAGAGCTTTCTAGATGACCTTGAAGAAATCACTTCCCTCTCTTTACCTGCTTCTGTGGCTGTAAAATAAGAGGACTGGTGGTCATTTTCATTCCTATCAGCCTGCGATTCCAAACTGGTAACCTCTGTCCCCAAGAATGGGTTTGGACCCTTCGTGTTTGCTTATGAATACTCCGGTTTTGTTTCTTAATTTGCAATTTCATTTTATGTGCAAAGTTAGAGGGGCTGTGAGGGAAAGAAAAGTACCTACCACTGCCTAGTTAGCTTCAGTCTAAATTCTAAATCATGGTATTTGAGTGTCAAAGATGATTGAATGAGGGCAGAAATACCCAAGATCTCGCAGTGCTCTAGCGAACTCCTATTTATCCTCCAGAGCCCAGCCACGATGTCACCTCTTCAGGGAAGAATTCCCCACACCTCCAAATAGGGACCTCTCTTATGCTGGGGCTCCATCTCTGCACCAGGTGCTAAAAACCCAGATATGAGTGAGACATTGTCCCAGTCCTAAGGGGTCTCCCAATCATGGTGTGAGATATACAGAGAGGTCCTAGACAAGAAGCTGAGTCACTCATTACCTGGGGGAATCAGAGGTTTCTCAAAGGAGGTGATACCTGAGTCTTGCCAAAGAGCTGAACCTGACTCTGATCCAGTGTCCGGACATCGCTGCTATTTTGCAGGACATACAATGACAGAGGAACTTGGTTAACGGCACCAAAAGTTTGCAGCTGACAAAGTCCAGGCTATGGGAAACCCTACAGGTCAAACAGGGCAGCTTCCTCCACTGATACATTGCAAGGAAATGAAAGGGAAGGAAGATAATCCCAATGATTGAAAAGAAAAAAGAGCTTAAGAGATAATCAATTTGAAAGATGAACAAATTCAAACTATAGGGTACAAAGAAGCATAACGAGGTGATATGTAAAAATGCAAGGAAGTGATTACTATACAAGGAGGGAGTATGGTGACTTCAGGCTGTGGGGCTGTGATTGGGAGGGGCACATAAAAGAGGTTTTGGAGGTGCCTGGCAAAGTTCTCTGACCTGAGTGGTATTCTTCTTACATAATTCATTGAGACATTGACCTATGTGTGTGGCTTTCGAATCTGTTTTATTGTACAATAAAAGATTTAAAAATATCTCTCTCTAGGCTGGAATATTGGATTCAAACTGACAGCAGGAGGCAAAACAAATTCTGCTTGCCAAATTCTGCTTTTAAGTTAAATAATATTCATGTTCGGGAAGGAAGAGGCCTGACCTAAAGTAGTGTATATTTTTAAAAAATATCCTGGAGGTTTTAGCTGCCCACAAATGGCCGTCTGCCTACGTGGCTCTCAAAGTGGAGAGCCAGAGGCCCTGTGTTCTGTTCTAGAACCTGGGGGGAGCATATAGGAGGAGGTCTGAGCAAGGGGAAACTGGCAGTCAATGAAACTATCTCTGGAGTTGCCTATCACAATTAAAGAAAGGGACAGATAGACTACAGGGTATCAGGAATGGGCACCTTTGCAGCTCTCATCCTGCCCATGGTGGGGACTGACTGTAACTATGCATGGGGGACCCAGAGTCAGATAAATCTCCTCATGAGGTCAAGATCACCAGGCCGCACTGTGAAAGTGACTCCTATTTTCCATTACCTCGGCAGCCACGAGAAAAATGGGTGGGACAGCTCCAGGTCCTGTTGCTTCTCTCCAAAATCTGGGCTCTGAGGCAGAAACCAAATTTCAGGCCACAAAGTATTTAGGAAACAGCCCTTTCAACTTTCCAAGTTTGCAACTAAGAAAGTTGAAGTCCAGGGTATGCCAGTGATTTACTGGAGGTTATGTCATAAACTTAACATAGGTATCTCTTTCTGCCTGGGCCCTCACTCTGTAAGCCAATGACTTACCCGCAGCCTGCAGAGGTGAGTGTAGATATCTGTGGGCCTTCAAAGGTAACCGCTAGACTTCTGTTCCCATGCTCATCCTGGTATGTGGATCTGCCCCTCCTTCACTTCCATCTACCCTCACCCACCTTAACCTGGAATCTGTATTTGACCCTTGTCTTTGGCCCTTTATCTTTGGGGGCCCATGTTTCTTCCCATATCTGTAGGTTGACCTATGTACCTTGACCTTCTTGTATTAATTTCGCCTTGGTTCATCGCCTGCCCTTGCAGGGTGAAATTCTCTGCTCCAGCTACTACAGAAAACCCAATGTCTAACCTTGGAATTTCTTTTCATCCGGAATCCAATTTAAGGAATAAGATTCAAGGCACTATCCAATAGTTTGGGACCTTTCTTCTTCCTATTTCTGAATATCTAGAATCTGTCTCAGTTTGTATTTACTAACAATTCCATGATAACACTGAGTCCCTAGCTCAGCATTCTCTTCAAAAGCCATTTCTTCCATTTATTGGCATCTTAGGGAAAAGATCAATATATTCCCCTGCTCCGAGCCCCACATCCTTCTGGTAACTCTAGACACCACCTCAGAGACTCTGCTGACATTCAATCCACTGGAAGCTCCTCATGGTCAACTGTGCAGTGGGGCCCCTAAAGGTAATGTGATTTGGGGTCACATTAATAGAAGTATGGAATGCAGAATGAGGGAGGCAAAGTTCCACTCATGAAACTATGTCTGTAGTAGTATTTTCAGTGCTGAGGATCACAGTTGAAGAAGGGGACAGAACGACTAGAGGGATTCAGGAATGAGAGGCTCTCGACATCATGTCATATTACATGGAGTTGTTTATCCTAGCAATGACCTGGGAGTGTCAGAACCGGCTAGGGCCCAAATCGAAAGGATCACACAGGTAGGCACTAGACTCTTCAAACTGTCAGTTCACAGGGCCTGGGAAAGGACTAAGCGCCCATTAGTTGAGCGATGCGTTGGCTTTCTAAACAAGAACGCAAGCAGTGAGCACAGGTGGATAACTCACCTTACAAGCAACACAGAGAAACCAGAAAACGCCGCTCCAGAAATTCCAACGTCCTTTCTGGAAGGTTCTCCCACCCTTAACACACGCAAACCCAGCGACACAGGACCGCCCCTCCCCCGCCGGCGACAGCTGTGCTTAGCGTGGGCCCTTCCCCTGGGGCCTCGGTGTCCCCACTGCTATCACAGGGATCCCAGAAGAGGCTCGGGCAGCGTTGCGCGGCAGGGTGAGTGGGGCTGCTGCAGGGGAGCAGGCTGGGGACGGGTTAGGGGCCTGTACAAGATGCCGCTCCTGCCAGCGAAGCGCAGCGTGGCAGGAACCTCGCAGGTCCACCAGCAGTCTGGTGAGCCCCGGCGCTCTGGCCCGGCCGGCACCGGTGACTGCGCAGCCTGGGGGAGGGGAGAGACTGAGGACGCCCACAGAAGCCGAAAAGTAAAAAACGCCACGCAGTTAAGGGACGGCGCACGTGGGGACATCAGGACCCCACCGCCAAACCCCAACCTCACGCCCCAGGCACGGACGGGGTTCGAACCCGCGATCTTCGGTTTACGAGACCGACGCCTTACCACTTGGCCACCGCGCCTGACAGCCGAGCGAGCAGTGGAAGCTCTCAGTGGAGGGTAGGCGGCGCAGGCGCGGGAAGGGCGGCGCCCCGCCTCCGGCCCCGCCCGCCCCTCTAGACCCGCCCGCCGAGACCTGGCTCTGCCGGACTGGGGACCCGCTCAGGGCCGGCTCAGGGCGGAGGCAGGCGGCCGCTTCCTGCCCGAGGCGGGACCCGAACTCGCGGCTCGCCGGGCCGGCCCCGCCCTCCTCCCGCGTCCCCGGGTGAGCCGGGGCAGAGGCCCGCCGGGGATTCGCTGGGGAGAGGGAGAAAAACCACGACCCGCGCCTGGTACGACGCGAGCGGAGGCGGAGACCGCGGCCGCCAGCGAGCCAGGGCCGGGCGACCGCGTGCCGCCGTGTGACCTTGGCCGGGTCTTTTCCGTGCGGTCTGCAGGTTACGCGGGCAGGGCCGAGCCCCCCCAGGAGCCGAGGTGGGGCAAGAAAGGCGGTGCAGGCATGGACGGGACCTGCCGCGGAGAAACTTGCAAGGGAGCCGGAAGGGATGAGGGCCACGCTCCTGGGGCGAGGGGAGGGGACCTTTCCTCGCTGACCCCGCAGGAGCGGCGGCCTGCGTCAGGAAAGCCTTCCCCGGCCTGTTCACGTCCGCCCTTGCCCTCCCAGCCCTGGCAAGGGAGACTCCGCGTAAATCTCTGTTTAGACAAGATGGCCTTGCCCTGGAGGGACCGGCGGAGATGCCCCCAGGCATGTTGGCGGACACAGTGCTAATAATGGGAATGAACGACGGGAGGCCACCTGGGTGGAGGAAGCGGGTAGTCTGTCCTGCCGGGGAACAGTGGGTTACTTATTAAAAGGACTGATCTAGATTCAAAGGAATGATGGTCAGCGGAGGTAGTGCGCAGAAGCACGTGTGATTTTAAAAAGCAGGATATAGGACAATACTAACCATTGATTAAAGGAAAAGACGTACAAAGTAGGTAAGAGTAAAATATAAAGGAGACTGACTGGGGATAGGGGACAAAAGGAACTTTACTGGTGATGTTTGGTTTCTTTTATGTGAAAGGCAAAAAGCTGAAATGGTGGGAATATGGGTGATTATGATACTGTATACTTTTTTGTAGATCTTGCGTTTTGCTCTTTTTTTTTTTTTTTTTAAGGAAATTAGATCCCTCTGTCCTCGTCTGACCTGTGGCCATAGCGTCTGTTCCAGGAGAGGTGGGTGGGAGAAGAGCCCTTTTCCCGGGGCAGGACGTGACCAACTGCCTGCCTCCAGCCCTGCTCCAGGCCAGCACCCCAGGTGGGGTAGGGGGGCAGGACACAAATCAGACCAATGGCACCATTGCTCACCTGGCCACCGTCACTGCCAAAGTCATTCTTGCTTATTTATAGAACTTTTTAAAAAGTATAGATTGTGGAGATTTGGGGAAACCCAGGAAAGCGGTTTTTGTATGGGCTAAAAAACATACAGTTTACCATCTTGACCATTTAAAAATGTGATGTCTGCTCTCTGGACATCGTTGTGCAACAAATGGAAGGTTTATGGAAACTGCCCACTCCCTTCTGCAGCCTCTGCCTCGCCCCTGGCAGCCACCCTTCTACTTCACTGTGTTTCAGAGTTGGGTAGCAGGTGGAGTCCTACCATACTCGTCTTTTTGTTCCTGGCTTGTTTCACTTAGCATAATGTGCTTAGGGTTCACCCATGTTGTCACATGACATGATTTCCTTTTTTTTTTTTTTTTTGTAAAGCTTGCTATTTCATTGTATTTTTTAAATAACATTCATCCCTCAACGAACATGTAGTTTACTTTGACCTCTTTGCTATCGTGAATTGTGCTGCAGTGAACAGGGGTATGCAAATAGGTCTTCAGTTCTCTTGGCTATATAACCCAGAAGTGGGATTGCTGGATCCTATGGTAATTCTATTTTTAATTTTTCCAAGGAACCTCCATGCTGTTTTCCATAGTGGCTGTACTGGGTTACATTCCCACCGATGGTGTTCAAGGGTTCAAATTTCTTCACATCTGTGCCAGTACTTTTTTTTTTTTTAAATACTGGTCATCCTAGTGGGTATGAGGTAGTGTCTCATTGTGGTTGGGTTTGCATTTTCCTGATTGTGATGTTGAGCATATTTTCATACACTTGTTGCCCATTTGCATATCTTCCTTGAAGAAATGCCTATTTAAGTCCTTTGCCAACTTTTTATCCTGGTTATTTGAATTTCTCTTTAATTGATGGGTTGTAGGAGTTCTTTGTAGATCCTAGATATTAACCTATCAGATATACGGTTGACTAATATTTTCTCCCATTCTGGAGGTTGATTTTTCACTCTGTTGATGGTTTCCTTTATGGTGCAGAAGTTAAGTTTGGTGTCGTCATTCTCATCTGGCCGTTTTTGTTTTCCTTGTCTGCGATTTTGGTATCATATCTGAGAAGTCATTGCCAACTCCGATGTCATGAAGCTTTCCGCCCCCCCCTTTTTTTCCCTAGAGCTTTATCAATTCAGGTCATATGTTTACATCTTTAATCCATTTTGAGTTAATTTTTGTATGTGGTATAAGGTAAACATTCAGCTTCATTGTTTTGCTTTTGGATATACAGCTTTCCCAACACCATTTGTTGAAGAAGCAGGAAAGGGTTTAAAAGTGCGATGAGGAGAATACAAAGGATCAGTAGTCACCACCAGAGAGAAGCACAGGGCCCCCTTTCTTGTATGTATAGAACACACTGTAATTTACTTTTTCTCAGATGCAGGTTTTTTTCTCACATTTTAACAAATTAGAAATTACGATGATAACTGATTAGTTGATGGAGTCTTATAATTAATTGGTAGTATTTTTTCCCTTTTTAATGGCCCATAAAATAGCTTTTTAATTGGGGAATTTGGTGAAATCGAGTATATATAACACAGAAGAGTCAGACTCCTATTTTCACACTTGTACGTTTCATGGTGTCCTGATTTTTCTCACTTACCACTGTAGGAAGAGCATTTCCCACGTCCTTAGAAGTGGATCATTTCATCGACTATAACCTGTACCACTCTGGTACGGGATGCTGATAATGAGGGAAGCTGTGCACAAGAGAGCGGGTATCATGGGAACTCTCACTTTTGACGTGGACCTAAAACTGCTCTAAGAAGTAAAGTCTGCTTTATAAAAGGACCTTAGAAAAAAAAAAAAAAAGCCCTAAAAGGAAAAAAGTAGATAACTTCCACTCTTTGCTCTGACTCCCAGCCAACACTGGGCTGCCCTGGGTTGTTCCTTGGTGGGGTTGCTGTGGGTCTATGCAGGTCCACTTCTTAGGTGGTAGATCTAGGAGCCTGGTTTTGTCTCCTTCCAGGAGTGAGCAGCCATAAGAACATGATCTCTTTTCTAAACTCATGTACCATTTTTAATACTGAGCTTTTGCATTGGCAAAGTTGCTGTGAAACTTAACCAAAAGGTTGAGAGCTGGTTCCAGAACAGAGAGCTCTTAAGCGGCAAAGATCAGGCCATCCCCACCTCCATATAGCACAATAGTAACAGCATCCCGTCATTCATTCTTTTAACAAATCCTCAGTGAGCACCTAATATGTGCTAGACCCTATTCTTGGTGCGGGAACTATAGCAGGAACTAAGGGACACAGCTCCCTGCCCTCATTGGGTTTCCATTCTTAAATAAGCAAACCATATACTATATCAGATAATGATAAGTACTAGGGAGAAAAATCCAACAGGGAAGGATAGGACATTCTGGAAGTGAGCGGGAGAGTTGTAATTTTAAAGAGACAGGCACAGTAGATTAAAAGAAATCTCCCATGCTTTTCTGCTTTCCTTTTCCTGAGGCAGAGTCTACATCCCACCCCCTTGGGACATGGGCGGGCCATCTGGCTTCCTTGACTAGTAGTAGAATGTGGCAAAGGGATGTTGAGTAAATACCCAAGCTTGGGTCTTGACAGACCTGCAGCTTCCTGCTGTGATCGCTTGATACCTTCCAGCGGGTCCCGAGCCCACCGTGTAAGGAAGGCAGTCTAGCTACTGGGGAATGAGAGCCTATGACAAGTCTCCCAGCTGAAAGCCAGCACCACCACGTTTCGAGGGTGCTTTGTTACCTAGCAATAATAGTTCATTGACACAGCAGGTTACGTACCACTAGGTTTGTGGGCTGGTGGTTATTTGCACGGAGGCGTTCAAACTTGCGCAATGCTGGATGAATGCGGGAGGGGCTATGCCCTGTGTCCCCCCAGCGGTGACTTAGCCTCCGTTTCCTTAGCTACAAAGTAGGAGAGTCGGTTAGCTCTTAGCCACAGCCCCGCGTTAATTAAAATTTGAACGCCTTCTTCATTATTCACTGCTAAAGTTAGCAGGGGGGTGAGATGCCACTTGACCTTCTTTCCTTCCATGCAACCTGACACTTTCCCCCTTGGTCAGGTGTGGTGGTCCCTTTGTCAGCACGAAAGCTCTGAATTGAAGGCTGCTGTTAATAGGAGAAAAAGTCAACCGACCTGAAGCCTTTTTAGAAGATCTGGCCACACTTGTAGACATTTAAATGAAGGCTGCTTTTCATATTTAGGATTAATGCGGTTTGGTCTCCTCCCCCCCCCCCCCCCCGCCACCACCTTCTCTGTGGTAAGTTCAGTTCCCTTTCCCTGACCCCTCCACTTGTCGGTGGAACATTCACGCTTAACAAGATGGTTCAAGGCAGCTGTGGACTTTAAAGGAGCCAGGAGGGCTCACAGGGTGGGTCACAGGCTGAATAAAATCAGGCCACCTCAGAAGGCCCCCAAAACGAGGCAGGAACCTTAGTGAGCATCGGCACTGGGCAGCTCCCCCCAGCCACCGGGGCACTCGTTCTTTCACTGAAGGTGAGCCAGCTCTCATGGACACTCTGCCTTCTCCATGGGGCTCCTACAAGGTTAGAGATCTGCCTGGGGGAGGTCTGAGGACTGACGGACCCAGTCATTCCCCAAGATGCTTGGGTGGATTCCTTTTGGGGCAGATGGATCTTGTGAGAGGAGGCCCGACAGCATACTCCTGGGGACCTGCTGTTTTGTGCATCATTGCCATGTAACCAACTACCTCAACCCAGAGAGGCTTAAAACAAGACCCTTTTCAGGTCCTGGCGGTCAGCCAGGCCGTTGTCCTTCCCCTGTTGTTGACTTAGGTGCTGGGATGGCTGGAAGGTCCCCCCATGGCCTCCCTTCCGTGACTGGCACTTAGCTGGATCTCCTGGGTTGGGACCTCTGTCTACCATGTGGCTGCTTGGGCTTCCTCACAGCGGGGCCTCCAAGAGAGTGCCCCAAGTTTCCTTGTTGCTTCATTGGGCTAGAGCTGAGAAATCCCAGGAGACTGCTTCTGCCACCAATGATGCATGTTTCCCTCTATTGATCAAAGCAGGCACAGGGCCAGCCCAAAGCTGGCGATCTTTGGAGCCTTTACCACCTAAATCATTCACTGACCATGACTTTGAGTATAAGCACTGATTGGCACTCAGCCCTGGGGCTGGATCCTGCAGACGATGCAGAGAGATAGGAGGTGGATGGATGTCCTCTGTCTCTACCCCATCCTCAAAAATCAGACTCATCTTGAGGGGTCTCTGATGGGACAGGTTGGACTAGATGGTCTCCCCATCTCCTTCTGGCCCTACCTGCCTTTGGAGTTGACATTCACAACATTCCTCCCCCTTCACTCTGCCAAACACACTCCTACCCACAACTGCTGGTCAGAGTATGGAGGTCTGGCCCAGACTCAGCCAGGGACCAGCAAATGCCTGGGAGTAGCCTGCCGGACTGGATAAGCTGGGAAAGCTGAGAGGGGGCAGAGGGGCCCGAGGGGCTAAAATGCAGGGGATGAAGGTCTCACTGGCTCCCCTGGGCTTAGCGCCATCGAATAGGCTGGAGAAAGTGGGCTCACTTCAGTGCTTTGCCCCCTGGATTTGGGCCTTGTAGGAGGTCTAGCATTTTTCTTTTCTTTTTTTTTAACCCAGAGACCACATCAATGTCACAGAGCCCAAGTCAGAACCCAGCGCGAAGAGCTTGGAGTGAAAGCCAAGGGCCACACCAGGGGTGGTGAGGGAGTGCGGGGAACTTCCCCCAGCCCCAGCCCAGCCATTGGGTTAGTTACTGGAAGGACCGGTTTGAAGCCAGCTCTGGACTTCTAAGTCCCAGAGACCATAACCTTGCCCTAGGGGGCTTGCAACATCAGTGACCCTCAGCCCACTGTAAGGTAGGGCCCCGCCAGCACTCTTCCGTACACAACCTCCCACCTCCGTGCACCTGTTCCCACTGCGCCCTTCACAGCCCCTCAGCTCACGGAGAGCCGCCCCCGGCTCCAGGGCTTGGCACGTGTCCTCCTTTCTCCCTGAAGCCTTTCCAGCCTGAAGTGACACCTCCCTGCTCTGAGCAACCCCCTCTTCAGGCTAATCAGTGGAGTCCCGCTTTGGGATGACTCTTCCCCTTACCAGCTGCCTGGGTGTGAACTCTGGGTGACCACCTGTGGCAACTTAGGTCACCTGTGATGGCTCAGTTTCCTCACCTGTAAAATGGGGATAACACTACCGCTCACCTCGTGGTGGCTGGGAAGATTACAGGACCCAGTACGCACCAGTCCGGGCACGCGGTAAGCCCTAAGTACACGGAAGCCGGCAACAACTACATCGCTGTTGCCTCCTGCGGGCTGCGCAGGGCTGCGCACGGCGTCAGGCACAGGGGAGGGATGACACCAAATCCGGCTTCCCCAGGGCTGGAAATCAGAGCGCCGCCGCCTGCGAGCGGGCAGGACCCAACGAGAACCCGCCTCCTCCTGCAGCGAGCGCCCCCTGCTGGCCACAGGTCTCGGGTCGCCGGCGCTGGCTGCCGTAGCTCCTGCGGCCCCGGGGACCCCGGGCGGGTGTGAAAGCGAGGCGCTGCGGGAGTAGCTTTGCCCACCTTTGCACGTAGCTTAGTCATTTTCCGGAGACGGGCTGGCTGGAGGAGGCCCTCCCGGCAAGGCTGTGAGAAGCCTGGCTCCCTTGCCCAAACGACCACTGACATTTGGCAATTCCAACCCTTCATCCCGCTCAGCAAACAACAAATAACCGAGGTCTTACCTGTGTCCAGGCCGCCTTCACCTCGCTCTTACGCCCTCAGGCTGCTGCCTAGTCCCACCGCCACCCTCTGGAACTGGGCTCTGAGCCGGCCACTCGCTGGCTTAAGATCTTTCGGATCTTCTGCTCTCCCCACCGGCTAGGCCTCTTTACCTGATAGGTTCCCTCCCCTCCTTCTCCTCCTCCTCCTCCTCCTGGCCTCAACTGACTCCTCACATTTGAGGAGTGGGGGATTACATACCAGGGACCCTCATACCTGCCCACAAGCTAGAATCACCTGGGGGGCTATGGAAAAACCCTAGTGTCCAGCCCACCCCTTACCACCTGAATCCAACCTGCTGGGCTGGGGCCTATATCCGTGGGGTTTTCCACTCCCCCCCAGGTTATTCAAATATGCAGGCAGGGTTGAGAGCCTCCCCTTCTCACATGCTGGAGGCACCCTGCGCATGGGGGGCGAGAGGCAGAGCTCTTTTGCGCAGGGTTAGAGCTCCAGTTCCTAGCCCTATGCCGTGTATCTGTTAGGTGCTGATGAAACAATTGTTTCATGGATGAACAAGATCCACTCTTGGCAGGCCAGGCTCTGTACTGCCTCACCAGTCCCACCTCCCAGCTCAAAGGACTGTGCTTTCTACTTGCCTCTCCCACATGTGGTTCCTGGGTCCTACAGTCCTCCAGGGCTCCTCTGAAATACCCCTTCCTCTGGGAAGCTGTCCCTGATTCCCAGCTGACCTCAATGCCCTTGCCCTGCTCCTGCAGCCCCACCCCCAGACCTTTCCCACCTGCAGCTCATCACCTGGGAGTCAGCTGTGACTCCCCTTCTCCCAGGAGGATGTAAGTCCCTGCTGTCTTTTCTGTACCTACCCCTAGTGCCTAAATTGGTTGGCTGAGTGATTTCAGACCCAGATATTTTTTATCTCTTCAGGAGACTTTGGCCTGGGCCCAGACCAGTCTCAACAGTTCTAAAGGGGAGCACCTGGGAGGCTCAGATGGTTGGGCATCCGCCTTTGGCTCAGGTCATGATCCTGGGGTCCTGGGATTGAGCCCCACGTCCCGGAGCTCCCTGCTCAGCGGGGAGTCTGCCTCTCCCTCTCCCTTTGCACCTCCCCCTTGCTCTGCACTCTCTCTCTCTCAAATAAATAAAATCTTAAAAAAAAATTTTTTTAAAGGCTCTAAATGTGAGGGCCTAGTGAATTTGGGATCCGACAATGCGCCCTTTGCCGGAACTGTGTGACCTCCAGGGGGCGTAGGGATGATGTGGTCCGAAGTAGCGAAGACTTTGGGAATAGTTCTCCAGGACAGGCAAGCAGAGAATGCACCTGTACTCACAGCAGGGCCTGCTCCCGCCTCTCTCCAGGATAGTAAATGGAGTTGAATTGTGTTCCCCTAAAAGATGTGGAAGTCCTAAGCCCTGGTACCTGTGAATGTAGCCTTATTAGGAAATTGGGTGTTTGCAGATACAAGTGCATTAAGACGAGGTCATCCTGGGTAAAGGTGGAGCCTAATCCAACGTCTGGGATCTTTGTAACAACACAGATACGCAGAGGAAGATGGTTGTGTGAAGACAGATGCTCAAGGGGGCTAACAGCTTCTGGAAAGGCCAGAGGTTGCTTCTTGATGGCTGGGTAGGGTGGGGAAGGCAGAAGCCATCTCAAAAAAAGGAGTGGCAAACTAAGAAGGAATCGATTTCTGAAAGTGAGCACAAGGCAAACAAATGCTCAGGAACTCGAGACGCCTGCCTGGCAGAGAAAGGTCCTGGAAAGGGTTGAGAATAGGGTTGCCACAGATGCCCGGTTACATGTGAATTTCGGATATGCAATGGATAATTCTTAAGTATCGCATGGGACATGTTTAAACTGAAAAGTTATCTGAAATTCACATTTAATTGGACATCCTGTATTTTTATCTGCAGGATCTGGCCACTAAGGAGGGGAAAAGTCACATTAGGAAGATGGAGGGACCAGAGATCCAGGACAACGAATTCCCAGTGCTGGGAAGGGACTTGCCCACGAGCCCAGGAGGCCACAGAAATCCACCGAGGGGGGAGCTGCCTGCCTCAGGCTGACCCACCACCCAAGGGCCTGCGTGGGGACATGGAGGGACCTGGTCATGCCTGTCCTGGGGGTCTGGGCTGACAGGGAGAGCAGACTCCTCTCCAGGTTCTGGGCCTGGACCACCTGTGAATCCCCTCCCCACCCCTGGAATCCCATAGTAAGAGGAAGGGGCAGACCAAGGGCAGAAAGCTGGGGGTCTGGGCCTCTCTACCTCTCTACCTCGATGCTCCTGGGCTTAGCAGGACTAGTGCTGTCAGGTCGGTCTGAAACCAGGTTTGAGGGAAGGACTTGGGCCCGTGACCCAGGGGAGTCACAGTGGCGGACATGGAGAAAGATGGCCCTGGAGCTTCATTAGAGTGACCAGAACAAGGTGAGGCCCCCGGCAGGCCCTTGCTGGGAAAGGGGACGTGGTTGCGGTGAAGATAAGCTCTGCGGGTGGACATGTTGGTGTTACCAGGGCCTCTGGGATCCCCATCTCCTCTCCTAGGGACAGTGGGCCAAAATGAGGGTCTGCGGGGTGACTCCCTGCTCCTGGAGGACAGCACCAGCCACCCTGGGATGCTGGGTGGGGCCTGCTCTTCCTAAGAAGCTGGTGTGTGCCCAGGAGCCCTGGAACCAGGTCTCCCCTCTTCCGCCCTCCCTCCCTCAACCACAGAAACTCACCATCAAGTCAGGCAGGAAAAGCAAACTGTTTATTTACACCTTGGTCTGTACATTAGAGTTCCTGAAGGAGCCTGCCTCTGAGAGCCTGCTCTTTTTTGGCTAGAAGCAGGTAGTGGGCAGAGAGCTCGAGGCCCCAGGGAAAAGCTTTGGGCCTTCCCCCTCCCCCTTCCCCTGGGGGTGGATGTCTTGCCCCAGAGCCAGAGCTAAGCCTGCTTCCAGATGGAGGCTCCTGGGGTGAGACTCAGGGAGAATCCCACAGAGTCAAAGCTCGTCTAACCAACCCTCGGGCACGAGGCCACATGTGCACCTTATCCAGTCTGGGCCCCAGGAACCTAGCCAAGAGAGCAGGAAGAGCTGGGATGAGGGAGCTGGCAGGCCACGAGCGAGTCCTCAACAAGGTGGGTCCCCCCGGCAGTGCAGCCAGCAGCCCGGCAGCGGGGGGATTAATGGCACTCGGGTCTGAGCACCTTGGGCAGAGGAGGAAGAGCTCGGCTGTTGTTAGTGACCGGCCAGAGCAGCAGCCAGACACCTCTTCTTTCTGCCCACTTGGAGTCCAAGGCTGTTCGAGACACCAGGCAGCCATGATCCTGAAGGCGGCCCAATGCCAAGCACTGGGAGACCCCCTGTGGGAGTCTCCCTGCCCTGGGGCCAGGGGCGCTGCTGCAGACCCATAATATCCCTGCCCGAGCCGGGCCCGCAGAGAGGAAGGGGTGCCCTGCTTTCTAGAAATACTGACACCAATACAGGAAGAGGTTTGGGGGAGAAGGTGCGTTACACAAAGTTACCCTTTTCTGGTGTGCAAGGCTTCTAAACTAGTGGCGGGCCGCACGGGGGTGCAGGGGGTGGAGGCGGTAAGTGGGCCCAAGCCCTCGAAGCTAAGACCATAATGAAAAGAGTTCTGTACAAAGTTACCGAGTCTGCAGGGTGGAGCGAGCAGAGGGGAAGGCTGAGCCTCTCAGAGTGGATCAGCGTGCGGAGGGCAGCAGGGGGCCTGGCCCAGGAGCACTCCGGGCGCCATGGAGGCACTATGTACACATTTACAGGGCTTGGGAAGGACCAGAGGAAAAGAGAGGATGTAGAAAAGGGGCAGTGGGGACATGGGAACTCCTGTACAGTGGCGACAGGGGAGAAAAAAGGCACAAGGACAACGACCCCAAACCATGCAGACAAAACAAGGCCTGTGCAGCACAGCAAAGCAGTGGGGCCTGGCAGGCGGTGAGGTTTCCCCCAACCCAGGGGCCCGGCAGGAGGCGAAGCCCTATCCCCTGACCCCGGGGCCCAACAGAAGGTGCGGTCTCCTCCTCCCCAGGGGCCCGGCAGAAGGCGCAGTCTCCCCCAGGCAGCGGGCTGCATGGGCAGCCATGGCCGTGCCATTCTCAGCCACCCTCAGCTCAGGGCAGATAGCCCTCCCCCACAGTCCCGGGGAGAGAGGAGGAGCCTACAAGATCGGAGTGACATACGACATCACACTTCACCAGGGTCTACGCTTTTAGAAGCCTTTCCAGAAGGCGGCCGATTTTCTCAGGTAGGCAGCAGGGTGTGGCAGAAGGGCCTTAGAGCTGTTCTGCCACGAGGCTAGGGCAGGCCCAGAAGGTCCCTAAGGTCAGCGGGTCAAGGGAAGGAACCTGAAGTCACCTGGGGGGTATGTGGCCCCTCTGGCTTACGGCCCCCTCAGCAGGCACGGCCGGGGGTGATGCCAGCACTTTAGTCCTCAACCTAATACCCTCCCCAGCGCTTTCAGAGAGTCACTGTGGACCTGCGAGGCAAACAGTCATTTCCTTGGCATGGTGACCATCCCCAAACTTCCCTGGCTTTTAGGTTTAAATTTGCTAATGCATTGAACACACAGAGCCACAGAGCACAAAAAGTGGCTTAATTCCTCCCTGAGCCACCAGGCCCCACTGGCCTCTGCAGGTTTCTGCTGGTTATGAAGCCCCTTATTGGAACGGAAGCATCTATACCCCCTGACTGCCAGACCTGACGGGGTCAGGAACCAGACTTGCCAGCAGACGAGGGCCCCAGGGCCTCCAGAACATAGGCCGGGATGCTGGTTTGGCTACTAACAGTGGGAGAGCTGGGGGGGATGCTCGTCCACCCAGCCTGAAAACGGATCAGAGGAAAACCCCACAAAGCCGGTGAGTGTCCCCTCCTGCTTGGCTGTGCAAGTAGAGGACTGTTTCTGGGGCTGCCTTCAGGGTTACAGCCCTCCCCGACCCCTGACTCCAGAATGGGCTCGTGCGCAATTCCGTAGGCACCAGGCAGACACCTGCCCACTCAGGTTTGCTTACCCCCAGGCTGTGGAAAACAGCTGGATATGTCAGTTCCTGAAGGCATCTGGCCTCCCATCCTGGGGTGAGGGATCTGCTCACTTCTCACTACCCATCAAAGCCACTACCGACACCCCCACTGTTAAGGTAGCACCTGGATTAACAAACCCTACAACCAGTTCCACCCGTTTTCTTCACCCCTGACGCAGAACATTCTAGTCTCCACCTTGGGCTACACATCAGCATGGCCTGGGGAGCTCTTTAAATATCTGGATGCCTGGGCCACACCCACGCCAATTAAATTGGAATCTTGGGGTGGGGCCGTGGCCGGTTCAGCCCAGTCAGCAGAATTTCGAAAATCTTCCCAGGTTATCCCATCCCACTGCGCAGCCCAAGCTGAAAACCACTGTTTCCGGTCCAAGTGCTTTGGGTGGTTCTTAGGCTCTGTTTTTATAATAAGTGAGAAATAAAGTCAAAATAAAGGAATTTCCCTCTGACAATTCTCAAAGAATCTACAAGCTTAAAATAATATGTCTAACTTGGCCAATTCAAATTTTAAAATATGTAGTTTTTTTTTTTTACTAGAACTTTATAAAGCTCACTCACTGATTCTGCAAATTGTTTGGCTTCCCGTTGAATTAAGGATAGTCAAGTGCTGTGTGAAATGTGGGTCTGTTGCAGGACCCCCTCCGGGTGCCCCCAAAACACCTCACAACTTCGGAAGAGTTACTACTAATCCCTACTTGGTAGAGTTGCCTCGTTTAGCAAAAACAAACAAACAAACAAAAACAAATCAAAACAAATCACACCTCGGGCACTCAGTTAAGTTACAATCATCTGGGGAGTTCTTCAAACATTCCAATAGCCGAGCCACACTCCACACCAATGACACTGGAACCTCTGGGGGTTCGGCCCAGGTTATCAGATTTTTAAAATCTCTCCATTTCAGATGTGTCCCAAGTACTGCGTGGAACAGAACAACTCCTGGGAGTTCTGTTCGCCTGAAATGCACACCAAGCGGGGCATTGTGGGTACTACCTGGCAGCTGCAGCGGACCTCCCAACTAGACAACAGAAAAAGGAGGGGGCAGCCCAGGAGGGGAGCGGGGTCTGCCGCACCTGCTCCCAGAGTTAGTACCTCTGGGAACCCTCGCTGGGGCCCATGGGCCGGGACCCTGGGGCATGGACCTCCCGTGGACTAGCTCTCATGCGTGGAAGAGCACTTAGAAACACCAACTGGAATGACAGCCTAGGTTTCATAAGACAACTTTGGCTGAAGAAGGTTGGATGGGTGACGCCTGGGTGAAGATGTGGAGTTTAGCCTCACTTTAAAGTCGACCCTCTTCCAGAGACCCCATGCCCAGCACCAGGACGGTCCCTAGGGGCCTTTCAGATTCAGGCTTCCTCAGGGAGGCCACTCCCGAGCGCCCCCTTCAGGAAGGGGGCAGCAAAACATTGCAAGTTGATGGCTTTCCACCCCCTTTTCCAAAAGCAGAAATCCCCATCCCCATAGTGACTGTGTAATCAGGCCTCTGGGGCCTTCTCTGGAATTCTGTATCAGTGCAGCTAAAGGGCACAGAAAGTTTTACATATAAAATGCTCACCCTGGGGCGAGTCCTGCACGCACCAGGACCTTGATGTGGCTGGCCTCCCTAGGACTCCTTCCAGTGGAAAATCCAGACTAAAGCCAAGTCATGATATGTCTTCTTTCCTTTCCTTTAGTTGGGGACCATTCCCGCCTCTTAGCAAATTCTCAAGAGACCCACTCCTCCTGCTTTCTACTGCTGCTGCTGCTTCTCAGACGCCTGGTGGTGCCCAAGGACACCAGTGTCCTACGGGCTTCAGAGACTCTCAGAAGACCAAATGCCCTAGTCTTCTTGGGGTGGGTGACCCCAAAGTCCTGAATCAGACCAACGCAGCCCCATTATCTGTGGCGTGAAACAAAGCCCACACATGGGCTTAGAGAGAAACCACACGATCCAACAGCAGCAGAAGCTGACCAGCACAGAGTGAAGACCGATCCTGCCTTTGTGAACAGGAAACATTCATTCCCCCAGTCCCCAAGCCCCTCTCCACCCTCTACTGTCCTCTCTTCTCTGCAAACACCCCTCAAGGCCCCTCCCCAACATGCCCAGACTTTCCTTTTTCCACCAGAATTGCTGAAGACAACAAGAAACTGCAGGGTAAAAAATAAGACCATACATATTTATACATACTCAGATTAAGGAAACGAATCACAAGCCATGTACCACTGAGACAAATGGGAAAACTCAAAGTACCCTATCTACTCCCAGCTGCCCAAAAGATCGCATTAAAAATCCAGAGGGTGCATTTCCCCCACGTGCCACTGAGGATGGAAGGCTAATGTTTCCATACAACGTCCAACCATGTCTCTCACCAGCACACCTCGCGGGGCTGAGAACGGAATGCAAGAGTGTTTCTAAAAGCTGGGACCCGGGTGGGGGGTGGGGGTGGGGGATACCCAGCTGAGCCAAGCCCAGAGCTCAGAATCCCCAGGCCTTGTGGAGACCAGGGAGCTGGGCAGCAAGGAAGGCCCACTCCCCGCCCACCGACGCCATGGAAACAGTCCCTCCGTGCTTCGCTTTTCCTAAGATGCAGCAGCGGGAAGGAAACAACGGGTGTGAGCGTGCTCCTCCCTGAAAAGCAGGGCTCTGGATGCCCCATGCCAACACGTACTGTAGACCCCCTCCAGTGTCCCCCGGCTCCTTCCTTTGAATCCCTTCATTGTACACCCAAGTTAAATGCTGCTAATTTTTCACGGTCTTAAAAATAAAACAGAAAGAGGTAGGTAAGTGGGGATGGGGGAGTGTACAGGGAACTCTAAAAATACCAAGAACTCTTGGAATGAAGGTCGCCCCACGCTAGCTGGGCCTCTGCAGGCCTGAGTCCTTTGGACACACCGTGCCCAAGGATCTCGGGGGCTGCCAGCTGGGGAAGGGGCTCTGGGAGGGCCTGAGCACCTAGGCTTCAAAGGTGGTCAAAGGTTGGGGAGGATGTAGCCGTCGGGCATTTGAGTTCCTGAAAAAGATCAGACATCGGCTCCCACTCCCGGAGGGAATGGGGACTGGTGTGAAAGAGCCTATCTCACTAGAGCATGTTTTAATCCTCCTCCCCAGAGGTAGAATCATTTTTGTCCAGTATCTGAGACGCCATCTTCCAGTTCTTGTTCTTACAGTAACTCCCGATCGCAGACATTGCCCCTCCCACATCCAGGACCATCTGCCCCTGCAGACAGGCCACAGAATGAGGGGACAGGAAGGGCACAGATGTCATCCACACCCATGGCCCCACGCTTACCCCTTGCTGCGTGCACGGCTTCCCCCACATACACACCAGTACACATGACGTGGTGGCCGGAGATACATTTACAGTGTGTGTGTGTGTGTGTGTGTGTGTGTGTGTGTGTGTCTGTGCGCGCGCATGCGCGTGCGTGTGTGGCCCGGCTTGGGCTGCATCCCCAAGCAGGGTCTGCCCCTTGCTCCCAGGGTCCGGGGGTCTGAGTCCCCAAGGCCGCTCTGCAGCCAGCCCTTGTCTCAGTGTTTGATCTCAAGGATGGAGGGGTTGTGGTCCAGGATGGCGAGGATTATCTTGTCCATGTACTGCCTCAGCCGGAAGTTGATCTCCTCCTGCTCCTTCAGGGCTTCCATGAGCTGGAGGGAATGGGAGACGCAGGTCAGAGACCAGGCCTGGGCTCTGGTGCAGAGGTAGCTGATTGCCAGCTTGCATGCGAGCCAGTGCCCGACGACCGAGGGGCTCAGGATACTCTGGGCAAGGCAGGCCCCAGGACCAACCTTGGCACTCAGCCGCCGGAACTGGCTAAAGCAGCAGCCGCTCACACCTGAGGAGTGTGAGCTGTGTACCTGCCCAGGCCCCAACCCCAGGTGGTCTGTGGAGGGACCCAAGTGGGACAGACTGAGGACACTGGCCAAAGACATTTATGATCAAGAACGACATCCCAAGTCCCAGAGCCCTAAGACTCCTACGGCTTCTCGCCATTTCCTCTACCTGAAATGGCCCTGTCACCACCCCAGCCCCGCCTGTGTGGGTTCGTCCATTCCTGATGTGTCCTTTAGGAGAAAATGCTGGTTCTGCCCCCAGGCGGGAGCCCCCTGAGACTAGGGATCAGCTCTTAGCTCTATGTCCCAAGCACGGGGTAAGGCAGTTTAGGGACTTCTTCCAATTGATGTTAAAATGTAACCGGGGCATTCTGGAGGCCTGGGCCTTCATAACCGCACCCTAGTAGGGCAGAAAGGTTGGACTTTGGTTCTGGAGACCTGGGTCCTTCACTCCCAGGCTGGGTGATCTTGTGTCCTAGTTCCCCAATCTGCAACATGGAAGCATCCAGAAAGCCTTCCAGTTGTCAGAAGATACAGACAGGCAGGTGCTCAGGAAAAGCTAGGGTCCTTCCCCTCTTGGCTTGAGGGAGAGGAGTTCTAGCCTCTCCACACTACCTGTTGATGGAAGCAAGCATGCTGATCCAGGGGCAGGCTTCTGGTGGAGCAAAGACTCAAACTCCACTCTGTTCCCAAACCCTGGCTTCTCCAGCACGTGCAGGACATCAGAACTGACGCAGCTCCACCTACAGGCTCTGGGCTGCTTTTCCTGCTCGGGGTGGCCTGGGGCTTATCACAGCACACAGGAACGGGACAGGACTCACAGAGGAGGGGCTGAGGAGCCAAAGGAAGAACGAATGGGCACATTACCTCATCACGAGAGGCTGTGTCTATTTCTGCAGCCAGAGACTGGGCTTTGGTCTGGGTGGCAAAGAGGTTCTTTGCTTCATAGAGGCTGAGGCTCAAGATCTGTCCATTCAAGTCATCATTCTGATCCCGCAGCTTATGATTCTCCTGTGCAGGAGGACAAAGGCAACATCAGCTCCAAGAAGCATCCAGAACCCACCAGAACCCATTTCTTGGCACTCACTGTCTCCTGACTGCTACCAGTACCCTCCCCTCATGTGTGTCATGGCCAGCTCAAGAACCCTATACATGATGCAGCCTCTGCCAGGCTTAGGGTGGAGGTCTGGATCTTGGGAGGTCATAGGGTCCTGAGGAGGAGTTATAGGCTTGCTCGGGGGAACTACGTTTCCAGACAGGGGCAGGGCTCCTGTCTACACTTCCTCCCTGGGGGAGAATGAGCCAGAAGAGGAGCTCCTCTTGCCCCACATGGGGACATGGCCCACCGGGTGGCTCCTTTAACAACAGCGGCCCTCTGTAAAGAGTGAGGCTCTGAGGTCTCTGGGCCAGCAGGCTGGATCTAGGCTCCTTCCGTAGCTAGGTTCAGGAATCCTGCTCCGGGAGAACTCTTTCCAGGGGCACCTTTCCTCCTGAGTGCAGGTGGCCCCACTATGCCTTGCCCAGACCCCATGGGCTGGCACCACATGCTAGCATTTGCCCCAAGTCTCCTAAGTGCTCACACCTGGGACTTTGGACATCCTGTCATGAACGAGGAAGGGCTGGGGTTTTAGGATTGCTGTGGGGTGCACCAGGTAAGGCTGACTCAGGGGTGTAACTTAGAGCAGTTCCCTACCCCCAGGGTCAGGCTGCTGAGTGGGGGCTTCACTTACCAGCACACCCTCGCTTGGTCTCTGCCCCCCACTGATCCCACTTCCCCCAGCTGGTCTCCGATCATAAGACCACTCCCGGGAGTTATTTGAAATGGAACCCTGGGCTCGGGGTCTGCTTCTGGGAGAAGCCAACACAGCAAGACACCAATCCGTAACTGGGTAAAGTCTCACTTTCCCCCCATCACCAAGGATAGCAGAGTGGTGTCCAAGGAAAGGCCCTGGCGTTTGCATGAGACGCAGCCGGGAGGGAAGCTGCCTTGCTGAGCAGCGAGTTGGCCTGAGCAGCCCTGCCAGCCGGGGGAAGGCGGTGCCACAGCTCTCGGCCCCTCTGGGGAGACCCACCCCACGGGGATGGAAGGCTGCCTGGTGCCCACCTGCTTGAGCCGCTTGACCTCATGCTCCAGCTCCACCTCGCGGGCCCTGGCACTGAACTCGCCCAGGCTGGAGGACGAGCTGCGACCCCTGCCTGGTCGCTCGCAGTCCAGCTTGTACATCTGCAGGTGCTCCAGCTCCTTCCGCAAGTCCTCGATGAGCTGTGTGGGAGACAGGCAGGTTGGCGGTGGCAGGGCTGTCGGGAGGGAGCCCTGGTATTCCCCACCGCCACCCCCCAACCCCGGCCCGGGACCCACCTCCTGCGTCGCCTCCCGTTCCTTTTGAAACTCTAGGCGGTTCTGCCGCAGCTTGTCCATCATGCGCTTGTACAGGTCAGTCTCATCCTTGAGCCGCAGGCTCGTGTCCTCCAGCCGGTCGGACATGCGCTGCCGCTCCTGGAGTGGGGGGTAGGTTGTGGGGAGGGTGACCGGGTCAGGGCAGAGCAGTCCCAGAGAGGTTCCCTATGCCCTGGGGACTCAGTGGGCATCTGTGTCAGCCGCAGGCACAGAGCCCTTGGAGTCACGGCTTAAAGAAATAGCCAGGGGGTGCCTGGGTGGCTCAGTGGGTTAAGCCTCTGCCTTCGGTTCAGGTCATGATCTCAGGGTCCTGGAATCGAGCCCCGCATCAGGCTCTCTGCTCGGCAGGGAGCCTGCTTCTCTCTCTCCCTCTGTCTGCCTCTCTGCCTATTTGTGATCTCTGTCAAATAAATAAATAGAATCTTAAAAAGAAAGAAAGAAAGAAAGAAAGAAAGAAACAAACAAACAAACAGCCAGGTCCCTTAGGATTCTAGAAACACAGCTGAAAAAATGCCAGGCCGCTGACATCCTTCAGTGGTGGCAGAAGAAACCTGAATCAGGGTGGCCAAACAGAAGCTAATCTCCTTCTCTCTTTTTTACTATTTATTACATTCACTCTAAAAAATAAACCTGGAGGGCACCTGGGGGCGCTCAGTGGGTTAAAGCCTCTGCCTTTGGCTCAGATCGTGATCTCAGGGTCCTGGGATTGAGCCCCGAATCGGGCTCTCTGCTCGGCAGGGAGCCTGCCCACCCCACCCCGCCCCGGCTCTCTGCCTGCCTCTCTGCCTACTTGTGATCTCTGTCAAATAAATAAACAAACAAACAAACAAATAAATAAATCTTAAAAAAAAAAACCCTTGGAAAATCAAAAATATAGAAAGATAAATTACTATACATATTTTATTGCCTGTTGTTGCTGCTGTTAGGACAATTCTGTTAGAATTCCAGAAACTAGCAACTGAAGGCCTTTGTGGCCAACATTGCCTCTCTGGGGATTCAGCTCAAGAAGGGGCACCTGGGTGGCTCAGTTGTTAAGTGTTAAGCGTCTGCCTTCAGCTCAGGTCCCAGGGTCCTAGGATCGAGTCCCGAGTCAGGCTCCTTGCTCAACGGGAAGCCTGCTTCTCCCTCTCCCTCTGCCCCTGCTTGTGTTCCCTCTCTCGCTGTGTCTCTCTCTCTCTGTCATACAAAATAAATAAAATCTTAAAAAGAACAATAAAAGACCCAAGTCTGAGACACCCAGACCTGCCGCTCACCTCGTCCAGCTTCTCCGTCTGTGCCTTGAGCCGGGTCACTGTTGTTCTGAGCTCAGCATTTTCCTCCTCTAGCTGCTGCACCCTGGGGAAAGGAGAGGGGCTTAGAATAGATCAACAATTGGCAGTGATTCCCTGCTGCCTGGACGAGGGAAGGTACCAGAAAGCAACAGAGAGCAAGTAAGAGCTTCCTGTCACCCAAGGCAAATGGTAAAGACACTGAATGACCATCCTTATGTTTTTGATAAAAGAAAACACTCATCTGTGAGTAAGAACACAGGATTCTTTCTGCATGTGTCCTCAGCCTGAAACAACACAGAAGATGCTTTTCTGCTAAACAGAGAGAAAGTCCTCCTGTGGCTGGCTGTGGCCGGGCCTTCCTGTTAGAACTCACACTCAGAGAGGAACAGTATTTGCTTGTCTTTCTCCCCCTGGCATTGCCTCCCAGGCTCTTTGCTCGGCTTGCCAGCAGCTGCCTCCGCATACCCACAGACATAGATTCTGACGGTCGTAATCCTCTGTGTCAGTGTTCATGGGGGGCCATGCTAACAGGATTCCACGGGGAGACACAGCCCAGGTACTCAGGTCATCATAATGACCTGAGAAGGGGGCCCGAAGTTGTTATGTCAATGGCAACGGAACAGGGAGGGGTCATTTCTGCCACTGATCCCTACAGAACATTCCCTCTCCTTTGCACTTGTTCCTTCTTTCCTGGAGCAATGGCTTCCAGGTCTCCACTGCCCTCCGGGCTCCCCAGGGCTCCCTAGGAGCACAGGGGCAGGCATCCTCTCTGCCAGGGATCCAGGGGGCCTCCAGGGGGCCTCACCAGCCTGACTCATTAGTGAGGGCCACGGCGCCCTGACTCACCTGCCTTCAGGTCACTCTGGTGGGCCGGGAGGGAGGGATGAGAGATGGGGAAACAGAGGCCCAGGAAAGGACATGGTAGTCCAAAGTCATGGAGCTAAAGAGTGACCAACCCAGATTCCCAGGTCATTACTCCTCTCTCTCTACCAGCCTCAGCTTCCAGCAGCTATCCCTGCAGCTCAGAAGCCCCGAGGAAACCAGGCCCTGCTTTTCCATTCACCTTGGCCCCTGGGGCCCAGGGTCAATGCACCCAAGTGTTCAGGGTCAGGGAGAATCTGACAGCAGGGGGAGCTCCGAGCCTAGACATCAGACCCAGCCCAGGACGAAGGGAAAGACCACAGTTTTTCCACCTATTGTCTTGATAGACTTGTGCTGTTTCCAGTTGTACCTGGTGTGAACAGTGGGACTACAAAGGTTCTGTTATGTACTTCCCGGGAAACATGTCCAGGTGCTCAGCTATCAAGAGGAGAACTGTCAGAACAGGGAGATTCCTTTCAGGCTCTGTGTCTTTCAGGCTCTGTGTTCAGATCTCCATGATGGGAATAGTGCCTACCCCAGGCCTGAGCGAGGACTGGAGGGTGCGTCGGAGAAAGGAGGGCTCTGGGGAGAGGCCCTGTCCCTCGTGCCAGCCTGCTCCAGGCAGGGGCCCACCTGGTGTTGAGCAGCTCGATCTCCGTGCTCTTCTCCCTCTCCAGCTTGCTGTAGGCCTCGCGGTGCCGCCGTGCCTCCTCCTCCAGGGCCTGCTCGGCCATGGTCTCCTGATCCTTCACCATCTCCTCCAGCTCGTGCACCCTGCGGAGGGGAGCACACAGTCTGGTCCAGCGCCAGCTCTCATGGCTGCTGTCTTCCCACCCCAACCTTGGCTGTGACTCTGGGAGCCCCTGGCCCCAAGACCCCGGCTCAGTAACAGCCCCACTGTGGGAAGTGGCGGCCTATTTTCCAGGCCTGGGGGTTGGCAGCTTCGCTGACATGACTTTGGGACACCACATCACAGAAGGGGAGGTGGACAGGCCAAGTTCACCACCCAGGGGAGGAGCTGGCGGTTGGTCCAGAGGGGAGCAAGGCCGCACGGGGAAGGTGGCATTCCCAGGCCAGGCATGGGGAATTATGGCAGGCCTCGCCCTGGCTGCATGAAGCAGCCCCCGGGACCCCTGCTTCTCTTTCTGCCCTCCTCCTTCCTGGCCACTGCCCTCTGAAGAGCAAGTCAGTGACTGGCTGCCTTGATTCCAAAAACAGGCAAGTCTTTCGATAGTGGCCCTGAGTGTGCCAGACCCAGGAAAGGGCTGGGTCCCACTGGCAGCCTAGCTAATGGAGCAGTCTAGCATACATTTCACTGGTAATAGTTCCTCCAGGAGGCTGACCTTCTGGGGTGTCTAGGAGAACCCATCTTTGGACCCTACAAGGTTGAGGACCAGAGCCCCGCTGAGGATCATTTTACCAAGTGTCATGCCATTCTGTGAGGACCACTACACTCTACATGTGCTACCTCGCTGCAGTCACGGTGAGTGGGCCTCCGTCGGGGGGGCGGGTGGGAGTGAAACCTGGCCCTTCCACCAGCAGCAGGTGCAAACCCCCGACTCACACCAGCCATCTCCCTCCGCACAGCCTATCCCCAGATGGTGGGGGCTGGGGATCAGACTCTCCTCATTGTCGGCCAGAGAAATAGAGTGGATCCCAACTCCTGCCCACCCGGGGCTGCACACCTGGGGGTCAAGGTCAAGCTCCAACCCATTTCCGAGTCCCCAGAGGCCAGTTCTGGGGTACCTGCAGGGGTAGGGCCATATAGCAAGGGGCTGATGCATCACAACATCTAGAGGGGAGAGACAAGACATGCGGGTGACCTCCCCAGCTTTTCTCAGGGTCCCTCACAACAGAGACCAACAACTGCTCCTGAGTCACAGCCAGAGCCCCCTGAGCAAGCTCCCTGCCCCGACCTGTGCACCAGCTGCGTGTTCTCCTGCTTCAGCTTGCTTTTCAGGTCCCCATTGGTCAGGCTGTCATTCTCCAGTTCGGTCACCTTTTTTTCCAGGAAGCTCACCTGCAAAAGGGAGGCAGTGGTGGGGGAGGAGGAGACCCCTGAGCCCACAGGACGGAGCGGCAGAAACCGTGGCACAGATGGTCAGGCCCCCCAAGGGACTGCATATGGAGGGTGGGGAGGGTGTGGGCGTATGTGCCCACATTATCAGGGCTGCCTTCCCTCACCTCCTGCAGCAAGGACAGGGTCTCCGCCTCCCAGGCCCCCAGAGAGCTGTGGGCACGCTCCCCACGACCCCCAGAGAGCACACATGAAGCCCGTCCTCCGGCCTCCCAGGACCCACCTTCTCCGTGATGTCATTGTCACAGGAGTCAATGCTGTCCCGGAACAGGTCCTCAGTGCTGCCATCACTGCTACTGAAGTTGCTGCTGTGCATGAGCTGCCTGTGGGAAGGAGGGAGGCGGGCTACAGAGGCCAGTCCTCTGGGGACTGCAGGGATGAGGGAGGAGCAAGGGGCTGTAGAGGCCACTTCACAGGGTCTTCCTGAGGCCTCCCCCCAAGACTCAATCCCCTCTATCAAATCGGCTCTGCTGCATCCCTGGGACCCTGGGAGAGGGCAGAGGGAAGGAGGCCCACCCAGACTGGGCGGGGCAGTGGGCCGGGTGGGTCTGCAAACAGGAAAACCGTGCCTGGGGAACTCCTGCCGGAGGCAAAACCCAGCTCCTATTCTCCAGGGGCTCCCACTTCCCGCTCCCTGCCAGGCAGCAGCCAGCGTCTCTACCAGCAGGCTCCCCTGCCCCAGCCCTGCTCCCGAGCCAGAGCCCGGGTGCTTACCGCCAGCAGCTCCCAGAGCCCCAGCCCAGTCTGTAGGACAATCTGGATCCTGAGATCCAGAGTGGGATCCTGGAAGTGCCGGGAGGTCAGCTGCACAGGCTGTAACCTGGAGCCATGTGACCAGTTCCAATGGGGCACCTGCTGTCCAATCTCTGTGAGCGGGAGCCCCGGGAGGTGCTGGTCCAGCTGCTGGCCCCAGAGTGTGGAGAGGGCCACCAAGGGCTGGGAAATGGGCTGGGTCTCTCGGGGCATCCCTGCTGTGCCCGCCTGAAGCTGAAACAGCCAGGGGCTGGGGAGAGGCCAACTGGTCCAGCGCCAGAAGGCCCAAAGTGTGGGGCCGGGAGGAGTGCGGCCCTTCTTTTTCAGAAGTAGACCTCTTCCCGCCACTCGGCCTGCACTTCTGGGATTCTTCATTCCCCTCTGGGCACTCAGCTGGCGGCCTTGGCAATAGGAACATAGTTAAGGGAGACAGCATTCAAACCCTCCTCCCAAGGGGGGCCTTACCGTCCGAAGGCTGTGCTAGAGATCTTCCTGTTAGGGCTACAGAGAGAGAGAGAATATATATATAAAGAGAGGATGGTCATTGAACAGAAGGGGCTCCAGCCCACCCCTTACTCTACCTTGCCTGCAAGACCACCGAAGTGCAGTAACAGGAGTCTGTCCCACCCCCAGCAGGGAATTCACCCCGACCTTCCTGTGGCAGAAAAATGCAAGCTCCCCAGGGTCAATCCTCCTCTGACAGTGCTCTCATTGTCCAGACATAGTGGGGCCACCTCGCCTGCAGCTTCCCCTGCTGGGTCCCCCCACCCCGCCCCACCTAGCCCCGGCCTCCCATCCTTCGGCTGGCTCCTGGGGCCCCACCTGTTGGCCTTCAGGTTTTTCAGTCGGGCTTCCAGGTCATTCAGCAGGTTGATTTTCTTGCAACACTGAGAGCAGTAAACATCCAGCAGTTCGCTGTTGTAGGTGTGGCGCATTTTCCTAGGAGTCTGCCCGGCGCTGAATCAGGAGAGAGAAGGAAATCATGCCCTGCTCTCCGATCTGCAGCCTCACCCCATCCTCCTGAGCTTACTTTACCGGATTCCGCAATACCGGTGACCCTAGTGTGTGTGCGTTTAGGGGCAGAGGAAGTAGAAATACAGCAATAGATCTTCCTTCCCTTAATACTCTGAGAAGCCACTGAATGAGAAGCCCATTTCACAGATATGGCAATTGAGAGCTACTGTCAGAGTAAGCAATGACTAGGTGTATATGTCACCTAGAAGGATCCTTCAACCCCAAGGTTCTCCTAGGAAGCAAGACAAAGAAGACCCCCGAGTCTGCAGCCTCCCAGGTGGGTTTATTCTGTTTCCTCCTCAAGATAGAAGGAGGGAGAAGGAACTCTAGATCCCCAACCAGCGTGCAGAGGCAGCACCCCCAAACCCTGGGAGCAGAACCCGTGTAGCTTAGGACTCTGCCCTCTGAACACCCCTGGGACGAGGTTGGGTTGGTTCTACCACTTCTCCTTGTACCCCAAATGCCATTCCAGACCCCGGGGGCCACCTGGAAGACACTGAAGATCCCAGGTCCGAGTAGACGTTGGTCCTGGTCTCGTCATCGGGGCAGGGGCTGCTGGGAGCACAGTCCACGTCGTCCCCCTCCCCATAGTCTTCAAACTGCTCCTCATTGCTGATGAGCGAGGTGGTGGAGTGTGTGGAGAGGTCTGACGTGGTCATGGATGGAGTGTGGCCCAGGGACCTGGGTGTCAGAGAAGGCTGGCCGGTAACACAGCCCTGTCCACAGCCCGTGCTGGAGAAACCCACCAGCCTTCCGGGAGGTCAGTCGGCGCCCCAGAGATCGGAAGCCTGATCGAGTTTTTGCTTTTCAACCTGGTAATACACTTGGGGGACCTCATCCTAAGGGAAACACCTCACCACAGAAACGGTTTCTGCACAAGAGACGTCCAAACCAGAACAGGAGAACACTGCTTACCACCTAATGGGTTCCCTACACTGAGTCACAATAAATTATCATAACGTATATAAAATGTATAAAATGATACACTCTATATTGCTAGTATTAGCACATTAAATGATTAAGTTGCCGTTGCAAAATTAGAATATGGATTAGGAAATTAAATTATCAAATTATAGGTTATCTGTTGAAAGTCTGTAAATAATACTAGCAATAATATGGAAAAATAAGCATGAATTAAAAGTTCCATGTAAAAACTCAAGCTGGAGAAAGTAAAAGGTATTTACAGAATAAGGAAAAGTAGGGCATGGAACTGTTTCTGTGGTCATGGCGCTGGGGGCTGGGTGGTGGGATGAGGACTAGCTCAGTTATTCCCCTCCATTCTCCCGTTCCTACCTTTTTCAGGTTCTGTTTAATTGACCTGGACTCTAATAAGAAATGAAGTTTTTTGTTTTGTTTTAAGAAATGAAGTTTTAAAAGAAATAACCTCGAGCTACCAGGGGAGGCGCTCCTCCCGGTCTACAGAGGGGGCTTCTAGTCCAAAGAAGCCTCGCTGCAAAGAACATGGGTCAGAGACCCTAGGACTCTCAGGGGTTACCCCCACCCCCACCCCCCCGTGGCCTGTGACCGTGTCAGGGGCAGGCTGAGCCCTGCATGCAACCTGAGAAGGAAGAGATCTTCCCTTTAGTTGTTGTGAGGTTGTGTCTGCGTATCATCACCCGTAAGAGATGGTCTCTCCGACTTACTAGGCCTCCACACTCCAAACCAGGCAACCAAGTGGGGTCAGAAGCAGTAATGCTCCCACCCTGCCCTTGAGCGATCCTGGTCTCTCCTTCTCCCAGACATTTTACTAAAACTCTTGGCCGCCCGCCCCACCGCGCCGGCTCGCTGCCTCCTGGTGATTGGTCCCAAAAAACTAGGTGAATGACCAAGTAGCAAATGTTTAGCCAGATGGTCAACAGGTCTGTGGTCCCTGACCAGTTGTCCTCGGTGGCTGGTCACAGTACCGCTCACGGACTGTTCCCAGGACCCAAAATGGACAAACAACTCCAAAGACCCCCGAGAACAGCCTGACTTCCAGACGGGCCCTGCACTGAGAAAATGTATGTAAAATTGTCTTTTTTTTTTTTTTTTAAGGTCAAAACTGATGAAGGATTGATGATTTCATATGCTCAACTGATACCGGCACCCCCTCCCTGCCCAAGACTCCGGGCTGGCCTTGACCACCACCTTCCGGTAATTGGAGCTCCAGACAGACTCACTTGTCCTCTGGCAGGAACAGGCCCCCGAGCCCTCCGTCCTTCTCCCCGGCGACTGACCCCTCCAGGCTCTGGGTGCTCTCCATGGGGCTGTCCATGTCTGACTCGGGGGGGCCCTCGAGTGGGGCCAGTGTCATAGCCTCCTCGTCGTCCTCAGGAAAGAAGCTGGGGTCCCTGGGGAGGAGCTCGCCATCAGCAAAGGTCAGGCCTGGCACCTCGCTGCCCTGGGAAAGACAGAGAGGGACAGAATGAGTGAGACTGGCTCCCTGGGGTCCAGCACACCTCATCAGACCGCAAGGATGTCAGCAGGGCCAGGAACAGCAGAGGGTGGGGGACAGGGAGGCCCAGACCCTAGGACCTTGAGAACAGGAATGCCTGGCAGGTGATTTGTCTGGGACCTCTCACAGTGGCTGCCAGAAGCCCCAGGGACAGCCATCTATGGGGAGGGGGCCAGCTACATTGCTGAGGGCACCTGGACAGCCTCGTCAGGGTCCCCATCATGGTCTGCATAAGCAGCCAAATGGCTTTGTGATGGAGTTAAGGGCAGAGCTGTAATGAATGGCCCTCAAGAATGACAACCCCAACCTAACAGAGCTGGAACAGCATGGAATCTGCCTGCCATGATTCCGGGTGTGTCAGGTGACCTCTGTGAAGCGCAGTTCTCCCCCGGAAATTGGGAATGACAATGGGACTCAGAGGATCACGGTGTCACACAGGAGGACCTCAGCGAATGAATCCTGGCCATAAGACGGGGCTTCAGCCTGGGAGAGGCAGTCTGCCGGGGCCCACCCCAGCCATGCTGGGGAGTGAGAACACTGGGTCCTTCGATTCTGAGCTTGGGGGTGGTCCCCAGTGCCCAGCATGGCCCAGCCCAATGTCAGCGCAAGACATACTTGCTGGAACCTCACCTTCCAGGTTAAGCGTTCTGGCTTTATTCAGAGCGCACCTGGTCTGAGAGGCAGCTCTCTACAAACCATTTCTTGGAGCTGCCACCTCCAAGGGGGCCCTGCTTCCCCCTGCTCCCCTCTGAGACGTCAAGCTACTCCCGAGGTTCTCAGGTGTGCTCCCCGGGGAGGGCTGGCAGAGCCCTCAGTGACAGGTGCTCCCTGCAGCCCCAGGACTTCGAGAGGCGTGACCGAGAGAGTCTGGTTAGGGCCTCCAGGTGCCTGGGATGAGAACAAGATCAGGCACATGTGAGGGAGGTGGTCAGCGACAGGCTTGGCTGGGCACCCCCTAGAAGGGAGGCAGGCAGCCGTCCTGGTGGTCTCTCCCGGCCAAGACTTCCTGGCCTAAGGAGAGATGACAATTAATGAGCTTGGCTCCTGCCTGTGCCCTGACTCGGGCCGAGCATCAGATGGACTAATAAAGTCGGCATCAGGCTGCCAGGGCCCCTTGACTGTGGAGGCCGAGGGGCTGGGTAATTAAAACCACCCCTAGTGTTCACACGGCCCTTTCCACCTCGAGGTCACTCATCCAATCCCACATGGCTCCCAGCCTCATTGGATCTGGGGCCCTAAGCAAGGTCCCCTCACCAGCAAGCCTGAAGCTGCGTCCCAGGAGAAACCACCACGTACTAAGTGGTCCCCAAGGTCCGGAGACAGAGCTGAGCATTAGCACAGAGTCTGTGGGCTCATGACAACGCTTCAGAACGGGGCTTCTTAGCCCCAGTTCACGAACGAGGGTATTCACGAGCTCAGAGGGTAGCTTGCCAGAACTCCAGAGCTCTTCCGGCCAGCGGGCCGAGGGCCCCCTACCTCTCCGGCCACCACCGGCTTGCCTCCACTGCAACCCACACGTCACGCATTTTGCATCTCCGGGTGACAACGAGAAGAGTGCGCATCAGAGGAGCATGTTGGTAAGTGTGGAGCCTGGCATTCCTGCCCGCGCCACCTGCTTCCCACCGTGGGCCAGGCGGGGGCCAGGCAGCCCAGCGGGGAGAGCGGGGGGGCCCCCAGAGGGGCAGTGCCCGGCTCTGTTCCTCCACCTGCAAGCTCTCTGCCTTCTCAGCCAAGGCGGCAGCGGGAGCTTAGCGCTTGCAAGGGAGGCCTGCCCCAGGGCTTCCAGGAGTCCATGGCCACTTCTGGTCTTCATAGCCCCAAGAGTTGGGTCTCCTTTCCCCCATGAGTCGGGGGGCTTGCCTGGGGCCCCATGGGAGTTGGTGGCAGGGCAGGACTGGACTGTGGGGCACCGGTGCCTATACTGTTCTCAAAGCTCGGTCAGCAGGGGTTCCGGGGGGGCAGCTGCCCAGCACACTCCCGGGAGGCAGGGAGGGCCCTGAGTAGGGACCAGCAGCCATGCTCTGCAGACATCTGGCCCGGCCTGCCGGTGGCTAATTTATGTTTGTTCTCTTGGACATGGAGACGTAGAGGCCCTGTTTTTTGCCAGGCACTCTGCCCAGAGACACCCAGCTCATGATAGGCAGGTGGGGACCATGGCCCCCTCTCACTGGATGTCCTAGAGCAACATACCCACTCCCAACAGCTGGGCCAAGAGGAAAGAATGGCCTCTCCTCAGCCACAGGCGGGCGGGAGGGGTCAGAAGCCCCCATAGGGGTCACTCCCACCCAAAAAGACTACCCCCTTCTCAGTCATAATTTTATCCTCTGACTGAGCAGAGTCCACATGTGCCTGGCCCTTCACAGTTGACAAAGCAGGTGGTCTGTCTCCCACAACACAGCCCCGGCTGGCCCTGACAACAGCCCCGGAAGAGATCCAGGACGCAAACAGGGCAGGGATGAAGGATTCATAGTCTTCATGGGACACCTGGGGAAGATGAGGCTCAGAATGGGTGGGCACTGCCCCAGGACTTCTTGCCACAGAAGCCAGGCTCTTGACATGCAGAGTCCTGGCCCCTCCGTGTCCCCTCGCTACACACACACACACACACACATGCACGCATGTGTGCACACACATGTACACATGCACACAGGCTCTCAACCTCCAGCCTTTTCTCTTAAAATCAACTGCGTCCCCCTATTAACACCTTTTCATTCAACCCACTGTGGTTAGCCCAAAGTGAGTTAAAATTTTTAGGACTCCAAAACCCTTTCTAGTAGTTTCCCCCTAAAATCAAAAAATATAGACAGCTATAAGAAAAGTAACTAGATACCCTGGTTGGTCGAGACAGTCAGTACTGGTTTGGCATTTGCCCTGGACAAAAGTGGTCCCGTCACCCCTGCTCCTCCCTCGGGAATGTCCTGAGCCTGCTCCCATCCCTTTGGGCCCTCTAGAGAAGGGCCTGGTGTAGCACCGGGCCTGGGAGGGGTGCTGCTGGAAGTGGGCACAGCCTGCTCTGATCCCAAACACCTCAGGAAAGGAGGCAAAGCAAGGGTGGTAGCTGGAAGGTGCTAGACAGGCCACTAACTACTCATCGGCTTGGAGACTAGGAAGTATGCCTTCCTCAAGAGGCTAGGCCTGGGGAATTATCAGAAACCAAGGATTTCTAGAGAGATCAGAGGCCTGCAGCTGGGAAAACAGGTCCTAACCAGCTGCCCTGGAAGGGCAGGTCTGCATCTCCAGCGTCCCCCTCCATATCCCCAGCCTGTCTCTGGCTGGGACTGGATGCAGCTGGGCCAGGCTAGAGGTGGGAACCCAGAGGCACACAGGCTGGCCATGGAGGCCCCTCTCCAGGGAGGGCAGCATTTGCCTGCCAGCAGGCCCCCAAATCACCCTTTCCTCTGTAGGAAGTTGGCATGGGCTGAATTCAACAGCTGGTAAAAAAAAAATATACCCATGGTGGGAGAGGTCATCCTGGCCTCAGAGGGGCCAACAATGCCCTGCTGTCCACACTGCCAGAGGGGGCTGCGGCAGGGCCCAGACCTGAGGACTTCATCTGGTCCTCCCCATCCCCCAACCGCCCCAGTGGCACTCCATCTTCAAATCATGCACACCGCTACTCCATTTTCAAGGCAACTAGGGCATGGACTCCAAGAAACCTCGCTTCCACATTCCCTGTGAGAAGGCAGGCCCTCAAGGGGGTCACCACGGGGACATCTGCGTCCAAACCTCCAGCAGTCAGCATCACAGGGGGCACATGGCAGGTGAGTGGTGGGTACCTGTGGCCGCAAACTGCGCGGCAGAACGGGGCGCTGGGAAGAGCCCAGCTGCAGTAACCCCGAGGCCTTGGTGCCTGCCTGGCTCATTCACTGGCCACTGTGCAACCCTGGGCAAGCTGTTCAGTCTCTGAGCCTCATCTAAAAACAGGGCTGGAAACAGCCAGCTGGCAAGACAGCCATAGAGAACCTACGTAGAATATTGCCCCGTACCTCACAGGTGCTAGGAACACGGCAGAGAGGAGAGGGGGGCAGAACGGTGTTGGGAGCGAGCTCTAGAGGTGGACTGATGGGGTTCAAACCCCAGCTCCACCCCTCAGCTCTGCAACCTTAGGTTTACTGAACTGCTCCGTGCCTCAGTTTCCCCATCTGCAGAAGGGAGTTACCGGTCATCAGGAAACGAGTTAGTACACGTGCTAAGCACACACAGAGAAGGATCAATAAATCTGAGCTATTACGGTCTTCACTGTGTTGAGAGAAGACAACCAGGGTGTCTCCAGGCCTGATGGCCTCTATCCAACCCCCTGGGACCCTTATCCTGTTGACCCCCAGCGACACACCAGGTGGATGTTGGCTGGGTTCAAGCTTCTGGAAGCCTGAAGTTTGCAAGTTACAGAGGTGCAGGTGCTTCCTTTCTCCCCACCCGGGCCATCTTCCACTTACTCCCTTGGAAGGTCTCTCTGCACGCTAATTACACAGTTTAGTAAGTGTCAGGCTGAGATACAAGCTGGGCAGGGGAGGCCAGGAGGCTCTGAGGCTCCGGCACATCCATCCCCAGCCCTGGCAGTAGCTCCACTTCCCAGGCGGTAACTCAGAGCCAAAGAACAGCTCTGCAGGGACAGGACTGGGTAAAAATAGCTCGACTGGGCACATCCCAGCTTTCCTCGCAGCCAGGCACTGGCGGGCACACGTGGGACCCCACTGCAGGGAAGGTACTGGGTGGAGAGCAGGGAGGTGGGGAACACAAACCAAGCCTGTGCAGGGGAGAAGCCAGGATGCTGTCTGGGTGACACTGAGCGGGTCAGGGGTGCGGGGTGCGGGATGAAATCCCTCGTCACAATCCCAGCCAACCCACTGCCTGGGAAGGGTGACAGGCCTGCTCGCGGTCTCTCTAGGTCTTCACCCCAGGTAGCCAAAGACTAGGGAGTTAACTTGTGGATGCTAACGCACCCAGGTCCAGAGAGAGGGGATCGGCTTACCTGGGCTGGGATCCCCTAGCCGCTACCACTCAGTCACCCATCCAGGCGTGGCAACAGCAGAGATTAGCAAGCAATCCGGGTTGTGCCTGCCACCTGCTTGTGGCTGCCAACCCCTGCCCTGAAGCCAAGATTGCTCTGTGGGTGGGGGTCGGTGCTCATCAGTGGCTGATAAGGTTCTGGCTCAACAAAGTGTGGCTGGGCCACCAGTCAAGGGGCGAGGGTGGGACTAAAGGGGGAGGTAAGCTTCTACACAGGGAAGCTGGTGTCTAAGCCTCAACTTTGGAACAGGAGTAACCTTGGTTCAGATATGAGGCCCGGCTTGTCCCCAGAAAGGTCAAGGGCAAAGAGGGGAGCACAAGGTCACCAAGCCACTAGAGTTCATTTATCGCCTGTCTTGGCCAATCCTGGGGACAGACTACATGCGGTCAGATGAAGAAAGCCCAAGCGTCCCATTCTGGTGGGGGAGGCCAACGTTCAGAAGATAGGACAGACTGCCCTGTTCCCGTCCCCAGGGGCCAGATCAGAGAGTGGCCAGGATCACCCCTCCGGCGTGCACTTCCTTCCCTGGCCCCTGGACAGAAGTCCTAAGTCACCCAGTTTTACAGATGGGAGAACTGAGGCTCTCAGGCAGACATGGTTCGGTCCTGGATCTGGCCCCTACCAGCTGTGGAACCTCAGGCTGATACCGGAGGGAAGAGAAAGAGAAAGTAAGGCTCCTGGTTCTCAAGAGCTCCCAGGCCATTTGCATAGAGCAAAGGCACTCCAATATGGAGGCCCCGCTATGGTACACGCCCCCACAGTGGAAGGGGTGTGGAAGCCCGAAGGGCCTTCTTTACCACGTTCTTAATCACACTCCTGCACTGTCTCTCTCCCCAGTCTCAGGCTTCCCCTCTCCCAACAGACGCTGCTAAGGTAGTGTCACAGGAGTGCAAGAGAAAGAGAAGACCTGTAGCTCCCAGAAAAACTCAGAAATGAGGGTGTCCGACAGCCCGCCCCTCCCCCGGCAGCTAACCTAAGAGCAAGGGTAGGCAAATTTCCCGCACAGTGGCAGAGCAGAGGGACTGTGTCATAAGGGGTCTAATAGGGAGAGGCTGCAGCAGATCTGGCAGCACCCACACAGGCACTGGCCAGAGGGGTCTGGTCTGCCTGCCCCACATGGCCAGCCTGCCCCAAAGGCTGTGGGGTCCGACATAGCTGGCACCAGAGCTTGAGATCACTCAATGTCCATGCAGCCCTGCTAACCAGCTCCCCCATGTCCAAGTTCACCACCCCCCTTCTGATCACAGCAGTCTTCCGGGAGCCTGTGGCCAGTGGGGAAAGCTGGGCTGCCTAAGCTCACAGCCAGGGCACGCTGCTCACTGTAAGTCAGTCAGCCAGCGCTCTGGCTCTACGGGTCCATCTAGAGACAATCTGTGGCCATGGGTGGCACTCCAGTCCCAAAGGGGTGAGGGAAGGGCCACCACGGTCTGGTTTTCAAGCTGTTAGGCTTTGGGCCAGACCTTGGACCCCAATGGAAGCGCCCATCACAGCGGGGTCATGCGCTCCACTGGGAGACCCTCCAAGCCCCCTTCCCCCACCACGCCGCTTGCATTCCAAGAACATGTCCAAGCATTCCAAAAGTCCGCTTTTCAAAATTAAAAATGTATTACTAATGCGCTAATGGAGAAAAAAAAATGGAATAAAAAATGCTTAAGACATCTGAAAGGATACAGAAAGAAAAGAGGAAAAGAAGACCAAAGAACAGAACTCAACCATGGTAGCAATGCAGTAAATGAAAATGGAATAAAACCACACTATTAATAAACAAACACCATCAGACTAGATAAAGATAACAACTACGTACTGTTTATAAGCGACACAACATAAACACCAGGACACAGGCCAAAAATAAAAGTAAATGGAGGGCGGGGCGCCAGGGTGGCTTGTTGGGTAGAGCATGTGACTCCTGATCTCAGGGTCAGGAGTTCAAGTCCCACCTTGGGTGCAGAGCTTACTTTCAAATAAACGAATGAATAGCGGTGGAGATTTTAATTCATCTCTCTTGGTAACTGATGGGGCAGGCAAACAATAGAATTACAAGAGAGACGGAGGGTGTGAGCCACGCAGATGAGACCTGGCCCAAATCGCACACTGTCCCCAACTGTAGAATAAAACCATTGGGTTGGAGATTGACGAGGAACTAGACACTGGTACGGTACCAAAGAACCACCTGACACCCTCCGAATACCCTCTATCCCCCCAATATTTCGACCGTGGTGAAAACAGGCTACTGTCACTTTAATACAGTGATCGAACTTAGCATCACTAATTGGGAACACTCAGACACTGGCCTCCTGACCGGACACAAGATGGAGGACAAGCCTCCCCTGCTCAATTCTAATCAAGCCTTAAGATCTAACTTCTACTAGGGGTGTCTGGGTGGCTCAATCAGTTAGAGGTCTGCCCTCAGCTCAGGTCATGATCCCAGGGTCCTGGGATCAAGCCCCACGTCCTTGGGTTCCCTTAGTGGGGAGTCCGCTTCAGCCTCTACCTCCCCCCTCCACTCGTGCTTGCTCTCTGGCTCTCTAATAAATAAAATATCTCAAAGTGCATTTCTAACAAGTTCTTGGGTGATGCTGATGGTCCCAGGACCACACTGTAAGAACCAGTTTTAGATTCATCAAGAGATAGAAAAGCTAAATGTTAACCTTGATTAGATCGCAGTTCAAACAAATAAGCAAACCACCACCTAGCTAGCAAGTCCTATTGGAGTTGAAATCGAATCTGGAATATGGACTAGATATTGGGTGATATTAGGGAATTATGCTTGCTAATTATGTTTGCTAATAGTTATGAAGGAAAAGTACCCTTAGTTTTGATAAGGTCTTGCTTAATTTTCTTTCAAATGGTTTAGGGGGGAAAAAAGTTACATGAGAGATAAAGCCAATACGGCTGCGGCCCTGGAGGGCAGCTGGGGCATGCAAATCCTTGCTGGAGCAGTCTCCCCCACCAACCAGCGCCATGATGGTCTGTCCTGGTTGCAGGGGCTGGCTTGGGCTCCACATGAAACACTGTGGGAGGTTCTCTTGTGTGGCTGATGGAGTCTGGCCACTGCAGGAGCTGGATGGTGGGCTCTGGAACCACTGGGCCTGGGAGGGGGCGCTTCAGGCAAAACCTTGGGGAGTTACACAGGCTTCCTGGCCCCACCCATAACCGGTTCTTACAAGTCTTTTTTTTTTTTTTCAGTATATTAGCAGAAAGATACATACATAAAAAATGAAAGATAGTTGCCCCAAACTTGCTGAATGGGTTAAGGAAAAGTGGAAAATCTCTGACAAGTTTAGCTCCATTTAAACGGAACATGCAAAAGTGAAGCCTTCCTTAAGAATGCTACACCCCAGAGACAGAGTCAGTAGAAGCAGGGAGCCTGGTGGACCAACACAACCCCAAGGGTCAGAACCCCATGAGGTGAATGAGGAGCAGTCTAGGTTCCGAATGGTCAGATCAGGCAGCAACGGTGGCTCAGGTTCTAGAAGGCGAACCAGGAATCAGAATGTTGGAACCTCATCCGAAGACAGCACTTGGCCAAGAGCCTCCCCAAAGGGCCCATCATCAAGAGTGGGCCTTTGCCTGCAGGCAGAGCTGCCTCCCATTCCCTCCACTCAGGGCTCTTTCCCTAGATGCTGGGCTCTGCTCACACTCCTCTTCCTCCTCCCCTTGGAAGATGGCTCTAAGGAACTTCCTCTTATGGGCTGAACTGTGTCCCGTCACCCGCCAAATTCATATGTTAAAGTCCCAACCCCAGTACCTTAAAGTGCGACTATTTGGGGAGACAGGGTCTTTAAAAAGGCAATCACATTAAAACGAGGGCATCGTGGTGGGCCTTAATTCAATGGCCTAGTATCATAAAGAGGAGTAGGAGATTAGGACACACACAGACCATGTGAAGAGACACGGAGAAGACGGCCATCTGCAAGCCAAGGAAAGGGGCCTCAGAAGAAACCAACCCCGCGGACGCCTCGCTCTTGAAGGTTAGCCTCCAGAATTGCGACAGAATTCATCTCAGTGGTTCAAGGCAGCCAGTGTGTGGTACTTAGCTGTTCACTGACGACCACCCTTTCCTTCCCCCACTCGGAAGCCTGAAACCATACAGGCCCCCTCGGCCCCACCTGGATTTGTCCCCACCTTCCCACCCTGATAATAAAGGCAAATTCCTTCTAGGTCAATTCAATTCAGCCTCCAAAGAGACCTACTGGATCTCCAGAATCCCTTCAAGGGACTGGGGGTTTGTTCGTTTTCCTCTCCCCTCAAAGAAGCGCTGTCTTCTCTCTCGTGATCATCTGGAGGTACTGCGATTTCTAAAGAGACTCTGTTTTGCTGAAGCTGAAGCCTTGCGGATCTGTAATGATCAGAATGATGTTTCCTAAACACCATATATATAAATCTAAGTCAATTATTTCCATTTCTTGTGTTCCCTCAATAGTAAATGTATTATGTCTTAATTTTAAAGGAATGTGTACATGGAGTTCAGCCAGAGACATTTAAAATGGCAAAGGCAATTTCTGTTTGCCTAGAACTGTATTTAGTGTAGTTATAACACAAATGTAAAAGTTATTTTACCTAAAAAGTGAATAGTTTACAAGAGGAGAGACCAGCAGTTAGGCCTGGAACCACAGTCTGAGCCGGGGCAGGCCACCTCTGTGGTGAGGAGCTCTCCGTAATTGAGCAAGATATTACCAGTTTCTCCATGCCAGACGGTATTTCTGGTTCTTTGAAATTTCTTCCCTCCACTGTGGTCACTTTGGGGAGAAGGGCCCTCACCATTCCTGGGACACGTGGGCACCTTGCTCAGCCGGGACACGAGCCCACCCCCCACCCCCAGAGCCAGCCAGAACTGGAGCCTGATTCCCCCTTCATGGCTGGCTGTCCAGGGTCGGGCAGACACAGCAGCTGCCTCTGGCTAAGTGATCCATCTCCAGGGAAAAACCATAGAGGGGAGGTGGCCCCAGGGTGAACTTCTGTTCCCGAAGGGACCAAGCCCTTGGCAGGGGTGTGACTGTCCTAACAAAGCCCTGGGTCAGAGTGATCAGAGTGCCTCAGGGAACCTACCTCCTGAGCAAAAAGGGATCCAAAGAGGCCATCTAGCCTAACCCCTCCCAGAAAGAGAGCCAACGGTCTTGATATTCAAGTGAGAACATGGACTCAAGAAGCAAACTGTTGGGGATTAGGAAAACAGAACTCAAATTGCTTCCACATCTGGAAACCAAGCCTAGCAGCCAGCCCCAAGAATTCCAGGCACGTCAGCTGATGGAGAAGCTGCAGGTCAAGGGAGGTGTTTCCTGTGAGCCGGGTACCCCCCTCCCCGCAAGTACCTACCCGAATCCAGAAGGCCAGTCTACATCAAGAGGCCAGCTGGGGGAAGGGGACACACAGGAGCACCCCCCATTTGGCCAGTGTCTGCTCTATGCTTTACTGAGAGGGTCTCATTTTCTGCCCCCAAATCCCTGCACATAAATACCCTCATCTCCTTACAGGTAAGAACCCAGTGTCCACTGAGTTCAGTCTATCTTCCCCTGAAGTTATGCTGTGATTCTTCTCCAGGAGAACTGGAGTCACACAAAAGGGTAAGGCCACCTCACCCAGCGTGGGTGGTCACACAAAAAGGTAGAGTCACGTGAACCCGAGCCAGGAACCCCTGGACATCAATCACCAGATCTAAATGCTCAAAATAAGATTTCCCAAGTATATGCTGGGAAGCGGAGTTCCCACCCGGCCACTGGATCTGCGGCTCTGAAAAACCACAGCCAGGGGTGTCGGACAACTCAAATGTCAAAGGCGAATTCACAGGCTGTAAGTTGAAAGGGGCACACATCAAGGGCTCTCCTGGCTCTTTGAACAGGCAGCTATTTTGGGCTACAAATTATAGCTTTTAAAGATGCGGCTGTTTGAAGTGAGGGCTTAATTACTCACACAGTCAAGAGTTTGTGGGGCTTGCTTTGGGGGCTCCATGATGCTAAGGAAGGGGTAGAGAGGAGCCTGGGATGGGCCGACAGTGGCCCAGGCCAGCTCCGCCGGGCAGGCAGAGCAGTGTTCCTTCACGGGGCACCCTCCCACGAGGGGATGTGAACTTCCCAGGGAGAGGCCGCCATCTGCCTCAAGGAGAGTACACCCGAGCAGGGCGGACCCACCGTCTAGAGCTGAGGCCAGTACCTACCTCATCCCCTTCTTTGCATAGAAGCCCTCAGGCTGGGAAGGCCAAGCAGAGTGCTCCCAGTGTTTACCCAGAGCTAACAGCCAGAGCTTCCAGGGCAGACAGACTGGGATCAGGCAGGCCACGGACCAGGGAACTCCTCTGCCACCTCCCTCCAGTCCCCCTGCCTCTACTGTTATAACCTTCAGGCATCTCCCATCATCCCAGAGTCCCAGCAGTGCTCCCAGCAGGCTCCGGTCAGGTGCTCCCTCCTATCCTTCTGCCTCTGCCAGGTCCAGTGCCTTGGGCTGGGTGTCCCCAGGGCTGCTGTCGCACAGCCAGACTCACCAGAGTGTTGCTGGCCAGAGCGCAGCTTGGGGGTCACAAGCCAGGGAGGCAAAGCCAGCTCGGGTCCCTTCCCAGGCTGTCCCACGGTAAGAACAGGTGAGAGCTCGGGGTCTGACCACAAGCCACAGCTTGGGGTCAGAGGGCAGGAGGTGCCCAGGGGGAGTACAAGGCTACAGAATGTCCAAGAAGGTCCCTGTCAAAGACCCCATGAGCTTGCCTATGGCCGCAAAACCAGGCCCCCGTCTCAGCCCAGCACACATAGCCCTGTCCAGCTGGTCTCAGCCTTCGGACATGATCCTGCCACCCCCTCCCCTTGTACCCCAAGCTCTTGTCGGACATGATCACCACCCTCATGCTCCTTATGCCTGAAACACAGTTCCTCCCTACGCCACAAAAGCCTGTCCCTAAACAAGCCCCAGTGAGAATGTCACTGTATCCAGGGGACTAATTCTTCCCCTCCATGCGGAGAGCCCTATAGTCACCTCTAGGCACAAGTCCCATGAGCCCCTTCTCTGCTCCCATGACTCTCTCCCTAGGACGCTGGATGAGGTGGCCTTACCCTCACCTCCTCAGCCCGTGTACACCACTTTAAAGAGAGAGGGATCATCTGGGGCGGGGCGGGGGGGTGTGATTTTCCCATCCCAGCATTGGCACAACTGACCCACCGGTTCCCCTGTTCCCAGTAAGGAGCCGTGTGGTATGGCAGGCTTGCTTCCTGGCAGGGGGGTCCCCAAAGGGGCCACCAGACCCGCTGACACAGGTGTTCTGTAAGCCAAGTTGCGCCCCAACCTCAGCCTTGTATCTCTCGGGGCTGGGGAACTCATCATAGCCTCTGCCACACACCAAGGACGGGGGTCGATGCTTGTGCCAGAGTCCAGACAGCACCTAGGGGGGGCTGGGAACCCAGGCACCACACACAAAATTGAGAGAGCTGGGCTACTGGCTTTCACCAGGATCTCAAGACGGGGAGAAACAGAGGGTCCTTCTGACAAGAATGAGGTCTCCCTCCAGCCAGCAGCTCTCACTGAGGCCCTGCTTGGGGTGGCCCACGGTCAGCTGGATGTCCCCACGCAGCTGTAGTCCAGCACCTCACACTCAGCCCACTGCACTCTAAGCAAGTAGCCTACCTCATCAACCTCACTCCCCAAAGGTGTGGAGGTCCTGACCGCTCACCCCGTTCCGTCCCCAAGGCTTGCACGCTGCTCAATGCATCCTGCTCGCCCAGGTCCCTGTGCCTGCACCCTTGCAGTTCCCTGTCCTGAGCTCCTCCATCTGTCTCCCAGAGCCCCTAAAGAAACATTGAGTGGTCTTAACTGTTTGAGGAGGACCAGGAAAGAATACACCTATTAAGCGTCTAGCACGTACCAGGTACTTTTGTGCATCAACCACCATCCAGACGGGAAAACCCAGGCTCAGAGAGGTTAAGTAACCTGCAAAAGGTCACAGAGCCAGCAGGGCTGGGATGCGAACAGGTCTGACTTTAATGCAGCAGAAACGGTACAGAAAAGACAGACTACTCTCGGTGATGGCAGTGTCCGGTATGCGGCACTGGAACAGCCTCTTGGGTCGGGCCACACGGGCACTGGAGGCAGCAAGGTGGGCGGCACCAGAACGTGGGCTTGAGCTGAAGGCTGCCGGGAACACAGCACATCATGCCATGGACCACGGCTGTCAGAGGCTCCTGGGGCCTGTGCCACCTGGCCGTGAGGCAGGGCTCCCTCCCCTTCCCCTCCATGGGGAGCTTCAGAGAGGCTGCATGTGGGGAGCTTTTACAGAAAGGAAGAGGAGAGACTGGAGGGAGAATTGCTAAAAGGAAACACATGTGAAAATGAAAACTCAGGCAAAGTGGGAGGAGGAGGGAAAGGAAGGAAAAGATGATGTTCAAGGATTAGAAACCGAGTCAAGAAGGCCTGATAAATAATAACCCCTCTCCCTCTGCTACCTTGCGAAGGCCGGTAACCTGCTCTCTGCCCTCACTTTCCCTCCTAGTCCAGTTGGAATGGGGCAGTGAGACCTGAGATGAGACCCAGCAAGACAGGAAAAGACACCTTGTGCACAATCATGACAACTGCGGAGCCAGGACCGGCATCTGACAGAGGAAGAACATGAGGCTGAGAGGTTGCTCTGCTTGCCCAAGGTCACACAGCTTGTATGCGGCAAGGTGGGAATCAGAGCCCGGGTCAGCCTGGAGTCCAACCTTGTTCCCCTAAACCACGTCATAGTGAGTGTCCCCTCACATAACCCTTCCACCACTACAAGGTAGCTCTGCTCCCTTCCTTGAAGAAACTGGGCAGGTTACGTAAACTCTCCAGAGGTCACCTAGTTTCTGTGTTTCATTAAATCCGAGATGCCTGGGATTTTAAGGTGCACTGTTATTCCAAGTACACCTAGAAATGAAAGCACACCAGCAAATGTACCACACATACCAACTGGAGATGCTAAAACGTGGGGGCGGGGGGGAGTGTCTTAGCATCTGTAAAATACAGCGTAAGTGGGGAATGGGGACTCAGGCACAGTTCCTCAGACTGTGTGTAGGACTTGGGGGGCAGAGGACAACTCCTCACATGCCCGTGACCACACGCACGCACGCCTGGCTGCCGCGAGGTCCTTCTTTGCTAATAACCTACGCAATCTTGTAGATAATCACACAAAAATGTGCTGGCCAGACCTGCCTGTCAACAAGAGCCCTCGTTTCACCAGGAGTCTTTCAATTCAAGGTTACTTCATAGTAGCCACAGAGCCCGGCCCGACCCCCACCCACCTGCCAGCCTGGCCCTGTCCGTCCGGCTTCGCCATTCCCCCAGTCCCCCATGGAGCTGCAGACCTCAGAGCAGCCAAGCTCGTTGAACAGGTAGGCTGGCTCCTTGGAACAGGGCCAAGGGCACTCACACAACACGGTGGGGAGGCTGAGAGTCTGCATCGTTCTGTCCGGCTCCTCTCCTGATCTCTGGGGACCCTGCGGGCTGCCAGAGTTGAGATGCTTTAATAAGACGCCAGGGGCCAGTGAAGGGAGGGTGAGCAGAGGGATGGACTCTTCCCCTTGGTGGGGTGGGAAGGAAGGACCAGGTGCACAGCCCCACACCAAGCCCCGGGGAGCTGCCTGGCACCTTGGGACGTGCTTGGCATCCCATGCCCAGATTGCCATACCGGGCTCTGGTCACTGCGCTCCAGCCCGAGAGCCCACATCCACAAGAGGCCGGGTTGGTTTACTGAAACAGCACAGAAGTTGAGAAAGGGGAGTTTTGCTCCTCCTGTAAAGCCCTCCAGGTAGGGGAGCTTCTCCTCCACCACTTTCCTGTCTCTGCTCGGACATCCTCCCGGCGAGAAATTCAGTTAGGCGCTAAAGTTATCAGTTGCGAGGATCAAACCACTAGAAGCTTACAGGAACTATAAATAACAACTCCCTCATACGCCAGGCAGGGTTTGAAGCGCTGTTCATACATTCACACAGTGATTCACAGACCCGCCTTCCAAAGGAGGGACTAGCATCATCCTCCTTTTACCTAGGAAGGCTGCGAGGCATGGAAAGGGTAAACAGTCTGCGATTGCACAAGTAGCCGCTGGACTGGCCGAGGCAGGACTCGAACATAGGCCGCTGGACTCCAGAGCCCAGTCCCCCAGGCGCCACACCACCCTGCCTCTCTGGCTGTCTAACCACCCACCAGGCACCAACCGAGCCCCGGTCAGAACCCACCTGGGCTTGTCAGGTCACAGGGGCTCATTTTACCTTCACCATCAGCCCGCAGAAGCCCGGGAAGGGGAGGCGGCTTGCTGGACGTCCCACAGCAAGCAGGCCGCAGGGCCGGGGACTAGACACGTGTACTCTCGGGCTCCAAAACATGTTGTTTTACTTGAAGAAAATAGGCATTGAGTGGCTGAGCACCCAATTGGGTGAAAGGGAGGCACTCATGTTTTGAGGTGGATTGTTTCCCCCAGAAAAACCAGTGGGCGAGAAGGAGACACGCGGTGTTCCTGTCTCTCCTATCTGAAGAGGGGGGACTGAAGGCGGGCGCCAAGAGCAGACCCTGCCCCCCACCTTACCCCAAGTCCGCTGCAGACCACACTGGTTCCTGCAGCACAAGTTCCCTCTTCAGGCTGCGAGCCTTGCTTGCAGAGTGCAGAGGACGGTGGAGGTGACAGCAGATGACTCAAGACAGCGAGTGTTCCCACCCACTCTCCCACACTGGGGTTCTGCTTGGGCCTTCCTCTTTCTGGTCCCTTCAAAGAGAAGGGCTCCCAGAAGCAGGGCCACAGCTATTAGTAATAACTGCCACAGAGCTCTGTTTTCATTTGAATCATGTTTACATTGCTGGGAAAGAACCCACTTGTCTGGGAAGACGAAACAGGTTGAATCAATTACAAATATGGCCAACAGTTGGAAAACTTCCCATTTCTTGAAGGAAGTTGAGGAGTGGGGTTGGAAACATTGGGTGTTACTAGTCCCAGCCTGCCAGATGGGGCCGGGGCCAGGGGTCATGCAGACCCCACAACTCTAGACCTGCACACAAACCTCCAAGGATGAACACATTTCTGGTTGCACTCTTTCTCCCTGTACACACACACACTCTTTCTCTCTCTGGGGGCCTAGGCTAGATGGAGATTAGACCCCAAGCTGCTGCCCAGGTGGGGAAACGCCTTTGCTAGGCTTTTCGGGAGAGCAGGGCCCAGAATTGTGCTGCCCATAGAAGCAAAAGGAAGGCTTGAACACCTTAAGGCTCAAGTTGGCCAGGAGCCCAAGAAGGAGAGGATGGGGGGCCGGCCTTGCACCCCTGCTAGCACAGACCCGTGGGAACAGAGGGGTGGCCCAAGTGGCTCCCTGCAGGTTCTGCTGGTACTGATCTGTGTGGCAGAAATAACATCTGGCAAGAATGATTCCTACCTGCACAGGGACAGGCTTCTCTGACCTGACCCAGGCCAACAGCAGGAAAGTCCACAGCAGCAACGGCCACATGCAGACACCTCTCCTCAAAAAAATGCCTCAGTGCGGGGCACCTGGGTGGCTCAGTCATTAAGTATCTGCCTTCTGCTCAGGTTGTGATCCCGGGGTCCTGGGATCCAGCCCTGCATCGGGCTCCCTGCTCAGCGGGGAGCCTGCTTCTCCCTCTGCCTGCTCCCCTTGGTTGTGCTCTCTCTGTATCAAATAAGTAAACAAACAAACAAATAAAATCCTTAAAAAGAAAAGAAATGCCTCAGTGCCCATACCCCTCCACAGCGAGGGTTTGCAGAGGACAGAGCAAGGAAATGCACTTTGTGCCAGTGGATGTCTAGTCTCCACTGTGTGCTGTTCAACCCCCCGTTCTCCGGGGGTCTGGGCGCTCGCTTGGCAGCACGCGAGGTTCCCGATCTCTGTGAGCCTGTGCCCCTTGCCCCGACCTGGTTCCCTCTCCAATCGCAGCTCGGCCTTGTCAGACGTGGCCCCACCTGAGGGCCCTTGCCCTTGCAATGACTCTTCCTGGACCCGACCCTCTTTTGTCAGGACACTACCTTCTCAGCGAGGACTTCCCTGCCCACTCTGTTTAAGCCCACAAGGCCCACTGGCCTGCTTGCAGTCGGGCCACCCCGTGTGCTGCACCTGTTCCCCGCCTGCCGGCCATCACACGAACTCCACGGACACAGGCGCTGCTGCTGCCGTGTGCTGCCATACCTCAAGCACCCGGCATGGGGTCTGGCACAAATGAGACACTCCAGTGTCTGCGGAGGAGCTGCCCATGCTGGGTGATGTGCTGGGTGAGGGCGGGGCCAACAGAAATGGGGAGATGCCTTGGAACGCCATCTGACAGAGGGGCTGGCCCTACCACATCCGGGACAGGTGGTCCCACAATGTCCAGTAAGATACACGGTGGGTCTGCCAAGTCAACGCGGCTGTCTCATCATACCCAGCCTGTCACCGGGCAGGATTACCCGTTAATGGAGCTGGGAGGCCAGCAGGGGGAAGACCTAAGGGGTCCACGTCCTTGGAAAGGCCAGTGATTTGATACCATCAACACCCCATTCCTGAGTCAAGAGCCAACGGAGCAGACCCAGAGGAAAACAGAGCCCATGCCCAGGGGTTCTACCTGGCCGGCAAAGCCAAGGCACTGTGCCCCAAATGCCAACCCCAGGCAGCAGGCAGACCTGATAAAGAGGCTTCCCTTTCAAAATGCACTGAGCCCTGTGCCAGGAGACAGAGAACAGAGCCAGAGAGTGGGCACCCCGTGCCCAGGCTGTCCCTCCCCCAGACAAGGTCCTGAGAGGTCTGCCTTCCAGGGATCACTCACCTGGTACTTTACTGGGAGCCTTCCCCATCCCCTCCACCTCCTCCATACCCACAGCTAAAATATATAAACTGAAGCAAAATTGTAAGCAAGATCAGCTGTGAAACATCCCTTGGCATAAAAGGCCAGCCCAGAAGACGGACTGCCAGCCCTACGGAAGGAAGTTTCTAGCCACCTAGAGGGGGAGGAAGGGAATGGGGGAAGGGGAAAGCCAGGAGGGCTCCAGAGAAAGCCCTAGATGTGGGGGCAGCTAGTCCCACCCGTAGGGAAGGGGGCTAGCAGGCCACAAAGGGGCCACTGTGCTGAGGGAGGGAGGAGCAGAGTACTCGGAAGAGAGGGAAGGATGGGCGTGTGGGGGCCAGTGGAATATCCACTAGGATATTCTCCCACTGCAGCCCTGAGCCTCCTCAAGGCAAGCTGCTGGGCAGATTTCTTTTCTTCCCTTACTTGCTGAGATGTACTTTTTAAGGATGTCTCTCCTGCTGGTCTTCCTTGGGGCAAAGGTCACACCTCCCGTGGCTCACCTGGCCTGGCTAGTCTGGTCCCTCCCTAGGCACAGTCTTATCTCTCTGCTGGCCTTAGTCATGCACCCCACCCCCTCCACCAAAGCCTGGGGTCCCCCCAATAAAAAGGCTGTTCCCCAGAAGGCATTCCCCAAGCCATGATGCCTGCTACAAGTCCCAGGTTCTTCTTCCTCCAGGCCACACACCCCTCCAGTGAGGTCACAGGGATCTCAGAGACAACCCAGATCACTGTGCCTGAGGGCTCAGGGCAGTGGGCAGGGAATTTGGCCCAGGTTTTCAGTCTCTCTACAGCCCGCAAATGCCTTACCAGCAGGGCAGTGTCCCTGTATGCCAGCACCTGGGCACAGAAGAAGGATTTCATGAATGGGAGCTCAGCAGGGTCTGGTTTGGGCCAGTCTATCTGGGCAAGCTGGTGCCTGGCTTAAGGCAAGACCCCAGTCAGTGGCAGTGACCCAAGAATTCCACCAAGGCTGAGCTGACTGGCTGCAAACAGGAAGACAGAGATCCCTACAGCATAGGTCTGATATACACATAATTGGTCACCTTCTCCCCTTTGAGATTCCCTTTTCCCTAACTTGGCTGCCACATATCACCAGGGGAAGGAACTGGGGATACCCCACCTCTTTCCCTGGAACCCAGACGATTAGCACCTGCCTCCACCAAGGGAAGAGAGGGGTTTGGGGGACCATCAGAAACCAACCCCGGGAGGGGGGGTTTGCCAAGGCAAAAAGTGTAGGCTGAGCGCAGGAATCTGGCCCACTCACAACCCTTTGAGGAGGCGGCCTGTAAATAATAAAACAAGGAACACTGGCTTGTCTCTCAGGGCGAGTGACGTGTCACCTACCAGCCATCTGTGGGAGAGCAGGGCTGGGGAGAAAGATAAATGGAGAGAGAGGTACACTGGAGGGTGTGAACGGGGGAGAAGGAACACCAGCGAAGTCCAGACCAGGTTCCCATAGCACAATTGGTTCTCCAGAGGCTGCTCCGCCAAGACCTCAGAGACGCTAGTCGCCCACAGAGAAGCGGCTGTGACAACAGCAACTACTTACCTGCAGGCTCTCGGGGGCCGGAGGGCAAAGAGCTGGGACTCCGCACACACCTCTGGCCTCGGGGACGTCTCGGCTGGAAAGGGCTAGGGCTCTGTCCCCAAGCCCCGAACTAGGCTGGCTCTCCTCCTTGTCCAGCAGAGCCCCTCGGAGAAGCGAGGGAACCCGGGAACAGGCTCGGTGCAGCCGCCAAGAGCTACGGAAAAACTTCGCCCCGGCACAGCTCCCCCGGGACTCGGCGGAGCCAAGGGCAGGGAGCTGGGACAACACCGGTGCCGGTGGGGCAGGCGCGCTGGGAGCGGAGGTGGCACGCGGAGGCCGGGGGTCCCGAGGAAGGCGTCCTGGCAAACCAGCCCCCTGCCCAGTTCACTAGATCCCTCCAAAAACACTTTTCGGAAACTGCGCCGAAGAAGCGGCCCCTTCTCCCCGCGCCCCGGGGCTAGCCCTGCTCACCCCCGCACCTGGGAGCCGGCACAGGGCCCGGAAAGGGCAGCGGGGCCAGAGGTTTCTCTTCTGTGGCCCCGCGCGCGAGGACGCAGGTAACCCGACCTCAGCGGCCAGGGCCGAGAGGGCGGACACTCCCGGGGCGGCAGCGGGCGCCCGGGCTGCGGGCAAAGTTCCGCGCTTCGGTAACTTCCCCGGCCCCGGGGCCGTGGGCCCGGCCAGGTGCGCGTCGCCGGAGCCCCGCGAGCACCAGCCCCTCGGCCGCCACTTACCTGGCCCCCGGGGGCGGGCGAGGTGCGCATCCCCCGTCTGGCGGCGAGTCGGTGAGTGCGGAGGGGCGAGGAGCGGACGGGCGCGGGCTGACGGGGCGGGTAGGGACGCAGCGGGCAGCGCGGTGAGCGCAGAGAAGAGCCCCGCCGCGCCGCGGCGGGTCGCTCACTTTCGGCAGCAGTTGAAGGCGCCGGCCCCGCCCCCACCCGCGCCCGTTGCCGGGAGACCCGCGTGGGCCGAAGGGCTCTTTGTATCAAAGCTGCCGTGACATCACGAGGCGCCCGGGCTCCGGGATCGAAGGGGGCGGGGCTCGCGCCGGGGGCGGGGCCGGAGGAGGAAGCCGGGTCTGGGAACCCGAGCCTCGGGGGGCGGAGCCCAGGTAACCCCGCCCCCAAGGTAGGGGCAGGTGGGTGGGGCGGCGCGGACCAATGGCGTCGCGACCCTGAGGCAGGCCCGGGCTACCCGCCCGAGGAAGGGGCACCTTGGGAGGTGGGGCTCGCCTGGGCCCGCCCGAGCCCGCGCCGCGAGGTTATGGTCGCCGGGTTTGCACTGCCCTGGCCCTCAGATTCCAGGAGACCGAGTCTGTGAGTTCGCACGCCTCCCTGGCGGGCGCTGTCGCTGTCGCTGTCGCTGCTGGGTCCCGACTACGCTCACTGTTTGCGGTCACTGTACGGCGAGACTCCGACCAGCGCTTCCGCGCTCACATGTGCGGACCCGAAGAAAGACCTGCCAAACCCCCAGCCCCTCGCCTACCACCGCCACCGCCACCAGTCTGAGTCTTCGTCCTTTCGTCGTAAAGTCAGGAGTTGTATTTAGAAGCAGCCCAGGAATACAAAGAACCAAGGGTCAATAAGAACTAAAAACAAGGGGCGCCTGGGTGGCTCCGTTGGTTGGGCGACTGCCTTCCGCTCGGGTCGTGATCCTGGAGTCCCGGGATGGTGTCCCGCATCCATGGGAGTCTGTTTCTCCCTCTGACCTTCTCCCCTCTCATGCTCTCTCTCACTCTCTCTCTCAAATAAATAAAATCTTTTTTAAAAAAAACTAAACTAAAAACATGAAAAAGAAAGTACTCTGTGTTGAATCCTAGTAAACATAATTTAAGTAAAAAATTTGCCTCCTTCCCCACCCCTCATAACTCTTCACTATGCTCTGGATTAAAGAAGGCAAAAATGTAATGCAGCAAATAATACAGATGTTTCCCTTTGAGTTGGTGTTGCATTGTCCAACTGGGGTAAGTGTTGGGGGATTTATCTTCCTAATTGTCTGTCTCAGGCCAACATGAAGGCCCCTTTGCCTTCCCTGCGTCCTCACTGACCAACAGGGTGGCACATGGACATGGCAGGGCCTGTTGGCAGCTGGGTGCTTTGGTTCAACTCCATCAACAACAACACCACACACACACACACACACACACACACACACACACACACACAGAGCTTTTCAGCTTTTCTGCCTCCTTCTCTCTGGCTCTTTGCTCTTAGCTTCCTTCTCCCCCATATCTCTCCTGCAAATAAGTTGCCAGCTGCCTCTCTCTCTACCAGGGGCCCTACTCTGAGGCAAAGCATCCCACTGAGGCTCTGAGCCCTACAGGGAACTCTCCAAAAAGGACAGCATTGGCTAGAGGAGGGCCTCCTGGCAGAGGCTTTGTGCCAGGGGAGGCTAGGGCAGTGGGGGGTGAGGTGGAGACCCTACCACCACTGACCCTCTCCTCCCTGCTGATGGCCTTGCAGGTCAGAGATCCCTGTGTGGGCACCACGGCTATTTCTCACCCCTGCTTGGGTCCACTCCCGCAGTCCCTAACACACAGAAGTGCTGTGTTGTATCATAAGGAACACTGGCTTTGGAATCACGTAGACTTGGGTTTCAATCCTATTTGCCAGCTATGAGGCCTAGGACAAGTTATGTAACCCTTCTGAGACTCAGTGTCCTTATCTGTAAAATGGGGCTGGCTCAACCTACCTCCTGAGTTGTTGTGCACCCTGGCAGAAGGTACACTTAACTTTAGTCACTCACCAAAGGTGTGGTGCATGAAAGAGCCCATGCACCCTGGGCCTCCTCTGCCTTTCAAGCTCCACCCTGAGACCTCGGCTCAGCGGCTTCCTGTGAGGTTTCAGGGTGTAGCTGCATCCAGGGGGTTCTGTCTCAGTTTCCCCTCTTCCCTTCTGAGTCTCATGGTGCCCCTAAGGGCTGTGGAGAACCAGAAAGCAGGTCACGTGAGAGGACCACCCAGAACTGGGGGAGGGAAGCAGAAATCTCAGGTGATCAGCGCTGTTCTAGGTCCTAGCTTTCTTCTGGCAAAAGTCAGTGAAGAAGAGCAGAACGTGTCAAGCACCCTCCACCCCGCCCTCATTAGAGGTAGTCAGATCGCCATTTTCTTTCTTTTTTTTTTCAGTAGTTTTTTTTTTTTTTAAAGATTTTATTTATTTATTTGACAGACAGAGATCACAAGTAGGCAGAGAGGCAGGCAGAGAGAGAGGAGGAAGCAGGCTTCCTGTTGAGCAGAGAGCCCGATGCGGGGCTTGATCCCAGAACCCTGGGATCATGACCTGAGCCGAAGGCAGAGGCTTTAACCCATGGAGCCACCCAAGCGCCCCCAGATCGCCATTTTCAAGGGCTCTGTGGAGGGAGTGGTTTCTAGCATCCCTCTTTATTCTTCCCAAAGGTGTGGTGGAGGGAGTGGCATCTCCAGGTTTCTGTCCTGAAAAGCAGTGTGCCCGAGAGGAGGGTCACAAGATGCTGGCACTGAGCACTTCCGAGTCTGAAGCCTGCCTCATCCTACAGTTTACCACAGCCAAGTCATTCGCTGTTTCTGAGCACGGGCTGTCACCTCTATAGAATGGAAACAAGACCTTTCCTCTTCCAGTTGGGAGGTTTGAATGAAATGATAAAGTAAGTGTCTAGTTCAATGCTTCCTGTGCTACAGGCACTCAATAAATAGTAGCTTCTCCTGACCAGCAGCATAAATGAGCCCTGGTTTGATTCAGTGATTCAGGATATGAGCTCCAGGGCTGGAGCCAAGGGTTCTATTTTGGCTTTACCACCTTGTAAAAGGTCATCTGGATGAGCCAAGGCAAGTTTAATTTCTGGTGTCTCTGTCTCCTCACCTGCAAACTGGAGATAATAATAGTATGTATTTCAGGATTATTGTGAGGATCAAAATAGTCAGGACCCATGCATATAGTACTCAGAACAGGCCTGGCACATAGCAAGTGCTCAATAAACAGCAGCCATTTCCAATGACCATGTGATAAGAGGCTGGGGAGAACTGAGGTGAGGATTAGAACCTGAAACAGCTTGCAGGATGATTTAGAACCCTGACATTTTAGAGGGTTGGGGAGGGGCAGAAGGAAAGGGAGAGAGAGAATCCCAAGCAGGCTGCATGCCCAGTGCAGAGCCTGATGCGGGACTTGATCTCACGACCCTGAGATCATAACCTGAGCCAAAATCAAAAGTCAGACACCCAACCGACAAGGCCACCCAGGTGCCCCAAGAATCTTGGTTTTTGGGAGACGCCCTGATATCTTCCAGGGGGTTTACGGGATCAATGATAATTTGGGGTTGGGGAGGAAGGCTGTCTTCTGAAATAGGACGTGGAAACTGAGGGCTCCAGCCCAAGCTAGGGCTCCCAGAGGACTCAGTGTTTTTCATTCACATGGGGGCTGGCCTGGGAGAGAATTACTAGGGAAATATAGTCCCCCCTCCTGAGCACAGCCCTACCTATGGGGTTGGGGGCCATGAGGGTCTCGCATTAGCTAACCAGGTTCCTTCCCATAGCTGTGTTTTAGATGTTATAGAATCAAACCATTTTAAGTTAGGAAGGCTCTCTGGAGAAAGAGCTAATGTGCTCTTCCCCCATTTTATGGATGGAAAGATGGAGGCTCAGAGAAGGCTAGGCATTTGTCCAAACCGCACCCTGAGGTATCAGATGAGCAGGGACTGAAACTTGGGCTTCTGGCTGCCTCCCCCACTTCCCGCTTCCGCTCTGGCTGGGATGCTTCACTGAGGGGCGAATGACTGGCAGAGGATGGGGAGTGATGGGCAGTTGATACCCTTCCAGTGCCCACCCGGTGCTGTGAGTCTCCTAAGGGCTTCGACTTGCTATTTCCGAAGGATCTCATTAAAAACAGAAACCCTCTCCCCAGGAATCTATCTGAGAATAATGTGCAGAGGACAAGTCACTCTCATTAATTCTTTTTATGTCCTGCAACTTCTTTTGCCATAGTTGTTGGGAATACTCCTGTCTGAGTGCCAAAGCCAGAGAGAAGCAGACAGAATGTTGACAAGCAGAAGTTACTAGACTCCACATACTGATGGGGGTGGAAAACACATGTTCACCTGGGTGAGCCAGGTGAGGGCAGAGAATCTAGGAAGTTCTCTGTGCCACAGCTATCCTTCCACCTTTGTCAACTTCTGCTGTCACCAGGCAGGAGTTAGCTTACCATCAGATGGTGTAAAGAGGCAACATTTTGTACATGTTTGGGGCCATATGGAAGGACCAGCTGAACATACATGACATAATTATGGAAAAGAGCATACTTAGGAAAAGAGCTCTCAGAACATTACCCAGTGTTGATTTTAGCCAAGCAATAGAGGCCAACCAATATGAGCCAAATGGACAAACAAGAAAACAGCTACACAAATAATACCAGGGCTGAAAAAAAGCATTCGAGCCCCAGGTCCAGTGGTTCTCAAAGTCGGTTCCTGGGAACCTGCAGGTTTCTCTGGAGACCCTGCAAAAGGAGGGGATGCTCAGGTGAGCCAGAATAGCTCCACTTCCCGCCGCTTTACATATGGACTTCCACTTATGTCTGTTTAAGTAGTGGCTTTGGAAAGAGAAGTTGGTACTAAGGAAGCCGGCAGAACGCTGGATTGCAGAGACTTCTTGACCCCCATGGAAGATGGTCCCCACCTGCCATCTAGAAACAACAGGAGCAACCCCTGAATCCCAGAGCCCTTTCATTCCTGCAGGAGCCTGGCCAGGGGGGCTGTACTGTGCCTGGAAGAGGAGGGCATGCAGGACCCTTCCTTCCTCTGGGAAGGTGGGGTTCAGACGGCATGTCACTAAGGTCCCTTTCCATCCTACAACCCTGGGCTAGCCCAGGAGCAGATCTTGGACCCAGGCGCATGCCTTGGACACGGGAGCCCCTTTCCACTGGCAAACAGCTCAGTGTTGGTGACTGTCCCTTGGCCAGGACTCCTGTAGCACTCTGCCCCAGACCTGTTTTTCCTTATAATGTCTGGCTGGCAGACTGGGTGGGACTGGTCCTTATTGACTTGCTCCAGCTCAGGGTCAGAGGGGCCAAGCTCTATTTTTGTCAACCTGGGCACATGTGAACAATGGGTTTTCTTACTCATGCAAACCTAATAGGAGGGGAAAATGGTGAGAAAACCCGAGTTTCCTCTGACTCATTTGACCATCTAAGAGGAGGAGATGGCAGGGGAGGAGGAAGTCAGACCAGGTCCTCTGTGACTTGGATTGGGTAAGGGCAAGGAAGAAGAACGTCCCCTTCCTTTACCCTCGGTAGCGTCAGGTGGCTGCAAATTCAAGAAAACACGAACCACTCTCCTCTCCTACAAATGCCTCCCCCCTCCTCCCCCCCTCCTCAGCCCAGGCTGCCGTGGCTATGACTTCTATAAGTTGGTGGTAAAGCAGGGGTTCCCAAACACTACACTAGACTGACTCGAGGAACTTAAAAAAAAGCTCAGTGCCTGGGTCGCAACTGAATCCAAATGTCTCAGTTGTGAGCAATTTTTCAAGATCCCAGGTGTTTCCAATGCAAGCGAGTTTGGGAACCACTTTGCTAAAGGCGGGGCAACCACCAGTGAAGGCATCGCTTGTCCATCATCCATCCATCCATCCATCCATCCACAAATATTCAGTGAAGATCTCTCTGAGCGGGACCCTGTTCCAGGTCTTGGAGACACAGCTATGAATCATCAGGTCTTGGTTCTTGTGGAGCTCACTCTCTCCGGGGGCCATCAGACCACAAACAAATAAATGAATCAGCAATACCTATGACATAGGCTCCGAAGAAAACCAAAGGAGGGTAAGAGATCAGACAGACATTAGGGACAAGGTCCATTTTCGTCCTGGATTTAGGGACTGGATTTTGTTTCAGGAAAGGGTTGCTTGCTGCAGTCCTGCTCCCCATCTGGGACTTCCTCCTGCTCTCTGGCTAAAAGAGCTCTCCCTTAACAATCCTCGAGGTCCTGCCTCCTGCCCCTCAGCGCCTCCGGCCTGAAGCAGTGTCTTTAAGGTGGGGCCTGGCATCCTCTGCACCCAGGGCTCCTGACTCATCCAACTCTGTGCCAGCAGCAACACCTGACCTGGGGCTGCACAAGGCAAGGGATCCATGAGGCATTGTTTATGAACAACCGACAGAGGGATTTTAGGCTTGTGGGGTGTGTGAGAGGTCCCTTGGAACAGTGGAGAGAACCCTAAACTCAGGATCAGAAGACCTGGATCGGAGGCCTGGCCATGCCACTTCCTGGCGAAGGGCAAGTCATTTCACCTTGCCAAGCTTTGGTTTCCTCTTTGGTCAAAAGGGGTAAGTGTGGCCAACTTTGTAAGCCTGGGATCTGCATTAAGAAAGGTCAAGGGGTGGGGCACCTGGGTGGCTCAGTCAGTTAAGCATCTGACTTCGGCTCTGGTCTTGATCTCAGAGTCCTGGGTTCAAGCCCTGTATCAGGCTCTGTGCTCAGCGGGGAGTCTGGTTCTCCTTCTCCTTCTGCCCCTCCTCCCTGCTTACGTCTCTCTCTCTCCTTCAAACCAGTAAAATCTTAAAAAAAAAAAAAAAAAAGGTCAGGGGCACCTGGGTGGCTCAGTCAGTTAAGTGTCTGCCTTTGGCTCAGGACATGATCCCAGGGTCCTGGGGTGAAGCCCTACATCAGGGTCCCGGTTCAGTGGGGAGCCTGCTTCTCCTTCTCCCTCTGCCTGTCCATACCCCCTGCTTATGCTGTCAAGTAAATAAATAAAAATTTTTTAAAAAGGTCAAACAAACAAGAAAAGAAGTATCACACAACATAAAAATTATTCATATAAATATTGAGAAATTATGACATGATCATGGCTTCTCTAATATATAAAGTGCATTAAAAATGGATGGAAAAACTTGGAAAGAAAAAAAAATGTCAAAGACTTTTGGAAAGTGTTTTGCAAATATGAGGACTTTTTAAGAAATTCTCATCATCTAGTTATAGACATGAAATCATGGTACATTAAAGCTGGAAGGGACTTGGGAAACAGGCCGGGAGAGACAAAATGACTTGCCCACAGTCACAAAGCTTCTTAATGGCAGAAGATCCACACTGACCCCAGAAAGGGGGGTGGGTGGTAATTGGGAGGAGACTGGGGATGATGTTTCAGTATCTTCCCTTGACAAACTCCTATTCATCCTTCAAAATCCCACTCAGGTGTGACCTGCCAAATGAAGCCTTCTCTTTTTCTTCCAGTGAGAATAAATTACTCCCTGGCTTCATGATCTCCATCCCTCAAAGACAAGCTCTGCTACCATGGGGACACACCATGTTGTTGGGATTGGCCTCCTCTCAGGCCCCCTTTAGCACCTTAAATCCTGAGAACAGGGTCCCTGTCCCCAGAGTCTTTGGACTCCCGCTGCTAATAAGTCTGGCACAGAGCAGGCACTTGAGGGATGTCTGAGGCCCTGAATGGAACTGAGGATCCCTCGCACATAAATGATATAGGGCCGAGGGCCTGATTAGTCATGAATTCGTGGGAATAGTTTCTGGAAGTTCCTGAGTTGCGCATTTACAGGGAGATAAACAAGGAAATAAGAAAGGTCTTTCTCAAGATCCAGTTGCCCTCTTCCCAGAATGTACCAGATTCAAGCTCTGAGGAGACACCCCTTTGCCTAACGCAAACCCTGAAACCAAAGATAGATCATTTCCCTGCAGCTTGTGATTCGAACAGGGACCAAATACTGAAGATCCACGGTGTACCAGTCTTCATTTCTTCTCCCTTATTCTAGTCCAACCCTCTGTGGATAGCGGTCACTGCACCCATATTACAGATGAGGAAGCTCGAGGCTCAGGAGGGTTAAGTGACATGGCCAGGGTGTCAGAGCCAAGATGTGCACTCAGGTCTGCTGGCCCATGTCCAGGCCTCCTTGCCATCTCTTACTGCATAACCAGCTTCCTGACAGGAACTAGACTCATCTGGAAGGCGGCAGAAACTAATTAATAAGGATGATGAAAATCTGTGAGCAAGGAAGGGCCTCACCCTTCCCTCCATCGTCCTCTACCGTGGTCCGGCTCATTATTTTAATCAGCTGCAGTCCCAGCCAGGCCTCTGTGGTGCCCCTGCCAAGTACTGCCCTTGAGGGTGGGATGCAGTCCACTGCACTGAGTGTGTTAGGGTGGAGGGCTACGCACCCCTCTGCTGTGGACTTGGCCACTGCCTGCTGTCCCAGTTCCAAACCCAGGGAGAGATACCCTGGCCTGTCCCTGGGGGCACCAGCGGGCAGGGGCAGGATGGATAGGCCAGGGCTCCTGGGGAGACGGAGGGAAGAAAGATTTGTTTCTTCCAGAAATGTGTTTCATGGAGTCCCTACTCTACTCTGACAGCAAGAAAAGGCTCTGTGGTCAAATCATCCAGCAAAATTCTTCACTCCTCCCTGGAGATGCCATGGAACATGTTGGCAGGAGAGAAACCTGCCTCGCTCCGTTGTAATCTGGGGTTTCTTCGGGCGTCCCAGCTTTGGACAGGACCCCTTGTCATCTAACGTCTACCAACACCAGGAACTCAGTATTGTAAGGCATACCCTTGGGAAAACCGGTGTACCAGGCTCCCAGCACACAGCCGCACAGAACAACTAAATGTTACTATCTTCATTTTATTAATAGCAAACGCCTACATAGCACTTACTATGTACCAGGCTCTGTTCCATGGGCTTCACATGATATTAACTCATTCAATCCTCACAGCAACCCTATGAGGCAAGGACTGTCCCATTTCACAGACAGGGAAACTGAGGCTGAGAGAGGTTACTCAAGGACATACACCTAGGAAGTGGACAGCCAGGATTCCAAACCAGGCAGCTGGCTCCAGGGACTGTTCCCCTAACCATAACGCTATGAAGGAAGGGAGGCTCAGGTCTCTGCAATGAACTTCCCCAAAGTAACCACAGTGGGACTGAAACCATTCATTCATTCATTCATTCACTAGTTTGTTCATTTACTGGAACAACATTTACTGAGCAGAAACTGCAGGCCCAGGCACGGTGCCAGCCACCCAGAGAAAGAAGAACAAGGCGCAGTCGTGCCTGGAACTACTGGCCGCCTGTTCCGGCCTCTCTGACCCCAGAGAGCTGCTCTGTTCTCCACCAAGATAGACATCTAGGGCTGTGCACTAAGCTTGCTGCCCTTCTAGTCGTCTGCATGTGCATACCCACGTGCAGGCCAGCGTGTGAGCTCACTAAAGAGGCCCTACACTCGAGATACTGGGGAGCAAAGGCTGCTTTAGTGGCCACTAAAGAGCCCCCAGACGGTGGGTCAGGGAGCACACTGTCCCACACCCAACTCTTCTCACGCCCAGCACAGGCTGCCTCCTTGGTCCCACAGCTTGCCTGTGGAAGGCATCCCCTGCCAGGTCACCCCACCTGCCCACCTGCCCACTGCCTGCCTTTAGCTGCTCTCCGGCGGAGTGTGACCCATGAGGCCCTCGGAGCCCCCTCGCCAGTCACTGCCCCTCCTCGAAGTTCTGCGGTGCCCTGCCTCCCTGTTCCCGGAGTGCAGACGGGCCTAGCACAAGGGTTCCTTCAGGATAGCAAGAATTCATCTCAGGAAACCAGCCCCCTCCTGGGAGGAGAGTCACTTTTAGACAAGGATGGTGGAGGGTGAAGATGGCTTCACCTCTTCGAGGCACACACTGAAAGGCTTGTAATTCCACTTTAAAACCAAACACCCCGGCCCCAGTCATCTCCTAAATTATCTTGGTGATGCTGGAATGCAAACCACCCAAAACCCACAAAAACCCAGCCGCCCCATAAATGACAGAAGCTGGGCTGTGGGTTCTCCACTATGAGAAGGAAGGGAGTGGGCAGCCTGGTCCCGGGGGTGGTTCCTGGAGGGCCCAGGGCCAGCGGCTCGCTTGGACCTGCCCAGGATGGGCCACGCCGTCCCTGAATAAACAGGCAGCCACAGCGGCAGGCAGACCGACGGGAGCTGGTCTCAGGCACACATACCTCCTTTGTGGCTCCCCTTTCAGGGCTGGGCTCAGCAGAGGGAAACCCAAGGCGCCTGGCCCCAGGACACTGAGCCAGTGTGTTCCTCCCACTTAGAGGAAAACCACAACCCTGCCGAGCTCTGCGGCCGGCGGCCCAGGGCAGGCTGAAGGAGCCACTGTGTTCAGGTAGACACCGGAGAAGCCTGAGCCCAGACGAGGCCAGGGGAGGGGAGGGAGAGGCTGCTCCCAGGGGGCCCTAAGAAAGAAACCTTTCTTCTAGGCCAGGCCCCCTGCCGTCCCCACCAGACCACAAGGCCACATTCATGGGAGTGAAGTGCTCTGGTGCCTGGCCAGCCCAGGTTCAAGCCCCAGCTCTGCTCCGTGCATCCCCTAGCTCGCAGACAGTATTCTTGCTGTTAGCAGGTAGCCATGCGAACCCCGATTTTGGTGAGGGCCAGACCATTGCTTCTAGGCTCCTCTGACTGCAACAGTTCCGTCAACGGAGCAACACACAAGCTTGTTTTATGCAGGTTTATTTAAAGGCAAGTTGTGTGTTTTTTTTTTAAGATTTTATTTGAAAGCGCACAAGCAAAAGTGGGGGGAGGGACAAAGGGAGAAGGAGACTCCCCACCAAGCAGGGACCCATCCCTCCAACACACCCTACCCACTCGGGTCTCAATCCCAAGACTCTGGGATCATGAACTGAGCCAAAGTCTGACGCCTAACTGACTGAGACACCCAGGCACCCCTAAAGGCACGTTATTAAACAACCAGCTTATGGGGGACAGCATTGTCCTTCGTGTCTGAACAAAGCTTATCTAACATGTATTTTCTCCAAAAGGCACATTGCGGCTTTCCTGCCCCTAGGAACAATAGACAACACTTTACCACACTTGGGGGGCATTTTACGTGGCAAAATCATCAACCAAAAAAAAAAACCAAACCCCCCCAAAACAAAAAAACCCAAATACAAAACACAGCACTAAAAAGACTGCTAAAAGGAAGCTTGTTTCAGTCTGAGCTGAAACGAGAAGACAGAGGAATATCTTCTTCGACCCTGAGCGGCCGACCCACATTTCATCCCTCTGAGCATTCATGCAAATGGTCACAGGGACACCGGCGTCTTGGTTGGGGGATTACAAACAGACTGTAGCAAGTAGGCAACTTTGCCACAAATGAGGGTCAGCACTGTCTGCCTTGGAGGGTTATGGAGGGGGCGCCGAACGAAATACGGGATGAGGAAGATGAGTGCAGCAGTAGCTCAGTACACATTTGCACAGTTTCTGCTCCTATGACCCGCGGGACCTACCAAGGCTTGACACCTTTGCTGTTCCCTCTGCTGGGAATGCCTTTCCTTGCACTCTTCCCATCCAGTGAAGCCCGGAGCCCCCCGGGGTTCGGTTCACCTCGGGGCTAGCATTTGCCAGCTGGGAGCCCGCAGGCCAAGCTGGTGCTCCTTCCTCCCCACCCCCCCATCTCCAATCAGGCTTACCCCTGCTCCCTCACAGCTGCTGACTGTGCGAGAGAAGTAACCAGAAGAGAGCTGCATCCTGTCCCCTTCACTGGGGCTGTGCACCCGGTCTCCCACCCTGATGCTTGGCTCACAGACAGACCCTTCCACTCAGTCCGGGGCCCCTCTCCTCACAGGCTCTTTGCTCCCGCCCACCCCCAATCCCACTTTCTGCATCACCAATGGCTCCTTCTCTCCTAGTTCAGCTCCTTTCCTGATGACGCCCTGGCCTTGAAAATCCCTCCCTAAACACCACAGGGTGGAAAGGAACACACTAGAGCCACAGGGACCCTCGCCTCACCGGAACTCTCGAGCAGCTCTGAACGCAGAGGGTCTCCTCCCCTTGACACGGTTTCCTAGCACAGCTCCTAGCACGCCCACCCTCATGGCTTCCTCCAGGCTGCCCAGTCGTGACTCAGTTGCTGTTGCCGGCTTCCGTGCCCTTCCTCGGCCCTAAAGGTTGCACCCTCCGTGCTCCAGCCCTCTCTCCTTCTTGTTTCCCTAACTGGTGGCTTGAAATCCCACCAAGTGCTGATGACCCCCAAATGTCCATGTCCAGCCTGGCCCACTCCCCTGACCTCCAAACCACTGTATCCAATTGCCTGTGGAGGGAGTTGTTGTGACTATCTTAGGGACCAGTCCCGAGAGGGTGTGAGGGAAGCAGGAGGGGACAGAGGGAGAGAGGGCCCGGGATGTATGTGACAAGGCCTCAGCCAATCCCACAGGCACTCTGGAGCCAGGATGACCCTAAAAAGAAGCAAGATGGCAAAACCCTTGTGTCCCCACAGGGCCCAGTTGTGGGATGCAGGCTGCCTCCAGAAAAGGTGTGTAATCTTGGGCCGGGCAGCCCCCAGCCCCTAGGGAAGGTCAGCGGCAGCCGGCACCTGGACAGATGGGAGAACGAGGGCTGCCAACCCACAAGGGGTCTGCATGTACCTCAACGTCTTCAACAGAATCTTCCAGGAGCCTCTCAACTGACAAGTCCGCAACTGGACTGCTGAATTTCTCTCCAGAATGGTTGTCCCCCCAGTACCCTGCTCCCCCCACCTTTGCCTGTCCTGCCACCCCCCACCCCCAGCAATCCACCGTCACCACCAGTCACCTGGGAGCTCTGCTGGCCACGAGGAGAACCTCAGGCTAGTCCTTGATAATTCTCTCCCCTCTCCTCTCCGCCCCACATCAGCAAGTGCAGGCAGCTCCAGCCCGGTCCACCTGCTCACCATCTGCCTGTCACTGTCCTCAACCAAGCTGTCACCACCTCTTCCCTGGATGGATGCACAGCCTCCTAACTGGTCGCTCCAATTCTAGGGCCGTCTTTACACACACTCACCCCAGCGAGCTCTTCAAACCACCAACCTCTGGTCATGTCCCAGCCGGCAACCTTCCCTGGGCCTCTGGTCAGGATGAGCCCCAAACTTCTCCCCTGCGCTCTCAGGTGCCTGGGCCACACGCTCCCTCCAGCCTCCCTCACATGGCTCCTCATCACCTATCACCTGCACTGGCTTGGCTTGCCAGCCCCTTCACAGCCAAGCCCCACGCCCACCTTCACGTGCCTCTATCCCTCCCTTCCGACAGGACAGGCAGGCTCCCAGCATCTCCTGAGAGCTCCCCATCCCTCCAGCCCAGCGAGCTCCCTGCCCTTGCCGGACCCCCAGGACATCAGCAGCTCCCTCCCCATGTTCCTGGCCCAGGATGGCTGGAATATTCACTGCAGGCACCACAGGCACGGTGGTTCTTTGTGTTTCTGCCTCCCTCCAGAGGCTGAGTGCCTCTAAGACAGACCATGTCCTGTGTCCGCTCGCCCTGTCCCTGGCCCAGTGTGGTGAGAAGCCACGGTCTGGGGAATTGACCTCAGGTAAACACACGCTTCCCTCTTTGTGACTTGGCCTTTGATGGCTCCAGGCCAGGCACCTTACCACCTGGCAAGATTACCTGCTTTTGGACACAAGTCCCAGTCCCTCCTGCTGGGCCTGCTGCCAACTCTGGCACTGGGTGAGGGGCTCGTCAGCCGGACAGGAACAGTGGTGACTTTCATTGTCACACCTGGCACCGAGACCTCGGCCAGCTGCTTCTGTCAACACCAGACTGTCGCCCAGCGCCTCCAACCTGGCTCAGCAGCTCAGCAGCTCCTGTCAGTTTCCCCGGAGCCAAGGGCATGGCCGTGGCCCTCCTCTCTGACTTGGGAGTCTGGGCTTTACCACTCACCAGCTGGGTGACCTTGGGCAGCCTATTGAACAGCTGAGCCTTGGGTCCATTAGCTGGAAAATGGGGATAGTAACAGTATCTCCCTCACGAGTCTCTCTGGTTGAGGGCTTGGTTCCCATGACCTCCATATGTGCCCGCTATTATACTTGGCAGAATATTAAATCCAGGACACTTTTCAAAAACTCCCCCTTTCCACAGACATACTTTCAACACATTTGCTTCAACTTTTAACACGGGCTAATGAAAATATGAAAAATTTCTGTATTTAAAAACAATAAAATTGGGTACCTGGGTGGCTCAGTTGTGTAAGCATCTGCCCTCAGCTCAGGTCATGAACCTGGGGTCCTGGGATCGAGTTCCACGTCGGGCTCCCTGCTTAACGGGGTGTCTGCTTCTCCCTATGCCCTACCATCCCTGTTGCACTTGCTCATGCTCTCTTTTTCTCACAAAAATAAATAAAATCTTTTTTAAAAAGCATCAAATTGACTTTGAAAAATAAAACTTCTATAGAAAACTCCAGCTACTGGAGTCCATTGTCTCCTCTATAACGACCTTCCCCATAAACTCCTATCAGGTTCAGGGATGAGTCCCCATAAGTTCATTTGCTTCTCTGAGCCTCCACGTTCACATCTCTGAAATGGAGAAAAAGGTTGTCTACCACACAAGAGTGTTATGAGGACCACACAACAACAGGTTCCAAGCAGAGTGGGTGACACATAGTAGGTCTTAAGAAGGTTAAGCCCCCCTCCTACCCCACCCCAGCCCACCTGCTACGTAATTCCTTCCCTCCATTGGATTGGATGAGCTATGTATCACCATTCTGCTGAGAATGGGATAAGCTTTTAAACCCCACTGCAGGTTTTCTGGGTCCCATACATGGGTCCTTCTGCTTCCCTACCTGTTTTTTTGACTCTGATCTTTGTCTTAATGGTTCGACTGCATCTTGTGCTTCTCACTGGGAGCTCCTCCAGGTCCCCAAGGTATCAAGCCACAGAGCATTTTGCACTTCCAGGAATAAATGAGTCTAGTGGGTAGACCAGACAGCCAGGCGAGGGCTGGTGTCTGTGGCCGTGGGATCTGGGTGTGTGCGGCCACAGTCAATGATGCATGTGCATAAGGACCCCAAGAGGGCTTTCCAGGTCTGGGAGGCGGACTGCTCTTGGACTCTGATGCCCCAGGGAGGTCACACCCATTTTGACAGTAGTGGTAGTGTGCCTCCGAGGTCACAGGTCACAGGAGCCTGCAAGGGTACCTCTGCCTGTATCAGCCACACTGTGTAGTTGAAAGAGCTCGAAGGCAGTCCGGGGAGGCTTGAATCCCAGCTCTACCACTTGGTACACAGGTCACCTCCGGGAAAAGTACCTCCCCCCACCACCCCGGGCTCCATGGCCTCCTCTCTGAGTCGTCCAGAGGACCAAATGAGACAATGTATGCTTAATGTCTCATTGGACCTGGTGATTGGTCATCACTGCCGCTCTGCCAGACTGCTTTATAGACGGACATGCAGAAAGTAGAAAAATAAGCATCCTTTCCTTTTTTCAGTGCCTCAAAAGAGGTCTGTCCTTATACCTCAAGCCAAAATGATTTCCCAGCTCTCACGTGATCACCAGTCCCTTTGGAAATGCCTCTTTGCGTGATGAACTGATGGCCTGGTTACCCTTCCCAGACTGAGAGCTCTAGGAGGGACCATCCGACCCAGACCTCAGCACAGCCCCTGGCCCCACGTGAGCACCTGCCCTTGAACGATCTAACAGATGACGGTGTCAGTGGCTGACACGGCGCGTGGTGGTGCCAGCCGAGCCCTGCCTTCACCTGATGCTCATGGAAGTTACCACTTCCGAGGGGGTTACTCTGGGCCGGGCACTGTGCAAATCGCAGCTCATTGAATCCTGCACAGACCTATCAGGTAGATATGTATGCATCTGCATTTTCCATACAGCTTAAACTTCTAGGACCCTTATGTGCTCCAGAGCCCTGCAATGTGTTCACAGGGTGACGTGTTCTATACAATTTTCAAAAATAAGATACATTGAAATCTTTTACCTCGAAGATGACTTTATACTCTAAAAGCTTCAGGATCCATAGAATCTGGGGCCAATAAGTAGGTACTACTCTTCCCATTCCATAGACGAGAAAGCTGAGGCTCAAAAAGATTAAACTTGCCCAGAGACATTCAGAACCAGGATGTGGATGCAGGCCTGAATTCCAACTCAGCCACGGGCCTCCCAGATCTAGAGAAAGGAGCCCTCGTCAGTGGAGACAAGCATCTGCCCAAGGGCAGCTTTGCAGCTGCGGATTCAGGGCAGAGTGGGGACGGAGGAGAGGAGAAGGGAAAGAGAAGCTCTCATCTGAAGGGTGTCAAGTCCAGAGCCCAGAGCCCTGAGCCCCAGCTACTTGGCATCAGAACCCCAGTTAATCTGACCATCTCCCTCCACCCACCCCCTCGTGACCCAAATCTACACTGTTTGCCTTTCCAACTCTTGAAAGCACCAAGTGCAAACTACAATGAGCCAGCCCAGCTCACCCCAAATAAACCTACTCTCTGTCCCCTTCCCCTTCCTGGGCCTCTCCATCCAGGGGCTGCCAGGGCCCATCCCGTCTTTAATACCAGGCTAGGGCAAACAAGGGCTGGCACACTCTGCCCTAAGGGCAGCCCTCCCCTTGCTGTTTTGCAAAGGGCCAGTTTCAGCTGCCTGGCATTCAGTTACCTTCATTAGAATGGGCCCCGAGAGCTGGCCGAGCTCTGACGGCTCAGGGCAGATCCTATCACAGCAGGGACGGAAGAGAAAAGATCGGTAATGCAGCTGCTTTTCCCCAGGCCAAGGAGAGGGGAGAGGGGTGGGTAGCAGCAGGACAAGGGGAGCCAGGGGCCTGCCAGGCCCTCCCTGGCTCTATGGCCACTCTCAGTTCTGGAGTCTTCAGGGCAAGGAGCAAAGAGAGGTAACACAGAGCCCATTCCGAGGATGCCTATCAGCCCGTGCTGGGAAGACCTCCCAATTCCTTCATAGCCACTCCACCAAAAAAGGTGGTGGGGAAGGGGAATTCAGGAATTCAGGAAGAAACACAGCTTCCTGGCATCCAAGAGCCAGTTTAAGGACACCTGGCCTGAACTCTCTACCACAGACAAGGAAGTGACCTTGTGGCCATAGGGACGGGGAAAGCTGATGTCTGAAAACATCCTCTTAGACCAAAATGCAGAGATTGTAAGTGTAATTTCTTCCAGAAAATGGAAATGAGCTTTTCATTCCATTTTCATTCAAATAAAGAGACACGGGCATAACAAAAATGGAACTTTCTAGTTTGAGGGTGGCAACCGTCCCCAGCAGCCGCTGTCCCCATTAGGGACTTATGGGGCAAAGGGAGGCTAGGCTGCTGTGGCTCCCATGGGTTTCCCGCCTTCTTGGCTACAGAACTGGGAATTTCTCCTAACCCCAGAGAACATGGGTGGGCCCCCCAACCCCGTTGTGAATGATTGGGGGTGGGGGTGGGGAGGGGCTTTCCTGCTCATCCCTAATCCCGAAGCAGAGCTGCAGCACTGGCATGGGAAGGCCACAGCCCCCCAGGCAGGGACTGCCTGCGACAAGGGTAAAGCCCCAGTCAACCTTGCTACCTAATGGTGGCGTAACTCCCGGAAAGCCTCTCAGCTTCTCTAAACATAATTTTCTCCACCTGTAAGATAGACATAAGGACAGGGGACATTTATATAGACCTCCTGTGTGTTAGCTACTAACCTAAGTGCTTTCTTAACCCTCGCAGCACTCAGGAGAGAGACGTCACCCCCCTCATCCCACAGGGGACGTATTAGGCAGGGAGGACACACCCGAAGTGGCAGATGTGGGATTCGAGCCCGGCTCCCGAACCCAGGCTGCCTGTGCTTACCCAGGACAGGACACCACCCCGTCCCATTCACTGGTGACCCGCTGTTGATAAGTATGCCGGGTGAGCCATGCTTTTAATGGAAGTAGACCTGTTGGGGGCTGGGATTCTCCAGTGGGGGGGGGGGGATTCTGATGCAGGGGAGGAGACGAGCCCCCCCCGCCCCTGGCCCAAGCGCAGGTCCAGAGCTTTGGGACCCATGCGGAGACTCCACAGCCGGGATTCCAGAACTCTGGTCAGAGAAGCTTGCTAAGGATGCAGATCCCTGGGTCTGGCCCAGGTACAGAGTTGGTCCCTGGGGCTCAGAAACACTGGCTGAGTGGGGGAGGGGGCTCCCAGCAAGCCCCCCCCCCCCCACCAATGCCTTCCTGGCAACAGGAGTCATGGCAGGCAGGGAAGCCCTTTCCAGCCTGGCCCTGACTCGCCCTTGGGCAAGCCCTGGACCCTTTCTGGCCTCCATGTCCTGATCTAGAAGATCAAAGTGTTGCTCCAGACAGTCTCCATGGGCTCTGGCCTCTGTCACACTGTGACACCGAGTCCGGGAGGACGGGGTACCCAGATGAGACGATCCGACTCACCCACACCCCCCATTTCTTTGTTCTCTGCTCATCAGGCAGCAGCCCTGATGTTTCCCTTGGAATCTGGGCTCCCAGTGGGAGAAGTAAAAATAAGATAACCATGACCATAACAGCTCTCTGTCAGGAGCGGGCCCACACGGTGGGAAGGGAGCCACCCTCGGTGGGGTGGCTGGGCGGAGCCAGATTCTGCCGCTGGAATGACCCAGGGAGCCTGGGAATCCCCCTCAGGTCTCCCCGAAGCCAACAAACACGCCAGGACAACAAGTGAGGCCACGCATCTGGCTGACGAAGGGAAAGGTGGCCTCTGCTGCCCCTGGCCTCTCTGGCCCCCGGGAGGTGGAGGGATCCAGGTGTTCCTGCCGCAGGAGCGTGTCCTGTGCCTGGGCCTGCTGGGAACCCAGGCCTCTGGTGTCCCTCTTGCATGAGGTTGCGAGTCCTCAGCAACCCCAGTGACCTCTGACCTGGTGCCCACCACATTCCAGGCCATGCCCGGGGTGCAGTCACCTTCTTCGTCTACTCAGTCAGCTCCCAAGCAGGGGAATGCTGTTGTGCCCACTTTACAGATCAGGGAAGTGAGGCCCAGAGGGGCTGCAGGATCCGTGTGAGACAGCACAGCCCACAGGTAGCAGGGCTGGGGCTCCCACCCAGCCTTGCCCCCTGGTTTCCTTCCTCGCTCTCCACTCAGCGGAGCTGCCTCTCAGCTGGTGCTGATTACTGCATGGACTGGAGCTCGGCTGCTTACAACGTGTTAATGCCTCTTGGCTTTGATGGACTGAGCTCTACTGGCTCAGAGGACAGTTTGCTGGAGTCCCTGGCCAGCGCCCAGCAAAGGATGAGCAGAGCAGGGGCGGCCTCCTGATTGGAACCTGGCCACGGTTTTGGTGTGAAGACCAAGGCTGATGGGGAGGTTTTGGAAGGGGAATTTTCAAGGAGATGGGGTGCAGGTGGTGAGTCTAAGAGCCCAGACTCCGGCTGGCATTGGTGTCAGGAAGTGGAGTCCTGGGTCGGGCTTTGCAACCAGCTGGCTCCTGGACCTTGGGACAGTGCCTTGTTCTCCCTGTGCCTCACTGGGGCAGTTCCAAGGCTCAAATGTTTCCCTGCCACATTCCAAGCAGACCCTCTCTGACCTTCATCCCTCCAGGCACTGGCCAGCAGCCCCCTAACCTCACCCCTTCCCCTCACCAAGCCTTGCTCACAAACACAAGCGAGAAAATAGCTTATGGGCCCAGCATGATGACCAGGAGCCTTGATTCCTGAACCTCTCTGCCGTTAAGATCACAAGAGGAGCTTTTCAAGCTCCCCACATCCAGGTCAAACTTCAGACCAATGAAATCTGGGTCCAGGCATCAGTGTGTGTGTGTGTGTGTGTGTGTGTGTGTGTGTTTTTAAGTTTCCCAGCTGAGTCTCCAATGTGCAGCCTCGGCCAAGACCCGGTGAGCCTCGAGAGTGTGACCCAGACTCTCCCGAGCATGTGAGTGGTCGCCTGGGATCTTGTTGCAATGCAGGTCCTGGCTTAGCTCCTGATTCCCTACGTCTAACAAGCTCCCAGGTGATAGCCATGGACTATACTTCGCATAGGAAGGATCTAGAATGTTGGGAACAGTAGTTTCCATAGGACACTCCCAAGGGACAGAAAGGGGTTCCCTGGCCAAGTCCTATTACCCTTTTGGACAGTCCTGAGGGATGTTAGCATATTAAATGCCATATTTGACTATCTGGTGTACAGCTGTGCTTGGCCCGCTGGTGGTAGTCCTTATCTTTTGGCGTGCTTTAGGGACCGGCTGAGGGATCTGTGGGGAGGATGGAGGTGTGGACAGGGATGATCTGAGTCAAAGGCCAGGCCTGTGGCAGGGAGGGGCTTTTCTGCTTCCCCTGTGCACCCACTCCTCTGTGGCAAAAGGCCTTAAAGTTATTTATCAGATGGGGGTTGGGGGGCTGTGGGGCTGTGGGTAGTGGGGGCTGTGAACTTGGTGGGGATCTGTATGGGATGGGAGGCAGTTGGTAGGGTCCTCGGGATATGGGGGTCCACGGATGATGGGGTCTATGGGTAGAGAGGGGTCTGTGAGCAGTGGGGGTCTATACAGGGGTGTGGGTATGGGGACCATGGGTTTGGGGGGCTGTGTGTGGGGGTGGTGGTGGGTGAGGGGCTGGGGGCTTAGCATGGGACCCCATCAGCATTCACAGCAGTGCCGTTCCTTACTAGTCGTGTGTGATAGCTCCCGCAAAGTGACATGAAACATACACGCGATCTTGTTTCTGTGAAAAAACAGTCCCAGGGAGAAAGCCACCTGCCAGTGCCAGTCATTGAAGGCAAGAGGAAACGAAGGGTTCCAAGAAATTAATGGTTCTTTGCCAGAAAATAGAAGTGAAGTCGTAATATTTATAGCCACCAACGTTTCTGGGGCTCTGTCTCGCTGTCAGGCTGCAACACATCCTAACAAATGCCAACGGCTTCTCCTTTATCTCCTTGAATCCTCACAACAAGCCTGAGGATGGCACCCAGATCATGCCCATCATACAGACAGGGAAACTGAGGCTCTGAGAGACGTATGACCTGGCCAAAGTCTCGCTAGGAAAGGATGAAGCCGTGATCTAGACTGAGGTCTTTCTGACCCCAATGTCATGCTCTCAGTGTGAAGTTCGGCTGCTTCCCCCAAAGACAGCAGCCACTGACCACTCACCACCGGCTGGGACCTGAGTTAAGCATTTTCAAAGTCTCCAATGTGCTCGCTTCTCCACCAGACCCAAAAGCTGATTTTTTTTCAAAAGACCCCAAACCTGAACCTGAAGGGCCCTACATCCACACCCACACCCACAAGTCAGTCATTAGTAAGCTGGTCTGTCCCAGCCCAGCCTTGCCTGTGTCATGAGAGACAGCAGGGTCCACTGTCCTGCCTGGGAACTCTTCCGTTCATGAAGAGAACCAGAGAGGGCTGGGAGACAGAGCACCATGGCCACCACCAATTTCCAGTCTATTCTGTGCCCTTCTGTCCTGGGCCCTGCCCTGTACCCGGTGCCACACAGGCTCTGGGAACCCCAAGAGGGTCCAGGGAAGTGCCCACCTCTCCTCTGTGTAGGACAACAGAAGAGGCCTACTGCAACATAAAAAAGCCCCCCCGTCAGGCAGAGGTGACTGTAAGGGCCATGGGGGAGGGGCTTATGTGGAAGGGTGGCTGCTTCCAGATGGGGGACAGGGCTGGGGTAGCAACTGAGCTGTCTCCAAAATGGTTAGTGTTACAACTAGAGCAGATGGGGGCTCAAGGGGAGGGAGCAGCAGAGGCGGAGGTCTAGAACAAGGAAGGGCAGGCTGTGTTCAGGAAATCCTGGGTGACCCAATCAAACATGAGAGGAGAAGCTGCAGAAAGGTCTTGGTCAAATGACGTGCATTCACTGAGTCGGCAAACATTCCCAGGACTAGTACATGCCAGACACTGGGGTCAGAGGTGAGTGAGACATAGCTCCTGGCCTCCTGAAGCTCGGAATCTAGTGATAAAGAAAATAATAACTCACAGGGAAGTATTTTAGTCTCATTTTGCAATCAGGGATGTTGGCCCAGAGAGGTTAAGTGATTTGCCCAGGATGATATGGCGCATCCATCTCAGAGGCAGGGCTCCACTTCTAGGGCCCCTGCACAGGTGGAGGGTACTACTGCTGGTAGCTGGCTGAGAGGAAAAGGGACCTGGAGCAGGGCAGGACTGGAGAAGTGACACAGAGGAAGGATGCAGGAGATATCAGAGGTGGCAGATAGGAAACAGGAAGTTAACAAAGAGGCTGTTGCAACTGTCAGACAATCATGTTGGAAGATAGAATTAGGACTGTTATGTTCAGCTTCACAGGTTGTACACTGCACAACTCCCAGCTTGCCATTCTCATGGACTATGGTGAGAATAGTACCCCTCGAAATTGTGTAGCACAATGACCCCAGCTAGTAGATAGAGGGACCAAACTCACACATGCCTACGTATGTGGTCACAAACTTTTCGGTCCCTGTGTAATAGTTGCCAACCAAACCCTACACTGTTATCACATAGCCACATTCTCGTTCCTCGGCGGGGTGGGGGGAGAAGTGGCAGCCACTCCACAATGATGTTTCACACCACACCCTGGGCTACCCACAGAGCCAGTCAGTTCCACATTTCTGTAACAAAGATGTTGGTGCACGAAGGGTTCCAAGAGCAAAGAAGTTTGGCAAGCTGCCTGCATCTCCCTGCAGGGGGTCATAGAGGCACACAGGAACATTTTAAAGGCTTCCAGAAGTCCTGAAGCCAAGAAGTTGGTTCATCTTCCTGGAAGCATTTCCCAGACTCCCTTGCAGCACAGCCCCTTTCTGAGGAACACCTTGGAACGCCCCCAGGCACAGCCCCACATGGGGAGGCTCTGTGACACCTGCCTCCTGCACCCACCCCCCTACACCCAGTTCAGAGGCCACGCGCTCAGCCTCCAAGAGCTGGGAGGAACGGGCTGGGTAATTCTCCCACCTCCTCTCTTGGGACCTGGCCTCACTCCTGCTCTGAGAATACTGAGGTTTATTCTTTTGCATAAAAGATGGTCCTCCAGTCATGCAGGTGATCCCAGTAAGTTGCCTCTGAAACCATGTAAACCCCTCAGGGCAAATGAGTCCTGGTCCTTTCCTCCAGCCTGGGGGAGGGGCAGAGGGAAGAGACCCGAAAGAACTGAGAAGCCTCTGGAAAAGCTGGCTCTCTGAGGTCTGCCGGGTGCAGATTAAAACCCTGTCTCTGGACACTGGTGGCCTGAGCCCCTGGGCAAGCGGCTTCACGGTTGCGTGAGCCTCAGCTTCCTCATCAGTAAAATGGGTATAAGAGTACCTACCTGGCTGGGGTGGTCTATGTGGGCAGAGCAGGGTGGGGTGGTAATTAGAGATGAGACGGGTCAAGTGCCTGTGCTTGGGTGACGCTCCTTCTGTCCATCCCCCACCCAGCCCTTGCGCAGGACTCCTGCTGGGAGCCAAGTCCAACTGGATGACCTCCTGGGCTGGACTGGAGATAGCAGAAGGCCAGGAGAGTGGGGACGGAGAGACAAGAGTCGGGGGGATGGGGAGAGAAGGAGAGGGAGATTGGATACAAAGGGGCAGAGATCGAGTCAGAAACAGAGACAAAGGGAGATAGAGGGACAGTCAAAAGAGACACACATATAGAGAAGCAGAGGGAGCAGGGAGGGTCCAGGCATAGAAATAGAAAAAGACAAGGCAAGAGGGTCCAGGCAGCCAGTGGAGTGTGGTCCCCTATGGGGAGGCCAGGCCCTGGAACAGGCAGACAGGGGCCCTGCCCCGCCCAACTCCCGCCCCAGGGCTGCTGCCCTCATGTTCCTTCTGGGTCTGTGGTGGGCACCGAGGACTATAGAGTGGCCCCTCCTCCACCTTACCCCTCCAGCAATGGGACTGGGATGGGGGCAGGACAGGCAGGAGAAGGGGGCGCTAGGAGCTCCTCAGGGAGGGGGTGAGGGTTGTGGCCCAAGGCTGGGGACCCCTCCAGGAGGGGTGGGAGCATGGCCTGCTTGCCCTGCATCTCCTAAAGAGGTGAGCTCCTGATTCCAGGAAGGGCCTCATTCAGCCAGTCAACAAACACAATCAAGTAACTTAATCAGGCCCAGGACTGGGCGGGACAGAGCAATCAATGTGGCGGGTCCCTGCCCCTGGGGACTGTGAGGTCTAGACTTAAGGAAACCTGGGAACCAGCATGGCTCATTGTTAGTGGTGAACTGCTCGTCTCTACCGTCCATCAGTGCAAAGTACTTGTTCATCAAATCTAGATCAGGTTTCTGTTTGTTTTTTTTTTTAATTTTATTTATTTGACAGACAGAGATCACAAGTAGGCAAAGAGGCAGGCAGAGAGAGAGGGAGAAGCAGGCTCCCTGCTGAGCAGAAAGCCCGATGCGGGGCTCAATCCCGGGATCCTGGGATCATGACCTGAGCCCAAGGCAGAGGCTTTAACCCACTGAGCCACCCAGGCACCTGAGCTCACTTTCAGTTCCTTCTTAACAGCCCTCCCTAGCATAGCTGGCCTCAGGCTAAAACCTTCCTGGATCTACTCTAGCCTCAGGGTCACACAGCCTCATACCTGGTTCTTTCTGGCTTGGTTTACTCCCCTTCCTGCAAAGAAAACCCCTTCTCCCCCACCCTTAAGATGTTTGCAGATTTCTCCCTAGTGTGTGTGGGGGGGCTCCTTCTGTTTCAATAGCTCCTTCCCCCTCCTTAGAATAATTGTTTCAATCATTGCTCCTTAGTTTTTTCTTAAGGAGTAAGTTGCTCCTTACCTTTTTTTTTTTTAAAGAGAGAGAGAGAGTACTGGCAGGGGTGAGGGACAGAGGGAAAGAATATTAAACAGTCTTCGTGCCCAGGGCAAGCCACATGTGGGGCTGGATCTCATGACCCTGAGGTCCTGACCTGACCAGAAATGGGGTTGGAAGACTTAATCAACTTAGCCAAAGTGCCTCCCACCACGACACTTTTTTTTTTTTTCCTTTGTTAAGAGATAGAAGTTTAGGGGCGCCTGAGTGGCTCAGTGGGTTAAAGTCTCTGCTTTCAGCTCAGGTCATGATCCCAGGGTCCTGGGATGGAGCCCCACATCGGGCTCTCTGCTCAGCAGGGAATCTGCTTCCCTTCCCCTCTCTCAGCCTGCCTCTGCCTACTTGTGATCTGTCAAATAAATAAATAAAAATATTCTTTAAAAAAAGATATAAGTTTATTGAATACATTGCGAAGGAGCAATGGGACAGGACAGAAAAGGCACTCCTTGCTAAATCTGAATTTTTTTTTGACGCCTATGAAATTATTTGAGACATTTCAATCAAACTAATCAAATAAAAATGAACCGTACAGAAAAAGGAGGTAAGTCATTAAACTGGAAGTTACTGATTCACCATCAGCTCTAAACTTTCTAACAACCAAGACAAAAAAGGGAAAGCCAGGGAACATATTACAACTCTTATCATATGATGAAACCAGAAAAATAATTTCATCAGACTTTTTTCTGGTGCAAAATCCTAAAAAGAAGGCTTTGGATTAAAGGTACAAGGAGATGGCGAATTGGGGAAGCTTCCTAACCCAACTGGAACAAAGTTGAAGCAATCTCCTGCTTAGGGTGGCCTTACACTGAACCAAGGGAGTAAAAACAAACTCTATGTCCGTGAAGAGGTTTTTCCAAGAAGGTAAGATGCAGCAGTGCTTTCTGACCAGGAACTCCACACCACGGAGGGAACATCTAAAGGAACGGGGATTGGTATGTCCTCAGGATGCCTTTCTCCTGTATCACCAACTGAGCCCGGAGATCACTGTCCCCAGAGGGAGCGACGGTCACCTGCTGGGCATCAGGTGATGTTTCCTGCCGCAGATAAAGGTCCTTACATGCCTGGCCTGGGTGTCAACCCTCCCGCCCATCTCCAGGGATCCTTTCATCCTGGATTATAAATTCCCTTGAGAAGAGCAAGAATACTCTGCCACAGCCCCAGAAGAAGACCAGACTGGGTTTGGTAAAGGCAGCTGCTCTGAAACGGGTTCTGGATGTAAAGTCACAGCCTCAGAATTGAGAAGATGCTTAACTTCCCAGGCCCTATAGTCAAAGGGGCCCCCTCTGGCCAACTAGATACAGAAAGTGTATACAAAGCAGGAGCTTGTTCAGTGCTCCTCCTACCCATCTGTCCTGTGCTGATCATCCAAGAGGCTTGGGGAGAACTGTCAACTAGCCTGAGACTCCCAATGCATCCACAGAGCCCACAGAGCCTTTCCATCTCAAGAGTCACACTTGATGATGGGTCATATTAATTTCAGTCATTTTCTTTGTCCTGGTCAGGAAACGGAGTGTAGCAATGATAAGGACGGGAATGGCGATTTCTCTCTCCTATCCTGTGTTTGAGCATTTACCCTTGGGCTCAGCAGGGATGCTTTTAATGGCAGCAGGCCCTCCCTGCCTTGGTACAAGGATCTGACACAGGGTGGGCGCAATTCTTGGGGATGCCCCAAGGGCTGAATTGGCTAGTTGTGTAGAAGCCTGGTTATGGGATGCAGGTGTGAAGGACGCCTGGGACATTGACATTGCTTGTCTGCGACCTCTCAGCAATCCTGGGGTGAAAGGTATTCAATCTATGAAACATGACTCAAATCTATGCACTGTGAATTGAGAGATTCTAGTATTTTCTAGACACTGAACTATTATTCTCCAAGGATTCTCATTTCTCATTTTAACAATAAGCCTATGAAAAAGACACCAGTTACCAGTGGTGAAGGTGGAAATGACAGGGTCAGGATTCAAATCCAGGACCTCAGACCCCAAAGCCCATGTTCTCCCCAAGTTTAAATTAACGTTGGCCTCCAGGGCTGGTCGGATATGCTGCGACCTGCCTGTTCCCCAAACCAGAGCTCAGAGAGCACTCCGAGATGCCTCCTTAATCCCAGCCAGGGGACCCCTGGTAGACTCAGCATCTCCAAGGCATCTACCTTAAGGAGAAGATGCAGAGAGAAAACAGAACCGTGACAGAAACCAGCGACAGCACAGTTCCTGGCAGAGACTCCTGTCTTGTCTGTCACCGTAGCAGAAATGTGGAGACAGAAAGCCAGGGGGCCTCAGCGCCTGCAGAGGTGACAGGTGACGGTGCTGGCTAGCAAGAAGGGCTGCTGGCGGAGGGTGCAGGGAAGGGAGGGGAGGCAATGCAGGGACCCACAGGCTCTTTCCTCATATTCCTGGGGTGTTTAAGGGGAAGGCTTAGGGGTAAGGGGAGAAGGACCCACGAGTTACCAAAGGCACCGCTGGTGTGATCCCCGACCAGCAGTGTCACCAACAACCTGGTTGCTGGTAGGAAATGCAGAATCAGGTCAAGCCCAGACCTCCTGAGTCAGAGGCTGCATTTTGTGAAGCCCCCAAGAGATTCCTACTCGCAGTAGAGACAGCAACCGGTCACCTCCCTTTCAACTCCCGTCTAAACCCCAGTGAAGACCCAGCCTGGGGCAGGGGGGGAGTCGGGGGGAGCACAGACAAGACACACACAGACAATGAAGGCTGTGGCAAACAGCGGTGCACGCTCTGAAGGAAATGAATGGGATGTTAGGACAGTGATGGGGACAGGGGTATGGAGGGGCCTCCCTGAGATGACCAGTCAGGGAAGGCTTCTCTGAGGAGGTGATGTTTTTGCTGCAACTTACAGGATGGGAGGGCAGCTGTACCAAGACTTGAGGGTCGAAGATCCTGGGTCGAAAGAACAGCAGGGCAAAGGTAGAAAGAGACCGGCTTAGGGCGTTTGAGGACCAAAAACAGCCAGTGTGGCCGAAACAGCAAGGATCATGGGAAGTGTGGGAGGGACGAAGCCAAAGATCTGGGCAGCGGTGAAAGCTGGTAGGCCACAGGGAACGTCGGGATTTGGGATTTTATGCTAAGATGACAGGCGGTGAGAAATTAACCAGTCCTTGGTCGGAGCAGCCGGGTGGACGGCGGTGCCATTTCCTGCTGGGGGAGCCTTTCCGAGGGCAGACAGGAGAGGACAGGGAAGACAAAGGGTTCAGTGTCAGACACGGCCACATCCAGGAGTCTGGATCCAAAGGCCAGCTCGATGGGGAGACGCTGTCAGAAGCCCGTGGGTAACAGTGCACTTAGAGCTCCAGGACCCGGTGTGGATGTAGACGAGCTAGGGCAGAGGACTGAGGACTCAGACCTGAGGCCCACCCCCACTTCTGTGGAGCCATGGGGACTTGAAACCAGCCAGGGTCAGTAAGGAGGAGCAGCCTGACGGGGAGGAGGGAAACCAGTGGGACGGAGGGAAGGATAGGTCTTGAGAAGGGGGAGGTCAGCCGTGCCACGTTGGCCGGCTGAGACTTCCAGTAAAATCAGCATGAGACCTGACTGTTGGATTTGGCCAGACAGAAGTCCCTGGTGACCCTGAAAGGAAGGGCCAAGACAAGGCTGGGAGGGACAGGAGAAAAAGCAAGACGAGAAAGTGGGTGCAGAGAGGGGCTTTGAGGGAAGGAACATGGAGTCATGTGGGGCTCTGCCCAACCTCCCCCTCCCGGCCCCCCGGCTCCATGGACATTAGTATATTACATCAGCTGCATGCGAGTGGAAACAATCTGGGAGGGGGTGTAGCCTTCGTGCTGCAGATGTGGGGGCTTGTCCTGGAGCGGGCAAGAGGTCCTGGGACCCAGGGCTCAGGCACAGATGTGGCCTTTGTCAGAGCAGGGTCACGTCATCTGCCATCCCAAGAGGGCACCGTGTGTGGGTGCAGCTGGAGGCAAGTGGTGGCTTTGGGAGAGAGAAGGGAAGGAAAGGAAATTCTCTGTGTCACCTGTGTTCCCAAGGATCCCTGCTCAGAATGCCGAGCCATACTGAGAAAACTACCACCTATAGGTGCCTGGGTGGCTCAGTCAGTTAAGCGTCTACCTTTGGCTCAGAGCATGCTCTCAGGGCTCTAGGACGGAGTCCCGTGTCAGGCTCCCTGCTCAGCGGGTGTCTGCTTCTCCCTCTCCTTCTGCTCCTCCCCCCAATCATGCTTGTTCTCTCTCCCTCTCTCAAATGGATAAGAAAATCTTAAAAAAAAAAAAGAAAGAAAGAAAGAAAGAAAGAAAGAAAGAAAGAAAGAAAGAAAACCTCCCACTTACTGGGAAGACACCAGGTTCTCTTCAGGACCCTTTAAAAACATTATTTCAAGTCATTCTCACCATACCCCGAAGTGAGGCATCACTTCCCTGAGGTTACACAGATGGAAATGAAGAAGGCTCAGAGAAGTGAAGCGACTTGCCCAAGGACACACAGAGAAAGTGGGCGTGTAGAGTCCGCATTCAGCCTGACTGACTCAAACCTGAGCTTGTCCCGGGGTTCAGAGAATCCTGAGTGACGATTAACAGTGCCTGGAGGATCTGGCCAAAAGGGGTCCTTGCAAGTTAGGGCAGCCCCCAGACAAAGGGGGCTTGAACCAAGCCTCCTTGACACCAGCCGTGAGAAGGGGCAAAATCACATTATCCCGCGAAGCCCCTCCCTGGCCCCAAATTTCCCTGCTTCTCTCTGTCCTCAGCCAAGACCAGTTTTATTATTAAAATGGACATTGCTTATATTTTATTATAGTAAAGTAGCAATAAGGGACACCTGGGTGGCTCATTCTGTTAAAGCATCTGCCTTCATTCCAGGTCATTATCCCAGGATCCTAGGATCCAGACCCAAGACAGCAGGGCGCCTGCTTCTCCCTCCCCTCTACTCCTCCAGCCCCCGGTCACCCTCCCACCCCCAATTTCTCATTTGCTCTCTCTCTCAAATAAATAAATAAAATCTTTACAAAGAATAAAACAACAATCACAGTAATATCCTACGTAAAGCGGCCACATGGCAGAGGAAAGTGGACCTGAAGGAGCCCGTTGGAGGAGCAGGACTCAAACAAGAAATCTGCAAAGTAAAACTATTTCAGAAGTCTTCCTTCTTATCCTGGAAATGTATGTGATGATGTATGGAGCCTGTTCGGGCGTTTGACAAGGTTTTCCCTGAAGATGCCCCCTGGGGCCTGGAGCATGGTTGAGACCCCCCAGGCATGGGAGCCTTGGGAAATGCCATGCACAGTGTCCTAGGGACTAACCTTACTCTTTCCCACGTTGGCTCATAGACTCCCCAGAAGGACCCAGGAGTTTCTCTCATCAGCCTCATTTTACAATTTTCTCTTGAGCCTGGCTCTCCGGGAGAAAACAATGCCCACTCTGAGGGCCTCGTCTCACCGTGGGGGAAAGCAGCCCAGAGAGGATGGAGATGTGGCCGGCAGCACCAGCCGAGACCCCTGTCTCCTCACGCTGCACCCAGGGGCCAGGTTCATGGTGTACTGTGGAGACAACTCTGAGGCCCATGGCACACCCCCACAGCACCCAGGCCTGCTACCGCCTCCCGATTCTGGGGACGGGTGCCAAGGGGTGGACGCTCTGCCCCGCAAACACTTGTGCCTCCACAGTGCTCCCCCATCTTCTCTACACCCCACTGGCTGGCTGCTTTACAACTGGGAATACTGAGGCCGGTTGAGCGGGCACCAATGATAGACACTTTAAACGCATATGGAGCGGACACCCAGTAGAACTCCCCTCCCTTCACCCCGTTTTAATTAAGACTTAAATCACACTGCCCCACAGGGCTCGATAACCAATATGGACAAATGCAAATTGAGTGCATTCTCTGGGACAACTGGCTTGACTTTATCAAAAACGTCAATGTCATTAAAGATCCAAAAAAAAAGGGGGGACTATTTACGGCCATACCACCCTGAATGTGCCTGATCTCATCTGATTTCAGAAGCTACACGGGGTCGGGTCCGGTGAGTACTTAGATAGGAAGAAAAGAAAGGCTGGTAAACTATTCTAGATTAACAGAGACTGAAGAGACAGGACAGCCATATGTAACGCATGATCCTGGATTACACACGAGATCAAAAAAGAAAAGCTACAAAAATATCGGGACAATTTGAATATGAAATTTATATTAGATAACATATGACATCCATGTGAAATTTCCCATAGGGGAGGAAACCAGCACTGTGGTTATGTCAAGGTCATTCTTGATCTTAGGAACAGTCAAGTATTTAAGGATGAAATGTAACAATGTCTGCAATTAACTCTTTTTTTTTTTTTTATATTTTATTTATTTGGCAGAGAGAGAGAGGGAACACAAGCAGGGGGAGCGGCAAAGGGAGAAGCAGGCTTCCCACTGAGCAGGGAGCCCGACACAGGACTCGATCCCAGGACTCTGAGATCATGACCTGAGCTGAAGGCAGACACTTGACCCAGGCACTTTTGCAGCTAACTTTGAAACGGCCCAGTAATACATGAATAAAGTACATACAGTTACCCAGAAGCAGGGAATGCAAATGTTCGCAACATGGTAACGACTGGCGAAATCTAGGGAGCTGTAGAGATCAGGATTCAGTGGCATGACTCTTAACTTCTTTCCTGAAGTTGAAAACTTTTGAGATAGTTGGAGGAAAAGTAAATTTGCTAGGTCTTTGTTAAAGGAATCTAGTCTCTGTTCTCGTACCACCTTCTACGGCAGGAGTCTGAGCTCTCTGGTTTCTCCACGGGGCAGCCAATGAGGAAGTCTCTACTGAGATTCCTAGTTAGGCTCTGGCACATGGCAGACACGCCTCCCCCCCCCCCCCCCCCCCCCCGCCGCCCCACTGACCCAGAGGCCCTGCGGGCCCTTGCAGGCAGGGCCTCTCTCTGGAAAAGCAAAGTCATGCCTCACTGGACTTCAAAAATGCTCCCTCCCCATGCCTGAGCACCCAGGCAGCCTGGTTCTGGGGAGGACAGACAGACGCCTCAGAGCAGGGCCCCGCAATCCCAAACCAGGCTCCCCAGAGGTGTCCACCTGGGAAAGGGTGGCAGGCATCTGTTGAGCCCATGTGCTACCCCACCGTCCGCTGTCACAGTCGAAACACTCTTCCCCCCAACTCTCCCTCCGCACTCTGTCCTTGGGGAGGAACGTGTGGGTGTGAGCAGACCAGGAGCTGGGACTTTACAGGATCAGGGTTCCCGGAATTTCATGAGGAGCTTTTGAAAAGGCAACACCCTTGAGGTTCTGTGTTGACCGGTCTGAGGGGCAGCTTGGGAGTCCAGAATCGTAAAAGCTTCTAGGAAATTATAATTTGCAGTAAAGTTTGAGATCTCCTAGTTTGGACACTCGGTCTTTTGGGTGCGCATTAGAATTACTAGGAGAGCTTGTAAGCATAGACGAGTGGAGCCCTCCCCGGGCTGATTAAATCAGGACCTCTGGCAGGTGGGGTCGGCATCAGGATCTTTGGAAAGCCCCCTCCACGAATCCAGGGTGCAGCCAGGGTTGAGAACCACCGGCTTAGACGCGGCTGATTCTGAGAACTAACATCTGTGCGTGTGTGTGTGTGTGCGTGCATGCGTGTCTTCCCACAGTTACCTGTGTCAAAATCCCACTTAACTCATCAATGAGGGAGCAGCAGGCTGGGACAGCTGCTTCAAAGGAGAATGGGAGAGATCCCCAGGTGCCAACGACAGAAATAATGCTGAAACTGAGTCACAAAGTCCAATGCAAAACTGGTTCATCTCCTCCAGGGTAATAATCCAACCAAGCCCTCTCAAGAGGGGAAGGAAGGGGCCTCTCTCCCGTGTTTGCTCAGGTGCTGTGAGTCTAGGTTCTAAAGGGAAGTGGGAACGTGAGCAGCGAGGCGGGGTGAGGCAGGAGGTGGAACCCAGGAGCATCCCGGGAAACCAGTGCTCTGGGCTGGCGCAGGCCTGCCTTCTTAGAGCACGGATGGCTGGAGGCAGAAGGCCGGAGTCCGGCGGTCCCGGGCACACCAGGGTGAGGGGACAAACCAAAGGGCCTTCAGCATCTCCTCAGCTTCTGTCCCAGCCACGTCTGCTCTAGCCAGAGTTCAGGTGTTTCCCCGAGATATGACTCAAGGATCTTTTATTTTTACAGAACCTGTGGGCTTGGGATAAGCAAATTAGTCTTTCCTTTAAGAGGAGGGGGCTATTGGAACATAGGAAAAACACTGTGGCCATATTAAGCAGAAAGGATCAATCACATCGAGGGACGTCTGGGTGGCTCAGTTGGTTAAGCAGCTGCCTTCGGCTCCGGTCATGATCCTGGAGTCACGGGATCGAGTCCTGCATCAGGCTCCCCGCCCAGCAAGGAGTCTGCTTCTCCCTCTGACTTCTCCCCTCTCATGCTCTCTCTCTCATTCTCTCTCAAATAAATAAATAAAATCTTAAAAAAAAAAAAAAAAAAAGATCACATCACCCCCCCCACAACCGAGCCATTGAATCCCCTTCCCCCTCACCACATCAGCACCAGCATGACACCACCACCCACACCCACACCGGCACAGCTGAATCAGAGCGCTGTTTCTCAGAACAAATATTTTTAGAATTTAAAAGTGCCATTGTCACAAGAGGTTTTAGAAACATTTGCTTCAGGATGGATGAAGTTAAGCAAGGATACCCGTGGACCTTTAGGGCTTAAGCTCCCCGGGGCCAGGTCTAGAGTGAAGCCCGGGGCAGATTTCTAACAGTTGTCCTGGCAAGACGGAGGCTTGGCAAAGCTCCTTCCGAGGATAAGCAGAAGGGCCAGCTTGGGCCTGGGCTTACAGTCTGGGGGCCCAGTAAACCCCCTTTGTTTTACCACCAGGGGACCGCTGCAGCATCATCTTGCAAAGAGCTTCCGGGTCCTGTGAGGTGAGGTGGGCGCAGGAGAGAAGGTAAGGGGCTGAGGGGACGCAAGGAAAGCTGGATCCCTACCTCACTCCAGACATCAGAGTTAATCCCATGGATCAAAATTTTAAATATAAAAACCAAATACTCGGGACGCCTGGGTGGCTCAGTTGGTTAAGCGGCTGCCTTCGGCTCAAGTCATGAACCCAGTGGCCTGGGATCGAGTCCCACATAGGGCTCCTTGCTTGGCAGGGAGCCTGCTTCTCCCTCTGCCTCTGCCTGCCACTCTGGCTGCCTGAGCTCACTCGCTCTCTCTCCCTCTCTCTGACAAATAAATAAATAAAATCTTAAAAAAAAAACCCAAAAACCCTTTCTAAAAAAACCAAAAAAACAAACCAAAACAAAAAACCGAATACATGAAGTAAAAATAAAATAGAATAGGGGCCCCTGGGTGGCTCAGTTGGTTAGGCATCCAACTCTTGATTTCAGCTCAGGTCATGATCTCAGGGTCATGAGATCGAGCCCCAAGTCAGGCTCCATGTTGAACAGAGAGTCCGCTTGAGATTTTCTCTCTTCCTCTCCCTCTCCCCTGCCACCTCGCACGTGTGCGCGCACACACACACTCTCTCTCTCTCAAATATATAAATAAATAAAATAGATAAATAAAATATTTAAAATAGAATAGTCCCACGATCTTGGGTAGGAAAGCCTTTCTAAGCATCACACAAGAAACCAAAGCCACGATGGAAAAGATGGATGAGTTAGCTATAAAAGCAGTGTAAATCCGTTGCCATAAACAAAGTTAACAACAAATGAAAAGCTAAAAGAATATTTGTAATGTGTGTCCAAAAATGTAACATTTCTAGTTTTTATAAATCAATGAAAATGAATACGTATATAGAAAGTACGGTGAAGAATGTGGGCAGGAAATTAATGAACAAAGAACTCCAATAAATGTAACTGAAGAAGTTCAACTGCATTTTATTTGTTTGTTTGTTTGTTTAGCTATATCATTTTTAAGTAATCTTGACACCCCATGTGGGGCTTGTACTCACAAACCCGAGATCAAAAGTCACATGCTATACCAACTGAACCAGCCAGATGCCCCAAATTCAAGTGTATTTTATTTTATTTTATTTTTTTAAAGATTTTATTTATTTATTTGACAGAGATCACAAGTAGGCAGAGAGAGAGTGAGAGAGAGAAAGAGAGAGAGAAGCAGGCTCCCTGCTGAGCAGAGAGCCCGACGTGGGGCTCCATCCCAGGACCCTGAGATCATGACCTGAGCCGAAGGCAGAGGCTTAACCCACTGAGCCACCCAGGCACCCCTCAAGTGTATTTTAATTCAAAAGAGCAATCCTAATCTTTTTAGCCTCTCAAATTAGAAAGATTTGAGAAAACAGTTAACATGCTGTTTCAAGAGGATAGTTGGACTCTGACACAATCCTGATGGGAGGGTAAAGGAAACAACTCTTCTGGAAAGGAATTCGGCCGAAGTATTGGAAATTTTAAGATTAGCACCCTTTTGATAAAATAGTTTCCACTCTGGGGCACCTGGGTGGCGCAGTCTCTTAAGTGTCTGACTCTTGATCTCGGCTCAGGTCATGATCTTGGGGTCCTGGGATCAAGCCCTGCATTGGGCTCCAGCAGCGGGAAGTCTGCCGGCAATTCTCTTTCTTTCTCCCTCTGTGCCTCCCCTGGCTCGTGTGCTCACATGTGTGCCTCTCTCTCTCTCTCAAATAAATAAATAAATCTTTAAAAAAAATAGTTTCACTTACCAGATTTTATCCCAAAGGCTGGCAGACTTTTTCAGTAGAGAGCAGATAGTAAATATTTTAGGTTTTGTGGGCCATACAGTTCTGTGGCAGCCACTGAACTCTGCCACTGTAATGTGAAAGAACCACAGACAAGAGGTGAGCAAACGGGGATGAATGTGTTCTAATAAAACTTTATTTACAAAAACAGCCTGCTAGATTGGGCCCATAGGAACTGTAGTCTGCCAACCTCAGACTTACTCTAAAGCAGTGTTTGCTCCTATGGGGAACTGTTTAGCTACCAGAATGATGATGACACTGCCTTTGTTAATCCCCCAAATTAGGTTAATATATATATATATATATATATATATATATATATATATATATATATAAAATATATTTGCCCAACAATAAGGAACTGATAAATTTGGTTGTCTTCGTGTGATGAAATATTACGTAGCTATTTAAACTTATGCAGAAAAGTAATATACCTATTTTATTAGATAGCATAAGGTTGGGAAAGAGTATGTAAGTGGGCTATTAGAACTAATGAGGGGGTTTAGTAAGGTTGTCATGACAAGATCAACACCAAAAATCAAAAGCTGTCCTACGCACTAGCCATAGCCAGTGGGGAACTGTCATGGCACAAAGAGTCTACAGCAGTAACAACAGCAGTAGACTCTAAAATATAGTTACTTACGAAGAAAGGTGCAGAACCTATTTGAGAAGATCGTAATATTTCTCTGAAGGGCACAAAAGAAAGCCAGAATAAACATAGATATACTAAAGTTCCTGGAAGAGAGAATTCCATATTATAAAGAAGCCAATTCCCTTCAGTCGATGAACACATTTCAAACAAATTCTCTAGCAGGGTTTTCAACAGATTTTGACAAAAAAGAGTGTTCTGGGCATGCCTGGGTGGCTCATTTGGTTAAGCGTCTGCCTTTGGCTCAGGTCATGATCTCAGGGTCCCGGGACTGAGTCCCGTGTTGGCCTCCCTCCTTGTCGGGAAGCCTCCTTCTCCCTCTCCCTATGCCTGCCTCTCTGCCTGCTTGTGATCTCCCTCTCTCTGACAAATAAATAAGTAAAATCTTTTTTTAAAACAAAAAAAGGGGGGCACCTGGGTGGCTCAGTTATTAGGCGTCTGCCTTTGGCTCAGGTCATGATCCCAGGGTCCTGAGATCGAGCCCCGCATCGGGCTCCCTGCTCAACGGGAAGCCTGCTTCTCCCTCTCCCACTCCCCCTGCTTGCGTTCCTTCTCTCACTGTGTCTCTCTCTGTCAAATAAATGAATAAATAAAATCTTTAAATAAATAAATAAATAAAACAAAAAAAGTTATTCTGGAAGAGAAAATGTGTAAGCATAACAAAAATCGTTTTTAAGTGAAGAAGGTTGAAGGAGATTGTCTCTAGCAGATATCAAACTATGAAGCAATGAACAGTAGCTGAGACTGGTGTTGGCTCAGAAATAAACAGATAGACAGACTGATGGAACAGACCAGAGTCCAGAAAGAAACCATGTTTATAAGGAAATTTAGCATATGAGAAGGGGGTGAAATCCCAAGTGAGTGGGGAAAGTAGGATTATCTGACAGGAGGGGCTTAAACCACTGGCAACATTTGGAAAATAATACCAGATGAATTCATCCTCAGCAAAACCAAAAATATGCCATAGGGGACCAAAGAGCTAAGAATAACATGTTTTGTCTAAAAGTACTGGGGGGGAAAAATACCATATAGGGAGATATGTTTATAGCCTTGAGATAGAGAAGCATCAAATGAAAATGGCATGAAAGGATGGGTAATGATTACTTACGAATTTTAAAATTCTATAACATAAAAGATGCCAAAACAAGACTAAAATACAAGCAAAATACATAAAGATTAACATTCAGAATATACATACATATCTTATAAATCAATAAGGAAAAGACGAACCACCTAAAGGAAAATGAGCAAAGACTATGAACCGGTAACTCCCCAAAGGAGAAAGCTGAGGCTTGGTGACGGGCACACCCACATGCTGTCGGGCGATACATCGGTATCACCTTTTTAGAAGAAAAATTTGGATATATCTATTAAAAAAAAAAAGTCTGCATACCCTTTGATACAGCATTTTCAGATTTCTAATCCTGGAAATACTTAGAGAAATGCTCTATGCACCATGAATAAGGATGTGTTCAATGTAGAGACAAGGTCAGCTCAAGCGAGCCCTGCCACCACAGGGTGAAAACGGTGTCACTGGGGAGGGGACTTGGAACCATCGTGAAGGCTGAGGTTAAGGCCCAGGGCCTCAAGAAAGCTCAGTGCAGGTCCTCCTCCAGGCTGGGGAGAGGGAGACAGGCCGGGGCAGAGGGAACCAGGGGAGGCTTCCTAGAGGAGGTGTGAGTCTTAGTGATGAGCAGAAGTTAGCCCAGGGATAGTGCGTGGGAGGATATCCCAGGAGAAAGACAAAACTTGTGCAACGTCTGGCAGGCAAGAGAGAACTTGGCCTTTTCATAGAATGAGGAACAGCTGGGTGTCACCAATCTCGGGGTGCTGAGACATGAGGCTGGAGAAGCATGTGCAAGCTGAGTTTATCCCACTGGTGATGAGGGGTCACAGAAGGGAGAGACGGAGCAGCTCCTTAGGAAGATGCTGAGGCACTGGGCTAAGGGTCTGGAGAAGAGAAGCCTGGGGGCAGTGAGGAGAGCTGTAGGCAGCAGTGGGAGAAGGACCAGGGGGTGAGTGGGCATCAGGGGACTCGAGGCTAGCTGGCTGTGGGGGCGTCAAGAATGACTTCCTCGCTTGGGGACTGACTGGCTGGTGACATCATTCACTGATGTGGCAGTTTCATAGGAGGAGCGGGCAGCTTGACGCCCCATTCATTTTATGGGGTTCCCTATTAATCAGCCCACGAGGGAGAATGACCAAGGGGCCAGGCTCTCACAGCGTCTGTGGGCTCTGCTTTCATTTCACCGCCCTGTTGGGTGGGAGGTGCTCTCCACCTGCCTACACCCTCTCCCCATCCAGACCCCTACACTCTGAGGAGAGGAGGGGGAGCTCCCGCTGTCCCATCATTGTGTCCTCCCCACAAGGTTCCCAAACCACCCCTGGCATTTTTGTCTCGGTAGCACTTTGGAAGCCGGAGCGATCCAGGTTCTGGTCGGTCTCAAGCTGACCCCTAGGGGACAGATGGGACACCGCAGGGTGCTAAGGACCCAGCCTTTAGGGTTAAGACCTGCCCAGGCTGGCCCCCTTGACTCCCCCAACCTGAGGAGCTGTGGGTGGTCAACCCAATGGAGCCCAGAACTGCACATTCCAGAAGGCTGAGCCAGGAAGGGGATTCATTGCCATCACAGAGGCCTGGGGTCCTACAGGAGCCCACAGGCCCTGCCAGCTGGCTTTTGACCTGTCCTCCTCCCTACCCCCTGCTCCCCTCAGCTCCCATCACTAGGGAGCCCATCGTAAGGAACAGAGCCCAGGTCCACTGAGCTGCCTGGTTGGAATGCCCCAGAACAAGGCTGCCTAGTGCATCCAGTGATCAGTCGCCCCCTCCCCAGGCTCTGGCCAGCAGAGCCACTTCAAAGTAACCTACATGGATGGCATGAAGAGCTAAGAGCTCACCCTGGAGGGGCTGCAACAAAGGGAAATGAAGACACATCTGCAGGCAAGGTCCTGAGAGAGAAAACAAGGGGCACCGGGGGGGCTGAGGTTCAACTGGCATGTTCTTCCTGCTTCCTCAAACCTCCAGATTTTGTATTCTGGAAAACAGCATTGCACTAAAAGCAAAGCAGCATCCTGGAGCCCAAGGCTTCTGGGTCTATTTTTACCGTTTCTTCCAGAAGCATGGACGGCCACACATGGGGGCCAAGAGAGCAGCCTGGTGCTGCTGGAACAGGACCTGCTCTGGCAACACTGGTGGGGGGGCGGGGGGGGGCTGACCCGCTCTACTCTACCCTCCAGCTCCTCCTGGGCAGCCTTTTTTTTTGACAGACTTTTGAAATGTCGGTATCCAAGGGTAAAGTAGAATGAGTACGACACTTTCGTTCTAACCACTACAACACAGCATGGGGAGGAAGGGAGGCCTCATGTATTAGCTGATTAGAAAATTAGTATTTTCTCACTGATTTCCACAGGTCCCCCAGATAGGCATGGGCAGCCCCATTTTATAGCTAAGGAAACTGAGGCTCAGAGGAGTTGACTGCACCGTGTCTGGTTTGCATACCTAGTCAGTGGCCCCAGCGGGGTATGGACCCAGCCCTGAGTGACCCCAGGGCCTTCCTGCTCAGCAGTCCACAAGGGCCCACTTGAAAAACTGGGGATGCTCAGTGTTTGTCCCACGCGGGGAGCCTTCTGTCCTGATCCTGGCTGCCGTCCCATTAGTTGGGCCCAAATGCATATTCACCCCACATCCACTGGCCTGTCAAGGCAGGCCTGGAGTCTAGCTCTCATCACTCATCCCTGGGGGCCAGTCGCCTGGCCTCTGTGTGGGACCTTCTGTCCCTACGACCTGGGACCTGGCTCTGGCCTCTGCTGTCTTTGAGCCTTGGCTTCTCCAACACCATTTTGCTGCCCCCACCCCCAGCACTGTGGTCCTCTGTGAGGACTCCCACTGATCCAGTGCCAACCCTGACCCCATCACCCAGCCAAAGTGACCTCTGGGGTCCTGGACCTCCTTCAGCTGCAGAAAATACTTATGTTTGGAGGGTCCAGACAAGACACCAACGGGAGGCAGAGAAAAGGTTTTTTGAGCTGACCTGGATGGGAAACCAACATAATCCTCCTCCAGCTCCAGGGTGTCCCGCCCAGAAGGGTCCTTGGTGACTGTCAACATGATCACCCTAACCTGTGTCCGTCTGTAGGATGTAGCCATGTGTGTTTGGAAAAAGAATTCAAAGTTTTATAGTAAAAAACACCATTAGGTGAGGATAAGGAAAAAGAGCCCGGAGACTGTGGTGTTTGTCCCACTTCCTACCACAGAGTTCCTAAAGCTCTTGAAACTTCCTGAGTGATGGGAGTGTCTTTTGTCATGCATGAGAAGCCCTTCCCCAACGCACCTGAGTTCATACTAAAGAGGTGAACCAGTGGGGCTCCTAGAGAGCTTCAGGATGGGTCTGGTCACCAGAAAGACCCACATGTAACTAGAAGGTGGAAATGTCCAGCTCGCCCACAGCCCCACCTTGGGAGGCAAGAGGGGCCTCATATGGGGTTATCGAAGTTTGGAGAGCTCCCGGTTGGTGAGCGGTTGGTGAGCGCGCTGGTGTGCTGGGAAGGCGGTGGGGGTGGGGAGGGCATGGGGTCTCTGCACCGCCGGCCCCCATGCTTTGCCCTTCGCGTCTTTCCCAGTTGGCTGTTCCTGGGTCGTGTCCTTTATAATCAACTAATTATCGCAAACACAGTGTGCTCCTGAGTTCTGGGAGCTGTTCCAGTGAGTTCTGGAACCTGAGGGGCTTTGTGGGAATCCCCACATTTGTGCTCAGCCAGTGCAGGTGCGGAGAGCCTGGGACCCCCCATCTGTGGCTGCCCCTCCATGGGGCAGTCCTGTGGGGCCGCGTCCTTGAGCCCGGGGTCTGCCCTAACTCTGGTACTCAGCGGAAGGAACTGCTAGGCCCCTGGCTGGTGCTGGAGAACTGGTAGACTGTCTGGGGGGAAACCACTCAGGGGTCGGTTGGCTCTGTGGGTTGCGACACAGGGGAAAAGAGAAAAATTGTTGTCCTGTCTGCCATTGACCTTGAGTCTATCACTTTCCCTGTTTAGGACTCAGTTTCCCCTTGGAACCCAAGGGTGGGGAGTAAAGGTGCTCTGGGAGGATCCCTCGTCCCTACCCTCTTTGCTGTGGCTTCCCAAGGGGCTTCACTGCTCAGGTTCCGAAAGCTACTTCTTGACTTTGAACTTAAACAGGCTTCAAGATACAACAAAGTAGAGCAAAGGCAGGAAGATCAGAAAGGGCAAGGCGGGCCCTCCAGAGGCTCCTCCATCCCATTCCTTCCCTGGGCCTCCACCTCCTTACCTGCTCCACACAGTCTGAGATCTCCGGCGTGCAGGGCAGTGACCCCGCGCTCTCCACGGACAACACATCCTTCAGCAGCTCCTCACACCCTGCAGACAGACAGACAGCTCAGGTTCAGGGCCTCAGCAGCTCTGCTTCTGGTTCTCAGGCCTTGGGTAAGAAGGGCTGTGGGGGAGGCACAGGGCCCAAGCCTCCAAGAGACCAGCTGATCCTTCCAAGGCAGAGATGGAGCACTGGGCCATGGAGGAGCTGGGCCAGGACTCCACGGGGGGAACAGAGACAGGTCCCTCCCTCCAGGCATTCTCCCATGGGGACTAACCCTAATAGAGAACGCATGAAAGAGAGAGTACCAAATGCAGAAGGCAGGTCAGGTGCAAAGAGAAATCAAGGAGGCCTTCCTGGAGGAAGGGCTATAAGGTAATACTCCCTGCCTGGTTCACAGAGACGCCAAAGGCACACATCCCCCTGAGCCTGGGGCCCTCAACGGCCCTGCCAACTCCAGGACATCTAGGAGAGGGTCACCCTCAGGATGACACTACCTCCTGCTGACTCGGTTACCCAGGTGGCGTCCCTCCACTGTTTCTGAGCAAATGCCCCCGTATCTTTTCAGATAAAGGCAGTCAAACCTGAAAAGCGACTGGCGTAGACACATACTGGTGCGGTTTGTGGTGGTCCTCCAGCCAGCTCTATTCGGAAGACCTTAAGGGGGCCGTGTGCAGCCCCTCCCAACCTCTCAGCTCCCTTCCCATCGCACCCCACTTTCAAGGAAGTCATTCCTGCCTCCTTCCCACCCTCCAAGAGCCCTAGCTTCCCCCACAGAGAACGGCTCATTCGGACAGGAAAACATGGCTTCCTTCCCAGGTGGCAGGAAAGCTCCGAAGAGGACACAGCCCACCTGGCTGGCGACCTCAGCCACTTTCTCCAGACAAGCAGTTTAGTGGTAAGAGTGGCCATGAGTGGCCTCTGATGCCTGGGCTTCTCTCACAACTGCCTCTGAACTGGGGAAAAGAGAGGGACTGTATATTGCCCCTTCAAGGGGGAGAGCTGGGAGGGAGGAAGGGACTGGGTGGGGGGCGGGGAAGAGAGGGGAGGAAACAAAGGGAAAAGAAGAAAAGATGGGTGTCTGGCTCTGCCCACGGTTTGGTCATCCTGGAGGGAGATGACCTGGAGGAGGGTGCAAGGAGGAAGGAAAGCAATCGGGAGCCTTTCTCGGTGGGACAGACGATGGGAAGGGTGGAAGTGACCATCCCACTGGTTCAGAGACCCTCCCGCGGCCCCTGCGTGGCTGCGGCAGCTGCAGGAGCCCTGGATCCTTCTCCTCAGCCCTGCCAGGAGGAGCCCCCGCCGAAACCCCAGTCAGGCCAGCCTCTGCAGCTGGACAGGATCCTGAGAGACTCCCTCCCGTGAAGCTCTCACCTTTCATGGCGAACACCCCTCGGCAAAAGTCCTTGAAGTTGATTCTCCCCAGGTCGTTGGGATCCAGGTATTTCACAAGTTTTTCCACCTGTGAGAGGGAAGGAGGGACAGGTGTGAGGTTCCCCCCACAAGATGCTCATGGAGCTGGGGTGAGACTGACTGGGGAGGCTGGTGGGGAGGGACACCAGAGGTTCTCTTCTAGGCCCCCACCCTGCATGCTGGGGTCAGCACCAAGCCCCAGACAGCGGCGGGGTCACTTGATTCTGCTGAGGTCCACAGACAGCACGGAGAGCCTCCCGACAGAGCCGGGCTCATGGAAAGTCAGTGCTCTGATTTTTTTTAACCTAGTGGTTTCTGTCCTACAAAAATAGTACACGCTCATAGCAGAGACTCTGGAGAAGGGAATCAAACCCCGCTGTTTCCCACTTAGTGGTTTCTTTCCTACGAAAATAGTACAAGCTCCTGTGGAAACTCCAGAAAAGAGAATGAATCAAACCCTGCTGTTTCCCACTTTCCTTTGCTCTAAAACACATAGTTTTAACCACTTTTTTTTTTTTTTTGGTAGTTCTGAGAGACCCTTGGTCAAATTCCCCTCTGTCTACAAGGAGGAAATAATTATGTCACGTTTGTATACATTCTTTAAAAATTTTAAATGACAAATCAAATAAGATTGAAGGCAAAACCTATTGTGGTCCAGACTGTGGCTACATTGGCGGAAGTTTGTAGGGGGCGGGGAAGAGAGGGGAGGAAACTCCCCTTCAAATATGGGTGGGGGGAATACCAAGGGCGTTTCTATCGATCGATCTGGGTGCTGGCCACACACTGAAACCCACAGAGCCTTCTGCTTGTGGCCGGTGCACTTTTCTGTTCTTTGTTCAATTAAATGTTAAAAAAATTAATAAAGTTTGTAGTAAGGCTTTTTAGCCCAAAGGAGTCAGCCATTCTTGATATTTGGAATGTTCTCTCCCACTCAACCATTTATCAGAAACCTTTCCATACTGCCCCAAGGTACCACCCATATTTTTAGCGGTTGTCAGATCCGCTGCCCAGTGGATAAACCCTCATTTACCTAACCACCCCAAATAGTTGGGCAATTTTTGTTTTTCCCCACTTCTTGTCATTATAATTGATTTGGGGGGTTTCTACAGCCATGTGGATGACCGGTCGCCCCTCTGGCTTCTCAGATCCTTGACTTTCTCATTGCTTTCTCCCCCACCCACCCCAGCTGCCCCAAGGACTCGTCCCTCTTCCATGACCACTCACTGAAATGGCCCACTCCCTGGCCACATCCTCGCTCCTTCCCTTTCCTGCCTGCCATGTAGTTCTTTGGCATCACCTGGACTGGAACTTCCCTCTCATGCACATCCAATCCGTACTCAAACACCACGTCCTCAGTCACCTTCTTTCCCACATCGTCCCTGGGATCCTGTTGGTCACCGACATCAACATCTCCCTTCCTGGCTGCTGAGGTCTCCCGATTCATCTGCCCTCTTCCACTTTTCAGCCCCTCCGACTCATTCTCCACTCCAAATGGATCATGTCATCGCTTCCTCTGTTGAGAACCTTCCAATGACTATCCACTACCCTTAGGGTTAAATTGAAACTCGGTAACATGGGCTGCAAGACCCTATATGATCTGGCCCCTCCAGCCCCATCTCCTCTTTCTGTCCCTCACTGCATTCCAGCCACACCGGCCTTCAGTCAACTCCTCAAGCAAAACAATCTCTGTTCTGCCTCAGGGCCTTTGGACACGCTATATGTGATCTCAAATACTCGTCCTCTCCCCACCCTCATTCATCACCTGACTTTGATTCATCCTTCAGGTCACTGTTTGTACCTGTATTAAATATTTCTCCCTGAGACAAGTCTGTCCTCGCCACTCCCATCTAATTAGGGTGCACCCTGCTATTACCCTGTCTTGTAGCACCCTATACTTTTCCTTCAAACCATTTGCTGCAATTTGTAATTATATTTGATGTGATAATTATATTAATTTGTATCTTCCCCCCTAGAAAGTAAGCTCCCTGAGGGCAAGGATTATATATCTGTTGTTGTTTTTTTTCTTTTTAAGATTTTATTTATTTATTTGAGAGAGAGCAAGTGAGGGAGAGCAGGAGTGGGGGGAGGGGCATAGGCAGAGGAAGAAGCAGACTCCCCACCTAGCAGGGACCCTGACGCTCGGGGCTCCATCCCAGGACCCTGGGATCATGACCTGAGTTGAAGGTAGCCGCTTAACCGATTGAACCACCCAGGCCCCCAAGGATGTCTGTTTTGATCATCACTGTGTACATAGTAGCACCCACCATGACTGGCACATAGTAGAAGCTTTACAAGTATTTGTTGAAAAACTGAATATGAATGGTTCTACAAATCCTCTAAATTTTAAAGGCTTTTGATAACAGTTGCCAAATTGTTCTCTGTAAAGATGTCTTAATTTAGTCTTCAACCAGAGCCACTGACTTCAAACTCAGGAGCTCTGGGTATGTTTTCCTAGTTTTTGGCAATGGCCAATTTCTTAAGAACTATCTTTTCTAAGGAACTGGTCCTCTTCCGCTCCCTGCCCCCACAGCCCAGCACCTGAAAGTCAGCTTCTCATCTTCCTTCCAGAATTACCCTGTAACCCACACACACATAGCACAGACGCAAGCACCCGTTCCTACAGTGGACGTCTCCTGTATGCGGGGCACTCTGTTGGGGGCCGACGGCTGACTACACCCGTGGTCACACAGACACACAGGTGCGCATGCGCGCGCACGGTTGTGCGCTTGTCATCAGGCACTTTCCCTCTCCTCCCAGGAACCCCCAGCAATGTGTAAAGCATCGCAGGGCAAGGACGAGCTCTTTCTCAGACCCCTTTGGGGCTGGGTTGCAGATGGTGGATGTTGGGGCACCGTGGAAACTAGGGCGCCGTCTGCAGGTTACTCTTCCCGTCCGTATTGTTAACACTGCCCTGGCAGTTGCCCTCGCGCCCACCCTACCCACAACAGGCTCCAAAGCCCAGGAAATGCTGGGGTCTCATCCACTTGTTAAGGACCGTGTCTCCCGCATTCCCACAGGACATGTTTCCAGTGGTGGCAGCTGCAGCCGGGGTCTGAAGCCCTGGTCACCGCCAGTGGCCTGGCATGATGGGCACGTGCCCAGCTGGCCCTGGAAGGCAAGCAGCGAGCAAGAAGGGACTCTGCACAAGTGTCTCTAGCCCCTCCCTGAGCTAGGTGGCCCTGCACTTGGACCTTTATTCCCGCTGACCCTGCTCCTTCCACGTGGGTGTGAGTCTGGGGATGACAGGTGGGCCTATACACCTATACACAGGTGGCCTATACACTGGCTCTCTGTGACCCCCTGAACCCTGTACCCACCGGGACCTTGGAATTCCAGGGAAGGAAGAGGGTGGCTTTCTGCCAGCTCCCACCTTGGCCAGAGAGTCCTGGGCACTGCAGCTGCGCCCATCCCCTACAGCCAACACAGCCTGGACGCGGCTTCTCCGAATAGCAATGCGCAGGGGCCACCTGAGGCCTGCCTTCTCCCCTACGCCCAGCCGGAGTCCCACCCCCTCTACCCCTGTCCTCTCGCCACCAGCACTGTGGGGACTGCGTGAACACGTGCACGGTACCTCCCAGCCTCCCGGCACCCTCCCTGCTACAGTCCTCTCCAAGGCCGGGGGCCATGCCTTGATTATCTCTGAGACAGTCAAGGGTGGTATCGTCACCCAGTTGAGTGGCCCATGTGACGCCCCAGCCTCAGGTCCACCGGAGGGGCGGCAGGCTGGGTGTCCGTCACCCCTTGGGGCGGGAGACACTGGTGGGTGGGGTCAGGCCGTCCAGCTCCCCCCACCCCACCTCCAGGGAAGGCCTGGAGCACAGGTGCAGGGGTGTTTGGTGACAGGCAGATAGAGGAGGTCCTCAGTTCTGCTGCGAAGTCCCTGAACCAACCCCCCGCGCCCTCCCCTCCCCCCGCCACGGGGCTCAGAGTGTGCGGGGCAAGCCATGTGAACAGCTGCACGGCCCTTTAGAAGGCGCAGGGGACCACTGTAAAATTGCCCTAACGAAAATAACAATTATATGAATAAACACGGTCGCTGTAGGTTCGAGAAGTCCCTGAATAAACAAGAGCAGAGCTTCCATGGAGAGCTGTTCCTAACTCCTGCTGGGTTCGTGGAGGGCTTGGCAGAATTCATAGCACCTAGTCCTCCCGACAGGATCAGTAGCTATAGTTACAGCCTCCCATTCTACAGCTGGGGACACTGAGGCTCACAGAGGCTGGACGTTTAGACAGTCACTGCGGCGGTGACTCTTCCTTGAACCCAGGTCCCGCTGGCCCCAGAGGACCCGCTTCTGTAGTCTACTGGTCTCCCAGGGTTTCCTGCTGGGGTGTCCTCTCATTCCCCCACCCTCCACGTATTAGAGCATCTTTACTTGCTGTGACTGGGGACCCCTCACCCTGATGGCCAAGCGGCTCAACCTTCCTGGACACCAGATGACCTTTTGCCAATGCCCCCCAGGGGTGCATTCCACGGACGCTGCCCTTCATCCTACAGACAGGGAAGCCAGGTCCCAGACAGGGCAAGGACTTGCTCAAGATCCCACAGCAAGTACAACAAATAGGCCCCCACATGTGGTCTTCACAGTGAAGCTGCAGGCCACTGCCCCCCCCTTCCCATCCTCCCAACATGCTGCACCCATCACCCACAGCTGGGCTGCCTGGCGGCCTCCGCTGGGCTCTCTGCAGGAGGAGAAGGGCATCCCAGGGCCTGTCAGGACCCTGCAGGAGCCACGCTGTCACTGAAACACCCACAGCCGGGCTGCGGAGCCGGCTGCCAGGGAAACAGGTCGTTTCCCTGGCAGTAAAATATTGAGCTTTCCATTTTGGGGCCACTCAATGACCAGGCTTCCCCTGCTATTTTTGTTGCCTTTCTCTCTGGGCTGATTCTTCTCCGCCCCTGCTCGTTCCCCCTGCGTCCCATCTCTCTGAGCACAGACCAGGCGGTGTTAAGAGCCTCCCCTCCGCCGTTGTCTGATGGATCACCAGCCAGATGCTCCCTGAGCCGGTGCCCAGCCACCCACGCCTCCCTCATTTCCAGATCTGCCAGCCACACGGGCTCAAGTGCGCCATTTGCCTCTCGGAGACCTCAGCGGCCTCATCTAAACAAGGGAAATGAGCCCCAGTCGGCAGGTGGGTGCCTAATAGATGGGGGCAATTACTGTTCCCAATCAGGCAAATGCTTGGTGACTCCTTTGTGTCAGGCCCGTTTGGAGCCCTCTGTTCACGTGAATTTATTGAATCCTCACAACCAGTTCAGAAGCAGATACTATTATTGTTCCCATTGTCCAGGTGAGAAAACTGAGTCACTCAGGGTGATGGTCCCATAGCTAGCGAGAGGCAGAGTTGGGATTTGAACACAGGCAGCTTGGCTCCAAAGTTCATGGTCTTTACCAATAGTTATGATCATTTCTACTAATCAAATTGCTATTATTATTATTATTATTATCACAAGTTTGGGGGCTTGCTCTGACCAGAGAGTGAATAAACTTGTCTTCTGCTCTCCTTTCACCTAGAAAAACTGGCAGGGGTGCAGGCAACCTTCACTTAAGAATTTGAATATTTAAAGGGAAAAGCGTTCTTTTAAATGTTGTGTTGCGAAAGCGCATCTCCAACCAGTATCCCAGATGCAGCTTGGAGACATTTGAATTTTTAAAATTCAATGCCAAGATTAGAAACCAGGGAAGGCTTCTGGTTTCGGTTAAGATGGAGTCAGTCCCCTACACTCTCTCTCTTCCTCTGATTATAACTAAAGACGATGGACAGAATACATAAAGCAGCTATGTGCGGACTTTGAAGAGTAAATTCTAGCAGGCAAATTGGGAGGGAAATTAAAACTTGAATTAAAAACAACAGCAAAAACCAACCAAACAAACAAACGGCTTGAAGATTAATATGGCAGTAAGTTTCCTGGTTTATTTTTCCCTTGCATGTTTTCCAGCCTAGACTCGGGGAGGCCAAACCCCAGAATTGCACAGCAGGTGTGAACAGAAAAACTTCAGACGAAACTCTCCCTTTTTGATGAGATGCCAAGGAAGGGGGTCCTTTGGGGCCAGAGAGAGAAGAAGAAATGCTGTGGGTTTTTTTTTGTTTTTTTTTTTTTTAAATCCCTCTCCCAGCCCTACTCAGAGGCAAGCCCCAGTCTCAAAGGTGGGGCTCACAGCAGTACCAGCAGCCGGGCAAACACCTAAAACCCCAGGAGTAGAAAAGTCTTTCTCTATGGAATGCGAATCAAGGAAAAGGGGTCAAAGTGTGTGTGGGAAATTCCCGTTAGTCTCTTCTCTTTTTTTTCTTCTCACCATTTCATCCTGGAGGTAGACCAGGCAAGGGAGGGCTGAAACTGTAGAGGGAGCCCTAAGCCTCAGATTTCTAACCGAAGGGCGGGCCAAGAAAGGGGACCCTGAGAGCTGGAGAGGGTGTGGTCACAGAAAGGAAGGAGCTCAGGGATAGAATCCGATAAAGTCATACTGACTAAGAGCATACCAAAGGCTTTGAGAACTGAGCTCCAGTGTAGACAGTGAACAGACCCACCCCAGGAGAACACACACTTGAAGTGGATCCAAATAGCATTTCAAAAGCTTTGAAAACTGAACCGCCATTGGAACTGAAGGCAGGTTGGGATCAGAGATTTCAACCGAACTGGGTTGGTTTCCTGATTTAAACAAACAAAAACCCCCAAATCGATATGCTTTGGAGGATTTTAACGGGACTCAGAGTCTCATCACATACTATTCAAAACATCCAGGACACAAGGCAAAATTACTTGACGTGCAAAAACAAAACAAAACAAAACAAAACAAAACAAAACAGGAAAAGCCCAATAATGCACAGGGGGAAAGGCCGTCAATAAATATCAGCCCCAAGAGGACCCAGATACTATCATTAGAGGACAAAGACTACTATTTATTTATTTATTTATTTTAAAGACCACTTAAAAAAATATATATATATATATATTTATTTGAGAGGGAGAGAGAGAGAGAACTCGTGCAAGGTGGGGGGGGGGAAGGGCAGAGGGAGAGAGAGAATCCCAGATCTCAAGCAGACTCCACTCTGAGTGCAGAGCCCTACCCAGGCCCGATCCCCCAACCCCGAGATCATGACCTGAGCTGAAATAAAGAGTTGGAGGCTCAACCTACTAAGCCACCAGACGCCCCAGAAGAAGGAAAAGGCGAGCACTCTTGAACAAACGGAACAAACGGAAACATAGAAATTCTCAGCAGAAGGATAGACGCTATAAAAAAGAACTCAGTGGAAAAATATGGTAACTGAAGTATTACAGATTCACTGGATGGGATCGATCGCAGAATGGAGATGACGGAAAAAAGTGGTTAGTGACCTTGAAGATGGAATGATAAAAATGATCTAATCTAATTTGGTCACACGGAAAGTGACCAAAGTGTGAAACACTGCACAAAAGATTCGACTCACTAAGAAGACACAGCAGTCTGGGGCTTCTGGGATTGAGACCCGGTTCGGGCTCCCTGCTTGGCGGGAAGCCTTCTTCTCCCTCTCCCACTCCCACTGCTTGTGCTCCCTCTCTCACTGTGTCTCTCCCTGTCCAATAAACAAAATCTTTAAAAACAAAAGAAGATACAACAACCTTAAAGTTAGGCACACCTAACAGCAGACTTAAAAACACATGAGGCAAAAGCTAATAGAACAGAAAAGGGAAACAGACAAATTGACAATTATCACTGGAGACCTTCACACTTTTCTTCAGTGATTAATAGAGCTAGTTAGATGGGAAAACAACAAGGATATGAAAGACTTGGACAACACTGTTAATCAACTTAACCTATAAACTGACATTTATAGAATTCACACTCAGTAATAGAAGAACACACATTCTTTCATGTGTGCACAGAACATTCACCAAGATGGATTATATCCCAGGACAGATTATACCCCTTCAACGAAACTGAACAAATTTAAAAGAACTGGAATCATACAAAGCATGTGTTCTGACCATAATGGAATTAAACTAAAAATCAGTAACAGAAAGACATCTGAAAACTTCCCGAATGCTTGGAAATTCAACGACATGTTGAATAATCCACGAGTCAAAGAGGAAGTCTCAAAGGAAATTAAAAATATTTGAAACCAAATGAAATAGAAATACAACATGAAATTCAAACGCAAAGCAAGAAGAAGGAAAGCAATTATGAAGAAATTTAAAAATTGAAAACAGAAAAACAGCAGAGAAAAATCAGTGAAACCAAAATCTGGTTATTTGGAAAGATTAAATTGATCTCTCTCTAGCCAAACTGATCAAAAGAAAGTTTCAAAAAAAGGATAAAAGATACAAACCACAAATATCACAAATGAAAGCAGGTATTGCTAGTCCTCCAGCGTTAAAAGGTTAATATGTATGGAGGATTTTTAGGGCAGTGAAAATACTGTGTATGGTATTATAATGAGGGACATATGTCTATATCTTCGTGCAAGCCCACAGAACACCCGACACCAAGAGCGAAGCCTAAGGTAAATCTATGGCCACTGGGTGATTAGGATGTATCAATGTAGGTTTATTCTTGGTTTAAAAAAAAAAAAAAAAACAAAAAATAAGCACCATTCTAGTGAGTGAACTTGGGGGCAGGGGAGGCTACACATGTGTGGGGGCAGGGAGTATATCAGAAATCCTGTACTCCTTCACAGTTCTGCTGTAAACTTAAAGCTGCTTTAAAAGGAGGTCTTTTGGGGTGCCTGTGTGGCTCAGTGGGTTAAAGCCTCTGCCTTCAGCTCAGGTCATGATCCCAGGGTCCTCGGATGGAGCCCCCATCGGGCTCTCTGCTCAGTGGGGAGCCTGCTTCCTCCTCTCTCTCTGCCTGCCTCTCTGCCTACTTGTGATCTCTGTCTGTCAAGCAAATAAAGAAAAATCTTTTAAAAAAATGAAATAAAAGGAGGTCTTTTCGGGATGCCTGTGTGGCTCAGTCCGTTAAATATCTGCCTTTGGCTCAGGTCACAATCTTAAGGTCCTGGGATTGAGCCATGCATTGGGCTCCCTGCTCAGCGGGGAGCCTGCTTCTCCCTCTGCCTGCCATTCCTCCTGCTTGTGCACGCTCTCTCTTTCTCTTGGACAAATAAATAAGTAAATCTTTAAAAAAAAAGGTCTTCATAAAATGTTAATAAGGGAACACTACAAACATCACTGTACACGTCATTTCTACAACTCCGATGAAATGGCTCAATGCTTTGAAAGACATAAGCTATCAAAATTCACATAAGGCAAATGAGATTATCTGAACAATGCCATTGTGACCAAAGAAACTAATTTCATAAACAGTCCCAAAAAAGAAAATAATTTCACCAAACGTTTAAGAACAATAGTCATAAATTCTACACACTCTTTTCCAGAAAACAGAAGAGGAGGGAGCACTTCTCGTTTAATGAGGGCAGCATCACCCTGATCCTAAAGGCAGACAAAAGCAGGACAGGTTTCTCCCCACCTTCCGAAAGTAGAGCATTCCTGTGATAAGCTAAAATGCGGTAAAGAAGCAGCAATTACTGTTAATTTATACCGAAAAATTTTTGAGCATTCACAGACCTAAAAAAAACCTCTCTTTGACTTTCCTGATACCTTGGGACGCTTCTTGCTAAAAAATGCACAAGTAAATCAAGATAAAGAATAGGTGCCCAAAGACACAGTTCAAAGGTGGCAGCTGGGGCTGAGACACTGAGTATGATTCCTAGGAATGGAGCTCAGCAGGGGGTTGGGGGCACTCTTGCAGTCCGGGGCGCATGCCGCCTCGGGAACTGTTCCCTGCAACACGAACTGAACAGGATTTTCACTTTTTACCTTTTCTCTCTCTCTTTTTAAAGATTTATTTATTTATTTGAGAGAGAGAGAGTGCATGTGAGCAGGGGGAAGGGCAGAGGGAGAAGAAGAGAGGGAGAATCTCAGACAGACTCGCTGCTGAGCCTGGAGGCTGCCAGGGGCTCCATCCCAGGACCCTGAGATCATGACCTGAGCTGAAACCAAGAGTCGGACACCCAACGGACTGAGCCACCCAGGTGCCCCCATAACTCTAGTAGTCAAAACAGTATGGTACTGGCACAAAAAGACCCATAGATCAATGGAACAGAATAGAGAGCCCAGGGGCGCCTGGGTGGTTCAGTCGGTTAGGCGTCTGCCTTCGGCTCGGGTCATGATCCCAGGGTCCTGGGATGGAGCCCCGAATCAGGCTCCTGCTCAGCGGGAAGCCTGCTTCTCCCTCTCCCACCCTCTCCCCGCTTGTATTCCCTCTCTTGCTATCTCTCTCTCTCCCTCTCTGTCAAATAAATAAATAAATAAATAATCTTAAAAAAAAAAAGAATAGAAAAAGAATAGAGAGCCCAGAAATAAACCCATGCTTATATGGATAATTAATCCATGACAAAAGAAAGCCTCTTCAATACATGTTGGGAAAACTGGACAGCCATATGCAAAATAATGAAACTGAACCACCTCCTTACACCATGCACAAAAATAAACTCCAAATGGACTAAATACCTAAATGTGAGACCTGACACCACAAAACTCCTAAGGGAAAACACAGGCAGTAATTGCTCTGACATCAGCCTTAGCAATGTTTTTGTAAATGTATTTCCTGAGGCAAAGGAAACAAAAGCAAAAATTAACTTGGGGCCACATCAAAATAAGAAGCTTCTGTACAGCAAAGGAAACCATCAACAAAATGAAACGGCAACCTACTGGATGGGAGAAGGTACTCATAAGTGGTATATCTGATAAGGGGTCACTGTCCAAAATATCTGAAGAATGCATGCAAGGCAACACCCCAAAACCATATAATCTGATTAAAATGGGCAGAGAACCTGAACATTTTCCCCCAAAAGACAGGTGGCCAACAGACACGTGAAAAGACACTCGACATCTCTCATTAGCAGGAAAATGCAAATCAGTACCACAATGAGATGTCACCTCACACCTTGACAGGTGTGAGCCATTCTGGCTAAAATAAAAAAGACAGGAAATAACAAGTGCTGGTGAAGACGTGGAGAAAAGGGAACCCTTGTGTACTGCAGGAATGTCAATTGGTGCAGCCACTGTGTAAAACAGTATGGAGGTTCCTCAAAAAATAAAAAAAAAATAGGATTATCATATGATCCAGTAATTCCACTACTGGGTATTTACCCAAAGAAAACAAAAACACTAATTTGAGAAGATATATGCACGCTCTGTTTGTTGAGGCGATATTTACAGTGGCCAAGGTATGGAAGCAATGGAAGTGTCCATCAATAGATGAATGGACAGGGACGTCTGGGTGGCTCAGTGGGTTAAAGCCTCTGTCTTCAGCCCGGGTCATGATCCCAGGGTCCTGGGGTCGAGCCCCGCGTCTGGCTCTCTGCTCAGCAGGGAGCCTGCTTCCTCCTCTCTCTCTCTCTGCCTGTCTCTCTGCCTACCTGTGATCTCTGTCAAATAAATAAATAAAATCTTTAGAAAAAAATAAATGAATGGACAAAGAAGATGGGATATATATACACACGATAGAATGTCAGTCATCAAAAAGAACGAGATCTCGCCATTTGTGGCAACACAGATAGCCCCAGAGGGTGTTACGCTCAGTGAAATCAGTCAGACAGGGAAAGACAGAGATTGTATGATTTCGCTTGTACGTTGAATCTAAAACACAAAACAAACAAACATAAAGCAGAAATAGACCCATAAATTCAGAGAATACACTAATAGTTTCCAGAGGGCATGGGGATAGGGTGTGGGCAAAATGGGTGAAGGGGAGTGGGAGGTCCGGCTGCTGGTTATGGGATGAATCAGCCACGGGGACGAAAGGCACAGCACAGGGAATAGTCAGGGGGTAGTGTAACAGCGTTGTACGGTGATGGAGGGGAGCCACACCTGGGGGCATAGCACAATGTGTAGAGTTGTGGAACCACTGTGCTGTGCACCTGAAATGAATGTTACATGGTTCATCAATGATATTTCAAGAAAGAAAAAAAAAGAACCCCCCCCCCACATAATCATTTCAATAGATACAAAGCAACTGACAAAATTCAACATCCATTCATATTAAAAACGCCCAGGAGATGGAAATAGAACTTCCTTATCCTTCCGTATTCTAGAGAAATGGAAGCATATTCCCACGAAGACTCTGTATACAAATGTCTGGGACAGCCTTGTACAGAATTGCCCAAACCTGGGGACATCCCACATACCCCCCGGCAGGAGGATGGATAAGCAAACTCTTCTATAACAAAAAGAACCGTTGCTATGCCCACACGGATCTCGAACGCATGATGCTGCGTGAAAGAAGGCCGTGTCCCAAGGTCACAAGCTATGATTCCACGGAGGTGGAAAAGGCAAAGCTGCGACACAGGGAACAGATCTGCTGTTACCGAGGGAAGGAGGGGAAAGGTGCGCACACAGAGGTGCCCTGCGGGAATCTGGGGGCTGTGCTCTTCTGTCCCCTGATGTAGCGGTGCTTATAGGAGTCTGAACAGATGCTTTAAAAGGTTCATTTTACCATATGGAAAATTGTTTTAACATGCACTTGATCCTGAGGCTGGGATGGCAGGTGTGAGGGCAGTAAAGGGGGCAGTACCAGCAGCAAGTAGAGTTCACAGCTGAGCACTGACTAGGTGTCAGGTGCTCTGCCCAGTGCGGCACAGTCTCACTCCTCCCCATCCTCCCAGGGGCACCGGGAAAACGCTGGCCCATCCATCTGCCAGCAGAAGATCCAGAGGCCCGAAGCAGGTGAGGGTAGAATCCAGCTCCCCTTGGCTCCCAGCCCCTCTTCTGCCACCCTAGGGGATTCCTGCCCTCCCCTGGGGCCTTAGGGCAACGGGTGGCTCCGGAGCTGCTTGTTTATCCACTTCCCCAGGCAGCCCAGCTGCTTGACGTCAGGGCACACAATGCAGCCCTGTATTCTGGAGTCCCTGCCCCCCAGCCCCGAGGGACAAAGGGCACAGAGGTGGAGGGGAGGGCAGCCACTGGTCTTCTCCATTAATTGTCGAGAGGAGAGGGGAGGGAAGCCAGGTGGGAGCTTCTGCATGACCAGTTGGAGATGAGTGTGACTCAGGCAGGGTTCCAGAGTGGGTCCTGCCAGTCCCTGCACCCCGGTCCACCTGTGACCTGTGAAGAGCAGTCCCATGGCATCTGTGAGCCTAGCCACAGGTGCATAGAAAGGGGCGTGTTCTAGAGTCAGGAGCCGGGGACTTGGGGTCAGTCTCCTCATTTGGGGCGCCCAGTGCAAAACGGAAATGCTGGACCCCCTGTGCAAAAATTATTCCGTTTCAAGACGATGACCACAGAGCATCTAAGGTTGTGTGACTTCGGCGGCACTCACGGTGTGACCCGGACCCAGTCATGCTACTTCTCTGGGCCTCAGTTTCCCCATCATAATGCACATCGGGGGCCAACTCACAGGACTGTTGTGACAATCAAATGATGCCGTGGCTGAGGAAAGGACCCCGTAAATTGTAGGGTGCTCTGAAGGGTTCTGCGCAGAAGGTGCATAAAGAGAAAGGTAAGGACGAGCCTCGCAGCCGGCAGAGAAGACAGCAGGGACTGGGGTGATAAAGTGGGATGGGCTCCCAGCCCCTGTGTGAGTCTCAGGGACGCTGTGCTTCCCTGGGGCTCAGTCCAGTCTCGGCTCCACCATCAGTGACCTCCCTCGGGGTCCCGGGGAGATCCTCCCCTCTCAGTTTCTACAACTGGAAAACGAAGGCGTGACATGACCATATTGAAGGTCCCTTCCAGCTCTGGAGCCCGTATGATTGTAAGGTTTCCCCAGGGATGTCTGGGTGAGCCTGGGATTGGAGGAAGGAGAGAAGAAAACCAGACAGAGCGATAGATGCGAGTAGAGGCTGGGAGGCAAGTATCGCCATCCAACCCGGCTTCACCAAGGACCCAGTAAAATACATGGCGTGGGGACCCTGGAGGGTGGCCCCGGTGAATGACTCAGCCTCTCTGAGCCTTTTACTCACTCTCTTTATAAAGTCAAGGAAAAATGACAAGGACCAAAGCAGATCCCGTAGGTCGCCGCCCTGCTGCCCCTGCCCTCTCCTCCTTCTGTGTGGGGGCAACTCGGAGGTCGCTGAGATGCCCACCTCCTGCTGGAGCCCGGGCCGGGATGGGGCAACACCAGAGCATCAGCCCTGATTGGACCAAGCAGTCAGGTGACATTTCCCTTGCCAGGGATTGGCTTAGGAAAAGCATGTTACACAGCTCTGGCCAATGAGACATGAGGAAACATCTGCAAGGGGCTTCCAGGAGAGGTTTTCCAGGTGATAGGATGGGGATGGGGGCACCGGCCTCGGGACCTGCTCCCAACCCTTCTTGCCCTCCCGGAGAGCAGATGCCGTCTTGGGTTGAGGTGGGGGTGCTGAATGGAAGGAGGCTGGGTCCTGTAGAATGCCTCTGAGCCCCAGTGGGAAACAGCCTTGGAGCTGCCCTACCTTGGGCTGGCGCGTTAAGAGAAAGAATACATTTAGGCCATTTTGCATTGGTGCCTGATCTCAAAGCCTCCTCAAGGGGCTACAGGTGAAAGGCTGGTAGTGGGAGGGTAGCCTTGGGAGAGAAGGTGCTCAGTGCACAGCCCATCGGGCCATCTCTGGTCGTGGTGGCTACGCATCAGGAAGGGCCAGTCACACCATACCCAGGCCACCGCTTCCTCAATGAGAGACCCCCAGCATGTCCCAGTGTCACCCAGCAGGCCCCTCATTCAAGCCTGCGCCGCTGCTGACCAGAATCCCTTAGGCCACCCAAGAGGGCCTTTGTGTGACATCTGAATGGGAATGAAAGGGATAGAAGCCTGGGTGGTCTGTGAGGTAGGCTGGCCTATCCACCCATTTCTCCATCTGTCCGTTCCTGCGCAAACATCTCCCGAGCCCCGCGGCGAGACTCTGCCCTGTGGGGACACGGGCAGGTTCCCAGGAAGCTCGTAGGGAGGGGACAGATGTCTTGCTGTATTTTTGAGTGAAGTAAAAATAGCTTAGGGAAGTGCATAAAAGGGTGGAGAGGACTGTCAGCAAGGCCACATGCCCAGGGAGCTGTCTGACGTCCCTCCCAGGCGCTGCGAGTGGACAGAACTGGGCTCGCTTCCCACTACCTCCATTTACCAGCTGTGTGAGCAAGGATAAGGGTACTCACCTTCTCTGATCAATTGCCTCTATCTTGTGGAGGGTAAGGATTTAAAGGGAAAGGCATGGGGACTTAGCCTGGAACCCGGCCCAGAGCAAACCCTAGAGAGGTGAGCGTGTTTGTAGGCAAATGGGGCCTGGAATCCTGCGATCTCTGAGTGCCCGCCCGGCTAGTCCTTTTACCTCCGCTTTTTACATTTTCTAATTGGGTAAATTTAAAGAATGGGTTGGATCACTTTTAAATCAGTGGGGGGAAAGAAAAAACAATAAAACTTGGTATTCTTTAAAAAAATTATTCCCAGGATTGTGGGGGTAGATAAGATGCGAATCTTATCTGGTAGTTGAGACTCTACCAGAATACAGCCTCCTAGAAGTACTACCCGAACCCACAGAGGGATGGAGCCCTGAGGAACCGGGGAGCCCAGGGGATGTGGGGGCTGCCACGGGGCCCTTTAGAGGGGTGGTGGCCATGTGGGACTCTACAGGCTCATGGGACTGAACACTGCAGTGGGGGCACGGGGCAGAGGGAGGGATGGTGCAGCCAAGGCCCAGCCAAGGCCGGGTCCTGGGGGGAAGCCTAAAGGGCTTGGGAACCACCAGCTGCTCTGTATGGCTGGAGAGCAGGGACGCTAAATGTGGGGGAGCAACGGGTGGGGGAGACCCAGTGGACCTTCCCCTCTGGAGGATGGGGGTTTTAGGAGAGGCCCCAAGAAGGAGGTCTGGGAATTGTCTGAGCCCACAGTGCATGGTAGAGGGAGATGGGAGATGGTCCAGAGGAGGAGGCTGTGGGGACCCGGGCCTTCGAGGGGGCAGGAAAAGCAGGGCCAGGGAAGAGCTTAAAGGCTGTGGTGGGGGGGGGGCTTGATTTGAGGTGGGAGTGAGGCACAGGCAAGGACGTGAAGCTGAGTGGGTGGGCAATGGGGACCATCCCTGCGCAGACGCCCAGGAGGAGGGGAGTGCAAGGTGAGGGAGATGGGGGATGAGCTCTGGGTGAGGAGCCTGAGGGACATGGGGGATGGGGGTTGGATGGGGATGAGACTCTGGGGTCTTTCCTGACCCCTTCAGGTCCCTAGGGCCCTCAGACACAGGTGCCTCCTGGGCCAGGCCTGGTGGCTGCCAAGAAAGTTTCCCTTCCATTTGTTCTAACTCATGACATCAACTTTTCTCCAAGGATGGCAGGGGCCGCTCTGCCTCCTCCCCATGGTGGCCGCTGCAGGGAGCTCCTCTGGCCCCGGGGGACAGGAGCAGCCACCTGGCTGAGCACAAGAAGCTGGTGGCCTGAGGGCTTCAGTGACCAGGACTTCGAGAAGGCCACAGGTGTGACCACGTCCCCCAGGGGCACCCTCTCTGGGTCGCCCAGCCAGCCCAGGGCCCCAGTGCCCACCTGCCTGGCCAGGTCCAGGTACTAGCTGCGCTGTGAAGAAATGGAGGAAAAACACAGCCCATTTACTCTGTGGGATGGACGGTCCCTGGGCCGGACCCGAGCACCCCCCACCTCAGTGAGCCTATGAAACACTGGGGCATCTTGCTGATGGGCAGACTCAGATGCATCAGGCCTTCGTGGTCCCTGGCCCTCTCTGGAGTACTGATGTTCAAGGTAACCTGTAAGGACCCGTCCAAGATTTAGAAGAGGGAGTTCAGTTTGTGTACACTCTCGGAATGCCGGGGGACCAGGGTAGGAAGGGAGATGGAGGGTGGGCCCAGGGGTGGGTGGGCTGTCCCTACCACGGGTGGGTGCTGAGGCCCTGGTGGTCACCACCCTTGGGGGAGGTTTCTGAGCCCTGAAGTCAAGAGGAGGGACATCTGTCGGGGGCCCTGCTTTAGGGTTGGGAGGAGGCATGGGGCTCAAAGTAGGCACTGTGGGAGGGGGTGTCTTGCATCCACCACCGGCCCTGACCTTCACCATGTCAGGCCCTTGGTTGGCATCTCTGATCCTCAGGGTAGGCCGATAGGTGCTGCTCCCTCTAGGGCTCTGGTCAGTGTGGGGCCCATTATTTCACGCCAAATGGGAGTATTTGCTTACTGAAGGAGTGTGGGTCTACTGGAGTTGGGAACACTGCCCCTCACCAGTGCTCCCTCCCAGGCCATGGTCCCGCCTCTCCCTTCCATCCCACTGCACTGCCCTTCCCAACTGCCCCGACTCCTGGTTCTAACCACCCCACCCCTGCGCCAGGCCTCGGCCCCAGGCTGCCCTCCCCCAGACACTTCAACTAAACTCAAACAGAAATGCCTTCCCACCAGCCTCTGTTACCTGGAAAGTGGAGTTAACTCAGTTATCTCAGGGCCTTCCCCTGAGCTGAGGTTTAGCTCCTTGAAACAAAGCAAAAAAGAGCGGTGCCAGTCAGAAATTCCAGTGTTGTTGCTGTCAACACAACAGACGGTGGCTCATGAGAGGGAGCACTAGCTTTGGAAACCTCATTAGGGAATTCCTAAATGAGGGAGAGAAGAAGCCTCACCGTAAATGTACCATGAGACCATGGGCAAACCCCACACTCTCTGAGCCTCAGTGTTTCCATCTGTGAAATGGGCCTGGCAACCTACCCACCTCATACCATTTCCTTTGGGGACCAAAGACAATGAATTTGAGCGCACACCAGGCCAAGCAGGCCTCTCCAATGACATCCTGCCGGTCCCACTCGCCTGTGTGACTCAGGCCCCCTTCCTGCTGCCGGAAGAGGTCAGGCAGACACCTGTGGTGGGTGCAGAGGAAGGGTGATGTCCTGGCTCCCAGGAGGTCCCCTTGCAGAAACCCCATAAGGATCTCAGAGGTGATGGTTAAGACAGCTCGGGTCAAGCTCAGGTCCATAGCCAGACTCCGTGACCTTAGAGCTATGAGACTGTGAGCCCATGACCCCCTATCTCTTCCCAAGAGGACCAACAGTGGTCTGGTTGCTGTGCCAGTGAGGACAGCAGGGACTAATGTGGCCCAGCTCTTCCCGTCCCTTGTCCCTGTCAGGTGGGCAGGATGGGGGCTGGGGTCAGGAAGTTGGGGACACACTGGCCCCAGGTCTAAACTTTTAACTAGAGCCTCTGCTGGACTAAGGTGAGGGCAATGTAGGCGCCTTTCCAAACTTGCTTGACCTCCTACCCTGGTCTTTGCAGGGCCAGGATTCCTCACTCAGGGTAGGAACCCTGCTCTGGGTGCTGCCACGGGCAGCTTCTTGTTTTTTGCACAGGATGTTCAATGGGCTGTTTCCCCAGCAAAATGGAATCTGGGAGAGAGGAGGGCAGGTGACACATGTGGTCACCGCCAGAGAAGGAGGAGACCTCAGTCCACTTGCCCTGATCCCCATGGCCAGGGGGTTCTTGGGGTTCAGCTCCCACTGCCGCCTGCACCCACCTGGGACAGGGGCAACTTGGTGGAATGCCTGTGGGAACCAAGCAGCTTTTCCCAGGGGGAGGAGAAGTGCTGGTGCCCCGAGCCTGGGCACTGGGGGCATCATGGGCATGAGGGGCTGCCCACAGCTGGGCTTTCTGGACCCCACGTCCTCGATGCTGCACCCATCTCTTCTCTGGGGAGGCCCTACATTCCCAGGAGCTGGCCCCATGCAGAGCACCAGGAAAGTTCCTTGGGGCCATCAGGTTGAAGCCATTGTTTTGACAGAGCTCTTTGTTGGGGTACATTTCTTTTCTGGGCAGCAGAGCAGCATAAAGCAGAGACAGGAGGGCTCGCCTGTGATTTGCACCCTTGCTCATTACATACACCTCTCGGGGTGCCTGGGCGGATTGGTCAGTTAAGCATCCGACTCCTGGTTTTTGTTCAGGTCATGATCTCATGGGTTGTGGGATTGAGCCCTGCGTGGGGCTCTGGCTCAGTGGGGAGTCAGCTTGAAAGATTCCCTCTGCCCCTCCCCCTGCTCACACATGCATGCTCTCTCTCTCTCAAATAAATAACATCTAAAAAAGAAATAACAATATATACCTCTCCCCCAAACTAAGTGGATTGGAGCCCTGGGCTGGAAGGAGGAGAGCCGATTTCGGACGGGTCCTACCACCATTCTGGGAGCCCCTGAGGCACCTCACTTCCCCTCACACAGGCCCTTGAAGGGAGAGTTCCTGGCTCCTTTAGTAGACCAGGAAAAGGCTCCGGAGCACGGGGACAGGGAGGGGATGCCGGCATTCTGATCTGGAGCCTGCACGTGCAGAAGCATGGGAGACACTCCCAACCCAGGTGGGCTGAGTCTGGTGGCCAGCATCTGGCACCTGCATTTTCAAAGGCCTCCCCGGAGTGTCTGATAATGACACCCGGGAGGGAAATCCTGATTGAATGGGCAGTAGCTTCACACAGCCAGGGACAGCAGGCCTGTAGGCTTTCAGCTTTGAGTCTGGCAGTCTGAGGCTGGTAAGAGGGGCTTGGGGAGCCATGGGGGTAATAGTCCAGCAGCAGTGGAAGTGGGAGTGACAGCAAAGCCAGGGCAGACTCTGATGACGGTGGTCACAACCTCTCCAGGGCTGTGATGGGTCCTGGCTGGCTCCCCAGCCGGGCTGAGAGCTCGTTGAATAACACCCAGTAGCAGTGGTGACAATGAGATAATGTGACAAGGGGACAGAGACATGAGTGGTTAGTGTGAGCCAAGCGTACGCGCAGTAAGCCATCTATGCATCACAAACTGATAAAGGAGTCTCTATTACTGGCCCCATTTTATAGTTGGGGCCACTGAGGCACAGAGAGTAAGGACTTGCTGGGAAGGGAGGGAGCCAGAATTCAAGCTCCAAGAGCCTGTGTTCCCTCCTGCTGGGCGGTACTGCCTTTTCAGTTCCCTCTTATATCCCTGGTGGCTGTGGCCGGCACAGTGCCCATCCCAGAGCTGTGCTCACATGTTTCTCCATTGTCATGGTCATTGACAACCTGGTGCCCTCCCCCCACCAACACACACACGGGTGGGCGGGGAGGGGCAGCAGATGCACAGGTGTCAGGCTATAACCAGTGCCCTACATCCTCTTGTAAATGTCCCTTCAGCCACAGAGGATTCAGAAAAACAACTCCCCCACATAAAGGGCTTAGCATGCACGAGGCGCCGTGCTGTGGGCTTTGCCTCATTCTCTCAGTCCACTGTCAAGGAGATCGGCATTATCACGTCCCCATTTCACAGGTGAGGCTCAAAGATGTACAGAGACTTGGCCCAGGTCACAGAGCCAGCAAGTCACTGGGACTTGACCTCTGACTCATCCAGCCCCCAGAGCCTGAGTACTCGACCACAAAGCCCTCGGCCCCCAAACCTTCATCAGGCAGCCCCCAGAGGCAGAAAGGGATTTGCTTACCAAGGGAAGACTTCAGGGCAGAGCTCAGTAGGAGCTAGTGCCAGGGGTCTGGGCTGGTCCCTTTGCACTAACATTTATTCACTCACTCAGATGCTGAAGTAACACTTGCTACACCCTTGCTTTGTGCCAGGCTGGGTGCTGGGGGCAGAGCAGTGCATGAACCCAGCTGCTGTCCTTATGGTCTGTTTCCCCCGGGGGAAACACAGAACCAAACGGCCGTCCTGCTCCTGCCGGGCAGGCTGGGGATGGAGAGCACCAGTGCGCTAAGAGCCTGGGTTGCCCTGTGGTCTGTCATCTCTCACTGCACAGGGTCGCTTGCCCCTCACCCCGTAGGCATGTCTTGACTTTCCTTTGGGGAACTACAGCCTCCCACTCCAGGGAGCTTGGGGCCAGCCTCTGGGGATGGGCTCCTGATCAGGCCTGGCCCATCAGGTCCCCCTTCCATCAACTGGAAAAAGAGCAAACATCACGAACGTATTTAACAGAGAAAGGAAAATAGGACAGGGAGAGAGTGGTCTTTATTAACATGCTAAGGATTATACACCTAAAACCCAGGTGCTAACATCCTACTTAATGGCAGTGATGGACAGTCAGTCCATTTAAAAGAGAAGTAAGAAAAGGATAGTGGGCCCTTGCCTCTGCCAGCCCCACCAACCCTTATACTCACCGGCTCCACCAACTGGTCCCAGACCAGAGGGAGGACGCAGGGAACAAGCTCAGCCCCAGCCGGGGCTCCCGGCCACCCCTGGCCCACTCTGCTCTGCTCTTCGGACAGCCGGTTAGCTTCAACATGTCCAGCCCCGGGCTCTGCTGCTTCTCCCCCAGCTTGCCTGCCTCTGAAGGCTGGAGTCCCCCTACTGATCCACAGCCAAGATGTCTGACCTCCTGCCAGCCCCTTTCCTCTAAGTTAGATCACCTCCCACACCAACAGTGGCCTGTTTTTCTTAACTTGCGGCTGGGCCACGTGGTCACCAGCCCAGCATGCCTCACTCTGAAGCCCTCCTGAGTTAGAGCAACATCCCATGCCCATCCCCGTCCCAACCAGTTTCTAGAAATGCTTGTGACTCCCCTCTAAGAAGCACAAGTAATTGGAGTCATAAATACAGGAAAAGAAGACGTACTAAAATAATTGCTTTCTGAAGATGACACGATTGCTTACCTAGAAAATCCAAAGAAATCAACCAGAAAATTATTAGAAGTAATAAATGACTATATACCATTGGCGAGTTATGAGATAAATTTACAAAAATCAGTTGCATTCTATGTGCAAGTGACATGCAGCTGGAAAAAAAAATCAATGGGAAAAAAGTATTTCATCCTCAGTAGGAACAAGACACATTCAATATTAAACATTAATTTAGCCTAATTGTAAGACATTTATCTTTAATGTTAATATTTTCCTCCAATTGGGAGAATTAAATATATAGCAAAGATGGCCAATTTAATAAATTTAAAGCAATACCAAATAAAGACCTTGAAAATATGTCATACACTTAAAAAATCCATAAATGGTGAAGAATATCAGAGAGCATTTTTTAAACGTAACAATGATTGATGTCTCGATTTTAAAATACTTTATGCCAAAAAAATATTGTACGTCAACTGCTGATCCAAATTTTATGTTGCATTAAAAAACAAAACAAATATCTCTCTGAGCATCAAAAATAAGAACGGTGGAGGGTATGGGCTATGATGAGTGCTGTGAAATGTGTAAACCTGACGATTCACAGACCTGTACCCCTGGGGATAAAAATACATTATATGTTTATTAAAATAAAAAAAATAAAAAAAAATAAGAATGGTGGAAATGGATTATAATACACTGGAAAGGAAAGAATCCATGAGTCCGCAGTGGTACTCAGAAAAGATCTTTACTGAATGATATTCCATGTCTAGAAGAAACGACAGAATCGGAAAAAATCACCATTTTGTAACTAGCAATGTAATTTATGCAGGATGCTAAGGCCATTGTGTGAAAAGCTGTCAGGGAACCAAATATTTACACTGTCTCCAAGCACCGTCCCCCAGATTGCTCGTTAATTATAAAGGGGGAAATGTACATTATATTGAAGGGATTGGGCAGGCAGGGCCTTAACCAAGTGATTAAGCTCAATAAGGGGACAAACTGGTTTCATGTGTCTTATGTGATGCTCTGAGAAGTCCACGCTGTCACCTCCCCTTGACAAAAATGCAGGGAAACAATCAGACATATCAGATTATGGGACAGCCTATAGGACAACTGGCTTGGACTTGAAGGAATATGGGGAGGCTATGAAAGCCCCGCCCCCCAAATCAGAGATAGCTCTAATTTCAAGAAGATGAAAGCAGATGTAAATGTGATCCCTGATTGGATCCTGGATCAAAAGAGAAAGCAGCGACAGTTTGAGAACAAATGAGGAGATCTGAATGCAGACTGAGTCTTAGATGATGCTGTTGAACTGATAATAGATCTTAGGCAGGACCATGACACTTGCTTAGGGAGGAGACTGTCCTTGTTCTGACACTCGAGTGTTTCTGGGGGAACAGTCAAGATGTCATCACTTACTTAAAATGCTTCTGTGAAACAAAGTAACACTGAAGATAAGTTACAGATAAACAGATAATCACTGACAGAGTCAACGGAAAAGCCTATGTGGCAAAATGTGACCAGTTGCTGAATCTAGGAAGGGTCTATCTGGGGGCTCATCAGATTCTTTAACTTTTCCTTTTGAACATAAAAGGTGAGAAGAAAAACCAAGAAAGGATAAACTAATCGAATTCAGTTCTAGTTTAGAAATAAATTTAAAATATTAATAGAACTGAATGTTGGATGAACTTCATAAAAATTCCAAGTTGGGTGGGGAGTGCCTGGGTGGCTCAGTCTGTTACACATCTGCTTTGGCTCAGGTCATGATCTCAGGGTCCTGGGATCGAGCCCCAAACCGGGTTCCCTGCTCAGCGGGGAGTTTGCTTCTCCCTCTGCCCCTCCCCCTGTTCATGCTCTCTCAAATAAATAAAATCTTTTTTTTTTCAAATAAATAAAATCTTAAAAAAAAAAAAATCCCGGGGCGCCTGAGTGGCTCAGTGGGTTAGAGCCTCTGCCTTCGGCTCAGGTCATGATCCCAGGGTCCTGGGATGGAGCCCCGCATCAGGCTCTCTGCTCAGTGGGGAGCCTGCTTCCTCCTCCTCTCTCTCTCTCTGCCTGCCTCTCTGTCTACTTGTGATCTCTGCCTGTCAGATAAATAAATAAAATCTTAAGAAAAAATAAATAAATAAATAAATAAATAAAATCCCAAGTGGATTAAATATTTGTACAAATTCGGAGGGTTGGAAAGAAGGCAGCTTATTTATTCTTGCTAGCGATGGGAAGTAAGTTCCTAACACTGTGGGGGAGGAAGAATTTCCTCTGCCCTTCAAGATCCTTCTGGTTGGACTAAAAATCAAATTGACATGTGACAGATTAACAGGAGAAAATCAAATTTCATTTTGTACTTGTGGGGAACCCACACAGACATGGAAATTCCAAACACAGGCAAAATGAGGTGTATAGTCATCCTGAACTGAGGAGAGGGGGGTAAGGGTCTGGGGCTTCAGAGGGAGGGAATGAATCTCATAAGAAGATGAAAAAGAGTAAATGTTCAGTAAACAAATGTTTGGGCCACTCAGAAACAATGAGACTGTGAGGACTTTGATTAGAAAGGCCTTGTCAGGTTCCTCCCTGTCTACCATACCCAGTTTGTATCATAATGTAGTTAACTGTGGTGATAGGGAGAGAAGATCCTCTATCCAAATTCTTTTCAGGCAATCAGGGGGAAGTAAAGAGATTTTCCTGAATCTGCTGGGCTTTGATTGTCTTTTAACTCTAAATAATCTTCATGCCAAAGTGGCCAATCCTGGGGCAGCTTGCCCTTGGCCCCTACATTACTAAGAAAATGACAAATATAATTGAAAAAAGAAATATTCAAATGTAGGGAAATTGTCAAGTAATAAAATGTGGCCAATAAATTACAAAAGGAAAGCAACGGTAAGAAAAAAAAAAATGACAAACAGTTCTGAAAAAATGTAAAGAACCAATTTAAAAACATAAAGATCGGGGCGCCTGGGTGGCTCAGTGGGTTAAGCCTCTGCCTTCAGCTCGAGTCATGATCTCAGGGTCCTGGGATTGAGCCCTGCATTGGGCTCTCTGCTCAGCGGGGAGCCTGCTTCCCCCCACCCCCGCCTGTCTCTCTGCCTACTTGTGATCTCTCTCTCTCTCTGTCAAGTAAATAAAATCTTAAAAAAAAAAAAAAAGATCAAAACAAAAGTTCCTCTTGATTAAACAACATCAAACTGTTGTTGAGATGGACACAACAGTTCATGCAGAAGGAAAGACCAAGAACCAAAAGCAACATGGACAAGCAGCAAACTCTCCTTAGCCATGAAAAATGAACACATTATACAAGTTTGATATGCTATTACATATTACATACCCATTAAACCAGCGGAAACAGATTTAAAACAATACTCAGTGTTGTTCTTGATATGGAGAAACAGGCACCCTCATGCAAATCATATCCAAGGCAGGGGAGGGCAGGGAAGGGGACAGACAGGGAGAAACTGATGACCAGACCATTGGACGGCCCTGGAAAGAGGGACCATGAGCCCAAATGCCTCTGCCCAGACAAGTGGGCAAATGGGCTCTTGACTCCACCCACTCACTCAGTGTCTGGGACATGGCAGCAGATGTCTTCTGGCCCTACCCACTCAGAGTCGTGTTTCGAGAAGCCCACGGCAGAGGCCAGTCCTCTGGCTGGCAGCCAGGTACCAGGCTAGGAACGGAGTCCAGACAGGCTGGGACCCTGGGGACAGTTGGTGTTACTGAGGGAGGCCAGCTCAGTGTGGGGTGCAGGTGCCAAGCTTAGGGAGAGGCCCCAGGACTCTTCTCTCTGGCACCCCCCCACTGTCCACTCTCTTGGGGCATCGCCCGCGAGCAAAGCTCCCTTTGGGCTCCACCCTCCCCCTACCAGCTTGGGGGCAGGGGATGGCTGGCCAGCCCAGATACCGCTCCAGGGGGGCCAGGCTCAGTGAGCTGTGCAGAGCAGATGCAAGTCTGTGGAAACATTGACAGTGGCTGGTGGGTGGACCAACCCTAGCGCCAGGCTCAAGCAGACAGGTGACATGGTTCCCTCAGGGACTCAGGCCCAGGAAATAGCGTTAGGGGGAAAGGGACCAAACAGCTCCTACACACGGGTCACAGCCACATCTGGGTCACTGCCAAGGGCACAATGTGAACAGTAAGGTAAAAAAAATACAATTTGGTGCTGGTGACCCTTCTTGTCCTATAAAGTTGTTGTATGTTGACAACAATATTTGGAGCTTTTTTGTTTTTGAGATAAACAGCAGCTGTCCTAGGAGGGACCCCTGAAGGTGAGGGCAGGCCTCACAGGCCACATGAGCCCTGCATGTGTGCGAACATCCTCGAGCTGCGCTCAGACCCCATCCCCCAGCCACCTAAGAGGGGGGCACAGGACACACATGAGATGATGCTCTCTCCCGTTCATGGAGCACAGCACTGTGAAGTCCAGAGGACAGCCAGGGAGCCACCCTCGGCCCCTCCCCTTCCTCCGTCTCCTCGTCCCCTTCCTTCCCACGCCTGCACAGAGGCAGTAGCCTCCGAGTTGGCCGCCTTTCCCTTGACTCAGGCTACCACAGACGGGTTTGTCTGAAACACAGCAGAGCTACCTTATCCCTCTGTGCCCCCCTCTTCAATATTTCCTCCCCCACCTCCCTCCCCGTCTGGCCCCCACTGCCTGGTAGCTCGGTCCCTCTCCTGCCGGCCCTCCCTCCCACCGGGCAGGTGTCTCTCCTGGCACAGCCATCCTCCCCATCCAGACTCACCCCACCGTCACCCCTGGGATGCTTTCCTGCCTCCAGGCAGAGTGAGTCTCCTGTCTTCACAGGCAAGCCCTGCGGGACGAGTCTCCAGCGCTGCCTGGGGTGGTAAGGGGAGCCCTGACTTCCCTCAGAGAATGGCCCCCTGACACCCACAAGCAGGGTGGAGTCCCGCAGGGAAGGAACCCTATCCTAATCACTGGTATGCCCTCTAGCCCCCAACCGGCCTAGAGCAGGTGCCCAAAACGATCCCTGAAAGAATGAAAATGGACAGGCCACCCAGAAAACTGACTTAGTGGTAACAGTGATATGAACGAATACTTGTGACATCTACTCTGTGTCATGGGGTTAAGAGCTCGCTAATAGCATCCCTGCCTTATGGGTGAGGCTGAGCCAGTGGGAGGCTGGGTAACTTTGATTCACGCAGCTGGAAGGTAGACCAGCTCCCGAAGTCTGTATCCTCACCGAATGTGACAGTAGCCTGGCCTGAATGGAGATGCTGGAGGGACACGGATGCACAGGGATCAAAAGGAGGTCAAGGATGGCTGTGGCCACAGGGCCTTGGTGGCCAAGAAGACGAAGGAGCCTAGAGAATGGGGACAGGGCACAGGCGGGTGTCCTGTTTGGGAGCCCGGCCCCGGCCCCTGCCCTACGTGTCTGGGGGGGCTGCAGAGGATGGCAGAGGGGCACCTGGCAGGAAACCCACATGAAGCAGTGGAGATGCTCGATTTGCCAGCCTCTCTCGGCCCTAAAACCTCAGCTCCGGCTGCCACCTGCCCTCCTATCACAGCCAGGGCAGCCTGGCCTACAGGGCCCACTCGGGGCTCCCCACAGCAGCCCCCGCCTCCCTGCAGATTACAGTCCTGCTTCTAATTATGGCTCCGGCCAGGTGCTGCTCCAGCCCCTGAACTGAGGCCATCCCCAATTTAGAAAGCCAGACAAAGCCTTAGATTTGAGGTTTCTCCAATGTCAAATTTCTGAAACTCCAGTCGGATCGTTCTCCTCGGACCCTGACCGTGGAAGAACGTGGAGGCGCTAAGGAGGCCGTGTGAGAGCCAGACAGACCTGGGCTCCTGTGCCGGCTCCTCCACTTACTGTGGGACCCTGGACAACTCCCTTCACCTCTCCAGTTCTTAGGGCTGTATTCCAGGATGAAAGAGAATGAGAGCTATGAAGGCAGATTGCACCGATCATCTCTCCCTCCCTTCCAACCACAGAGAAGTCACTAGTGGCTGCAGGACGTCTGGCAAGGAGGCCCATGCCTGGAAAAGTACCAGGCAGAGGAAAGGGGTCGGAGGTGCATGCTAGGATGGAGAGCAGGAGGGATACCAACAAGGGTCATGGAGTAGGTGGCCTGGACAAAGGATGCCAAGAGGCACCATGCTGGTCTTTCCACATTATCTCCAGTTCTCAGAATACGACTCCCCTTTTATAGATAAGGAGACAGGTCCATCCATCATAATAAGCACCTTTGCAATAACCTAGGTTTTTGCGTCTTACAGTAAGGCTTCAGCCCTCTCCAGACCCAGTGCCCAATGCAGGAAGTGAGAAATCAAAACCAGCTAGTTCCAAAGTGGGTCGGGGAAGGGGGGGGGGTGTCGCTGCCCATCCACAACTCCGTAAGGTCACCAGCTGGCCCCAGCCCTCACCCCACTGTCCTGGCTGAGCCTTTTACCCATACGGCCACATGTCACTCCCTGAAAATGCCAGTCCCCAGCCCTGGCGTGGCAGACACTTGGAAATGCTGGTTGGACGGTGAATGGACAGGCAGGAGAGGCTGGTGGAAAGGTGGGTGAACAGAAGGATGGACAAATGGAAGGCCGTGGAGCAAACGAGTGAATAGATGGGTCGATGGCAAGGCAGATGTTCGGCAGGATGGATGAGCAGGTCCCCAGCCTGCATGTTGACGTGGGTGCCCTGTCAAAGGTACAGGTGGATGGTTCAATGGATGGGGAGAGGGAGGGATGAGCAAAAGACTGGAGCTCCAGGAGACAAACTTCAGCTCACTGTGTGAGAGAGGACTCAGCCAGAGCCTTGTCAGCACAGAACGGGCTTGCCTAGGGAGGCAGTGAGGCCCCCACTCTTGGAGGAGCTGTTCTAGCCACACGGGCACTGAATGCGCCCCGAACTCCCCCCATTTGGTTTTTGTTTTGGTATAAATCAGTCCTGATTTACTTGTCTACCCTGCTCAGGTGTGTACTGGACTTAGATCGGGATCTTCCTGGGGACAGTGGCCACCAGAGGCTGATGGGCAATCAATTTGCCTGCTTCTGGAGGAAGCTGGGCATCTTACTTGAGTGACCCTTAGTGGTCCTAAGGTATGTCTCTGGGGGTGGAGCCCCCCAAGGATCAGAAGATGTAGGGGGTGGGGGAACAGCATAGAGCCCCAATTCTAATTAGGGGATGGCTCCAGGCAGGGTCCACTGGAGGGGGCCAGCGGTCATGTCGACAGCACGTTCAAGCAATGAGCTATGGTACTGGCCGGCTCCTACCCTGTGCAGGGAGGAGGCAGGGAGGAGCCCTCGGATGGATGGATCGGCGGGCTGATGAGCGGTCGGCCTTCCAGACAGAAGATGGTGAGGCGAGAAGATAAGATGTTCAAGCTAGCCCAGCAGAGGCCCTGGGGCCCCAGCCTGTGTCTGTCCTCTAAAGGGGGGCTGAACCACACCTGAAGCAGGTTCTTCCCTCAGAAAACTTCTCTGCTGTGGGCAGTGGGACAGAAGGGGTGGGGGTGAAGGGGAGGGAGGGAGGGAGGCAGAGGTTGGCCAGCAGGAGCAAGCCTGAGGCGCATTTCTTGGACTCATCTGCCCCGGTGCTGGCAGGCCAGGCACATCTCCTGACTCCTCACCCAGCCCGCCTCCCGCCTCCCGCCTCCCGCCTCCCTCTTCCCCAGCCAGTGAATTCTCAAAATTCTCTCTGTCTCTCACACCCTACTTCCCGCAGGCTCTTGTCTCCAAATCCAGCTGCTTCTCTCCTGTTGCTACTGCCCTGCTCTGTGCCTCCAGCATCTCTCGCCCAGCCCGGATCCCTTCACTCCTTTTGCCTGCTGCATCTCTAACCCCCAGGTCTGCTCCTGCCTCTGCCTGGGTCAGTCACCTGCAGACATCTGCGGGGGCAGCCAGTCCCCCACGTCATGCCATGTTCCATCTCCATGTCCCCCTGTGACAGAAGAGGCCTCCCGCAGTCATTCTAGGGGTAAAAATCTTTCTTTGGGGTGGCGCCTGGGTGGCTCCGTCAGTTAAGTGGCTGCCTTTGGCTCAGGTCATGATCCTGGGGTCCTGGGATCAAGTCCCACCTCGGGCTCCCTACTCAGTGGGGAGCCCACTTGTCCCTCTCCCTCTGCCTCTCCTCACGCCGTGCTCTCTTTCTCTCTTGCTCACTTGCTCTTTCTCTCTCTCTCAAATAAATCTTTAAAAAAATCCTCCTTTGGTTTTGTTTCTGTACTTTGTTTCTTCCTTGTACCTCACACCACCTGATGGCCATTTTTACGTCCTTGCCTGTCTCTCTGGCTCCAGGCCACCCTGGTTTCCCAGTGCCTGGAAGAATTTTGGCATATAGTAGGCACGCAAGATGTTTATGGAGAGAAAAAAATTTTTTTAAATCCTGGAAACATATATTAAGACAACCTCCACATCCAAAAGGTATTTCCATTAAGACAACACTATAAAAATTTCAAGGCTTTCACCCAAACTGCATGTGCGCACACATATGAGGAGACAGCGGTTAATGCACTCGTGACGCTCATTCTGTTTCCAGGTCAGCAGGCATTTCCCCCCATCCCTCCTCAGCCCCGCTGGCCCAGCTCTAGCTGTCATTCTGGGCTGGCCGTCAGCCTCCCGTTCTGTGCCAGTGGGACTGCTTGGGGCCTGGGGTGGAGCTCACTGCTGGCAGGGTGGGCCCACAGGGCCCATGGAAGCAGGAGAAAGAGGAGCCTCCTTCCTTTGTACACTTACTGCAGGGACTGGCAGGAACCTCGCCTGCCAAGTCTGTGAAATGGACCCAGGAACGCGGGTGCTCCGGCTGGCACCAAGTTGCACAGGGTCAGTCACCAGCCCCGAATCTGCACTGTCCTCCAAGGCCGGGCTTCTGACCCATGCAGGTGGCAGTGGACCTCCTCTCCCCCTGGGCCAGGGGAGGAGGAGGGCTTTCTCAGCCATCCGCGCCCCTACCCGCCAGGATCCCGGGGTCCCCCTCTCACCCCACCATCCCGGGGATGCATGCGGGGACCCTCGACCACAGGCGAAGCACTGCTCCCTGGGGCCCTGTTTCCACGCCCCGCCCTCCTTTCTCCTTCTTTGCTTCTTTGGTTCTCTCCCTGGAGCCGGGAAACATTCCTGGGCCTCAGAGTTGGGGCCAGGTCTGACCGCCATCCTGCCTGCCCAGGCTGGTAATTCGGGGCCCCACAGCAACCACGTGGGAAAGGGGTAAGTCCTACTTCACAAGGTGAAGGCCCAGCACCCACGGGGAGCTCGGACTCTCCAGCCGCTGGAACTACACTGACGGCACGGCACAGCTTACTGTTTGGGAGGCCCGATTCTAGCCCCCGTTGGGCACCCAACCACATCTGCCCACAAACAAGTCCTCCACTACCTGGAGCTTTCCTCTGGAACCCAGTATCTGGGGAAGGAAGCTCAAACCCACAGAGGTGTGCCCGTGGACACAGCCACTTCAAGGATGTCTGACGAGATGGACCAGCCCCGTAGGCTGTCTTCACACGCCCCTCCTCCCAGCACAGCCAAACCGTGGTGCTGGCAGATCAGAGGCCTGAGGGTACCACACCCCAGCTAGGGCTTGTCCCCCTTCCCCCATGCCTAGAGCTTGGTCCTTTGCACTCGCCCCTCATGCCTGAGGGACCACACTCTCTATGGAGCACCCAGCAGGAGCAGAAGCACAGGAAAAGAGAAGGTCCCTCTGGCCCACTCCTGTTCTGCTCCCCGCTCATGGGCCACAGACGCCCCACCTTTTCTTCGAAGCTCAGAGGACCTCGGCCTTCCTTCTGGTCTGTCAGCTCTGCCATCCGAAGCATGTCCCCATTAGGGTGAGGCACATAGAGGGGGCCTGTTCACCAGTAAAGCCTTGAATCATTCCCCATAGGAGTGACTGGGGGGGCCTCTGCAGACCTTCTGGGCCCCTGCCAACTCTGTCTGCCACTCCTGCCCAAGTCCAGACCCTCTTCCTCTCTGACCGTATGTCACAGTCTTCTGCTAGAGCCAGCCTCTGTTCTCAGGCACACGTCTGATCATGCTGCCCGGCATCTCCCACTGTCCACCGAGAATGGCTGAGCCTTTACTGACCTGGCTCCTCTCTTCCTATCCCTTCCCTACTTCCCAAGCTCCAGCCGTAGATACGGCGGACAGGGCTGCTTCTTCCCCAGCAGCCAATCCCCTCTCCTGGGCAGAACTCAGTTTTAATTCAGAAATCCCCTGCCCCTGGCAGCCCACAAATCTGGGGTGGGTCCCCCGAACCCCACCCAGGCTGGCTCCCGAGGAATCTTGTCCTGCCCCAGCCCTCCAACCCCTCAGCTCAGAGATCCAGGCAGCACCAGCATCTCTCTCGTGGTGTCGAGAGTGTGGGGGGACACCTGGGGACTGAGGGACCCCCGTCAGGACCCTTACTTCATCTCCTGCCCAATATGAACGAGGAGCCCCGTGTCCCCAGTGGCTTCTGGCCATAGCCGGGGCGGCAGCAAAGAAGGGGGATATTATAGAGTAGTCCTAGTTGGCTAAAGCCGACTTCTGAGACAATGAACAACACCCTTTTGGACACTGGCCCGCCATTCCCAGCAAGGACAAGCCCATGGCTCAGAGGAGCTGGTGCTGTGTTAACAGAGGGCAGAGATGCCACTCAACTACTTTGGCTTCCAATCTTTCTAGCAAGAAGGAGGGTCTTCAAACTGGAAAAAGGACAAGAATGTATGGCAGGGAGTGTAGCCCATCTCTGGCTGCTTTCAAGGTCCTTTGTCCTCAGACTGCTGGACAGTTTGCAAGAGGAGCTGGCCAATCTGAGCCCAACAAGGAGGGTGTGCTGAGAGCACCACAGACTAGTCCTAGACCTTGACCTCAATCGCAGAGAATCCCGGGCCCAGAACAGCCTCACAAAGGCTCCTGCAGGTGTTTTGAAAACAATCATAACAAAAGCAGCAGCAGTCCTAACCATGTGCCTATCCGCAGACCCCGGACTAAGCACATCCCATGGGTGCTGGTCCAAGTTCCACCGTAACCCAATGGAACGGAGACTATTATCATCCCCACTTTACGGATGAGTAAACAGAGGCCGAGAAAGGTTAGAGAAGATAAAAAAGCAAGACATAAGAAGCCAACATGGGGGTGCCTGGGTGTCTCAGTGGATTAAAGCCTCTGCCTTCAGCTCAGGTCATGATCCCAAGGTCCTGGGATTGAGCCCCGCATCGGGCTCTCTGCTGAACAGGGAGCCTGCTTCCTCCTCTCTCTCTCTCTCTCTCTGCCTACTTGTGATCATTGTCTGTCAAATAAATAAATAAAATCTTAAAAAAAAAAAAAAAGAAGCCAACATGGTTTCAGACCATAGTTCTACGTACTTGTCATAATCTGTCTGCTCCCACATATTAGGGACTTTCAGGATTTGGACAGTGGTGTTTCCCCTCATCTTTGCATTCTTTAAAAGGTCAACCTTTGTGTCTCAATTTCAGGTACTCATGTTTTTATCCAATTTTCTTTTCTTCTCTTTCCTACTATGATTCCTAAGCCCATATATCAGGGGGATGCCAGAGGCCAACCTTCTATATACATAATACCATTACTAATTCAAGTGTGTACTTTATTCAGACTTCCTTAGTTTTTATCTAATGTCCTACCCTTATTCCAGGATCCCACTTACATTACATTTAGTTATGTCTCCCTAGGCTCTGTGTGGCTGTGACAGTTTCTCAGACTTTCCTTGGTTTTGATGACCTTGACAAATTTGAGGAATACTGATCTGGTGTTTTGCAGAATATCCCTCAGTTGGTATTTGTCTGACATTTTTCTCATTACTAGATGAGGGTTATGGGTTTCAGAAGGAAGACCGCAGAGGTAAAGTGCCACTTATGACATCATATCAGGGGTACACCCTGTCTACATAACTTATCATTGTTGATGTTGACCTTGATTGTGTGGCTGAGGTAGTGCTTCTCAGGCTTCTCTGCTGGCAAGTTACTCCTCCCCACTTTCCATACTGTGCTCTTTAGAAGGGGGTCACTTGCACATCTGACACTTCACTGTCAGATGTGCAAGTGACGGGTGGGGACTTACGCTCTACCTCCTTGATAGGGAATTATCTACATAAATGATTTCTTTTGTATGGGAAAGTCACCTAGTATTTACTTATTCATTCATTCAACCATTTACTTACATTAGTATGGCCTCATGGTTGTTGTTTTTTTATACTTCGCAACCTAGTATATTTTGATGTGTGCAAAGGATTCTGGCATCCCTGGTGTTCTGGGGGGTACTTGGTAAAATGTGGGTAACCAACTCTGAGAGGTTCACCGAACCCCCATATCTAACAAACAGCAGTTTTCCACCGTTGAATACCAGTGGGTTTGGGAATCAGGGTCTCCGCCTAATTTTTGAACAAATGAAACAGAAACCGTTCAAGCACATAGAACTTTGAAGGGATCCCTACCTGTGGAGAAATGACTTTCCTCCCTTGTAGTCAGTAGGACAGCAAAATGTTTGTCTGTGGGTCTCAATCAACAATACAGGGTGAGTAGAACAGCCCCTACTAGGCCCTGTCCGTGGTCCTGCCCTGTGTTTACAATCAGCCTGTGGACTCAGACATAAAGCACCTGCTTCTCCAACCAGCAGGCAGCATAGCATTTGAGAGTCTCAGAGGTAGGAATTTAAATTCTATTGTCTAATTCAATGGGATGAAATGAACAAGATGAAATTTAATAGGAATAAGGGCCAAGTAACAGGTTTCGATTCAAGAAATCACTGACACAGACAAGAGGCCTGATCTTTTCAACAAGTCAGGATTATTAAAAAGATAATTCCTCTTTTAGAAAAGGAATTGCAGTAGAGTAGAGAGGCCTAAGGGGCCCAAAAACTAAGGCATCGCACAGCTCAAGAGAGAGGAAATGGGTTTAAACAAAACAGCAAAAATTGACATTTTGGGGCCAAACAGGGAAATGTAAATAAGGTCTGCATGTTAAATGAGATGAAAATTTACTGAAGCAGAAAGTGCTGATCATTTACTGGAAAAAAATCAGGTTACAAAACAGTATGCACAGCATGATCTCATTTTATGAGGGAAATCTACATACAGGCATAGAAGCAGGGCTGGAAGGATGTGACCAAGGTGTCACAGCAGAGCTGCCTGGGAGATGGGAACATAATACTTTTATGTTTGCTTGCTCATATTTCTAATTTCCTACTGTGCATATAAACCGCTTCTGTAATAATATAAGATTATGCTATAAAAAGAAGGAAATTGTGACCCTTCTCCAGGATTGAGGGGAATCCTGGCGTGGCAGAGGTTTCTAAGAAAGATCCTTGGGGGTTATGGGTGCCAGAAAGACAGTATGAATGGAAAGTGTGGTCCACCATGCAAAAGGCAGCCTCACCTTGAACCACCTGCAGTTGTGTTAGGTGCTGGAATGGAAGCAGTCCTGGGGTTCTCCTGACCCAGGCCCTCTATGCTATTACTAGGAGAACTGAGTCACACAATTAGTAGATGGCAGCTCCAGGGCCATAAGCCACAGATCTGGCCCCTGCTGGTCATATGGAAATGGCTGGCGCTTCAGGAAGAGGGGGTATTCGACCCAGAGGAGTAAAAATGGGAAGGAGTGGATGGGAAGGAGTGAAGGGGGCAGGAGAGCTCTTTTCAGATATTTAAAGGCTGCCCCATAGAAGAGAGACCCATGTGCAGCCCCATGCGGAACGGTAATGACTCTGTGACAAGTAGGTTTGGCTCTAAGAATGCAGGAGGGAGAAGTTTCCAACAATAGTAATGGTCCAGCTCGGGGATAAGGTGGTGGTGCCTGCTGGGGACTCAGGTGGCCTCAGAGGGCACCGCTGTGAGGGTGAGAGCTTGGCTAGCCTTTGGGGAAGGGGAAGGATCACGATGGCTGCAGGAAATGTGGGCTCCAACAGGAACCATAGCACTGAGCTTCCTGGGACAGGGTACCTGATTCTCAAACTTGATACCTGCCTCATCGTCTTTCACCTACTGCTCCCAAACCCTGGCCATAGAAGGGGGCTATGGAGACATGATTATCTCTCATCTCCCCTCCGCTGGGTGACAGAGAGGCATGGGTCCGATCTAACCTCATCCTGGCTTCTCCTGTGGACTAGGCCTGAGGTGCTCTAGGAACAGAACACCAGTCAGTGGCCCGCCTGAGGCCCTGGGCCCCCATGTTCCCCATGCAGAGCCTGAGGCCTTAAGTGGCCTTGGAAACTCACTAGGCAGGGCTTCTGTTCCCAGGAGAAAACCGGAGCATGTCGGAGTGGGCAGTGACAGGAGGGTGGGTGCCCTGCCTTGCCTCCCAGACATAGCCACCAGTCCCGGTGCCCATGGCACAAGAAGACACTAGCCGATGGGGGCATTTATTCATATTCCTCTACCCACCCCATCTGCCAACACCCACCCTCTCTGATTCTTGCCCTGCTAACAACCGACAGAACTCTTGCTTTTCCCAGATAGACGCGACCTACCACGGAGACACTCTGCAAGCTTGGCTCCAGCGGGCCTGCGGCAGCGAACACCGCCAGCTGCCAGCCAGGCCTGCCCATCCTAGCCCGAAGGAGGGTCACCAGGGGTCGTCATCCTTCCCTGTGCGGGGTGGGTGCCGTCAGACAGCAGAGCGCCCCTAGTTGGCCCCTCCACCCCCTGGCTGAGGCCCAGCGGGGCGCACGCGCCAGCCCCCACCCCGCGCCCTGGAATTCCGTTCCCACAGACCCGGGGCGGCCCGGAGGCCGGGTTCTGACAGCTCCTGCCCCCCCCAAAATGGGGTGGGTTCTCACACTCATCAGAGGGACCCGCACTGCGGGGGAGGGAAGGTGGGCAGGGAGGCCACCCTGGGCTGTGAGGGAGAGCGGGGGTCCCACCGGGGCCGGGGATTGGGGGGTTCCGGGGGGACGCAGCGCCCGCTCGGGCGGGGTTAGGGGCTGCCGCCGGCGGGGCCCTTCCTGGGCGGGCAGAGGGCAGGGACGCTGGCGGGGCCCGGGGACGCGGCGCGGCGCCCTTACCTCCTCGCCCTGGCCGAAGCGCAGCCCCAGCGCCGCGACGCGCTCCACGCGCAGGAAGCCGTCGGGGTCGCGGCCGCACACCTCGAACACCTCGCGCAGGCGGCGCACGGAGCGCAGCAGAGCCGCGGGGGCGCCCGCCCAGCCCGCGCCGCCCGCCATCCGGCCGGCCCCGCGGCTAGCCCAAGCGCCGCGCCGCCCGCCGCGGCCGCCGCAGCCCGCCTCGCGCCGCCGCCATCGCCGCCGCCGCCGCCGCGCGCCCTCCGGGCCGCCCGCCCGCCCGCGCGCCTCTGCGACGCGCAGCCTCCGCCCGCCGGCGGCCGAGCCGTGTCAGCGGCGGCGGCGCCGCAGCCCCGCGCTCCGGGCGGGCGGGGAGGGGCGGCGGCGGCGGCGGCGCGGAGGCTGCAGACAAAAGGAGCCGCGCTTTCCCGGGGCAGGCCACCCCTGCCCCGCCGACTCGGTTTCCCTCTGTCCCCCAAAACCGGAGGGGGGCGCGCGGCCCGGTGCCCGGTAACTCCCCGCTGCCCGAAGGCCCCGCCCTCCTGGAAGAATGCAGAGGTGAGGCCCGGGTCCCGCGGATTCTCTTCTCTGCCCTCTGCGCCCCCACCCGCCCATCCCTGCGCCCCGGGTGGGTGCCTAGCGGGGCCGAGCGCTCTAGAGGTGTTTGGTGTTTCCTACGTGAGCATCCAGTTGTTAGTTACATTCATCCGAGAGGAAGCGGATGAACCCAGAGAGGTTAAACTACTTACCCTAGGCCACACAGCTTGTGAGAGGCAGGGCTCGGACTGATACCCAGACCAGACCAGGGTGCACCTCGACTACTCCATCCTCCTAACCTGTGTGCTGCCTCTCCAGGCTTTGGACCACACCGCTGTCCCTAACAGCGCTTCTGGAGTCAGGTCGCTGCTGGGGAAGGACTTGCTGACCCCAGCCCCACCTGGGGGCCCTGCAGGATCTGGCCTGCCTCCTCTCCCCGCTCTGCCTTGTTGTTCAGCATGCCAGGCCCCTGTGGCACCACAGAGAGTAGCACACCAGAGCTGGAACCTTAGGTGGAGGGCCTTGCCCCAGAGCAGCAAGAGGCCCCTTTGGGGGAGCAGTGAGCAAGAAGACCCAGGGCCTCTCTCCTTTCCTCTTTCTCCAGGTGACCCGACTCCCCAGGTGATTTCCAACAGCTGCCTCAGCAGGCCCATCTGGGAAATACGCATGGAAGTGGGGATTCCAGCCCATTCTCTAGGGAGAAGCCTCAACAGGCTTCAGCTTCTCCTGTCTCTCCTCATCCCTGTCCTAGAGCATCCCAGTTCCCTCCTGCCTCCTTCTGCCTGGGGCACTCCTCATTCCTACCTCCTCCCCCAGCCACTTCCTCAGACCAACACCCGTCCTTCCAGATTCCCTGGAAGTGGCAGGGCACTTCCTGCAGGAAGCCTTCCTTGACCACCTTCCCTCACCTTGACTACCTCACCCCTCTGCTCCTGGAGCATTCTGTACAGATACAGACCGAGGAGACACCCTACAGATGGGAATAAGGCTGTGGGGAGGGTCAAGTGGGTTAATCTATGTATGTCAGTCCCCAGGTAGTAGGTGCTAGCTATTGTGACTATCCTTGTGTCTCCTTCTCCCGATACTTATCAAGAGAGCACTTGGGAATGGCTATGAAAGGTCTCTGAGGGCGGGGACTGTGTCATTTCTCCATTTTCTAGCTCCCAGCTCCTAGCACCATGCCCAACACCATGCCGACACACACACAATTAAGGTCTGCAAAGGAATAAACTAAGGAAGGAATGGGCAATTGTGGTGTGGTAGGCTGGAAAATACCCCCTGCGGGTAGTCAACGTCCTCATCTCCAGGACGTGTAAATGGTCCCCCTACCAGAAAAAAGAGTCTTTGCAGACAAGATTAAGTTAAAGATCTGGAGATAGGGAGATTATCCTGGGTTATCGAGCTGGGTTCTAAACACAGTCACACCTATCCTATAAGAAAGAGGCCGGGGCACCTGGATGGCTCAGTTGCTTGGGCATGTGACTCTTGGCTTTGGCTCAGGTTGTGTGCTCTTTCTCTCTCTCAAGTGAATAAATTTAAAAAATCTTAAAAAAAAAAAAAGAGAGAGAGGGAGATGTGACACAAACAGGAGAGAAGGCAACGTGATAACACGGAGCAGAGATCAGTGATGCAGTCGTAAGCCAAAGAATCTGGCAGCCACCAGAAGCTGAAGAGGGAAGGCAAAGTATCTTCCCTAGAGCCTCCAGAGCGAATGTGGCCCTTGATTTTCAGACTTCTGGCCACGGAAACAGTCACAGAATACATTTCTGTTGTTTTAAGCCCCCTGGCGTGTGGCAGTGTGTCACCATAGTGGGGGATCCCACACAGCTGGGCTGAAGGCCAAGTTCTGCTCTCTTTGCCCCCTGATTCTGCATGACTTCACTTCGCAGAGCCTCGGTGTTCCTATCTGTAGAGTGGGGACAGGAGTTCCTACCTCGCAGAGGTCTTGCAGGTTTGTAATGAGAAAACACATGTGGCCGCTGTTTGGTGTCCACCGTGGAGAGGTCTGGAACCAGTCTGAAAGGGGGAGGCATTTCTGATTTTCGGGTAAGGGCCTTGACTTCTTCATCCATGATGTGTGGAAATAGGGCAGGATCGTTTCTTCTTGCTCTCAACCTGCTGGGTTTTTTTGTTTGTTTGTTTTGTTTTGTTTTTTTTTAAACCATGAATAATTAGCGGATAATTAGAGGAGGAAGGTGGTGTGAACTCACTTGCTTTTTTCACCTGTCCTAAAATATGCTTGGTCAGTAGAGTCACCTGCCGAAGCTGTCGGCACTGGCTGGGGGTGCCAAGGGCAGGGGCGGGAGGCGTCCAGGCGAGCAGGGCATCTACAGAACCTGTCCTCCCTTGTCTGGAGGGGTGCCCAGGAAGCTGGTGTTCTCCCTCACTGTGGGGTGCCCACGCAGAACCTCCCCCGACCCTCGCAAGGGGGCAGGCCCAACTGATTGCTAACCTTCCTTCCAAGATCCTAAGAAGAGGGCCCAAACCTTACTTATTCTTCCTAAGTGCGTTTCGAATCCTGTCACCTGCGGCGGAAATGGCTCCTAACAGTGGCTTCCGGCCGGGGGGCACCAGGTCCGGATTCCTCTGGGGTCGGGAGGCGGCTTCCAGCAGCGGGTCTCACCTACCGGAAGTCCGCTCCCCGCGGATACATTGCCCTGGTTCCAGCGCTCTCTGCTGCCCCCTACTGCAGGAGAGAAGAACTCCCAAGTCCGCCGCGGGAGCCGCAAACACCCTTGAACGTCGGACCCCAGCTGGGCCCTCTTTTCTGGAGGGCGGTAAGGCCCTCTGCCATACTGTCGGCCCATTTCTGGAGCATGAGCCTTGACGGCAAGACACTGACGCAACACAGAGTCGATCGATGAAATACCTGGCTTGTCTTAAGCATACCGTTCCCTGTGCCTGGAATGTCCTTCCTCTTCTCTCGGCAGCCGTCCCACAGAGGCCACCTCCTCCAAGAAGTCTTCCCTGGGTGAGCTGCCCTCACTGTTGTTACAGAACTCCATGCAGACTCCCCTGGAGTGTTTTCGTGGTGCTCTGTGATGCCCTGCCATGTGCTGACCTTCCCCTGGCCAGGGCACCAGGCCCTCCACGTCTCTGCTCTTCGGGACATTAAGGACAAAGGTATCATTCCAAGACCAAGAAGGGAGAGCTGACGCCAACGTCAGGGCCACACCCTCATCCGCGGGCTCTGGTGTGATTGTGTGCATGTTCACTTGTGTGTCTGATGTGCGTGTGTGTGCACACACTTACAAGTATGTACTGTTAAAATACAGGTACACAGCCCTGGTGACCTCGCTGGACGGGGGTACCTTTGGTTCTCCTTTCTTCCTTTGGGAAGACCCTTCCTCCCGCCTCTGAAGCAACACCAGCTAGTCCTTCCTGAGGCCTACTTCCTGCCAGGCGCTGGCAAGAACCAAGGGCTCTCTGTGAACCAGCTCTGCTTTCTTCAATGGCTCCTGGAGGGCGTTTTGTTATTAACTCTCTCTTCAGGTGAGGGAGATGAGGTGGGGGTTGAGGAGGTGGGAGGGCTGGGGGGTGGGGTTTGAGGTAAACTGCTCAAGGTCATAGAGCTGGTACTTGTGGGAGCAGGGCTTGACTCTAAGCAGTGAGGCCTGCTTCCCCTCCTCTGCTTTTACCCCCTGATAGCACCCGAGTCTTTCTGTCTTCATCGAGCGGAAACCTCCCCCCCCCCCACCCCGCAAGGAGTGCTCAGAGCCTCCAAGTGTCTTGGCTGGGGAGTCAGACTGAGAGCGAATGTGTCCCAGGGGACTTTGTTTGTCCTGCAGGTCTCAGAACACGCAGAACTGCCAGGCCTGAGATCACAGCCTGGTGCTGTGACGGGTGCTGACACCCGTGGATGCCACCTGCTGACATCCTCTTACTCCCAGCATGAGGGCAGATACTCCGCACTGTTGGGAGTCTGGCAGGCCCGTCTTGGACTCCTGATGCTTTTCATGGGAGGTATGTGACAGGAAAGCCCCGGGTACAGGTTTCTGGGGCAACTGGGTGACTCAGATCATCTCCCAGGGTCCTGGGTTTGAGTCCTACATCGGGCTCCATGCTCTGTGGGGAGTCTGCTTCTCCTTCTGCTCCTCCCCCAGACCCCTCATGTTCTCTCTCTCAAATAAATAAATAAATAATCTTAAAAAAAAAAAGGTACATCCTTCAGACTCAGAGGGCTTGGGGTCTACATCCAGTCTTGGCCGCTTATAAGCCATGTGACCTTAGTCAAGTGACTTAGCCTAAGTGTTCTCGTCTCTAAAATGGGTTTCACCCACTGAGCCACTCAGGTGCCCCCTTATCTCTAAAATGGGGATAATCCTGTCTACCTCACAGAGTTATAAAGACAAAATAAGTACCTTCCCACCTCAGTATTGTCACAAAATACTGGTGTAAACAGAGTAATGTTTGGTGCACACGGTGCTATTGGTCAGCTCTCTAGTTAATCATCATGTTGGAGTGGAGACTCATGTCCCAAGGTGCCTGGAATATGTTGTGTTTTTGTTTTTTTTTTTTAATATTTATGTATTTATTTGAGGGGGGAGGGGCAGAGGGAGACCGAGAGAGAGTCCCAAGCAGACTGCACACTGAGGGCTCAGCCGGACACGGGGCTCCATCCCAAGACCCTGAGATCATGACCTGAGCCGAAACCAAGAGTCAGGTGCCCAACTGACTGCACCACCCACGTGTCCCACAAGGTGCCTGGGATATTAACAAGGGCTCAATAAATGGGTAAATGGCAGGCAGTGTCTCTGTGCTGATTCTTAGCCCCCACCCCGTGGGGCCCCTCCCTCCAGGGGATTATACACTCTGCCTTACGGAACTCAAACATAGCCACGTGTGATGTGCTTTGGCCAGCGAAATGTGGAGGAAGTATTGCTTATGGATAAGCTTAGGAGACCAACCATGGTTCTCCATGCCTCTTGTCCCCTGCCATGGGATTGGCGATGTCCCAGATGGATGCTGCTTGTCAGCCTGGGTCATGGAATAAAGATGAAATGGGGGTAAGATAGGGCCATTTGTTCCTGAAGGGTGACTAGGCCCAGCCTGACTGCCCCAGGAGAAGGGATCCTGGTTATCCCAAAGGCCTGGTGATTGGAGAGCCAGAGACTGTCAGAATGGGGGACACCTGCCTGCCAACCCCTTTGATGCAAACTCACTCCTTGACTGTTGGGAAACCCAAAGTCTCAAGAGGAAAAGTGAGTGCCCAAGATCACAAAGCTTCTTGGTGACAGACACGGGACCGTGGCCTAGGTGGCCTCTTGGTCCCCATCGGCATTCCTTCCCACACGGAAGTGTTGGGGCAGGAGATGGGGCAGGTGAACCTGGAGGGACTGATGCAGAATCTCAGGCATTGGGCTAAAGCCCCAGCTACAGACCCACCACCCTTACCCCAGAAGCTTGAAAACCGAAGAAAACAGAAATCTAAAGTGTCCCCGTTTTGCGGAGTACACCTCTGGGAGGGGAATAGGGGCTGGGAGCTGGACTGGACAAGCCAGGATCACTGAGATTTAGGGACATGAAGGCTGAGGGGGGTCAGGTTTCCTGCTGGAAACCCCACCAACAGTGACACTGCATGGGAGGCACAGGAAGGTCACCTTGGGGTGGAGGCTTCCAGAGGCCTCTTGGGAACCGACTGAGGTGCAGTGGGTTTTTTCAAGTAAGCTCTATGCCCAACGTGGGGCTCAAACTCACGACCCTGAGATCAAGAGTCACATGCTCTACCGACTGAGCCAGCAAGGCCATGTTTAAAGGGGGCTCCAGCAGGGAGCCTGGCCTCCAGCAGGAGCAGCCCAAGGAGCAAAACAGCAAAGGAGCCGGAGGACTCCCGGGACTCCATCAGGCTGCCTCCCTAGAGAGAGACCCGATTCTCCTGCGCCCCCTGCTGTTCAGGGGAGGTAAGAGCACGCCTTAGAAGAAGCATTGCTGGGGCACCTGGGTGGCTCAGTGGGTTGAGCCTCTGCCTTCGGCTCGGGTCATAGTCTCCGGGTCCTGGAATCGAGCCCCACATCGGGCTCTCTGCTGGGCGGGGAGCCTGCTTCCTCCTCTCTCTCTCTCTGCCTGCCTCTCTGCCTGCTTGTGATCTGTCTGTCAAATACATAAATAAAATCTTATAAAAAAAAAAGAAGCATTGCTTTTCTAGACATCTATGTATAAACTGTATGTATCATTATATATGTATACATATATAAATGTAATTTGGGATCAGCCCTCATACATTTTTTTTTAAAATCAGACCTCATTCTAGAGATTCAATTTTTTTAAACATTTTTATTTATTTATTTGACAGAGATCACAAGTAGAGGCAGAGAGAGAGAGAGGAGGAAGCAGGCTCCCTGCTGAGCAGAGAGCCCGATGTGGAGCTTTATCCCAGGACCTCGGGATCATGACCCGAGCCGAAGGCAGAGGCTTTAATCCACTGAGCCACCCAGGCGCCCCTCATACATGGTTTTTAAACTCTTGAGTCTACTGGAAATTTTCCTTCAAATTTAAATCCTTTTTTTTTTTTTTGGTCAGAGAGAGTGAGCACAAACAGGGAGCAGCAGGCTGAGGGAGAAGCAGGCTCCCCGCTGAGCAGGGAGCCCGAGGTGGGTCTCCATCCCAGGACCCTGGGATCATGACCTGAGCTGATGGCAGATTCCTAACTGACTGAGCTACTCAGGCGTCCCCAAATTTAAAATTCTTTAAACCCATTTTTTTTTAAAGATTTTATTTATTTGACAGAGATCACAAGCAGGCAGAGAGAGAGAGAAGGAAGCAGGCTGAACAGAGAGCCCAATGGGGGCTCGATCCCAGGACCCTGGAATCATGACCTGAGCTGAAGGCAGAGGCTTTAACCCACTGAGCCACCCAGGCATCCCTTTAAACCCATTTTTATTTAATTTAATTATTTAAAAGATTTTATTTATTTATTTGACACAAGTAGGCAGAGAAGCAGGCAGAGAGAGAGAAGGAAGCAGGCTCCCTGCTGAGCAGAGAGCCCAATGGGGGCTCGATCCCAGGACCCTGGGATCATGACCCGAGCCGAAGGCAGAGGCTCAACCCACTGAGCCACCCAGGCGCCCCTAAACCCATTTTTAAAAAAAGATTTATTTAATTGGGTGAGAGAGTGAGAGCACGAGCAGGGGGAGGGGCAAAGAGAATTCCCAAGTGGAGTTCCCATTGAGCATGGAGGGGCTTGATCCCAGGACCCCAAGATCATGACTGAAGCCAAAATCAAGAAATGGAGACTCAGCTGACGCCCTTTAAACCCATTTTAAAAGGCTGCATAAGGAGGCCCTGTCAGCTTTTTGAACGTCCTGGATGAACATAGATAATTGAGCCAACATTTTGGTTGTGTCCAGGTGTTCTGGTCTTATAAATAATACTTTGATGGAAGTCTTAGCGCTCTGATTACTTATTTCTCCTGGCTAGATTCCCAGATACAGGGTTACTGGGGCAAACAATGTGGATGTTTTTAAGGCTACTGGTAAAGAAAGGTGAGGTCAAGCATACAGGCAAGTCCATCACACTTCTCTCCTGACCAGCACCAAGTATTAGATATCTTTGCTAATTTGACAGATGAAAATATTTCACTATTTCTATTGGCAATTTTTTTTTTGCTATGAACTTTTCATTGTATAGTAATTAGCAACTGGTACAGTGTTTCCTTTCTGTGGATTAGCCATTCTTGTCCTTTGCCCATTTTTTTTTTCCTTACATGGGCCTTTTCTTAAAGTTGGTTTTAAGGAACTCTTCTAATGAGAGCAGCTTCTCAGTTTTTTGGCCTTTAAATTTTGGGTGTGAGTTCTTTGGACATGAGGACATTTTAAGCATAATCTTTAGGATTTCTCCCACTGCTTTTAGGCTTACAAAGCCCTTCCCTGTTGTGGGAGTTTTGATGTTCATGGCTAACATTTCTAGCTGTCCTTCTGGACAGTGGAGAATAGCTTTTTCTGACCCTTATGACTTATTTTGTGAAGCAGTGTGCCAAGTTCTGGCAGTGACTGTGAGAAGTGATGGCACATCTGCCCTTGGGCCTACAACTGCTAACGCGAGACCCTTCAGATGCTGGGCTGTCCAAGCCAGTAGCCACATGTAACTACCTCCATTTAATAAAGTGAGTTCCTCAGTCTCAATAGCCACATTTCATGGCTCTGACATCCGCTTGTGGCTGTGGCACCATGTCAGACAGTGTGTCTATGGAACATTTCCATCATCCCACGGAGAGACTGGGCCAGGCTGCCTGAGCTCTCCCTCTGCAGTCGTAACCGGCCCTTTGCTGTGACAGCTGGGCTCTGTGGAGCCCTAGAAACTGGGTGAGCAGCGCCCCCTACCGACCAGTGGTGGACATGTAACAGGGTGGGAAGCTTTTGTGGCTTTGATGTCAATGAGATTTGGGGGTTACTGTGTTTTTTTTTTAAACTATAGTATAATTAGGATTTTTTTTTTTTTTGCTTGTTCCATTATTTTTTTTTAATGAGATGCCTCTGATGTCTTTATTTTTTTTTAAGATTTTATTTGACAGACAGAGATCACAAGCAGGCAGAGAGGCAGGCAGAGAGAGAGAAAGGGGGAAGCAGGCTCCCCGCTGAGCAGAGAGCCTGATGCGGGGCTCGATCCCAGGACTCTGGAATCATGACCTGAGCTGAAGGCAGAGGCTTTAACCCACTGAGCCACCCAGGTGCCCCTGCTTTTCCCATTCTATTTAGTTTAATAGTATTATAAGTCTGAAATACTTAAAAAGTTTCTGTATTACCTAGTAGGGGAAGTTGCCAACTACACTTTTCTTCTCCCCCTTGGCCATGCTTTCTTGTTTACTCACCAAGATGTACCCTAGCATCATTTGTTAGGATCTTGATGGGAAGGGCATTAAATCAGTAATCTGGGAAGACTTGGCACTCTATAATGTTCAGTTTCCCCACCCAGGACTGTGGTTTGTCTTTCTATTTCCTCAGCTCTTTGGACCGGCCCCTCACATGTCCGCCTGCTGGGCAGTGCTGGGGCATACTGAATGCATAGCAGAGGGAGAAAAATAAGGATAACAGTGACTTTTGTATAAAGCAAAATCAATTCCTTTAAAAGAATTTCCCCTCTCCCTACCCTTTGGGATTGAAATCACCTTTCCATTATAAAAAGACTTTATTTTTTGCTTTTTAAAAAATGCATGAGTTGACAAAATACATTTTGGAAATTTCACTGATCTGTGAAATCTGAAAACCTGAGTAGTTTAGGCCTTTATTACATAGACATAGGTCATCTCCATTTTGGCAGGCATTTTTGCATTGGGATTGCTACTGTGAATGGGGTCTTTTTTTCTAGTACATCTATTTTCTACAGTTCCCTGATAACGGAGCGCCTTAAGTGTTACTCAGCAACCCTCTGCTGAGTACCATGAACAAGCATGACCCCTGTAACTGGAGGCTCAGAGTCTAGCCAGGGAAGTAGCAACGGTTGATCACAACACTGTTCACAAGAAGCTGTTACAGAATCAAGAGAAGGAAGTGCCTGAACAGAGCTATTTCTGGGATATGCTGATGCCGGAGTTCATTTGTGAAAACAAGGGGTCCAATAAATGCTTCCTCCATGAATGAATGAATGAATGCTGAAACTCAAAAATTGACTATTGACTTTTTTTTGGTCTCCTGTAGAATCCTAGAAGTATAGGGGTGGTAGTGAAGTCTTTGCTTGAAGCATAGATCACCTATTCCCATCTCCTTTCTGTCCTCCATCCACAGGTTACTAAATTGATAAGAGAGCATCCCTTGCTGTCAATTTCTCATTGCACTATGACTTTGGGCCAGATTCAAAGATACAGAGTACCCCTACTTTTGCTGTTCTGGGGCTAAGGCATGTGTTTATGGAGCTAAAATGTAGAAAGTTAGGGTGCATTGCCCAAGGTGGGACAAAAAAATGGAGGAAAAACTCTTTTCTGGTGTGCTGCTTTCTGCCTAGATGCTGCTTTGCTCCCCGTGCTCCCCGGGTCAGGTCATCCCCAGCCTCAGCAGCCTTCTCTAGCACTAGATCTAACTCCACTTGGACACACTTCTGGGTCATTTCTCAAGTCCCTGAGGGTGTCCCAGAAAGCAAAAGTCTGTGCGGGCAAGAAATGGGCATGGGGCCCCACAGGTTAAAGAATATGGTCAATGTCCTCAAGGTGCTTGCTGTCAAGGGAAGGAGCGGTATGGTCCAAGTGGTTATTATCCCAAAGGCATCCCATTTTGGGAAATATGCTTTGGGCCCCAGGGAGAAGACAGCTGTCTGCATTATGCCTGGGTACCCAAAGCAATCACCTCAGAAGCTTTAAACTCTGCCTGTCCCTCCCGGGGCCCCATCCCTGGAGTCTGCCTTTGCCTCAGAGGTTTGGGATAGACCCAAGAGTATCAGGAAGCTCTTCAGGTGAGGGACACCTGCTTTCTCAGTCTTCCCATAAACGGAACAGCACTTACCTCAGACCTGCAGGAACCGGCATCATGGTGTTTTAGTCTTTCATTTAATGCCAGACACTGTTATCCTCCTAAGGCCCAGCTCTGTCCTGGCTACAGGATTTAGGCTGGATTCTTTCTCCATCTGGAAGTACCCATATAATAAGGTAAAGAAAATAGTAAAGCTTGTAGCAGCTGAGCCTGAGAGTGTTTTCCAGTGTTTACGCATGTAGTGTCATGACAGAATCCGTTGAGAGAAAAGCTGGGAAACAAAAAAGTTGGGAGAACTTTTTACAGTCCTAACACAAGCTCGATCTCAGGGTGTCCTGGCATTTCTAAATGCTCATGTTAAAAGAAGTCAAGACAGCTTCTCTCAGAGTCACCCCTCAGGTTGGCAGGTCCTAAAAAAGCATTTGATGGCGTTCAGGACCTGCAACTCCAGGTTGGCCTACTGAAGATTTTAAGCTGAAGGAGTCTTAGAAAATGGTGGAGGTACGCACTCTGACCTTGCCCCTGCCCTGAAAACAGGACAGAAAACCCTCCTGTGAGAGGCGTCCTCCCTGTGCCCAGAAAAGCAGAGCGTCCTTATCGCCAAAGAGAAGACAGTGGCAATGTGAGGGCCTTGCTAAGGTCCCCCAGTTGACTACACTTACCTCATCCTCTCGAACCTATCACGTTCCTCCACGACCGCCCGCTCTTCATCAGACCAACCACAGAAACACTCAGGGTTCACGGTTTCTCCGGGTCTTCATTTTCTTAGGAAGGCTCCTGTGTCACGGACACTTGTATGAAAACAGAACGCATCTGTGCTGTGTGCTTCTCTTCTGTTGGGCTGGTCTCATCAGTTTGATTATTTTCAGTCCAGCCAGGGACCCAAAGAGGCTTGAGGAAAACTCTTTCCTCCCCTACACATTTCACCAAAATTATTTTACTTTTTGTTTTGAGAGGTTCTGGAAATAGAAAGGTCTTTCCCATGGAGGGTTTAGGAGAGGGAGGCAAACCCAAGGTATCCTTAAAAGGAAGGAAATGGCCTTGATGTTTCAAAAGATCAGGGAGAAGTTGGGGGGAGGGGGAGAAGTGAGAAATCAGAGCTGAGGCATGTGAAGAAATTAAACAACTCCCCACATCTTAGAGCAGATTGAATTTACATTTTACTTAAAAAAAGGGGGGGGCGGAGTACATACACAGGGAGGGAGATGGGGTGGGGAACAACAGTGATCTGAGATGGAGTTCTACAATTTTCCCCTACAATGATCGGTTCTGACTATTGGGCAGTATCTCTCCTGCTGGCGTACAGTATTAACAAGGTTGTAGACGAGGGAACTGCCAGAGTCTAGGCCCAGATGGAAAGGAGAGGAAGTTATCATATACAATGTAAGTTTACAATACACAGCATTTTCTTTAAATGATGTGACGCAGTTGCAAGAAGAAGTTAACAATACTAACACGAGAATAACCAAGTTTTTGTTATCCATGTACAGCAACTAACTGCTTTACAAAAAAGCAAAATAATACAATATATCATCACATGTATTTACAGTGTAGTAAATATACTTTTCTGTCAAATTTTACACAAACTATTTACAGGTGAATATACTGCTTTAAAAAAAATTGTGTGGCTGACACGAAGAGTGAATTTTTGTATAAGTCCATTGCATAACATTGAATAAGACATGCCTCATTATGCCTGGAGGGTTGGGAAGGGTGTAAAACAAAACGAGAAAACAAACAAAAAGGCCCAAACAAACTAAAAAACTCTAAAACCCACTAAGCAGGGAGGGAGGGCTACCAGCTTCTGCCCTGTGGGGGTGGCAGCTGACCGCTCACCGTAGGGTCCTCAGCACTGGGCTCAGGACTGGCCCAGGGCTGGCATTCAGCAATGAACATGCTGGTTGAGTGGATGAAGGATAGAGCTTTGCTGCTTTCCCCCAAAGCCAGTGACCTGTGTTTTCAGCATAAGCAAACAAGGACTGGGACTGGAGCAGTGATAAAACAGGTGGGTTATGCACAGTGAAAACGTGATGAGTTGATAATGTTTGCCTCTTAAAAAAAAAAACAAAACCCAAACAAATGACTTCTAATGTTCTGTATAGAACTTAAATCAGATTATAATGGAAAATCTGCCCTGAACTGCAGGTTTTTCATGCAGATAATGGTACGAGGCCTAAGAGTGTTTCATTTCTCAGGGGAAGCATACTGGTGAGACTTAGCTCATGTTCATTTTAGTTACTTGGAAAGCTAGATTTTCCTCAAAAGTCGGAAGTTCTCTAAACAAGGTAAATTTTAAACCTTAGTAGGTTTTCAGATTTCCAGAAGTATTTTCAGTTCAAAGAAGGCTCAAATTTGATTTGTGCAACGCTGATCATTTCATGAGGTACTTCAAGTGAATTCATTCCATTCATTACACTAGAGGGAGATAACGAATAAATTTAAGAAATAGCATACCCTTGGAGAACTTGTTATGGAAACACTATTTTTTTTTTAAACAAAACCTTTGGCAGTTTCTCTATTTTGACGGGAGAAGCAAAATAGCATAACACCCACCAACATGCACCAAACCAACCAACAAAGAGGAAAAACATGGAACCACAATGATTAAAGGCTCATATCTGCCTTTTATTCCAGGATCCAAGAAGTTGCGGTACCTTCCCAGAAGCACTGGGTTGCGGGAAAACCAAGACTATTGCCGCTTGGCATCAGGATGTTAAGCATCTATTTCTAAACTCAGTTCTCATCTCAGCAGTTTTATAGTCCTAGCTGCTCTGTTACTATGAACATTCTACTCTAATGCAGCCTCTACAATAGTTAAAAACGAAAAGTTCAGTTAATTGCACCTGTCTTCAATATTGTCCAACAATTCTACGTCAAAATAACTATTAATACTAAAGTTTTTTCCTTTTATTTTGGCAAATGGTTCTTGCTTTTCCCAGACTGTAAACAAATTAAAAAAATTAAATTCTTGTTATTTCTGAATATCAAAAGCAATTTTATTTACATTAACATATTACATTATTACTGTGGATAAATGTGAAATGTGTTATATTATTAAAATCAGAACACTTCATTGTACCATTATTTATTGATTTAGCTGTGGAATTTAATTTACTGAAATCCACTCATGAAACAGCACTACAGGAAGCTCCCCCTCCCCTAGGTGTCTTTTCCCCTCCCAAAGCCATTACATCGTAACATATAAAGGGAACCTGGGAGTAGGGGGATATCTTTTTGTAATAAATATGGTTTAGATCTAAATTGGAACATCCAGATACTACTACTATGTTCACTGAAGTCAAATCATTTTGCATACTGCAGGTACCACAAAAAAACTGGATCTGCATTACTGTGGAAATTCCAACACCAGGATAATCCATACCGTTCAGTATAGCAGCAACTCTTAAGGTCCCCTACTGTCATCCTAATGCAGGCTGACCAGTCCTTTCACAGTGATTAAATGCAATTCTATCATATAGAACCCAAATGTTTTGCTAAAGAGATTCCTGATTTTTTGGAGGGGAGGGGGAAGATTACAAGACACTTAAAATACATGTTATCAAAGAAATTTTTGATAATATACACTATACTCTGTTTCTGGGAAAATTATTAAACAAAATAAAAGCATCAGCTACTCTAAAAGTCACGTACCATTTCATTTTGCTATGGAGCTAATGCAAACATCTATGAAAATTACCTTCAAGGAACAATTTTCAATACTTTGTTCACTGATTACCCTGCTTAGAATTATTTAGGAAAGAAGAGAAGGAGCGGGGAAACATATAGTTACTATACTTAGTATAGTTTTGGCTTATAAAAACAAAAAACAACAACTTTTAGTGTATTTAAAGATTAAAAGATAATCAACGGAGGAAAAAAATAAACTAGTTTGGATGACTGAGTTTGGATAAGGCTTCAGAACCCATCGCTTTAATTCGGTAATGTTAAGATAAATGTGGTTATGCTTATTTTCCTGTAATTATTGCTAATACTCAAGTGTTAGTACTCTTAAGAACTCATTACAAAATACTAAATCCCTCCATCCCCCCACCCCCCGAAGTACCTTGCCTGTGGCTTTATGGTGCGAAGTCACTGAGGTGTGACCTCTATGGTTCCTTCAGTTGTGTAAGGTAAAAAAAAGTCCACAGCTAAAAGATTAAACATACTGGGGTTACAGTATTATTTCTCCCATAAACTTCTATCTTGAAAAGTGTGTAAATAAGACTAACACTTTACTTTGTATGATGAAGAAGGGGAAACAGAGAAGGCAGAGAGCTCTGTGCAAATGGCTTTCATAGCTGGCCAGTGGTAGCAAGTATTCGAGAATCCATCCTGTCTCACAATTGGGATGTTCTCAGTTCAAGCGTCCTGACCTCCCACTTTCTTTGCAGTTGTTCTGAACACCTGCTTAAACCAGACACACCAAAAGTAGAAGGAAAACAAAGTCAAAGAAAAAGCAGCATTAAATTTAGGCAATGCTTCCAAGAGTTGATCATCTGGCAACATGGCAGACGTGGGCGGGCTCATTAAAGACATGAAGTGCAGCATCACAGCACGGTGGTGAAGGGGTCACTAGTGACGAGCCCGTGTGAGTTAAGTCTGTTTGAAAAAGGAAAGAAAGAAAGCTTCACACGATCTTCTTAATGCTATTACGTTTGAAACTGCCAGCACTTCTTTGCTTCTGCACTTGGCTTGCGGATCCGTGGCGAGTTCGTCCACTGTTACAGTGCCCAGTGGTGGGGGAGAGTTCAACGTTCTCCTTGTCGATTCCTGGAGAGAAGCAGAGCAGCTAGTTACTCCCCCTCCTCTGCCGTCAAGCTCCAGGCCTGAATCTCATGGTGTGGGTAGGATACAACCTGGCCAATTGTTTTTGCATATTTTAATAGTCAACCGCTAGGATGTTTACAAAGACCCTGCCACACAGAAAACATCACATTTTGTTAAGCAAAATTTGCTATCATAGCAGAAAAACAGCGTAAGGAAAAAAAAACCAATAACAACCGAGAAGTTGCCAGGGAAAGCTAGAGGCAGGCAGGCTTGAGCTGAATGAAGGCTAGCAGCCACCAGGAAGATTAGGGCTCCTTCCTCCACATCATACCAGAAGCTTCCAGCAGAGGTCAGCTTCTAGCCACATACCCTTACTGGTGTTTCTACACAGAATATACTCTCTAGTTGCAGAACTTACTGAAATTTGTCACTTCAAAGAAAGGAAGATACTTTCTTCTTTTTTTTAATCATAGTGCCTCTCCCAAAGGAACTCCGATATTTACTGAGAAAATAATATAGGCCATAAGTTATACCGCAGACTCTTCCTTTAAAGTTTTCAACTATGGCAAATCCCTTCGTGTTCTGCACCTAAAACAGATGCCATTCATTTCTTTCATGGAGGAGACTTAACCTCCAAAAATTGGGCCCTACCGTGAATTCTAGAAGCTGTCCAAGCAGCAACTGCATAAAAGTAACCAGAAGCAAAAAAATAAAGAAAAAAAAAAAACACAAGATATTTTTGCCCATTCCATTAGTAAAGATTGCAAATTAGATAGGTAACAGAATAATGGTTACTGAGGACCGCAGTGACTGGAAGGGGGTAGGCAGGTGGTTTCTTGGGGTGCTGGTAATGTTCAGTTTCTTGATCTGTATACTTTCCTGTCTGTTACACTTCAATAAAATTTACCAAAATAATCAGTGGTTATATCCATCTGTGGCATAACTTGGGGGAGAGCAGAAAGCTGGACAGCATTTTAGCAATTTATATCAAAATGGAAAGTACTGCTTGATATTTACTGAAATTTACTGATATTCACTTGATTATTTACAGAAAGATGACCATAATTTTGAAGTAAGGAAAAAAAATTTCTCACAGAAAAAAAAAAGGGTGGGACAACAGCTGCCAAATTTGTTACTTCTGGAAGGTGTTAATTCAGGTAATTTTTACTTTATTTCTACCATACCATTTGAATTTTAAAATATAAATGAAATCTGAGAGAGGAAAAATACTTGTTTTTGGACAAAGCACCATTTCAAGTCAAAAAGTATTCATGTTATAGAAAATGGACGTATATCCACACATGTGCCTTGTGGCTCCTGAGCAGGAAACGGATTCGTGATGATCTTCCTGGAGCCACACATCATTTAGATGCAGACTTGTGTTCAATTCAGAGTGTGAGGCATCTGGAGGCACGTGGCCAGATTTCCAGAGGCTTAATAACGGTTTGCTGTCTGGAACTTATCAGAGGAACACGGGGTATTTGTTAGTGCTTTTTTATGAAAAAGTGCACTGGGCAAGGGGTCTGCATGCAGCTCAAGGACATCCGCCACCCCCCTCGGGGAGCCATACACAGTGGACCGGCATCTCAAATCTGCTCTATTCCAATCATATATGTGGAAAGATGAATGGAAGAAAGGATACCACAATGTCCACAGAAGTTTCTGGCTAACAGAATTCTGGATGATTTTTATTCTCTTCTGTCTATGTATCTGCATCTTCTCCAGAGTGAATTTTTAAGAAAAGTAACAAAATTGACAGGAGGCTGCTTGTCACCTTCAGCCTGCCTGAACTCTGCGGTGCATGTCTGTGCAGGCTCTCTCTGGTGCCTTGCCTATCTCCACAAGATAAATTCGACCCATGTTTTCCTCATCTCCATTTCCTTCAGGATGTACTCCGCTGTGTCCTGCCAGAGCTCCCATCTCCCCCTCTCTCTCCCTGCTTCTAGATGGCATTTACATGTCTTACATTCTGCCCCTGCTACCACAGCTTGTGTATGTGTCTTATTTCCTCTATGAGAGTAAAAGCACCTAGAAAAGCAAAGATCGTTTATTACTCATTTTCATTTTTTGGTAAGATTTAGTTGGTATCTTTTTCAGTAAATATTGGTTGAACTGAATGCTTCCATTTTTAAATATGATCATTGTTGTAATTCAGAGCCCAAAAGCATGCAGCCCCTGGTGCCACATTTTGAGTGGAAAAGAAAAGAAAAATATTGTTTTTTAGCTTCCTCCATTTAAAATTATCATGAACTTAGTGCATCTGACTTTCCATTTCCTTAAATCTGCTTGTGGCCTACAAGTTCAAGTCCACAGTTCCTAATGTGGATTCTTATCCTTCACAGAAAATAAGATTCAGGCAAAGCTAGGATTTAAAAAAACAAGGGTTTGAAACAACTAGGAGACAGCTGTCAGGAGGAGCCCAGTGTGGCCCACCACGAGGAGGGACTGTGGCTCTCTGCCTTCAATCTGCCACCCTGGGGCTTGTTCTTGTATGCCCACCTGTGACACGGCCTTGCTACCACGAGATTCAGCTCACTCCAGGGAGAAAGCAGTCATTACGCTGCAAGGTGGCAATGCTTTTATTTGAGGACAAGGGCCTGCTGCCCATTGATATTCTTAAGAATCAAAGTTACAGAAGTTGGGGTCACACAGATTAAGTCACTAGGGTGAAGCTAAGGATATTCTATTTTCTGTTAAGCAATTGACCTTCAGACCTCTAAATAAAATTTTTAAAACCTTATTTATTCCTGTTAAATGTTAAAGATAGAAAGCAAGGTATAAAGTCTTACACATATGAGGGTCTCTAACTAGGTAAAAAAAAAAAAAAAAGACAAGAGAAGAAGATGTACTAAAATGTTAACGAACAGTGATTATCTTAGAGTGGTGGGATCGTGGATGATTTTTTCCTTCTATCCTTTTTAATTTTCTAATTGTTTTCCTATTGAGCATGTCGTTCCTTTTGGTAAAAAATGTTTAAGTGTCACCGACTTAGTCCCATCACTCATAGCCAAAAGCTTCCATGCTATGTGAGAGGCTGACATCCTACTTCCACTCTCAAATTAATTTTCATCTCAACTCTTACTTTTGTGTGTGTGTTTTCTTCTCATTCAGTGACCCAACTCTATAAACCACACACAGGTAAATGTGGTAAAACTGATTCCCAACTTCATAGCAAAGCTGTATTACCTTAAAGATCAAAGGAGAAGCTGACATATACACTGTGGAGGGTCATTTTTAAGAAAAAAATCAATTAAAGTACATTATATTTATACAAAGCTACAGCATTTTGGAGAAGCCAAGTTAGTAAGAAGCAGCAATCATAGTGCCCAGTTCTGACATTTCTGTTTCCAAGCATAATTAGCATGTTTGAGAATTTTGGCAGCAGCCTATCTTTCTGCCTTCTATAGTGAAGTCTGCTCTTAGCATTCCATAGGAAGAACTCTCAGATGGTCAGCCAGACTGCTGAAATGCAGGCAGAATCCACCCTGCACTGGTACGGGCTGTAATTTAAATTAGGAAGCAGACTCTGGTGTCACCTCTCTGAGGCTTTGCACTCTGTTCTCTCTTAGGCCCCTAAGTATTGGCTCACCCTTCTGACCCTCAGTGGGCACAAAAGCAAAAAACCCCCAGGAGGTGATGGAAACCCCAAAACTACCACCTGAATGAAACAAAGGTAAAAACTTCCGTGGTCCTGACTTCCTAGTTTAAGTTCTCCCACAGACAGGCTGTGGTCAAATGTGCAGCCAAGTTACAAACACGCAGGACAGAAGAAGCCGAAATTCTATGCAGCAGTGCATGAAGAAGCACTATGCTTCAGTGAATTGTGGTGGTTCCTGATAAAGATGAAATCCTAAATAAAAGGTGTTATTGGCCAGAATTTAGTAAATCAAGTGGGAAAAATGATTAGAGTGCATGATCGTTAACTGAAGTTGTACGTCTATCTCCTCTGCTCGAACATGAGTTCCTTGAAGGCAGGTATCAGGGTTTATTTATTTTGACAGCTGGGGATAGATCCAGCCTGACGAATAATAAAACACTTCATTTAAAAAATTCACCTAAATTTTAAGCGCCAAAATGGCTTTCCCAAACTGGAACCTCATAGTTTCATGAAATAATAAAAGGATGGAATCCCTTTCAGTTCTTGAGAAGCTGAAGAAAAAGGGGTTAGGCGATTTGTGAGAAGTCACACCCCAAAAATAAAAGACGAATAACTCGCATTCACACCACCTGCACAGGAGGGCTGGGCAGGTTAGCTGACTCTGCGCTGCTTAGTTGATTACATCTATGCTATGGCAAACCTGTCAGAAAAATCTTATGGCGTATATGAGAGGCAAACATATCAGCGGGCTCGTTTGTTTCATACAATGATGCAAACATGTCAGAAGACCCAGGTCCAAGTCTTGGTGGGATCAGACCCTAATCGGTTTTAGTTCTCAATCTGTCAATTAAGGATAAGAGTAGATGTGCCTATTTCAAAGGGTTGTTAGAACACTCAGATAAGATCATCCATGTGAAGACTTTCTGCACACAGATAAAATAATTCTACACAAATCAAGATGCTCCTAATGCCTGAAATTAAAGACCAAGTGACGTACTGAAAGGAGTATTAGAACGAATGCACAGTACTTGAATTTCACACTAGAATGTGTACCTAAGTTAATGTGAACCAGCACAAAATATAATAAATCATAAAAGAAAAGGTAACTATAGGGGCGCCTGGGTGGCTCAGTGGATTAAAGCCTCTGCCTTTGGCTCAGGTTATGATCCCAGGGTCCTGGGATCTAGCCCCGCATCGGGCTCTCTGCTCAGCGGGGAGCCTGCTTCCTCCTCTCTCTGTCTCTGCCTGCCTCTCTGCCTACTTGTCTGTCAAATAAATAAATAAAATCTTTAAAAAAAAAGAGAAAAGGTAACTATAGCTTATTCTTACGGGACAGTAAATACCTTCATGAAGACATGTTAAATATGTGTTTAGAAATATTTGTATTTTAAGCTAGATATACAAAACTATAAGAATTAACAAAACTTTTAATGTACTTTCATCAGTTGCCAATACTTCTTTTTGTATTTGGCCTAATCTTTTTGTATAATAGTTACAGAAGAGTAAAAGAAGACAAGGCAATTTTTATAAATTAGATAGAAGTGCATCACATTTTCTTCTTCTTAGTCCTTAGAGCTAATTAAAGACCATATTCCCTTTTTAAAATATAGATGATAAGAGTACACAGCCAGCTTTAATTTCTAAGGAAGTACTGGGATTGGATTTATACTGGGGGAAGACAAGTATTTCCTAAGCTAAAAACTCTTCCTCAAACCACATACCCTGCTTTCTCTATTAATTCTCCCTGGGGTTTCCTGTTCACCAGCCTGTGTTTGCCTGGGGCTGGGACCGCATGTTCTGTGTTCACGGGGGAGTGGTAGCAGCTCGTTCATGGACACAGGATGCACAGCCCTGCAGGGTCAGTGAGCACCAGACCTTAAAGCAGTGGTTTTACAAGTGCCTCAGGTGCTAAGCCAAACGGTGCTGACAGGGCTCAGTGAATGAAGTCTCATGCCACGTGCCCGGGATGAACGCAGGGGAAGCGGCATGTCGTGCAGAGATGGCGGAAGGAAAGAGTACCTTGATGAGGAAACAGCCGCATGAAAACTGCCGACTTAGAACAAGGCAGAGAAGCTTCACAGACACAGAATGGAAGGAAAGACAAAAGTGAGTGATGTCCACAAGGCTTTTTGAAAGGGTGAAATACGAGTAGATATTGGACAATTGTTATGTTCCATGGTTTTCAGAAACAATCTTTTGAATTCTTGAACTCTGACCATTAATTTCCTAAATATCACACTCTGTAAATAAATGTTAGGACTTACAATTTTATAGATAGATGTGTTTTTACCACCTTCTTTGGAATGAAAAATTTGAAGTCAAGAATTAAACTAAAAAAATGAAATGAAAAATTAGCAGAAATTACACCAAGCAATTGCTCAGTGTAAAATTATTTTTCTCCCTTAAATCCAGGGTAATAATAACACGGAAAAAGATGGGAAAGAAAGAAAATGCCAAATAAAGGTCTGGGGATACCATATGCAGTGGCCAAAAACATTAAAATTGTTTCAGGGATTTTAAGTAGTCTCGAAAGAAGAGGCCTTAAGTGTCTTCTAAGAGGGAGACATTTGAAACCTGGTGAACCTATCAGGAATGTTACTGACTCAGGGCTCAGCCTCCCCGTAGAGAAACGGTGCTGACACCCTGTCCGTGTGCACACAGCTGTCAGCACTCTGTGCTGATCACCCAGCTGCCCAGGGGGAAGGTCTACATTTAAGAAGCTAAGTGACGGAGTAACTGACAGGCTTGGACACGGCCCCAAATAAAGTGGAAGAGGTGAATTAAAACAACAATAACCCTCAACTGAACAGGTTTTTTGCTCTAAAAAATTCATCCTCCAACACACAGTAAAATAAGCTGATCAAAGGCGGGGTGGGGGGAGGATTTTTTTTCCCTAGTAAAAAACATTTAAAATAGACCACATGGCTGTTTTGTTCAAAAAATTATAACACACATCTTTTATATGTGTGTTTTATAACCTCACATTTTTTTGAGGTAAAAAATACGTTATTAAAGTTTTGCCATAACTATTACCTGTGTCTTCCAAACAAATGTCCCTTTGATCCATCAGAATACTCTGTAGTACAAAGTACAACATAACATGCCCCATGAGAGAGGTCAAAATGACTATTTCTGTGTACATTTCACCCTCTTACCCTGACATCCACCTGAGGGCAGGTATTATGAGCTACTAGCTACCCCCTTCCATAGGTCTAAAAAGAGTTCCTTGCATGTAGTAAACAATGAATCTCTGTAGGATTAAGTATCTGGGATTCTGGTTATTTTCTACTGAGCACTGTAGTAGTGATCTTGCACTTAAAATCAAAGAACTTGCACACATGTAGAATTTGTTAGAAGGAAGTAAAAACTTGAGCTCAAAACCCAATACTGAGACCCACAGGCAAAAACTGTCAAGTCTTTGGTGACCAGGGTCTTTCCCGTCTTTAAGTGGCCAAGATTATCTAGTATACATCTACAAAATGGGTCCTCAGATGTTTACTAATTAAATTACAGTGTGAAAAACATTAGGAGACCCTGGCAGAGTGTAAATTAAAATTTAATACATTGGAAGCGGATCTACTTAATTTCCTAATGGGTACTTAGTCCATATAATTCCATCTGGATTTCTATTTCTAGTATAATTGGTCTTCAACATGTAAAGAGGATGGAGGGAGACTGCACTTGAGAAGGTTATAAAGCATTCAAAACTATGGCTTTAAAAAGGCTTTTTTGCTCATTACCTAAGAAGACCACTCATGACTTGGCCTTAAGCAAGAGAGAGCCCCATACACACAGCATTTTTAAGTGAATAGCTTGGTTTTTCTAGCTCTAAATCTGGTTCTTCCATTTATGTCCAGCTCAGCCACACTGGACCTAACAGGGGACCACAAAATCAGTTTGGAATATCTTGTATGTCAGAGGGTAAATTTTATGGATTCTTTTCAGGGCTCTCTTAGTGACATTTGGGAAAATCTGAAGAGGCAGAGTTTTATGTTCATTTGGCTAAAAAGTTTAAATAAATTTACATGCACTGAACTCCACTGATGCCAAGTTCAATTTCAAGTAGGGAGGGAGTCAGAAGACAGTCATTTACACATTTTAAAATATAGATTTAGTGGGGCGCCTGGGTGGCTCAGTGGGTTAAGCATCTGCCTTTGGCTCAGGTTGTGATCTCAGGGACCTGGGATCGAGCCCCACATTGGGCTCCCTGCTCAGCGGGGAGTCTGCTTCTCTCTCTCTCTCCCCCTCTGCCCCTCCCCCTGCTCATGCGCTCTTTCTCAAATAAATGAAACTTAAAAAAAATACAGATTTAGAAAACAATCCTCTTTGTGCTAAGGGGATAGACAAGTGAGCTATGATAGTTTGTCAGGAAGAATGGATTTTCAGAGACAATTGCTTTATGTAGTGACCAACACTTTCTCAGAAGCTGGTGGCTGATGAATTACCACCCCCCCCCCCCCGAAAATAAGGTAATACATTATTTAGGTAAGGTTTAATGCCTGGGAGTGGGAGGGAGTTCATGAATCTTATCTAGCTCATTTGACAGTGAGAATGCTGGCTGGTGACCAAAAAGAAAACACAGCTTAGTGGCTGATCCTGCTAAGTACCAAAGATCTAGAAAGTAGAGGCTTGCACTGACAAGGAAATTCTACAGCAGAGTGGAGCTCCATGCAGATCAGTGACTTTTGCCTCTTGACATAGGGCAACAGAACTTTCACTTGCTTAAAGCTCAGGAGACTGGGCGCAGAGTAATGTTGGGTAATTTGACGACAAGCCACATCTGTGGCTCCACTTCAGGGAGTGACATGAAATTTCTTTTTTTTTTTTTTTTAAAGATTTAATTTATTTATTGAGAGAGAGAGAATGTGTGAGTGAGAGAGAAAGCACAAGCTGGGGGGTGGGTTGGGGTGTAGGGGGCACAGAAAGAGGGAGAAGCAGATTCCCTGTTGAGGAAGGAGCTGGACACAGGGCTCGAGCCCAGGACCCCAGGATCAAGACCTGAGCCAGAGGCAGCTGCTTAGTGGACTGAGCTGCCCAAGCACTCCTGGAATTTCTTTAAATATTTCTGCTTATGAGGTGCTTGGGTGGCTCAGTCAGTTGGGCATCTTACTCCTGGTTTCAGCTTGGGTCACGGTCTCGAGGTCATAGGATGGAGGTCCTGCGTCAGGCTCCGCACTCAGCTCGGGGCCTGCTTTCTCCCTCCTTCTAACTCTCCCCCCATTTGCACGCTTTCTAAGTAAATAAAATCTTTAAAAATAAATAAGCAAGTAAGTAAGTAAATAAATAAATGCTTCTGCTTGGGACTTGGCTGATGGGAGTGGAGACAGGAACCTATTTTGATTTTTATACAGCCAAACATCAAAGTTGAAATGCTAGGCTCAGTTGAGAATCTGAGTAAGATTCATTACTTCCTTCAGCCCTTTGATATCAGCAAACTCAGCTCCATAAAGAAATGAGGAGACAGGAGTATAAGATTCCATTTAGCTAAAGATACAAAACGGTATACCTAATTACAAATGAAATATTAACTCTTAAAAGAGGTATTCTATAAGAGCAAATGGCAAAAGCACAGTAATTAGATACATAGATAAATCAGGATCATTTCATGGAGATAAGCCCACGATTTGGAGATAAAAATGGGTTTGTTTCATAGGAGAATATAACCACTATTGGAAAGATAAACCCTTTTCCCCAAAACATGTAGTAAAATAATCTGGCAAACTGAGGACACAGAATTTGCAATTCAGAGCCAGGAAATGCTGAGGACCATGATTCCACTTAATTAATTTTACTGCTTTTAAAGCTTGTTTCCTTTGAGAATAGTCAAATTCTTCCAGGCTGTGGTCGTCTATTCAAGCAGCCATCTAAAGAACTACTAAAAGTAACACTATTGGTTTAAATCTGTAACCAAAACCACATATACTATTTTCTGATTTTTAGAAACAATTCTAAAAAAAGAGGTTGCAGGATAGGACTTATTTTTTAAACAACCAACACAGGATATAAGCAATTAATCAGCTAGCAGGAGGACCTATACTGCTACCTTTGTTTCCAACCTGGTTATTCTATGGTCTCCATTAGTGGGCAAAGATGGGCAGAAACCTCTCTAACAACCAGTCTGGGTGTTAAAAAAAAAAAAAAAAAAAAGTTAATATAAAAACAAATAACCACTTTCGACAGGTTTAACACCACTTTGGTAGCCCAAGTAGCAAAAGTTTGATCAAAATAAACCAAAATTTAAAACCAGCAGGGCAACTACAGAGTATGAATTTTCCAGTTGTCATTAACATTATAAAGAACAAGTAATGCAGAAAACAGAGAGCTCTGTGGAAAAAAAGGAGTGGTGGACTAGGGTAAGGCAGATGGAAGTAATGAGACAGCAATACATAAACAAATAAATGAAAGAAACAGGGACACAAAGGGAGGGAAGAAAGCTGATCGTAGATATGGAAGGCGACAAATGTGGTAGAAAGAGCATGGGCCTGGGTTCTGGATAAGGACTGTGTGATAAAGCAATTACTTTAGCTCTTCTAAATCCCTGTTTCCCCATCACACACAACATGGTGAGCCTAGAACTAAACAATCTCTACAGTCTTCCTTAGCTCCAAAATGCCAAGATTTGGAGGTGGGGGTGGGGTGTGCAGTGGTGGGGGAAAGAGTTCAGTGGCTACAATATCTAGAAGTACATTTTATATTTTTCCCTGGCTTTAATGGTTGAAATGCTGATAATGGGGCAGGACCACAGGCATACCCTCGGGCAGTGCTTCTTACACTCTAGTGTGTATAAGAATCATCTGGAGTGTTTATTAATACAGACTGCTGGCTGGGCCCAACTCTTGGGAGTTTCTTATGCAGGAAGTCTAGGGTAGGGCTCTAGTATCTGCATTCTAGCGAGCTCCCATATGATGCTGATGCTGGTCTGGGATCACAGTTGGAGAAACACTGTCCTAGGGAATAAGTGACAGAGGGCAAATGAACATGGTTATATGCAGAAGAAATGTTGGCCAGATTTCTCTTATTACTTGGAGGAAAAAAGAATCAGTCAATCAATCAATCAATCAATAAATGCTGGACCAAACAATTTGTTTCCTCTGCTGGCCAAAGCTTTGTAGCTGACCAAAACTGAGTAGATGAATATAGTTATTTTAATACGATGGTTTGTAATATGAGTTGGATATTATATTTGCCAAGTTCTTCAGGCCTTCAAAACTACTCATGCAAGATTGGGATTATAAATTAGGGTCTCTATTTATGTGTCTTGAACATCATCATAGGCTATCACTAGGATTTTAAAAAGAAAATCCATGCTAACACCCAGAAAAAGAACGATGTACAGTAAATATACATCGGTGCTTCAGAAGTAAAATTTTCAGATAATGGAACTTTAAACACAAAACCTTTTTAAAATGTTCACCATTTTAGAAGGGTATCATTCTGAATGGAAAACATGACCATATGGAAGCTTTCCCTCACTATCCACTGTCATCATCACACACAATGGCGTCAGTTCTGCACTGAATAACACCTCTAGGGTCGACCAGAGTTGTAGGAAACCATTCACTCTGACACCGAATGAGCCCGGAAGTCTACAGGTTTGCCACTTCTGCCATCTTGTGTATCTGAGCCCTGCGCCGGCTGTTAGCTAGTATTTCTCAGTGCATCCACCTTTTAGGTGCACGCTGCACTGGCACACTTCATTAGTGTGGAGCTAAGAGCGACTCTGTGGCAAGGAATATGCTTATGTGCTTTAAGATGTCATTTTCTTGAGGTGACGTTTTTCTGGTTGTTGATTTTCCTAGATTTTCAGGTTGGTCTCTGGATGGTTGTGTTGTTGCTGGCAACAGGGACATGGGGTACTACCATACTTCGTGGATTTCTTGGATACAGTATGCTATATCAGAGACATAGAAGCCCTCGGGGCAAGGCTAGTCTATCTAGTAAGGGAATTCTCATTCTCTTCACTTACAGGGTGAGGTAGCTTAGAAGTTGCTCTTTCTGCCCAAACTCTAAAAACTTATCAACCTTAGAACACTACGTGAACACTCTAAACATTTCACTATCTTATGAATAACTGTTTGAAAGTAGAAAGCTTTATAGAATAACAAAATTCAAATCAGCTATAAGGTAAAGAAATGTAAGATGAACCTCATGATAAAAAGGAGCAAAATCTACTATAACCTGGTAACAAGGGAATTCCTGATGTTGGTATATTAATATTATTGCTCAAATTTATATAAAGATTACATTTACTAACCTGGGGAATGCTGGGAAGTTGCAAGTGAGGTCATGGAATTAGAAAGGTTAAGGTTAGCAGTAATACTAAGCTGGCTCTGCACTGCAGGAGGATAAGGAGAAGTGGGTGTCAGGAGGGACTCCTCACTGGTTTCTTCATCAATTCCAGGCAAATACGTGTCAATCAAGGCATCAAGAAACTTAACAATAAGCTCAGCATAGTCTGGGATTTGTGTTTGCTGTAATGGAAAATAGGAAATTATTTTAGCTCCATTCTTTTTTTCTGTAAATCCCCTTTGAAGCCAAAAAAGATTAACTCAATTTTCATTCTGGGCTTAATGTACTATTTTTCTTCTTGTATACTAGAGAGCACTAAAAAAAAGGGGTGGCGTAGGATTGCCAGACTACCATGGGACTTCCGACTGGGAACTCTTCAGTTTACACCTACACCTTCCAGATGACCCTGCGATTACTGACAGCCATGCAGAGGCAAAGACTGAATTAATCCTGAAACAATAAAACCATCAGCAACGATGTCTAGTCAATTTTCCAAAATGAGAAAATGAGCAGAGGATCATCATGCCAGCTGCCGTCTAGATACTCAACTAACTGAACACTGCGGAGGGCAGAGGGTTACTGGCAATCGAACTACAAACCTTCCTGCAAGATATACTTAATTTCTAGGAACTCAGGCCCATTTTTTAAATGACAGCCTTTGCATATCAAGAGATATTCAGTACTAACTGAACAAAATAAAAAACTAAATACCTAATTCTTAAAACTAGAGTAAGATTTAGATAATTCACCTTGATTTAGCACCCCTGCATCTAGAACACTGCACTAGGAACTGGGGAGGGGGGGGGGCGGAGAAACAGAAGTCCTGCCTTCAAGGAATCTCAATCCATCTGGAGGGACCATACACAGAGACAATAATTAAAAACACATTTATGTAGCACCGTATCAACTAATGCTAATCAAAGGAAAAAATGAACAAGAACAAGTAAGAATATATTCCAGATAAAAATGAATCTAATCCAATAAGCTGGAAGGAAAAATATTTTCATGAGGATATTTTTTTTCATTATGTAATTTAAAAAAACTGAGATTTAACTGACATATAACATTGTATTAGTTTTGGGTCATGAGGTTGATTTTAACCATAGGTTGTGCTCCTTCCTAATTATAAGATACTTAAGTGTATGCACTGCAATCATCAAACACACAAATGACCGAGAGCAGAAAACTTTACAGAGGTTTATCACACCCTTCTGAAAAGTCAAGCACAAACTGGACTGAGTTATTTTTTTTTGTAAAAACTGATATATAAATGTATTAAAGGTGCTGCCTCTTAGAAAGAATCTTGTGGTGGAAAACATTTTATAAAAATAACGTGTTTATCGTGAGTCATCATTCTGGTTTTCAGCATACTGTGTGCTCTTAAAGCAGGCACACTAACAGAATAAAAACTTTCATTTTGTCAATAGAGAAAAACAGATTTTTCTTACCTTTGAAAAGGGTCCTGCAAACCGCCACAAGCCATTAAAACCAAAACCTGCAACAAACCAAATGTTATTCTTATAATAAGCACAACAGTCTTTTAATCTTAATAGAAATTAAGTAAGTTATATGGTTGATGACATTTAAAACCTAAACACACATTGAAAACGTTTTTTCAGAATGAATGTCAGAGTAGACTAAGACTCACTTAAAACACACTCAGTATAAAACTGTATTTTTATCTTAAGAAGTTGTAAACTGGTTACTTATTGAACATTTGTCTAATGGAAAGAGTAGAAAATAGGATATGGAGAGAGAAGTATGAACAAGCCTATCCCTTATAAAGAATTCTTTAGTTGGTGCGTTCTGTTAACAATGCACACACCAGCAAGTTCATCAACCACCCTCCTCCCAACACTCTGATTTACTTTGTAGATAAGATGTTTGGTACTGTGGTGGGGATTCTTCATGGTACACCACACTCTGCACGATTCCATGAATTGGATTTAACAAATTTGGATCTTGGCACAATGACAACAGGGTGTTGATCTTAGAGTCCAACAAATTGTGCCTAAACAAAAGCAAACAAACAAAAAGTAAACACAAGAACTTTTTAAAGGGAAATTAAATGGAAAATATATACTGGAAAACATATTTGAATAATCTGAGGCTAATATGATCTCAGCTCTTGAGAGAATAAAATTCATCTTCCATATAGAAGGTTTTTTGTTTTCACTCAGCTGTGGATAAATACAAAAGCTCTACTAAAAAAGAAACAAAAACAGGTACATAGAGTGTCTAATGGTTTGCTCCTAAGTGAGGAAATGAACAATGAATAATGGTCATCACCATGAAGCACTTAAGAGGGACACCTGTGTGGCTCAGTTGGTTAAGCATCTGCCTTCTGCTCAGGTCCTGATCCCAGGGTCCTGGGATTAAGCCCTACAAGGAGCTTCCTGCTCAGCAGGGAGCCAACTTCTCCCTCTGCCCCTCCCTCTGCTTGTGCTCCCTCTCCCTCTCTCAAATAAATAAATAAAATCTTAAAAAAAAAAAAAAAAAAGAAAGAAAATCGACAAGATAAAAAAATGTTTTCCCGGGGCGCCTGGGTGGCTCAGTTGGTTGGACAACTGCCTTTGGCTCAGGTCATGAACCTGGAGTCCTGGGATCGAGTCCCACATCGAGCTCTCTGCTTGCCAGTGAGTCTGTTTCTCCCACTGTCCTCTCTCCTCTCATACTTTCTCTCTCTCTCATTGTCTCTCTCTCTCTCTCAAATAAAGAAATAAAATATTTAAAAAAAAATGTTTTCCCTAATAGGCCAAAACTAGCCTTAGGCCCCCACTAAACCCACTGTCTCTAAACTAAAATCTCTATCATACTGTCTCACATTCCCCTCTCCACAGTCAGTGAACATTACTGGACGATAATTCTCCTAAGCTTTGATAAAACATATGACTTCAAGACAGATACGGAAGTTAAAAACAGAAAATACTTACACGACAGGAAAAACCTTGGGGAAAACAACACTGGCTTCTGCTAAGTATTCATAAAGAATTCGCTGATCAAACTCATCTGTGGTGTATTTTACCAGCGTAGCCTGCCAAAGGGCAAAAACGTCAACAAAACGCAATTTATTTTGTGGCTGTGTTGTTACATGTTCTGGAGAGAAGGAGAAGACAATCTTCCTTTCAGGTTTTTAACATTTAAGGGCCTCCTAAGAGTAGACTGGAATAAACACTTGAGGGCAACTCCCCTCCCCAGCACCACGAGCAAAAGGCAAAAACTTTACCAGAACAGTAAGAAGAAGTGCTTGGATCTTCGGATCAGTAAGTACTTCTTCATCCAAGAGAACATTTGATTCAGACACTGAAACTTTGCGTAAATGCGGGTGTTGTTGTGATGAGGAAATCCTCTGAGTTTCTGCAGGATGATATGAAGATGATCAGCTGTATTAACTGAACATATATACCAGATACTACTTCACCTAACATATTTTAATGATACTTCTAAAATTCAATAGCTTTTTAGTAGGCACTTAAAACAGCAACATAAACATCATACAGAATTAATAGTCACCTATACAAAAGTTCTAGCTGGCTGTTTACAATGCTGTATATATCATATATATGATTACTTTTTATACAGGTTTCAGGATAACTTTCATTTTAAGGACTATAGCTTATCTCTGAAAAAGTGCAAATGCGTCTACATTTTATCCTAAAGATTCTAAGAAATGGCTGGAAAGCAAATGTGGCTCTCCCACCTTATTTTCAATGATCTAGATCAATTATTAACTCTGTTTCTCACCCATTTCATAATCAGTTTCTGCTACTCTCCTCATTTTGGGGGGTGTTGTGATCCCTGATTCCATTTCTTGCCTTTTAGGAGCCTTTGTGTCTGATATCAAGTGATCAAAACTTTTCCTTGTTCCTATAAACAAAAGTTACAGAATATGGCAGTTCATTAACCACAGTGTCTGTGAATAGGATTATACTAAAAAGAAAATGTTTGGACATCAAGTGTTTAAGTTTTCACTTAAGGACCCAAAGAAAGCTCAAATATATCCCTGGGGCAGAGTTCCTCTCCTTGGTTCTCCATCTTGTCACGAAATTTGGCCCCATGGCTTTGCATCTCAGGACAGGATGTGCCTTACTGGTCCAAATTAAGACTGGGATCACATTCACTACACGGTAAGTAGACCAGGCCGCGCCAGCAAGTACAATAACTGAGGATAAATACAGGGGTGTGCACTGGTCAGGAGCAAAGATCAACTATGTCTGAACAGCTTTTTCTCAGTTTAAGAAATTCTGCTCGGGGCAAGAATTAGTCATTAACAATACGAAAACTTGCCAAATGCAGGCAAGGTCAAAGTTTGATTTTAATTCTTCAATCTCTGAAAACAATGTCTGCATGTCTCGAAGTACTAAATAATATATCTACTGGGAGATGCTTCAAAAATGGCAAGTAGTATGGTAGCACCTCCGCTTGGCTGTGAATCTCTCTAGCGTGTATCACTCTACGTGAATTCCCTTTCTCTAGTTAAAGTACCAAAAATGGATTCTTGGGACTTGCACTCAAACTCCTCTGCTCCACTTCACACATCATCTCAAACCTGATTCCTCTTCTCCATTCTCCCACTGCTCCTGCCTTAGTGGAGGTCCAAACTGTCTCCAGTTTGGATGTTCTATTTATCTCTTACACGGTCCCCTTGCCAAACATCTTTTCCTATTTCTCCATGCTGGAGCCGGAAAAACTTAACTTCAAACAAAATTTGGTAATGCTCCTTCCCTAAAGATCCCTGCTGGATACGCAGCTAAGTTTCTGAATGTTGCATACACAGTCTCCTGCAGTCTACTTCCAATCCTTTGCTAGCCTGGTTTCCTACAGGTGCTTTTCTTGACTTTTCTTCACTCATGCTTGCCTTCCTTATCCTGCATCTGTCAGGCAAGCATGTATTGAATTTTCAAGACCCAGTTCCAATGTTACCGCCTCTCTGCAGCTTTTCCTCATTTCCCCAGATGCTCAGTTTCCCCTCAGAAGACACGCTCCTTTAATGGCACCTATGGACGCTGTTGTAATCTGCTGATTAGAAGTCTTGGCCAGCGAACATGAGCTCTTCAGGGCAGAGACCATGATTTACTCATCTAGCACATGCGCTGAACAAACTCAACAGAACATTTTCTCTGAAGTTAAGTTTTTCATTTATAACTTCCTTAGCATGAAAATCCAGAACTACAAAACACAAAGTAACCAGGAAACTCCTAGAAGACTATTTTGTGACAAAGCATAAACAGAAACTAAAGGTAATGACCCTGCATGGCTAGTAACAGTGATCAACGTTCATGGTTTCCGTTTCTTTCATGGCTTACTGGCAGGTTATTTATTTCACACTTCATTGCTCACTGCTTTCCTTGTGAACAGAAACATTTTCGCAGTACTAAATATACGTAAAAATATGCTTGTATGGATAGCTGAAACCCACTGAGCCATTCACAGTGTTGACTGACATACGGATCCTGAGCCCGAAGTATTTCTCTAACAAGGAGAACTTTAGGCCAAGCTGCGTAAGAGTACCCTTGCCTTTCCTCTATGGTGAGGTGGGATCAGTGAACACTCTCATGATTTACTTCCAATTTTCATAAAGGGAAAGGGTCTCTCAGAACTTTAGGTGTCCTTATTGACAAATGCTGATATATCTGAGCAATCTTAACTTTCAAAAATCATATCTTCTTATAGAAATAGAAAAACACACTAATCAAAAAAATTTGTACTGTCTTTTAAAAGAAAAGATGGCAGAAAGTATTACTGCAGCTTCATAGCCTACTGACGTAGTCTGCTCTCAGACAGTACTTTCCAGAAACCATATTGTTAAAGCCCTGCGCCTGTGTGCAGCAAAAGGCCTCCTTTCCCGTGAGAGGCTAACGTCTCCCCTATTCTCATTTCCCCACTGTCTGGCCAAGGCAGAACAAAACAAGGACAGCCACAGTATTTAGTCTAAGAATCAGAAAAAAACTCTTTCAAGATCCCGTTCTTATTCCTCTGTCTTAACTGATATGGCTTAATTGACCTATCAAACTCTTATAGTTGGCATCAAAAGCTTTGCTACATCGAAATGGGAAATTCTGATAATTCTGAACAGCTTCAAATAATTTTCCAAGAGTAAAAGTATCTGACCATTAAAAAGAGTAAGTATAAAAAATTCTGTATCATTTAGGTAAACTAACCTAGCAACTTCTTCGTATTGGCCTGAGAAGGCTGCCCCATGTCCAAACTCATGGATTTCCTGGCTCGGGGACTGGTCTGGCCCACGGTTGGATAGGTGGCTGCAAGGTACCCTTCAGAACCTTTGGGAGATGACCACGGCTGGTTCTCCTTTAGCGTCCTGAGAGATTTAAACAATTGAGAAGAATTAAGTGACAGGTGACAAAGACAACCACTGTTTGCCCCTCTCAGTTGGCTGTCCTATTTCCCAGTGACAGCAATCACTTAATTTTAAACTGCACTCTAAAGGGCTTTAGAGTACAAACTCTTAGTGTATGTTTAAGAAATATCTTCCTTCCTTCTTTCTTTCATTTATTTGGAAAATTTTCTTAAAAATTAGCACTGTTTTTTCTTTTAGCGCTTTTGTCCTTAGCGTCTACTTTCTTGCCATGATGTCTGGTATGCAGTAGCTGCTCACCAATGCACAGCAGAATTGTACTGCATTGATTTTTTAATTGGGGAAATCAAGTCTAAACAGGCAACTATAGTTTTGGTTTAAAAAACTAAGAAAAGCAACTATACTTTGACAAGGGAACACAACAAAACTCATTTTTTCCTTTTCATAACAAGAAGGGCATATCTCAAAGAAATATAATCAAAGGGATGACCAAAGAATAAGACTATCAAAAACTAAGTATACCTGGAAAAGGTATTTTGCATACTTTGTTAAAATCTCAGTGGGAAACTGTAGAGGGCTTTTTAATCAAAAAGTGGGATGGTGATAAATTGAATGATATAAGCTTTTCAGGTCCAAGATTATTTCCCTATGTTTAACACTATACCTCAAACTTAGATACTTTTGTTTAATTGAAAATACAGAAAGTCTCCAAAATAGTGCCATTTTCATGTAATTTCTCCATGTTGTCATGAAAAATATGCTACCCAAGACCACATACAGCAGTGGACATAATGTGACTATCTTATCATCTGAAACTATACTCTAGAAAACTCTTAAATAACTTCAGTGTGGTAAGAGTACATGCTACAAATGTGGTGACATGTGCATCTTTGCACGAAACTATACAGCCCAGCCTCCCATCATTAAGCATGTGATGTTGCCCATATTCCATGGTAGTTTTCCCTAGGCCTTTTTTTTACAACCCAGTGATTTTAAGATCGTCTCTTTTCATTACTCAACTGGTTTGTGCTTAAAAGAGGTGAACTAATGTTAATAGGACGATTAGCTTAGAGGAACTGTCCGAATACTAATCCACATAGAACACTATACATTTATAAAAAGGGTTTTATTTATATACTCTTCCTAGATTATCTTTTCCCCTATATATTACCTTCTGGATTACTCTTGCTGCTTGCCTCTGCTAGCATGGAAAACTGAAGCCTGATTATAAGTACATAATCACAGGAGAAGAAGGCCACTGACCTATAGCTAGGGTCGCCATGGTGGATGGGATAAGTATCCATAGGAACATTTTCCATTGAAATATCAGTAAGAAGAAGAGACTTTCTATGTTTTAGGCTACAGCGACTTCGAACCTCCTCAGATACTGTGAGTAAGGCTAAAAGGAAAAAGAAGGAAGGTTAGGAAATTCAACAAATTCCAAGTGTGACTTAAAACAGGATACATTGCTTACAACCTCTTGAAGAGAATAATACCTATTAGACATGCAGATAAAGAGCCCTAGAGAGTGTGAAGGGTAAGACCACTTAGGACAGACTTTCTTACCTTAAAGGTTCATGGTCTGTCATGTTATAAACATGACACATATGGAGATTTTAAAAGAATCTTGTATTTCTCAAGTGCTATGATGTAAATTTGATCTCAACAAACACAGAACGTAGTCAGGACAGGTACTATAAGGTCCATTTTCCAGAAAAAGAATAATACTCTGAGATGTTAAATGATCTGCCTAAGGTAAAAAAAAGTTGCCACAAACTGTAGTCTGCTAAACTGGGAATCAACACTTTCCTCTGAACAACTACATTCAAGACCTGTATCATACATAGGTGCTAAGTGTTACTGAGTGAAGAAACACAGACCGGGTAAGAGAAAATGGGAAGGTTTAATGGGATAGTGGGGATGGGCAGACATTCCAGGTATAGCAAATGGCAACAGGAATGCATATGAAAGAGGCAGAAAGGCAAGTAGATGGGCTTAAACTAGCTCTTCCGTCTGGAGGGGTAATAAAAAGTGGGGCTTATGAAATTTAGGGAAAGACAGCAGAATTAGGAGAGCTACTGAAGAGCCCAGGATGCCAGGCTGAAGCTTTCAGATTTTATAACAACAGGGAACCATGCACTGCCAAAGGGACCAAAGATGACAAAGGGAACATATTCAGACTCTAATGCAAATTCTTTTATGAGGTAAAATCTTTTGGCAAAACTTTCAAAATTGTAACCACCACCACAGGACCGGTTTTTGAGCTCTTTACCCTGCCAAACAGCCAGCTGAAGGACCGACAGGTGTCTGTGTCATCTTGGCAGTCCTTAGATAGAGATGTGGTAAGATTGATTTTGTCTATTTTGAGTCTTTACCTGCTAAGTAAGCCACGCTCTGTGTGTTCACCTCAAACTTGTCACAGTTTCTATGTTTGTTAACCAGAGTTAGTAGTGTATGCAAAATTCTGACTGTTCTCGCAACAATGGCAGGTGAAGGATGTCTGTACCCTACAAAAAATAAAACAAGACATTAATCCATTCTTTCCACAACTACTTCTTGAGCTCTTACTGACTAGCAACCTACAAAGATAGGAAACATAAGGGATAACTCTTGCCTTTGAGAACAGCTGTTTGGGAAGGTGAAACATACATATGTGAATAGTTAATTACATGAAAGATTAAGTACCAAACATGTGCAGAAGAGAATACTATTCTCTGAAAGGGAGGAAAATAAGGAAGGATGAATGCTGTTTCAGACATTCCATTCCCTAAAGCAGTGCAGGGATTTAAAAAAAAAAAGTCTAGATATTTGAGCTCACCTTCAGATATCTTTTTGAAAACAGTGTTCTACTGCTTAAAAATTCTTTTTTCTAATTAAAGGAAAAAACCTAATGCTATAGGATGTATATGTTCTCAGAACAAAGAATAGGTTTGGTCAGAGAGTAAGCTTGGCTTTGGACAGCCTTTAATCATTAGTGCTACTCCATTTTAAAGATTTTTTTTTTTTAATTTATTCATTTGAGAATGAGAGAGCCAGCTAGAGCACAAGTTGGGGGGGAGGGGCAAAGGGAGAGGGAGGAGCCGACTCCCCGTTGAGCAGGGAGCCTGACGCAGGGCTCAGACCCAGGACCCCGTAATTATGACCTGAACTGAAGGCAGATCAACCAACCAAGCCACCCTGGTGCCCCAGTGTTACTCCGTTTTAAAGAAGGGAATCTGTACACTGAAAATATCTGGTACTCTTTGAAATACAGAATCAGCAAGCACTTTATCAGCCTCATGCAATCTTTCTTTTTGGTATCCTATAGTAAGTGTAGTATCTTTTGAGCAATCCCTATTCACTTTAGAGATTAAAGCTATTAAAATTTTTCCAGAAATTTCATAAGGTAAAGAAATCAAATGTTTACACTGACAGTAGTGGGTGTACATACACCTGTCGGGTAAAAACTGGGAGAACTTTCATGATCCCTCAAGTCTAAGAATCATATCCATTGATTTACAAAACTGCAGACAAGCTAGAGCTTGAGTCTCCAACTGTGGCCAAAGCCAGTGCTGCTTAAGACCACTGGTTCATGCCAGCTGCTCATCCCAAGCCTTACTTTACACTGCCTTTGCCTTTGACTTACCACTATGTGCTGTTCCTGTTAGCCATAGTCTCTGGCCATGGCTGTTCCATGTTAGTAAACCAAAACTAACACACAGTGGAGTCAGCAGCGGGGCGTGAAGCCAGAAGAGGCAGTGAGTGAGCTGGCACTGAGGACTAGGAGACCACTGCTACGAGCAAATCAGAAATCTGGAGGGATGAGGATGGGGTACCAGAAAGGTGAGGTGCTATGGTATGTAACAATGTGACTGAGCAATAATACCTTAGAAACAAGTTGAAGAAAATCTGTGATCAAATCTCTAAGATACCATATTCTAACATAAGTTACTCAAGTAACATCATTTATTGATTTGCAGTCTGTCTTATTTTAAATAATCAAAAAGATACGTAGTGTTAACTAATAATACAGCTATTAGAAAGTCCAGTATTTAGGATTATTTCAAGAATCAACTCCTTTGTTGCATTTTAAAGGAAATCGGATAATTTACACAGCAATTAGGCTCTATTAAAATACATACTGAGTAAAACATAGCTCAATAAGACAGCTATATCCGCATTTATTTATTTTTATTTTTTTTTAAAGATTTTATTTATTTATTTGACAGAGATTGCAAGTAGGCAGAGAGGCAGGCAGAGAGAGAGGAGGAAGCAGGCTCCCTGCTGAGCAGAGAGCCCGATGTGGGGCTCGATCCCAGGACCCTGGGATCATGACCCGAGCCGAAGGCAGAGGCCTCAACCCACTGAGCCACCCAGGTGCCCCTATATCCACATTTAAAGTAAGATATATGAGTGGTGCCTGTGTGGCTGAGTGGGTTGTGCGTCTGACTCTTGGTTTCAGTTCAGGTCATGAACTAAGGGTTGTGGCACTGAGCCCTGCACTGGGCTCCATGGTCAGTGGGGAGTCTGCTTGAGATTCTCACTTTCTCTCTCTCTCTCTGCCCCTTCCTGTCCACCCTCTGCCTCCCTCTCTCTCTCTCTCTCTCTCTCTCAAATAATCTGGGGGGGGAAAAAGTAAGACATATGAGCCAAATTATATCAACTAATTTCAAATAACAATTTTAGTTACTTCTGGCTTCCTGATATCATTTCCTAAAAATATTCTGACACAAGGCTTCTACCTTTTAAGAGGTGTCCAACCAGTGCAAAGTTGAAGTTAGAGTTGAAATTGAGTCCAACAAAATGATCCATTTGTTTGCAGTGCCATTCCAGAGGATTCCGGATTGCCATAAATACTTCCTCTGGACTCTAGTAAAGATAATCAGAATATGGTTGATGGGGTTCACACAAGAACTTTACTTACTGGTTTATGATTGTGTTCATAGCTATGATAAGTTAAGTAACCCTTTCAAGTGAAGAGAAATTATTTTCAGAAGACTACAGAAAACCATAGACCATTTAAGATACCACAAATAAATAAGTGTGAGACAATCAAGCATATATTAATAATAAGATGACAGAAGACAAAATAGCTTTGATTTATGATGCAAAATAAAGGACCATTAATTTATATCCTGGTGACTTCTTAAAGATTATAATTATTGTTGTTTTAAGTAAGAACATCCATTGAATTGTAGTGGGCATTTTGTAAACTATGACTATAAATTCAAGAAAACAAAGAGAGTTCGTATTTACTGAGTACCTGCAGAATACAATAATGTTAGACGCATTACTGTATTGAAACCTTAAAGAGATCCTATGCAGTCAATATTAGATCCATTTTACAGATTCATTCATTCATTCTCTTACTTATTCAGTACTTATCATGTGTTTTTGATGTGTCAGGCATGGTTCTAGGCTCTGCACATACATCAGTGAACTAAACAGACAAAAACTGTTCACCCTGGTGGATTTTACATTCTAGTACGGGAAAACAAGGAAACTGAAACTTAAAAATGCCTTGCAACTTGCCTACGATAGTTAAGATTTTAACAGTGTTTCCTAAAGTGTGGCTCCAAGTACATCTGCTTTAAAGTCACTAAAGATGAGTATCTGCTTTAAGGTCACTGGGTAAAGCCCAGGAATTTGCATTTTTAAAAAAAGCCCAGTGATCCACTCTTGAACAGAGATTTTTAAAAGCAAACAACTGAAGGTGTTCAGAGCCTGAGCTCAGGTTATCTACATTTCTATCTCAAAGAAAGAAAAACATGAGCATTTAAAGTAAATATAGAGAGACGTTTAGAACAGCACTGTTTAAAACAGAAAAGATAGAAACAAGTCAATTGTTCATCAAAGGGCAAATGGTTGAAAAATTGTGCCTCGTGCATGATGTAATACTCTGCAGCCAATGAGAAAGAATTACATGTTCATGCACACGTGTATGTGTGAGTATATATGCTTAGAAAGATGTCCAGTTTATAGTTAAATAAAAATGCAGTATTTTATATACTATATAAATACTATATAAAGTATGAATACCTATTAACTTGCTATATGTATAATTTTCTCCAGCTTTAATGAGGTGTAATAAATATCTTAGAATTTTATTTGTCAGTTAATGTGTACAACATTATGATTTGATATACATATACGTTGGGGAACGATCTACCCCATGAAGGTAATGAACACATCCATCACCTCACACATCTATAGCTACCCCCACCGCCGCTTCTGGTGACAACATTAAATCATTAAATACAGAACTTAAAGTCCTACTCTCTCAGCAAATTTCAATTATACACTATAATGTTATCAACTACAGTCACCATGTTATACATCAGACCTTATTCATCTCACATGCTGGAGACTTTTAATAGGCTTTATTAACTCTGATTCCTAGTATTCTGGGGGCACTGAAGTAAGTATTGGCTCCTGCTATGGGGCTGTTCTGGCAATGAAAATACCAAGACAGATACTCCTAGACAAACATTTCATTTACAAATATTTTTATATCCATACAAATAGCCAAAATCTAGCTATCTCTCTGACTACCACTGTCCCAAGACAACCCCAGAAAAGAGCAATGGGGATTAGGAAAGAGGGGCTCTAGCTCCGAATCAGATGTACAAATATGGACAAGTTATTTAACTTCTTTGTTCCTATTTTGTAAAATGGAGGCCTGACAGATAAACTTCGAGGTAGCTATTTCAAGTCTACACCACAAATGGCAGACTAATTAAACAGTGTTTAGTCCAAGTATCTTCACACTTAAAACCATGCTCCTGTTCTCTGTTTTTTTTTCTACTCACAGCTTTGATCAAGCTCACTTCAAGTAAATCTTGTTATAAACATGTATCTCTCTTTAAGAAAATTTCTCTCTTTTCTCCTAGACTCATTTTTCTCCAAAGACAAAAAGAATATCACTTCATACTGTTATGTCCCCTTCTCTACACTCTATACACCAAAATCCAACCTGAGTTGTTAAGGCTGATAAATATTAAGAAGGGTGCAAATGGTATGTTTCAAAGTAGGATTAGGCAAAACAAAAAACTAGTACAATTAAGTACCCAAACATTTCCTTTAGAGTCTCCAACCTGTTTCCTCATTAAGAACCATTATTCAATAAAAATAAGCTTATTTTTAGATTATTTCTTCATACGTGAAATGGAGGATACAGAATGCTAACCTTTACCTTTGGGTTGTGATATCACAAATAATGATTGTGCAATGCACAGTAAGGCAGAACACAGCATAGGGCTTAGCCTACTAGCTACTATTACTACTCAGTATTTTTTATCCCTATTCTGTTTACCAGTATTGGGTGAGTACTGTTTCCCGCTATTTTTACACAGAAAAGTTTAAATAGTTTTTTAATGAGCTGCTAAGGAACTATACTCACAATAAGTTGCATTACAGAAATGCATATTGAAGTTACAGACCTCTTCTGATTTTAAAAGGCCAACAATAAAAGAGAGAGGAATTCTAAATGTGCAGACTCTAGGATTGCCAACCCAAACCTTGCTTACCTTGTCATTGAATATCCGCAGACTGTCTAAGGTGTGCAGGTTTTGTTCCAGAAGCGCGGTGCCTGCTGAATACAAGTTGACCTCATCGAGCTGTAGCACAGCCACAGCGACCCAAAAGAGGGCTTTGTGCAGAGGGGAGTCCTGGCAAAGGCCATGCATTCCAGATTAGTGAGATGAACTACAAACAGTCTCATTCGAAACACATCGCAGTATAAAACAGAGCACATTATCCCCCAAATTAAGCATGTTTTCTCTTTTGGAGAAATTAAATATATGGGTAAGCTCTTCATCTATTCCATGTGTGTAACTAAAAACACTGTTAGCCCAGCTGAGAACCCTAGCTTCTCCTTTGATTTCTCCCTGTTCTTTGATTCCAAACTCCAGTCACCAAGTCTCATTAATTCTTCCAAAGTAGTCTCTTTTGTATTTGCTTATTGCTAATGACACTACTCTATGCCAACCTTCCTTATTTTAAACGTGCATTCTTTTTGCCTCCAGTCTCCCCCTACTCCAATCTGCTGTGTACACTACTGCCAGAAGGACCCTTCTAAGTCTTCCTTTTGTCACACTACTCATCTGCTTGAAAACATATAGGTACATTTCCAAACTCCCTTCTGAAGAATCTTGAATGTTAGATTAGTTCTATCCAATCTTTACAATCTTCTGTCTCACTATTCTCCTGCAAAGTTTCTCCACACTACTAGAATGGTCTACCTACCATCCTTTCATTGTCCCAGCATTCCTGTACGATCCCCTGCAGTTCGTTTGCTATGCAAGGCTTTTCCCCTTTCTCGACACTAAAGCCCAGCTGTATCTAACTTTAGCTTAGACTCTACCCTTTTAACTTTCTTGTCACCCTTACCAATATAGAATCTCTTGCTGTTCTGAACTAAAGTTATATATTTTGGGGAACCCTTATTTAGCAGCGTGGTATATGCAAAAATTCACAGACTTTAGAGTCAGACAGCCTTGGAAGAGAATCATGGCTCTGTCTTACTAGGTATGTGACCTTGGTCAAGTCACTTAGTCCTTCTGAGCCTCACTTTAACTTCTAAGACGAGGATGAAAGAACCATTTTGTGCGATCTGTCTGTAGAACATATAACTCAATACGAGGAACATACAGGTATTTATTTCTCTGTAATCTCCCTCAAATCTGGCCTATCTTTGTATTCAATTCACATAATTACACAACTTCAGAGCTGGAAAATAATACTCTGCCATCATCTAGTCTAGTTTACTCATTTTATCAATGTGGAAATATGATGTCCAGATACATTAAATGACCTGCTCCAGGTCACAAAGCTGAGATGAGCTCAGACCATCCAAAAACAGGGGCTGCATCATTTTATTCCTTTTCAGTATCATCTTCATTTAGCACCCAGACTCTCTGGATGATCAGGTATTCCTCCCCTAGCTTTACATTCCTCCACAGTAACGATCATGAACTAGCATACTATGTATTTTACTTACTTTGTTTACTCCCCATTCCCTTCCCAACTCCCACACTCACCCCAAGAACATAAGCTCCATGAGGGCAGGGAGTCTTCCTAGTTTTGTTCAGGTTCTACATCTCTAGCACCTAACATGGTACTTGGCACATAGCAGATGCTCAGCGAATACTTACTGGATAAAAGAATTAAGAATATATACCTATTTTTCCTTTAGCATCGAGGAGACAAAAACTTACAAGATCTTGAGAACATACTCTCCATACTTACTCTTCCGCTAATCTAAATTCTTCAAACAACTAAATTTAAAGACAAGGAAGTTCTACTTTAACGGCAGCTTTTTCTAACTTCTTAGTCCAATTTACTTTTTGAATTCTTTGAAACAAAATACAGTAACATTTAATACTGATACCCAAAATGAATGCACTCATTTTCTATATAGTAATTACCTTATTAAGAAGTGGTTGTAACTTGGTTAGTGCTATCACGGTAGCTTCTATCAGAACTTGACTGTTGTAAGTATCAGGTCCTTTTAAGCAACTCTCAAGTGCCTTTTAGGGAAACAGAATTTTTTATTTTACTTTCATTGAAATAAAACATTAACTCCTAAACTGAATCTCACAATCCATTCAGAACAATTCCTCATTTTGTAAGTGCTAGAATAATTTCCAATGCTATGGTATTCTTGGTAAATAGGTCATTTGGGTTTTCATTTTAAAATATTTCTATATTGGGCGCCTGGGTGGCTCAGTCGTTAAGCATCTGCCTTAGGCTCAGGTCATGATCCCAGAGTCCTGGGATCAAGGCCCACATCGGGCTCCCTGATCAGCTGGAAGCCTGCTTCTACCTCTCCCATTCCCCCTGCTTGTGTTCCCTCTCTCTTTGTGTCTCTCTCTGTCAAATAAATAAATACAATCTTTAAAAAAATTTCTATATTATATTTTAATACAGTACATTGTGCTTATTAATTACATATTACATAATTTTACACAAGGCTAGTTTAACCATATAGTTAAATGCTTTGAAAACTGATAAAATACTAAGAGCACCTTCTTAGCAAAAGATATACATATTTTAAATTTATACATATTTTAAGATATCTTCTTTAGAGGTCTCACACTTCAAAAATTACAATAAAGAAAAATTCAATCCATTGTTTAAAGATTGAACAAGCAATATACAAGATATTTTATTAAATTCAAATTTAGATGTCCCTTAAACAAAGGTATGCTTTACAACTTGAGAACCACAAATATTTGGGAGAGGGGAGGGGGATATACCTTGCTAAGAATACGGATAATCTGCTTTATCTGCCCATGAGACACTCGTTTGCTAATACAGCCAAAGACAACAAGAGCTCTTGGTTGCAGTGATGGGTTATATTGGAATGCAAATCTGCAAGTAAAAAATTCAAAGACTTTATGAAAAACATTTGTGTTTGTATATACTAAATAATTAATTAAAATACTGATTATGCAGTAGTATTTATCTTTTTAACAATACACAAACTTTTACAGCTTAAATTTATTTGGGACCTACCTTTGAGCTAGTTCTGTCCACTGGTCCAGCCACTTGCAAGTTGGAATATCTCTCATACATGCCTTAAAAAAAGGATAGTCTTAAATATTTTTATGTACATAAATGTTTTTAGAGACATTTAAATAAGGTTCATTATAATGTAGTTAAATAAATGACATATATATTACCAATAAGCACGTTCCATGGGAGTGTTTTTATTTAAGCCTCAAGCATAAAGCAGCAGGATAAACTAATATTTCTTCTTCACAGTACTAGTGGATTTAAAAAAAGATCTCACTTTCCTATCATTTTGCCTAATGTACCTCCATGATCTCCAACAAAGCTTCTGTGACTGTTTCCAGGCTGGTCAAAGCAAAAGTCTCCCTTTCATAGGAACCAGGAGAGAATGACCTGTCCCGGTAACTGGAGCGGAAGGCAATGACGGCAGCTGACTTGACTTTGCTAATGCCAAACAGCAGGTAAAACTTGGGTAATGAGAACTCTGTCAAACTCAGTCTTAGTACTTGCTTGGTCTCTTCTGTAAAAGAAAAAAGGAACAAGGAAAAAGACTTTAGAGATATTAACTTTTCAATTCTAAAGTGCCCAATTTCACTTTGCGTTTAGAAAATCTGAATATCGTATCAAAACTACATCACCATGCTCCCTACACCAACCCTCTAGTACATTCTGCTCAATGCTCACTGCTTTGGCTCCATTATCTACAAGTTCATGCCAGTAACGCAACACGTTCAACTGCTGTGGCGTCTTTAACCTCTGTGGTACCTACAGGAGCCCACCGGACAAACGCACATAGAAAATCTTTGCTGTAGGGGGCTCCTGGGTGGCTCGGTCAGTTAGGTGTTCGACTCAGATCATGATCTCAGAGTCATGGGACAGAGCCCCATGTCGGGCTCCACTGGAAGTCGGCCTGAGAACTCTTTCTCCCCCTCTCCCTCTGTCCCCCCACCCCCCGCTCACTCACTCTAATAACTGAATCTTTTTTTTTTAATAACTGAATATTAAAAGAAAATCTCTGCTATACCCTGAAATAGAATGGAATTAATGTATTCTTTTTCTTTTGGATAATATCTCCTGTCATCATCACGGGCTTCAATAAAACGGCTAGTGTTAAAGGTACCATAATAATGAGTAAGATAATGTATGCCAACCTGGTGATATGGACTGCAAAACACAAAATACTTTCTGGGCACTTACCACTGAAGTGGAGCTGTGAACAAGTACACAGAGAGTGAATGATATTAATGACCAGTCCATGTGTGGAAGCTCTAAGGGAGAGTGGCCCTGTGGCTACTAAGAAAGTAACAACGTGGAAGAGGTAGGGGAGGTGTGCCGCCACATCGAGGGAATTGTTGAAGGACAGCATCAGCATGTAGCGTGCTAGAATAGCAATATCGTCCCACATAAGATGTTGTTCTAAAGTAGGAGTCGGAGATAAGCATGTCTTGTCAATTATTTTGCACATCCTTCCAATAACCTGTAAAGAAACGGGATTTTAAAAAACACAGGGGCTAAAACAGAGTTTTCTCACACAAAAAAATTCAGTTTAACTTTAAAATGACTAGCTACAATACAAACAACCCCCTGGCCATAAAAACAGACACAGGATGCCACAGTTCAGAAGGCAAAGGAAAAGTTGATTACCTTGCTTGAAACCAATTTCACATTTCCAGAAGCCAAAGCTACAGCAGTATCTGCCATCACCTCAGCTTTTATTGATCCCAAGCCACCTGTTGCACTGGTTTTGATGAAACTGTCCAGTACAACATCAAGGAGATCTGTAATCTAGTGGCACAGGGGAAAATAACATGTTTTAGCCATTCACTCTGCCAACTTCATTTTTACTTTAAAAATACTTCAAAAGCAGTAGCCCAATCAACATGAAAATTGTCTTCCACCTGAAGCCTCCAAAATACTAAGTTTTATTTAGAGACCTGTCAGTAAATTTATCATTAAATACATAAAGGAGGATGAAGTTATTCATTCAATTGCTTCAGAGATTAAGGGACCAATATTCAAAAATTTAAAATCTCCACATGTATTATTTTCATCCACTAGCAAAGCACCTCTGTTCTCTCCTAAGACAGTAATGTATGATTACTGTAAGAAAAGTATTATTTTAAAATATGGGAAATGACATCGAGTACTGAGATATTTTGTAGGACCATAAAACTGGTTCTATGGTCATTTCAAATTATTTGGAAGAGTCACAGCATTGTTTGAGTAAGGGTATTGCTGCCTTAAGTGACTACTTTGAAGAAATGATGTGCACAATTCTTGTCAGATAAAAAATATTACATTGTATTCTATATTTTAATACTCATATTCTTGTGCTAGAACTATAAACGAGACATGTCTGAAATAGTATTGTTAACAAACATCTACTGGTATCTGTGGTATGTAAGTACTAGAATATGTTATTAAGCACTATTTAGGGGTGTCAGGGGGGTTTAGTCGGTTAAGCATCCAGCTACTGATTTCAGCTCAGGTCATGAGACTGAACCTCACATTGGGCTCTGACCTAGACTTGGGAGATTGCTTGAGATTCTCAATCCTTCTCCCTTTGCCCCTCCCCCGCCACTTGCCTCCCCACTCCTCATGCCAAATAAATAAATAAAATAAACCACTATTTGCTAGAAACAACATCAGATTTTTACAGTTAAATTCTATATAATTATGCCATAGAAAAGAATACTAAAATAATTAGTTTTTTTCTAGCTCTGAAACATGCATTAGACATCTACAATTCTGAACCAAATCAAGAATTAGGTGTCGGGGCACGTGCGTGGCTCAGCCGTTAAGCGTCTGCCTTCAGCTCAGGTTGTAATCCCAGGGTCCTAGGATGGAGCCCCACATCGGGCTCCCTGCTTGGCGGGAAGCCTGCCTCTTCCTCTCCCACTCCCCCTGCTTGTGTTCCCTCTCTTGCTGTCTCTCTCTGTCAAATGAATAAAATCTTTAAAAAAAGAAAAAAAAAAGAATTAGGGGAGTATCTGCATACTTTTGAAAGAGAGAACTGTCTTTTCTATAGCTATATCCCTAGTGCCCAGTACAATATTTTGCACAGAGGGGGTACGAGATTAACATCTGCACTACAGAGGTACTAGACAAATATCTGAGCAAACTCAATACCTGCCCAAGGCTCCCCCATATTTTGGCTTGGATAGATGGGTACATCTGTTTCTCATTTATGGTCATCGTTATCAGCTTATCAAGAATAGCAGTCACTCTCTGTCGTTTGGCATCATCATTGTGCTTACAAAAACGGACTAGATTTGACAGCCACGGAGTCATGTATTCTAAACAAAGGTGTTTCAATTCAATACCTGGAAAAAAAAATACATTATTAGCATAGATGGTCAATGAAAATTACATCAACAGTTATCTAAAAATATAGAGAATTGAGGAAAAGAAGGTAAAAGGTAAAGATCATTACCTAGCATCAGGTCTGGAGAAAAGAGATTTGACAAATATAGTAAAGATAGGGGTGAAGAGAATAAGCCATGAAGAAAGTAATCTTAAAAGCCAGCTGGCCAATATTTGAAAAGTTTTATCTTATTTTTCTTCCTCTTAATCATTTCTCTCCTAGTTAAAAATTTTATTAAGTTTTATTCTAATTGCATAAGGAATATGTAGCAATCATAGGAAGTTAAGTTAAAGGAAAGCATCACCACAAAAATGAAACTGATATTAATATACTAGTGTTATCATCTCATCTCCCATGAGGCTTTCAAAGCTACGTAGAGATAATGTGTATTTATGTGTGTACAGACACATAAAACCGACCCCAACGCCTCCACAAAAATGAGGACCATGCTGTCTATGCAGTATGTTTTGAATATCTTCTTCAAAGTTCAAACATGTTTTAATATTTTATTTTGAAGTTCAGAAAAAGACACAAAAATTCCTCTAAATAATGGTTACTCTTGGTGAGGGGATGGTACTGACAGCCTTCTGGATGCTGGAAATGTTCTGTATCTTGATATGGGAGAGGGTTTTGTGACGTATCACACATAAAAATTCATCAAGCTGTTCACTTAAGATTTGGGCACTTTACTGACAGGATATACCTGAATTTTAAAAAATTTAAATAAAAAATAATAAACATCTGGACACTAATTCCTTAGGATAAATTCTAAAAGGTGGAATCATGTAGCTAAAAGATATGAACACTCTTAGGTGTCTGGATATCCATGTCCCAAGTGCCATCTCAAAAAAGTGCCCCTGTTCAAAATTACATAGACCATCAACACTGAATTAAAAACAAAGGGAAAAAACCCTTTGCCAGGGGTGCCTGGGTGGCTCAGTCGTTAAGTGTCTGCCTTCGGCTCAGGTCACGATACCAGGGTCCTGGGATCGAGCCCCGCATCGTGCTCCCTGCTCAACGGGAAGCCTGATTCTCCCTCTCCCTTGGTTTGAGCTCCCTCTCTCACTGTCTCTCTCGGTATAATAAATAAATAAGAACTTAAAAAAAAAAAAAAAAAAACCTTTGCCAATTTGATAACTGAATGTTACCTTTCTATTCTTTATTTTTATTTCTTTGATTTTATTAGTGAACTTTTTTTTAATGTTTAGATCAGCTTTATTTTTTTTTAAATTAATTCATTTATTTTAATAAACATATAATGTATTTTTATCCCCAGGGGTACAGGTCTGTGAATCGCCAGGTTTACACATTTCATAGCACTCATCATAGCACATACCCTCCCCAATGTCCATGTCTCCACCACCCTCCCCTGTCCCCCCTCCCCCCAACAACCCTGAGTCTGTTTTTTGAGATTGAGTCTTTTATGGTTTGTCTCCCTCCCAATCCCATCTTCTTTCATTTTTTCTTTTCCTACCTCCTCCCAACCCCCCCACATTGCATCTCCACTTCCTCATATCAAAGAGATCATATGATAGTTGTCTTTCTCCGATTGACTTATTTCGCTAAGCATAATACCCTCTAGTTCCATCCACGTTGTCGCAAATGGCAAGATTTCATTTCTTTTGATGGCTGCATAGTATTCCATTGTGTATATATACCACCTCTTCTTTATCCATTCATCTGTTGATGGACATCTAGGTTCTTTCCATAGTTTGGCTATTGTGGAAACTGCTGCTATAAACATTCAGGTGCACGTGTCCCTTCGGAGCACCACGTTTATATCTTTAGGATATATACCCAGTAGTGTAATTGCTGGGTCATAGGGTAGCTCTATTTTCAGTTTTTTGAGGAACCTCCACACTGTTTTCCAGAGTGGTTGCACCAGCTTGCATTCCCACCAACAGTGTAGGAGGGTTCCCCTCTCTCCGCATCCTCGCCAGCATCTGTCATTTCTTGACTTGTTAATTTTAGCCATTCTGACTGGTGTGAGGTGGTATCTCATTGTGGTTTTGATTTGTATTTCCCTGATGCCGAGTGATGTGGAGCATTTTTTCATGTGTCTGTTGGCCATCTGGATGTCTTCTTTGTAGAAATGTCTGTTCATGTTCTCTGCCCATTTCTTGATTGGATTATTTGTTCTTTGGGTGTTGAGTTTGATAAGCTCTTTATAGATTTTGGATACTAGCCCTTTAACCGATATGTCGTTTGCAAATATCTTCTCCCATTCTGTCAGTTGTCTTTTGGTTTTGTTAACTGTTTCCTTTGCTGTGCAAAAGCTTTTGATCTTGATGAAATCCCAATAGTTCATTTTTGCCCTTGCTTCTGTTGCCTTTGGCAATGTTCCTAGGAAGAAGTTGCTGCGGTTGAGGTCAAAGAGGTTGCTGCCTGCATTCTCCTCAAGGATTTTTTTTTTTTTTTAAAGATTTTATTTATTTATTTGACAGACAGAGATCACAAGTAGGCAGAGAGGCAGGCAGAGAGAGAGAGAGAGGAGGAAGCAGGCTCCCTTCTGAGCAGAGAGCCCGATGCGGGGCTTGATCCCAGGACCCTGGGATCATGACCCGAGCCGAAGGCAGAGGCTTTAACCCACTGAGCCACCCAGGCGCCCCTCTCCTCAAGGATTTTGATGGATTCCTTTCTCACATTGAGGTCCTTCATCCATTTTGAGTCTATTTTCGTGTGTGGTGTAAGGAAATAGTCCAATTTCATTTTTCTGCATGTGGCTGTCCAATTATCCCAGCACCATTTGTTGAAAAGGCTGTCTTTTTTCCATTGGACATTCCTTCCTGCTTTGTTGAAGATTAGTTGACCATAGAGTTGAGGGTCTATTTCTGGGCTCTCTATTCTGTTCCATTGATCTATATGTCTGTTTTTGTGCCAGTACCATACTGTCTTGATGATGACAGCATTGTAATAGAGCTTGACATCTGGAATTGTGATGCCACTGACTTTGGCTTTCTTTTTCAATATTCCTTTGGCTATTCGAGGTCTTTTCTTGTTCCATATAAATTTTAGGATTATTTGTTCTATTTCTTTGAAAAAAATGGATGGGATTCTGATAGGGATTGCATTAAATGCGTAGATTGCTTTAGGTAGAATAGACATTTTCACAATATTTGTTCTTCCAATCCATGAGCATGGAACATTTTTCCATTTCTTTGTGTCTTCCTCAATTTCTTTCATGAGTACTTTATAGTTTTCTGAGTATAGATTCTTTGCCTCTTTGGTTAGATTTATTCCTAGGTATCTTATGGTTTTGGGTGCAACTGTAAATGGGACTGACTCCTCAATTTCTCTTTCTTCTGTCTTGTTGTTAGTGTAAAGAAATGCAACTGATTTCTGTGCATTGACTTTATATCCTGACACAATACTGAATTCCTGTACAAGTTCTAGCAGTTTTGAAGTGGAGCCTTTAGGGTTTTCCACATATAGTATCATATCATCTGCAAAGAGTGATAGTTTGACTTCTTCTTTGCCAATTTGGACGCCTTTAATTTCTTTTTGTTGTCTGATTGCTGAGGCTAGGACTTCTAGTACTATGCTGAACAGCAATGGTGATAATGGACATCCTTGCCGTGTTCCTGACCTTAGTGGAAAAGCTTTCAGTTTTTCTCCACTGAGAATGATATTTGCAGTGGGTTTCTCATAGATGGCTTTGATAATATTGAGGTATGTGCCCTCTATCCCTACACTCTGAAGAGTTTTAATCAGGAAGGGATGCTGCACTTTGTCAAATGCTTTTTCAGCATCTATTGAGAGTATCATATGGTTCTTATTCTTTCTTTTATTAATGTATTGTATCACATTGATGGATTTGTGGATGTTGAACCAACCTTGCAGCCCTGGAATAAATCCCACTTGGTCGTGATGAATAATCCTTTTAATGTACTGTTGGATCCTACTGGCCAGTATTTTGGTGAGAATTTTCGCATCTGTGTTCATCAAGGATATTGGTCTGTAATTCTCTTTTTTGTTGGGATCCTTGCCTGGTTTTGGGATCAAGGTGATGCTGGCCTCATAAAATGAGTTTGGAAGTTTTCCTTCCATTTCTATTTTTTGGAACAGTTTCAGGAGAATAGGAATTAATTCTTCTTTAAATGTTTGGTACAATTCCCTGGGAAGCCGTCTGGTCCTGGACTTTTGTTTGTTTGGAGATTTTTTGATGACTGTTTCGATCTCCTTACTGGTTATGGGTCTGTTCAGGTTTTCTATTTCTTCCTGGTTCAGTTGTGGTAGTTTATATGTCTCTAGAAATGTATCCATTTCTTCCAGATTGTCGAATTTGTTGGCGTAGAGTTGCTCATAGTATGTTCTTTTTTTTTTTTTTTTTTTTGGAGAGAATCTTTTTTTTTTTTTTTAAAGATTTTTATTTATTTATTTGACAGACAGAGATCACAAGCAGGCAGAGAGGCAGGCAGAGAGAGAGGAGGAAGCAGGCTCCCTGCTGAGCAGAGAGCCCGATGCAGGGCTCGATCCCAGCACCCTGGGATCATGACCTGAGCTGAAGGCAGAGGCTTTAACCCACTGAGCCACCCAGGCGCCCCACTCATAGTATGTTCTTATAATTGTTTGTATTTCTTTGATGTTGGTTGTGATCTCTCCTCTTTCATTCATGATTTTATTTATTTGCGTCCTTTCTCTTTTCTTTTCGGTAAGTCTGGCCAGGGGTTTGTCAATCTTATTAATTCTTTCAAAGAACCAGCTCCTAGTTTCGTTGATTTGTTCTATTGTTTTTTAGTTTCTATTTCATTGATTTCTGCTCTGATCTTTATGATTTCTCTTCTCCTGCTGGGTTTAGGCTTTCTTTGTTGTTCTTTCTCCAGCTCCTTTAGGTGTAGGGTTAGGTTGTGTATTTGAGACCTTTCTTGTTTCTTGAGAAAGGCTTGCACTGCTATATATTTTCCTCTCAGGACTGCCTTTGTTGTGTCCCAAGATTTTGAACCGTTGTGTTTTCATTATCATTTGTTTCCATGAATTTTTTCAATTCTTCTTTAATTTCCTGGTTGACCCATTCATTTTTTAGAAGGATGCTGTTTAGTCTCCATGTATTTGCGTTCTTTCCAAATTTCCTCTTGTGATTGAGTTCTAGCTTCAGAGCATTGTGGTCTGAAAGTATGCAGGGAATGATCCCAATCTTTTGATACCGGTTGAGACCAGATTTATGACCCAGGATGTGGTCTATTCTGGAGAATGTTCCATGTGCACTAGAGAAGAATGTATATTCTGTTGCTTTGGGATGGAATGTTCTGAATATATCTGTGATGTCCATCTGGTCCAGTGTGTCATTTAGGGCCTTTATTTCCTTGTTGATCTTTTGCTTAGATGATCTGTCCATTTCAGTGAGGGGAGTGTTAAAGTCCCCTGCTATTATTGTATTACTGTCAATGTATTTCTTTGATTTTGTTATTAATTGGTTTATATAGTTGGCTGCTCCCATGTTAGGGGCATAGATATTTAAGATTGTTAGGTCTTCTTGTTGGACAGACCCTTTGAGTATGATATAGTGTCCTTCCTCATCTCTTATTATAGTCTTTGGCTTAAAATCTAATTGATCTGATATAAGGATTGCCACCCCAGCTTTCTTCTGATGTCCATTAGCATGGTACATTGTTTTCCACCCCCTCACTTTAAATCTGGAGGTGTCTTCGGGTCTAAAATGAGTTTCTTGTAGGCAGCATATGGATGGGTTTTGTTTTTTTATCCATTCTGATACCCTGTGTCTTTTGATTGGGGCATTGAGCCCATTAACATTCAGGGTAACTATTGAGAGATATGAATTTATTGCCATTGCATTGCCTGTAAGGTGACTGTTACTGTATATTGTCTCTGTTTCTTTCTGATCTACTACTTTTAGGGTCTCTCTTTGCTTAAAGGACCCCTTTCAATATTTCCTGTAGAGCTGGTTTGGTGTTTGCAAATTCTTTCAGCTTTTGTTTGTCCTGGAAGCTCTTTATCTCTCCTTCTATTTTCAATGATAGCCTAGCTGGATATAGTATTCCTGGCTGCATGTTTTTCTCGTTTAGTGCTCTGAATATATCATGCCAGTTATTTCTGGCCTGCCAGGTCTCTGTGGATAGGTCTGCTGCCAATCTAATGTTTTTACCCTTGTATGTTACAGACTTCTTTTCCCGGGCTGCTTTCAGGATTTTCTCTTTGTCGCTAAGACTTGTAAATTTTACTATCAGGTGACGAGGTGTGGACCTATTTTTATTGATTTTGAGGGGCGTTCTTAGCATCTCCTGGATTTTGATGTTTGTTCCCTTTGCCATATTAGGGAAATTCTCTCCAATAATTCTCTCCAATATACCTTCTGCTCCCCTCTTTCTTCTTCTTCCGGAATCCCAATTATTCTAATGTTGTGTCATCTTATGGTGTTGCTTATCTCTCGAATTCTCTCCTTGTGGTCCAGTATTTGTTTGTCTCTCTTTTGCTCAGCTTCTTTATTCTCTGTCATTTGGTCTTCTATGTCACTAATTCTTTCTTCTGCCTCATTTATCCTAGCAGTAAGAGCTTCCATTTTTTATTGCACCTCATTAATAGCTTTTTTTATTTCAACTTGGTTAGATTTTAGTTCTTTTATTTCTCCAGAAAGGGCTTTTATCTCTCCGGAGAGGGTTTCTCTAATATCTTCTATGCCTTTTTCGAGCCCGGCTAGAACCTTGAGAATTGTCATTCTGAACTCTAGATCTGTCATATTACCAATGTCCATATTGATTAGGTCCCCAGCCTTCAGTACTGCCTCTTGTTCTTTTTTTTGTGGTGAGTTTTTCCGCCTTGTCATTTTGTCCAGATAAGATTTGCTTTCTCCTCCTCTGGAATTCCACTGTTCTCCTTGGTGAGTGAAGTTGGTCTTGGCTGGGTTTCTTGTTGATCTTCTGGGGGGAGGGGCCTGTTGTAGTGATTCTCAAGTGTCTTTGCCGCAGGCAGAATTGCACCACCCTTGCCAGGGGCCGGGCTAAGTAATCCACTCGGAATTACTTCGGGAGCTTTTTGTTCCTGGAGCGCTTTCCGGAATTACTTCGGGAGCTTTTTGTTCCTGGAGCGCTTTCCGTAGAGTTCCAGAGGACGGGAATGAAGATGGTGGCCTCCCAATCTCCGGCCCGGAGGAGCCAAGAGCTTGGGGTCCCGCTCCTCAGTGCACCCTCAGAGAAAAGCACCCAACCGCCCCTGCCTCCCTGGCCTCCGGTCGCACCTGGAGGAAAGCAGTCAATTGCTGGCACTTGGAGAAAAGCGCCCGGTCGGTTCTGTCTCTGTGGCCTCTGGCCGCGCTCCGAGCCCACCCAGCCTGCGACCGGCTCACGGTAACCCCGGGCTGAGAGCTCACTCCTCGGCTTTGTCACTATAGCCCGGTTCCCCGCTCTAATACCTGTGAGCTCTGCAGCACTCAGACACCCCCGGTCCTCCTGTGACCCTGCTGGACCTGGGGTTACACTGACCCCGCGTGGGCTTCCCCCCGGTTTAGCCTCTGGAGCGATGTCCCTCCGTGGAGCAGACTTTTAAAAGTCCCGATTTTGTGCGCCATTGCTCCCCTCGCTTGCCGGGAGCCGGCCCCTCCCCCCACGGTCTGTCTTCCCGTCGCTTTCGATTCACTTCTCCGCAGGTCCTACCTTTCAGAACGTGATCATTTTCTGTTTCTAGAATTGTTGCTCTTCTTCTCTTCGATTTCCTGTTGATTTGTAGGTGTTCACAATGGTTAGATAAGCTATCTAGCTGATCTCCTGCTACCCGATGTTGTCTCAGCCTGCTACTTCTCTGCCATCTTGACTCCTCCCCTTATTAGTGAACTTCTTAAAACATGTTTTTAGCATGACCTGCATGCTACTGTTGTTGATCCATTTTTTATTAATCTGTAAGAACTCTTCATGATTAAAGATATTAATCTTTTCTCATATTTGCTGCAAGCATATTTCCTAGTTTTTTATTATCTTTTATTTTCTTTATGTTTCTGAAATAGAGATGTTCTGAAGTTTTATGTAATCAATTATGCTCACCATTTCCCTTGTTTCCATCTATCACTTTTTTACTTCGTAAGTCCTTAATCATCCAGAAAGCAATTAAATATTCTGCTTCCTCTTTCTTTCTTTTTTTTAATGGTTCCAGCTTTTATATTCAATTCTTAAATACAGCTAGACCTTATTTTGGTATGTTGTGGTCTGGGGTGAAGATGAAGATCCAACTTAATTCATTTCCCAGTCTCACTCTTTAAATGATTTAATCTTTCCCCTGTCAGTTTGTGATGCTTCTTTATCAATCTGTTTTCTTAAACTGATGTGACTGCTGATTCTTTAACACTTCTGTTTTAATTATTGTACTGTTATGTGTTCAAACGTCTGCAACAAGTGTCTTTCAGTTTTTCTTTCAACATTTTCTTAACTATTCTTGTTGTTTCAAGTGAAATTTATAATCATTTTAAGTTCTACTTCTTCCTCCCTCCCTCCTTCCATCCCTCCCTCTCTCTTTCTGTAGACTCCATACCCAGCGTGGAGCCCAATGCTGGGCTGGAAATGCAGGACCACAAGATCATGACCTGAGCTGAGATCAAGAGTGGGACACTTAACCAACTGAATCACCCAAACACCCCAGTTCTACCTCATTCTTAGTCCTCAGATCCTATAGCTATTTTGATGGGATTGCACTGAATTTATAATAATCTGGGAAGTGGGAAGAACTGTTTGTCCAGGAACACAACATACAGTTCATTCACTCAAATCTTTTAAAAATATCTCTCAATAAAGCTTTATGCTTTTCTTATTTTGTCAGTCTTAACACATTTTCTTTTTAGGGTTATATTCCTACATCTCTTATTATAAGTAAATATATACAGTCATCTGGACTTGATGAATTGTCAAAGCTTTCAATTAATTAGCTGAAGAATCAAATATATTTGAGGGGCACCTGGGTGGCTCAGTTGTTTAAGCATCCAGCTCTTGGTTTCAGCTCAGGTCAGGATCTCATAGGTCACTGAACTGAACCCCAAGTTTGGCTCTGCACTCAGCAGGGAGTCAGCTTAAAGACTGTCTCCCTCTGCCCCTCCCCCAACTCATGTGCATGCACATGCCCTTTTTTATGTTATCTTACTGTCCTCAAATAAATAAGTAAATCTTAAAAAAAATATGTTTGAATGCAGAAGAAAGTTTTCTGTATTATGGAGAGAGAAACGGGAGGGAAGAAAATGTCAGGAAATAAGCTGGAGGAAGAGCAACATTTATACTACAACAGGGTATGAAGATGAATAAGTGGAAAGAGTGGATATTAAATTTGTAAGAGTTATTAAAAGCCAAGTCAGGACCTGACTCTGGACCCTGCATAGTGTGTCACTGCATTCTCCAGGAACTGTACATGACCAATAAAATCACAGTTCAAAGTCAACCTAACGAAAAGAGAAAATTACTATTTCCTTAAAATCAAGGAGACTTCACTCATTTGGAATAATCTGCTAAGAAGAGAAATCCTGAAGCCAATTAAACTGAAACAGTGTGAAAAATACTTTGTAAGTGGCCCAGAGACATGTAAAGTATTAAAAATCTTGCCACTCTGCTTTTATGGCCAGAATTTTGGTGGATTTCTCAATGTTGTCTACCAGGAAGTTCCTTCAGAGTTTCTTTAGTTGCACAGTACAGCAAATGAAAATTTAGAAGAGATAAAGAACTGAAAATACAATCAATTATGATTTCACTGGCAAATTCTGAAATGATCTTCTTTGAATCTTCTTAGAATCATTGTTAGTATTAAAGAAAATTATTATTACTTACTAGATTTGCTAAATCCAGAAATACACTCTTCCAAAAATTCTAAGGTGAGATGTGGCTCATTGGCTGCCAGTGTCTTACTAATAGAGACAATAAAGAGGGTGTTGTTGGCAGGGATGCATAAACCTGATGTCTCTAGTAACTGGCCTTCGATTTTTAAATTAAAGGTACAAGTTAAGGCACACAGAAGATTATAGGCAGCTGACCTAGAAGAAAACACAAATGAAATTGTTTTAAAACCTATTTTTTCTTAAAATTCCCAATTTTTTTCATAACATACAACTTATGATTCTATTACAAAGCCTAATCAACTATTTTTAAATTTTACAACCAATTCTCTAATTGATAATTAATAATTAATAAGATATTATGATTCTATGGTAAACACAAAATATGCCTTGATCATTTAGGGATTTTTTTTCATCATTTAGGGATTCAAGGGAGGTTTCTGACATTACCAGAAGAGCACTGTGAGGCTCCTAAGACAGGTAAATATAAGACCTTCCTAAAAGACATTTTACTGGGATATAAAATACGAGAGGTTTATGGTCCTAAGGTGGATCAATAAAGTTAGAATAAGGCTCATCATTTTTTCAATGAAGCCAAAAACTCAAATTGTGGTTCCTCCTCTCATCAGATCCATTTATAATGGGGATCATAAGAAGAGAAATGAGATGGCCCCTTATCAAATTAAAATGTGAAAATCTTTCATCAGCACCTACTGAATTTCCTTCTTTGTGTCCTACAAGACATACCAAACTGGAGGTCAAAAACAAATATAATTAAGTCCCCCCCTTCCGTTATACATAACCACTGAAAACAACAACAACAAAAAACAATGATATACACCCAGGTTCCATTAGAACCAAAACTTTCCTTAGAAAGGTCTGAAAATACATTTAAGCAATTTAGGACACAAGTCAAAAAAACTTGCACCTGATTTTCAAATTTTCTTTTTTCTCCAGCAAGAGAATAGTTTGATTGCTCAGCAAATTTCAGGTTTTCCTGACCTCTGAACCTTCATCATGCTACTATATACTTTTGCAACAACCATAAGGGGGAAAAATGCCACTGAAATTTAAGTCAGCCTAAAGGCTTTTTCTCTGGAATGACATACTTCAGCAAAAAGCAGAAGCTGTCAGTTCACTTTATTTCACAAGAGAATACAGGTTCATTCAAGCTAATAACTGTTAGAACATTGTTAGCATTCTTCTATGAGGAATTTTAAATTATAAATTAAAGGTAGGCTTTATAGTTCTATTTTCCTAAAATGAGATTATTAATATTATTGTTTCTAAGTTTGTGTATCTCTTACTAACTCTTAGGAATTTGGAGTTACACTATTTTGACATTGACTTTTATTCTGTACATTTCAACAGCTATTAAGAACCGGGCCTGCTCAAACTGCGGTAGGTATCACAGGTTCCTTGGAGATAATGAAAGCTAAGCATACACAATATTTTGTACATAATTTCTGGGAGACCCATCCAGGTAAAAAAAATCTTGATCCCCCCCCCCGCCTTAAGAATCAGGACTCCTAAAAAGCCCACTTATAAAACTTGGGCTACATTACACCCCAGGGAAGATTTTTTGGAGCTAAGAATTTATATCTGTAAAAGTCTTGACAGTCCCAAGGAACCTGGGACAAAGAATTACCCCAACATGAAAAGCACAGGGGAGAAATGAAGGAAGGAGTGCAAAGACACGTTGCCAGAGAGAGAAGGGGTGGGAGGGGGAGTTGGGAGGCAGTAATATTTATCAAGCACAGACTGCCAGGTGCTAAAATATACTGCTACACATACTGTTTATGAAACCTTTGTAGGTATATAGGAAAGGCACTGTTACCCATATCTTGAAACTAGAGCTCAGAGAACTTTAATATCTTGCCCAAAGTCATACGTAGTAGCAGATCTAGATTTAAACCAAATCTACTGATCCCACAGGCCATGCTCCTTCCTCATTCACGTTCAGATTACTAAATCTAAAGAGAACCGATTATATTCTGTTAGATGACATCTACATTTGTCTTAAGACTTCTTTAAAGAACTTTGTTCAAGTCACATAGGTGGAAAGTATGCAGTATTACTGTTTGAGTTATTGTACTTTAAGCCCTCCTTTGTCAAACAATAATCTAATTTGACTGTGAGGAAACTTAATAGTGATGTATCTCCGAACATGGGAAAACATAATTAGAGGACTCAGGAGGAGAAACTTAGGAATAGATTAAAAAAAATAAAAGGCTTTTTTGGGGATAAAGGGGGCCACAGAAACAAAACTGCTATGTAGTCTGTTTCAGACGAAAGTGTCCTGGAGAAAGAACATGTATTGGTTTAGTGTGACTCACCCTTTTCAGAATTCCACAGTTCATGTGAATACCCCACAAACTGATGAGGTCACACTGGTTAACCAACATAGCATACTTTCCTATTTAGAGTATTAAGGTAGAGGCTGTATTAAAAGCTTATTAAGTGGTCTCATTCTAAAAGCAACAAACCCTGAAAAAAGTTGAAGTGAGTTTTTAAAAAGACCTACCGTAAACTAGGATCTGAACTGCCTAAATTAAGTAATGCAATATTGAGCAGCGTCCCAGGGACATCTTTTGGCCGAATCTTGGTGTGTTGGGGGATGGAGTCGGGCTGCGACAGCTCCCAGCGTGTCCGGATATGAATGATAGACTGGACAATGGCTTCACACTCCTGGTGCATGAAGGTGAGTGGTGTGCCCTGGTTTGCAATGGTTAAGGTAAACTGGTTCTCATCCACCAGGCAGATCTCTTCAATTTCCGAAGCATAATAGATATCATTTAGAAAGACTGATTGCCCCAGGACTTTTGTTCGCTCTGCTGAGGTTACCTGGACAGCAGTAGAACCAACCTAGAAAGTGATGGTGAGAGGGTGGAGTGAAGAAGAGTTCAATTCCACCATGCAGAACTCTTAAGAGGCTCCGAAAACCGACCAACGGACCAACCAAATAAGTACCATGTTTGCCATTTAAGGAAGAGTTACCACATGTTCAAACAGGCTCAATAGTTATCGTGATAAATGCTCTCAAAAGAGACATTTTTAAAAATACTAATTTTTTTTCTAAAAAGTTCAAGAATCCCACAGACAATTACTGGTTTTATCCTGGTTCATGTTTTCCTTCTACAAAAAGCATGTAATAATCAGAAGAATTCTCAACTGGTAATTTCCACCCTCCATACATTCCCACCATTTGACTGACAGATGGCCAACTGCCCTCTCTACCACACTCCCCTGCCTCCAGTGCAACCTAGAATATTAAGTGTACACCTCTCCTATCTTCCACAGGACCTCCGTGAAGACAGAAAGCTGAGTTTTCCTCCATCTGGACTTTACATTTGATCTACTACTATGGGAGCATGTAGGGAGGCCGGTGCAGTCTGGTTAACCAAGCAGGGTAACAAATCATGTACCTAACATGGAGTGAGACTTACTTTGATAGAAACCTTGGTGTCTTTGTGAGCTAGCTTGAGAGCATTGTGGAATACCTTCAGGTCCTCTTCTAAAGCCAGAGTGGCAGCAGGCAGTTTCTGTTGTTCATGCTCTATGTGCTCGGCCAGTTTCCCAGGACAGTCTATGAAGATGAGCCTCTTGCTGCCTTTGAGGCCAGTCAGCAGCCGCTCGTGATACTTGGTGTACTCCCTGACCCAGGAGTTACAGTTATAGATATAGACTGCAGAGACGTTGTCATAAGCAAAGCCAGGAAAAACAACAAACCACTTGGAGAGAAAGTCCGTTTTAAAGCGATTGCTAGGCCCAGTATGGGTAAGGTCCACTACAATTTCATATGGCTTGGCATAATATGGCTTTAAAGTCAGCAAGACATGGTATATCAGCAAATCGCCATTGATCTGACCAGTTTTAAACCTAAGGAAGATGACCAAAAAAAAAAAAAAAAGGACACAGATTATTAACAGAATTCTGAATAAATAAATACACAGAGGCTTCTAATCTATTTTATTCCTTTAATTTTCTGATGTGGTTTCTAGAGAAAACTGTAATAACAAAAGATTGCACAAAATCTAAATCCATTTTTTGAAATCAGGTATTCTTTATATATTGAGAAATAAGGCTGAAGTAAACTGAAAGAGACAAGTCTCCAATTCAAACACTTTTGAGCAAGAACAAACCTGCACACCCCAGACAATCAGAGAAAGTCAGTGAACACTGATTGGTTGCCTCTAGGACCATCGAATTTCCCCCGGCCAACACTTTGGATGGGAATGACCCACCTGGAGCCCTGGAGTGATCTGAATAGCTTTAGTCAATTTGTTTACTCCACCTTAAGCAGAGAGGTTCAGCAATGACCATATATATAACTCAAATCAGAACAACCAGGGTCAAAGAGGCCCAATTCAGAAACTTTCGCTTTGGTTGGGAATTCAGACTTCTTTCCTGGTGTTTATAAACAAGGGAACACATCGCCCTGGGCATTGTTAGGTCATGCCTTGAGATATGAAGGGAAAGCCTGCCTAAAAACTGAAGAAATAGAGCAAAGAAATGAAGAGAGAAACTGGGGCCCAGCCATTTCATTTGAACTCTAGATAAAGAAGCCTCTCCTGGGATCAAATTTACCCTTGACTATATTGTTGATAAGCCAATGAATTCCATTTTTTTGATTAAGCCATATGAGGTCCTAAGTTGCTTACACTCAAAAGAATGCCGAGCAGTTTGAGTAGCCAAAGTAAGGACCATCAGAAAGCCCTGAAGAACACAGTACTAGAACTTCAAATCAGAACAACTTATATATTAATTAGGCCCAATGTTCTACACTTGATGCCTCTGGTAAGTAATATAAAATAGGCTCAGATAAAAATCCTTACTTCAGAATTTTTAATCTTGTTGGGGAAAAGAAGATAAATATCAAGTTAGGGGCACCTGGATGGCTCAGTGGGTTAAGCCTCTGCTTTCGGCTCGGGTCATGATTTCAGGGTCCTGGGATTGAGCCCCGCATGGGGCTCTCTGCTCGGCGGGGAGCCTGCTTCCCCCTCTCTGTCTGCCTCTCTGCCTACTTGTGATCTCTCTCTCTCTCCCTCTGTCAAATAATTAAAAAAAAAAATCAAGTTAAATAATTTTTTTTTTTAAGATTTTTATGTATTTGCCAGAGAGAGAGAGAGAGAGTACACACAAGCAGGCAGAGAGGCAGGCAGAGGCAGCGAGAGAAGCAGGCTCCCTGACAAGCAGAGAGCCTGATGCGGGACTCGATCCCAGGATCCTGGGATCATCACCCGAGCCGAAGGCAGTGGCTTAACCAACTGAGCCACCCAGGCGTCCCAAGTTAAATAATTTTAAAATAAAATATTTCAAGATCAAAGAAAAGGTATGAGGTAGTATGTAATCACTTATCAAATGAATTGCAGAGAAAGATAGTTCAGAAGAGGGAGAGATGAACACACACTGGGTAGTCACTGGAAACTACATAGAAGATGTGGCTGAAGTTGGTATGTGAAATTTTGAATTCAACAGGAGGAAGGACTAGCAGGGCTAAAAGAGAGAGGTAAAGAAAAAAGAAACAGATAACTAGATGTCCTGAGGCAATAATCAGCTAGTTTAGCTGGAATGAAGGACCACATACAGAAGTTTTAAGAGATAAAGCCAGACAATTGCACTACTAGGTATTTATCCAAAGGTTACAAAAATACTAATTCGAAAGAACACATGCACTCTGAAGTTTACAGCAGCATTATCTACAATTGTGAAATTATGGAAAGAGCCCAAGTGTCCATCGATTGATGAATGGATAAAGTGGTATATATACAATGGAATATTACTCAGCCATAAAGAAGAATGTTGCCTTGCCATTTGCAAGGATATGGAGCTAGAGAGTAATTTAATGCTAAGTGAAAAAAGTCAGAGAAAGACAAATACTATATGATTTCACTCATACATGGAATTTAAGAAACAAAACAAATGATCATACGGGAAGAAAAAAGAAAGGCAAACCGGAAAACAGACTTAACTACAGAGAACAAACTAATGGTTCCCAGAGGGGAGATGGGTGGGGTGTGGGTTAAACAGGTGATGGGGATTAAGACGGGCACTTATTGTGATGAGCACTGGGCACTAAATCACTAAACCGTACACCTGAAACTAATCTGACACTGTTAACTAACTGGAATTTAAATAAAAACTAAAAAATAAAATTGAAAGTTTAACTTTTCAAAAAAAGGGGATAGAGCTCGAAAAAATACATAATAGTTAAACTGTGAAAGGACTGAAACTAAGAGGTTCAAGTTTTCTCCCAGAGACCCAGTATTTCTCAGAATATGTTCTGTGAAGCACCAGCATCAGAGTCAACTGTGGTATCTGATACAAATGCAGTCCATTTCTACTACACAGGAATCTGTGCAGTGGGCCCCGGTGATTTTCATTGTTTTTAAACAACCTTCTCATCTGATATTTATATGCACAAATATTTTTGAATCACTGCTGTAGGTGTTGGGGAGTTATTCAACTTCATTTTTTTTTAAAGAAAGAGGTGATGTGATCAAAGGAAGTGATATAAAAAAGCTCTATGAGGAGCTGGGGGCTGGTAAAAAAAAAGATACTGTAGTCTAGGTATGGCCTAATAAGGAGCTGAATACTATGGTGACAGTGAAGAAAGAAATCAATTCAAGAATATGAAGGAAGGACCAACATGATCCAAGGTCCAATCAGGGCTGAAAGAAAGGACATGAATTAAAAGGCCTTGCTAGATACCAAGCCACTGAGATCACAAAGAATGCTGCTATCATGAACAAAAAGGGTTCATGAGGGGCAGTAACTTTTGGAGAGAGAAAACCAAGTTCACTTCAGACATACTGAATATGAAGTGATGATAGGACATTCGAGGGGAAAGCGTGTGTACGTGTGTCTGTGTGTGTACACACTAAACCACATAAAAACTTACTCTGCCCCATATCATCTACATTTACTAGGTATTTTCTCAAATCACTGTTGTACTTCCACAATTTGAGATGCTGGTTGTGTATTTCACTGTTTCTATTATCTGACCAATACCCCGGGTCTCCAAACTTATGTCATCAAATCACTCTGTGGTACACAAATAAAATTTTTAGGGATTTTAATGCTGCAGGAAAAATACCATTCCCTCTTCTTCTGAATGATACTGTCATTCAAAAGAACATCGCAGGCATATATAATGAGCATAAGGTCAAAAGGCACTGAGTGGAAAACCCTCCCTGCCCTGGGGGCGGGATTTGTTATACAAAGCCTCCTGTCATGCCAGCGGCCAACTGGACAAGTCGGACTTTTGGTTTTTTTTTTTTTTTCTTCTCCTTGGTTTTTTCCCCCCAGTGACATGTGCTTTAGTTGCAGCAGAAAGGAAATGTGTCATCTGTGGTTTGGTTTTAAAAGTGGAAAGCTAGCTGTACATACCCTTTTTTTTTTTTAAACTGCAGGTTTACTTTAAGGTTCGTATTCTCCAAGTCTATCCTGCTTTAAATTACTTGGAAGCTGTGCTTCAAGACAAGAAAAGAAGTGGCTTATTAAAATCAGGTTATAATCAGATTTTGACCAAGAGTTTATAAGGTAGGTCATATATATTTGGCTTTTCTTATGCCTTTTCACGCATAACTTTGTACGAGCTAGTGTTCAAGGAAGTGCTTTCAAAGAGTACCTAAGAATCTTACTAACAAAGTAGAATCATAAGTGATTGAAAATGTATGCTGTTTTTTTTCTGTCCTATTAAGTAACATTTAAGTTAGAAATGGAAAGATTTATCATCAACATAGTTTTTATCACAATTAGGAAGGATCTGAGTTTAGATTCCAGAGTGAACTAAAAAGTTTTATGTTACTAAAAAAGTTGAAAAAATAAAGTTCTCATTACAAATGCTTAGGCATTATAAATTTTATTGAAAATGACCAGATAAAGAAAACTTTTGATAACGTAACCTGGCCTCCATGGCATAAATTAGGGATGCAGAGACAGTCCTCTATTCTCAGGCATTTGTAAGGGCAAGAGAAAGTCTCATTTTGTTAACAGTTTGTTTATTTGGGATGACAGTACATCTGGCTGCAGACAATTAACAGCGGGCCTATTATCTACCCTGTGGTAAGCACTGCTAAAATGTGTATGAGTTCCATAATGTATACTATATTGTTAATGAACTAATGGGGTAAGAATAACCCACTTTAAATCATTTTATCATGGAATGCAGAAATCTAGGCTAGTAGGAAAGGATGGAAATTACCTGTTTACCCAATTTAAAGTATTTCTCTTTGTGAAAGAATCATAAAGTATACCAAGATTTATGTTATTCACTTAAAAACTGAAGCTGAACACTATTATATGGAAGTCAGTGTGCAATATCTTCAACTGTCTATTAAAGATCATAATCTAAAAAGTCATCTTAATTCCAGAACACATAATAAAGGTTTTTTTCCTTTAGGATATATTACTTCAGTGGCTGGTTTCCATTTACCATTGTTTATTATAAGCTACTTTTGTTCGTATAACAACATATCACATTTGTTATTTTCAATGTCTGTATTATCAATAGCACAAAATTTTTATCCAATGACATATAACAACTATTTCTAATAAACCCTTGAAACTCAAAAAAAGTATGACTAGCAACAGTATCTGTCTTACTTGGGAGGAGGTTAGAAATACAAGATCTCAGGTTCCTCCTAGACCTACGGAATCAGAATCCAATTAAAAACAAACAAAGTAACAACAACAAAAAGACCCCCATGTACATTCAAGTTGGAGAAGAGCTTCTCTAAAATAAAGTTCTTAAACAGGTAATTTTACTGAGTAAATCTCAGGAGAATAATCTAGTTTTGATTCTATTTAATGCTAACGTAAAATAGTTTACAAAAGTAGCTCAGATGAACAGAATATTACTATAAAAGAGATGACTCGATAATGGCAATAAGTCTTTTCTGCTGGTTTATCAGTACCTAGAACAGATATTCCAGTTCTATTTAAATCTTCAACCATAGGGTGGATGAGAATTAGGAACAGAATTGGGAATTAGGAACAGAATTAGGAACAGAATTAGGACAGAATTGTCCCCCTTTCGTACTGCCTTCTAAGGAGCTTGAAGCTGAAACTAAAATTCATCTTTCTTATTTATATGTTGAGACTTAATAATCTGCCTTGACTTCCCATTCCCATAGTCTAAATCCCCACAAACCCAATGTTCTCTATTTTGCTGTATTATTTATTTATTTATTTTAAGATTTTATTAATTTATTTGAGAGAGAGAGTGAGAGAGAGCATGAGAGGGTAGAAGGTCAGAGGGAGAAGCAGACTCCCCATGGAGCTGGGAGCCCAATGTGGGACTCCATCTAGGGACTCCAGGATCAAGACCTGAGCCGAAGACAGTCGCTTAACCAACTGAGCCACCCAAGTGCCCCTGTATAATTTTTATTTTAAAAAATTATGTCAAAATAGTAATACAAAAAAAATGCAAAGCATAAATGATGATGAAAAAAGTCATTTTTGTTTAACTTTTGAGATTGTTCAGAAGAAATCTGGCATGCCTTTGCTTTTAAAAAGCCACAATAAGGGGCGCCTGGGTGGCTCAGTGGGTTAAGGCCTCTGCCTTCGGCTCAGGTCATGATCCCGGGGTCCTGGGATCGAGCCCCGCATCGGGCTCTCTGCTCCGTGGAGAGCCTGCTTTCTCCTCTCTCTCTGCCTGCCTCTCTGCCTACTTGTGATCTCTGTCTGTCAGGTAAATAAATAAAATCTTAGAAAAAAAAAAAAAGGCCACAATATGTTAGGGGATATACAGGTGAAAAGAGAGAACCACCACCATATGATTGCTTTCACAAATACCGGGAGTATATTTCTAAGTACCAGCTTTATTCTAAGCTTCAAGATAAACACCCAACAAGAAAAAAAGAACACCTTGAATTCCTATTTGAAATCCATTTCCTTTGGTTGCTATAGTTCCCCTTTCTTGACCCCAAAACAAAAACCAAAAAAAGCCATTTGCCTTTTCTTCATACGTGAAGCAAAATGCTCAAGGCCACATTTCTTCTTTACTATAAAGACTGGTGACACATTTGTTAGAGAGTGGGGAGTTTCTGCCAGAAAGATCCTTAAATGGTTGGGGGCCAAAAAAAAAAAGAGGAATCAAAAAAGCAAAGCAGAAGTATCTGACTCAAAGCTGAAGTTTAGTATGCCTGGCAGGGAGAAAGCTATATAAAACCACAGAATTCAGTTTAAAATGATTCACAGTTATTTATAATGCTAACTTCTAGCATTTACGAGAATAACAGAAATTAAACTGTTTCTTTATACACAGCCTAAAAGAAAAAAGAAAGTCAGTTGAGAAGAAATTCAAACAGGATAGCAAATATTAGGCACAAGTTTGTAGCTCACTTGTAAGGTACCAGCTGTCCGATTTTTAACTACAATCAGAGCAACCAGGAACCCTTATTCTTTCCCAAATTAACCAATTATACTGCTATCCCAACAGATTTCCAGTATATTCACGGACATGGAGCACACAGGACTCTACCTGCATCTTGCCCTTCTGATGACAATGGTTTTCTCCTGGTCTCCTGGAATAAACACAAACTATACCCATCTGTGGGCTAACAGTACTACAGTCTGGGATCCAGATATTCAAAATAAACCAGGCAGAAAGCAAAATGAAAACATTAACACAAGCCCTACAACTTCTGCAGTAGATAAAAGAAGTAACGCTATAAACAGGACTGAAATAGCAACATCCTCTCAGGTCCCATCTCTAACGCCTCCATCGGAACTGGAGCTTTATATACCTTCCGTCGTCACGAACAGTTCTCCAACAGTACAGAGCAGGGAAAACACAACCAAAGGTCACCATGAAATTTTCAAAAAAGAGGTCTGTGACGAAAACAACAACAAAATGGCTATGCTAATTTGCTTGGTTATAATTGCAGCGCTTTTCCTTATCTGTACCCTTCTATTTCTATCAACCGTAGTTCTGGCAAACAAAGTCTCATCTCTCAGACGATCAAAACAAATAGGCAAGCGTCAGCCTAGAAGCAATGGTGATTTTCTGGCAAGCAGTGGTCTCTGGCCTGCTGATTCAGACACTTGGAAAAGAACACACCAGCTCACAGGGCCCAACCTAATGATGCAATCTACTGGAACACTCATAGCTACAAGGGAAAGAAAAGATGGAGGAACTGAAAAACTCACTAACTAACAGGGTCTTTAGTAAAGAAAAATGCAAAGTAGCAATGAGAAAGTTTATGAAGTAAAAAATGAAATCAGTTTGATGTTTAATACCAACACGTTGGTCTGGCAGTCAAAGTTGTTGACATGGCAGCCTTGCAATTTAGAATCAAGCAGGTGAGAAGGGGAGAAGTCTGCCCACCTTCTCAATTACTTAAACTGTGCACTTTTGTCCTGACACTGAATATTTTAAAAAGCAAATAACTAAACACTCAAAAATGTAGGGAAGGTTTTAAAGACATGTTGAAGGACTGACTAATGGAGGCAGAAAGGGACAATTAAATAAACATTTCCTGTTCAGCAACAGTCGTTAGATGATCTTCGTCTGAATATAATTCAACTTTGAAGAGTTTTAGTGTGTCCTTAGAGGCAAGTATGTGCTTCAACATCTAACAGAAGCCAAATTCCTAATGTATAGAGTTGAACTGTAGTTTAACAGTACCTTTGCTGAATGTGACAGAATCTGGACCAGCTCATAGACCGGCACAGCAATTTCATGCCAGATGTTTTCATCTTTACGTATGGCACACAGAAGAGTTTCTCTACTACAAATATTTAATTAAAACTTTTAATTTTGTATAACGAATTAAGACTCATTAGAATAAAACTGACTACATATATTTGTATTCCTTTTATTATCTTAGGGAACACACTGTAAAGATCAGTTAAGTAAAAGAGCTTAATTGAAACAGATGACATTGTAGCCATAACAGAAGGCCAAGTGTAAATGTAAAGCACATCTTACTGTTTAAATGCAATGTACTTCTATACATACTGCTTATTGGAATATTTATAGCAAATATCCAAAGGGTGACTAATTCTCTGATTTCAAAGGGGCCAAGCGGCCAAGCGTCCTAATAAATGATCAGTTTTACTTTTTTTTTTTTTTTTAACTATCTAATGTGACATGAGCAAAGAAAAGATGTGTGTATGTTTGCTCTCATCTGGGAAAACAGGATAGTCCAAGGAACTGTTCAACCTTTCAAGAAACTGTGTTCAAGTAAAATAATGACTTAAACTTAAATTAAGACTTCCACCTTCAGTTAAATATATTACAAAAGTTGGTTTGACTTTCCAGCTATCTACTAAAATTGATCCAGAGCATACTAATTAAAAACCAAGCTACAGGGGCGCCTGGGTGGCTCGGTGGGTTAAAGCCTCTGCCTTCAGCTCAGGTCATGATCTCAGGGTCCTGGGATCGAGCCCCATATTGGGCTCTCTGCTCAGTGGGGAGTCTGTTTCCCCCTCTCTCTCTGCCTGCCTCTCTGCCTACTTGTGATCTCTCTGTCAAATAAATAAATAAAATCTTAAAATAAAAAAAACAAAAGCAAAAAAAAAACCAAGCTACATTAAAAAATTCTCATCCATTATTAAGCATTTATTTTGGGCAATATGCTAGCCATTTAAGAAAAGAGTTTATATATATTTCTCCAAATATGGTCACACTCTTACCCTCCCTTCTAGGTTCGTGATTCCCATACTGATTGTGTCATCTGAAGAGTTTTTAAAACTAGCCAATATCTAATTCCCACCAATTCTCTTTGTGATTCAGCTGCAATGGCGTAACCTCCAAGCACTGGTGATTTCTGCATTAATTCCCTAGGTGATACTGCTCTTGGTCATCAAAATCACTTTTTACCGGTACCATGGCTTGAAAGATCTAGGTTATATTTTAAAATGGGAGGGGGAAAATCAATTTTATAATCAATTTATTACCAATTTGTTAAAAAAATTATAATATTATTCAGATAAAGCTAAATGTCAAAAAAGTAAAAAGGGAAGCAAGAGAACACTCATGCCAATCATGGTGACATCAGGTTATCTTTTGAGGAGTAAAAAGGACCACACTGGCAATGAAACTGGGCAGAGCTCCCATCTTGTACAATTAAAAATTTGAGATTGTGTATTAGAGCAAATAGTGATAACACAAAGCACTCATGGAGTCAAGTGTCATATATACTTGTCTGAGGAAATTAAAACAGTGTCCTTTAAAAAATAAGACATTAGCTAGGTAGGTATTTTCATATTCAACATACAGGTTAACCATTTTCTGACAAAAAAATAAAGCTTCTATTGCAAGAATATTCAAAATTCATCACTCACTAATTAACACCCTCAGAATGATGCTATCCAATGACAGTTCATGAACAAATAGAAGTGGTTCCTTTATATTTTAACAGATTAAGATAAATTTTGAGTTCAAATTTTAAAAGTTATTTTTGAAAAAAGAACACTTTTGTTTTCTACCCCGGGTGTTATGATTCACGTACTCAATTCAGGGATTTTAAAGTAGTAAATCAAAAGTTCACAGTGCTTTGATTATATTCTTTTTGTACCAAGGTATAAGGACCTTGATGTTAAGAACTAGGACTCAACAGTCCATGATCCTCTGCAGTGATCATGAAAAGCAGGGCAAGGCTTAATACTTACCATATCTTAATACTTACCATATCTAGCACTATGCTAGGCACTTTACATTTATTTAAACCCATAACAAATTTATAAATTAGGAAATATGACCTCCATTTCTCAGAGCAGGAAAGAGGCTAGAAGGAGACTTGCACAAAGAAATTTTTCTTCAGACTAACTCATTCTCTGTTCAATGTACTTTGCTTAGTTGACTCATTTAAATCATGATTCCCAATTTATTTTACCTTCCACTGGGAAGTACCTACTCTGTGGGTAATCAAAGAGTTGCGCACTGGAACTCCAAATTCATTTAGTAAAGTACTCAGTCCGAAAAGTTTAATTATACTTTTAACTGGGCTTTGTCTAAATTATGTACGAGGAAATAATGTTAACATTTACTGGCTTCCTACCGTGTGTGAGACATTTATCATGTTATCTTACTTAATCTTCACAATAACTCAATAAGAGAAATATTCCTCCAGAGGAGGAAATGATGACTCAGAAGCACAGCAACTTGCCTAAGGTGATCGAGTAAACAGAATACATCATTTGCTTCTTACGAAAAGAAATCTCACTTTGGGTGATAAACCAACTGGCAGTCTTTGCCTTAGAATATGTAAGTTCCCCTCTAAAGTACTATTCTAAGTATTTAAATTATATAATCACATTACTAGAGAGTCTCAAATGTTCACTTACCAACATTAATTAAAAGCATTCAAATCATAAAGCTGCAAACTGTGTTTCAAAATAAGTTCTGTTCAAGTAGTGCATTACTTAGTCATTTTGTGGTTTATTGCACTTCCGGAACCAACTATTGATAAACTTCCTTTTTTTCTACAGAAAGCATTTCAGTTTGCTACAGGACCATTTTTAATCTGAACTGAACCACCCCTTTTGCTTTCTTAGCCAAATCACCAAAATGTCCAGATAGAACAAGAACTCAGCATTCTGCAAAAAGAAGTTAACAGCTGAGGTAAGAAAATTTTCACACAGGCAATCTGGTTTGATCTTTATTTTATATAAAATTTATTTTTAAAACTAAAATGTTGTTAGTGTTTTAAACTTAAATTCTGCTAGTCTAAAGATGTCTAGAGCAGGTTTTGGAGTTTGGTTGCATGGAATTAAAAAATATGCAATGTTAAGCTTGCCTTGAATAAAAATTTTCAGCAAGGTTTGTATGATACAGCCCTTTTAAGTTTGTTCAATCACAATGGTTAGTCAGCCTTAGTTCTGTAGTTATAAACTATAACCCTGGCGGAGAAAGCTAAAGGTGACAAGTAAAACTAGAGTCCATGGGACATGACTGAATTTACAATCTCCAAATACCAACTGTTAAAAACTCTAACTTGCTTTCCATAAAGTTGTCCCATATATAACATAATCCATAGATTCAAGTTATTTTTTAATCCCCTTTAGTTTCTATGGTAAAAATGGTCACCTTCACTTAAAAAAGAAACCAAAGGAGATTAGATAAGGTACTCAATTATCATTTTTTTATACAAACAGCATTTTATATTTAAGTAATAATAGTTATAGGAAAATAGGTCTCATTTTTAAAGCTAAGACAAAACTGTTATGATAAAATGTGTACATATATTAATATCATATTCATATATCATATTCATATCATATTCATATCATACACATATTCAAGCAATACATTGTTATATGAGATATTGGTAAATAGTATAAAATAGATATGGGAAAAAACACTCACAGGATAAATAACAGAAAATTTCTAATCTGCATACAACATGCCTACCCTGTGAGTAAAATGGGCAGTTACAAAGTAAATACCCTCCAAATAAAAACTGCCAAGAGTTCAGTTTACATAGACTGACAATATCACAGAATATAAATTTATACTGGGTGATATTCTATTTCAACATTTCATAAATATTTATGACTTTCCCTTATAGAAGTCCACTTTGGATTTTTTCTAAGTAACTATTAAGTTAGAAAATAAAGATTTTTATCTCTTTTTTAGATAAGACTTGTCTCTCTATATTTTTAAAGGGTCAGTTCAAAATTAAGAGTGTAATAGTACCTGTGTTTTTCAACTAATTCCTATATAACTCTACTGAGAAGGAAATTATGAATTCTGAGTAAGTTCAAATTTGTTAAATATAAATCTGATGCTTTTCAATGTCCGATCTTTAAAAGTCATCTCATATATGATAGCTTATAGGCTAACCATTTAAAATTCTCATAACTAATTTCATAGAATCAGAGGCATAACTTGGTTTTCTGGTAGTCTTTTTTTTTTCCTACCCCTTAACTCAAGACTGCCTCCCAAAGTTATTTACATATCTGTTCCCAGAGAGGTCACATCTCCTTCCTTCATAAAGCATTCCTGCTTCATGATTTTTTTTTTAAGATTTTATTTATTTATTTGACAGACAGAGATCACAAGTAGGCAGAGAGGCAGGCAGAGAGAGAGGAGGAAGCAGGCTCCCTGCTCAGCAGAGAGCCCAATGCAGGGCTCCATCCCAGGGCCCTGAGATCATGACCTGAGCCAAAGGCAGAGGCTTTAACCCACTGAGCCACCCATGTGCCCCTGCTTCATGATTTTACTACGAAGGGCAGTGCAGCATGTTTAGTGACATGTACCAGAAGGAAAGGGCTCTTGTATATGACTGACATGATTTCTTGATCATTGCCTCTATTTACAACTCTGACACTGGCAAGTTATCCCACATCTACTCTGCCTGTTAAAATAGGATAGTACCTAACACTGAGTGGGTACTCAGTAAATGGTAGCTATTGATATTGATAAAAGTCACCAAATGCTTCCTATCAAGAGTTCAAGGTTAATCTCTTTTTACTCCTCCTCAAGATACAGAATTGCTGTTTTCTTCATTTTATTATTGAATAACTTAACCAGTTGTTAATACACTATGACTAAATTTTAATCTATTATCTTTGCTACCTATACTTGCCTTTATGTTTAGGATATGCTCTCCAAATCTCTTTGATTCTCTTTAAATGACATTTATCATATCCAACTTAACACAATCAATCTTAACTGTACCTTTTACATATTTATGGATCATATTTATGAGAACATGTCTGATACATGAGGACTCCTACCTTCAGTGTAATTGCCTGTAAAATGTTTAGTTAAAACACAGTTGATGTTTTCCTTCCTCTTTTAAAACATTTTCAAATATTCGGGGAAAGCCAGAGGACCAAAATCACAGATTTAGACCTCAAAGTGCCAACCTATAATAATGAGCAAAATACTGCCATACAAAAGTAGACAATGTGGGATTTGCCTGAGCAGCAGACTAAGGGATTTCTAGAAAAATGCTATATAGAATATGTCTGGGTTCTTTAGAATAATTAGCAGTTATGTTCTGAATTGTGCCAGAAAGAAATAAAAAGAGAGAATCTTAAGAATACTTAGAACAGACAGGAGAACCTGAAATGAAAGCCTAGTGAGTTTGAGAAAATGGGTGAGTCAAGTCCTCCATCATGGGAAGACAGCTCCTTCTTGCTCCTTCCCTATGTCCACAAATCCAGTTCAGTGACAGAGAGCAGCACTCTGTGGTTCTTTCTTCCATCTACTTCAATCTTCTCCCCCAACTTCTAATTTTGCCCAACTCGTCCACTTTAATCACCTACCCTAATTTCTTGCTAATTACATAACTACCACTTTTTCTTCAGCTTTTCACTAACTAATTCAATACCTTATCTAGTCCATGGACCTTCCCCTTTTCCATATATTGGCTGCCTACTATAATTTCTGCTTTATTTTTCTCTTTGGTGGTTTTTTTTTTTTTATTTCTTTGCACTCCCTTTTCATTTAATCTTATCTTACATTTTCTCCTACTTTCCCCATATGGTTCATTCTTTCCACCTTCTCTCCCTGAAGAAGCAATGTTGGTACTTTAGGTATATGTGGTTTATATATTTTTAAAAATACACATGTTAAATAACTTTCTGCACTGCTAATAACACTGGCCTCACTTCTCTGAATTAGAAAATGTCAGTTTCTTCACTATTATGCCCCTTATATATTCCTCTTTTAAATCCTGTTATTTCTTTTCTGGACTGTTCTGATTTGCCGTAGTAGAAATCTAATACAGATTCTAGCATTCTAATGTAGCAGACCCTAGGAGGGTAGACAGCTAACTGAAGAGTGGGAAGAAGAGACAGGAGAGGTGAAAAATGGAATTTGGTTTTGAGATTGCTGTAACCCTTAAATGACATGTAGAAAAATCTCACATGACCTTCCTATTGACAAAAGAGGTTATGAACTTACCAAAACTGATCTTACAAATTAAAATGGTTTATAATCATGTTCCTGTTCAGGGTCTTTCCTTCTCTAGTGCCTTTTTTAGCGAATTGAAAAGAGGAACTGTGTGGGTTTTTAAAATTTTAAGTGAAGTCATAAAAGAGGAAACATTTTTGGCTGAAGACAATTCATGGCCTATATTTTCTGTTGCTTTGGATGGCATTTTTTAAAAACTAAAGTGAAACCCTGAAGAATGACTTTTGGGGGTGGTGGAAATCTGTAAGAATAGCAAGTGGGAATGGCACATGGATAACCATATAGAGATGATTCAAATCCCCACATTTATGCCAAAAGTTTCAATTTTTTTCCTGTGAAACCTTTTGCAAAATGGATAACAAGCATAATTTAACAACTTAGATTTATCTTCTCTGCTTACATCCTGGCAGAAGTATTAATAAATAGTGAAAAAGTGAAATGGAAAGGAACTATGAACCCAATACAGATTAACTATTTCCTGAGCTCCTAACATATATGGCACTTAGATATAAAGGAATCAAAACCCAAAGCCGTTTAGGGAGGAGAAAGAGTACACGCTTGTCAATCAGATGGTCCTGGGTACAAATTCCTTACCTGTGATTTCATATATATAAAAGTGATAGAACACTAGGCAAACTCTTTTTTTCTTTTTTAAGACTTTGTTTGATAGATAAAGAGAGCACTCTCAGGGAGAGTGGCAGGCAGAGGGAGAGGGAGAAGCACCTCCCCGCTGAGCAGGGAGCCTGATGCGGGGTCTCAATCCCAGGGCCCCAGGATCATAACCTGAGCTGAAGGCAGACACTTAACTGACTGAGCCACCCAGGCACCCTAGATAAACTCTTAATCCATGTGAATTTGTGTCTTTATCTGTAAGTCAAGGATTCCTTCATCTTCCTCACGATCATTTAAAGGTTAAATGAAGTAAAGTTCTTATTAAAACACGGGGGATAGTACAGTACAGAATATGTTCTATATAAAATTTTTGTTTCTTTTTTGCTTTCTTCAAGGTTCTTGTTTGAATGGGTGGGGATAATAAAAAGAAAATGTGCAAAGTTAAAAGTAATTAAAAAATAACACAATTATTTAAGAGAATAAAGATGTGACTATGGCAGGACCATGAATAATTATCTAAGGAACCATAAAAACAACAAGACTTAGGAGGGTTCAGGGAATGGTTGAACTCTCTGGGATGTGATCAGTCACAGAGAACTTGATTTAGGAAGGGGAATTTAAGCTGAGGTATGACAAGTGAGGACCGGTTCAGACAAGAAAAGAGGATGAGTTTGGGGATGGGGAACATACTCTAAGAGGGTGAGAAACAGTGTAATTTAAAGTGTCTATTTAGGGAAAAAAGCATGTGTCTAGAAAGTACTTAAGATGGGAAGAGGTACATTTGGCTGAATGAGAAGTTTCAGTCTTGAGACATGAGTCAGGACTGGTAAATTCAAGCCAGAAGGAAGAAAACTCAGTTTAGAATTTTTGTCTTGACAGCAGCAGGGAACCCATAAGTCAGGGAGCAGTAAGCTGACTATAAACATTTTTCAGAAGATTACTTCATCAGTAGTGTGCAGGAAAGTTTAAAGGAGAAAAATTTTAAATTTAGGCCTGAAGTATTAGAAAGAAAATAAAAAGGAAGAGACCATTGAGGGGGGAATAAATCACATGCCCTCTACTTAAACAGGGTAATTTACCAACACTCTGTACCAAGTAGTAGAGGAGTAAACAATGAAAACTACTCAAATATGCTGAAAAGTCTGTTTATTTGCAAAACTTGAGGGCATTCCTCTTCTGTTATTGTGCTTCACATAGAACATCAAATCTCTCTCACATTGGACTAAGAATCCCAGAAAAACTATTGTTTCTAGTCAATTTACCAGGATCTAACACGCTGAGATGTTCCTTTCCCTGACGTTAATAACCAACCCAGCGTTAATAACCAACCTAATGTTAAGGAATAGCCAAATAGTTACCATTGTGTTTAATGATGTACAAAACAGTATATTACACTTAGAGCTGTAACTGTCTTAGTGTAACTCCTCACTTTATAGAGAGAAGGCAGTTGAGACAGGAGGGATGAAATGACTAGTTCTCACACTCAGATGCAGAGTTACATGCTGGAAGTAGAACTGGAACTTACTCCTCACGTTTTAGCATCTACCACATCCCACAAAAAGCCCTCCCTGCCAAACTTACACATGAGCCTTCTCTTCCCATGTCCATATGTTGTTCCCCTGACTGCAATACTTTACTTGCTTAATTCCTTCTTACAGATCTTTCAAGACAGCTCAAGTTTTACTTCTCTGAAAAACCTTCCCTGAAAGCCTCCCAGGCTGCGATGGTTCTTCTGTGCATCTCTTGCATACCTTTAGGAGAAGGCTTATTAAACTATTATAATTATTTATTACTTATTTCTACCACTAGAAACTCTGGGGGGGAGTGTATCTCTTAAACCTAGAACAGACCTGACACAAAGATAATGTTTATCGATAAATGAATGAAAGCAGCAGTGGGACAACTTTACCAATTGGCAACAACTGACTCAACCAGATTCAAAGACTGCTTAGGATTCTGAGTTGAACTGACTCCTTTAAGAGTATGAGATCCTAGGGGTGCTTGGATAGCTCAGTTGGCTAAGCGTCAGATTCTTGATATCGCCTCAGGTCATGATCTCAGGGTCAGGACATGAAGCCCCACGCTGAGCTCCACATCTGGCTCTGCCCTCAGCACACAGTCTCCTTGAGATTCTCTCCCTCTTCTTCTGTCCCTCCCCCTACTTGTGGCTCAAAATAAAATCTTAAAAAAAGAGTATAAGATCCTAACATAAAGACACAGTGCTAGACTGATGATACTGTAGAGACTACTAACACAATAGACTCTCTGCATACAAAACTTAAACAAAGGTAGCACTGTAAGAAAATAGAGCCAGTTTCCACATGAAGATGAATTCTGTGTTTTAAATATTTTAAATTTGCTGACAGTAGGATATATACATGGAAATGTCCACCAAGAAGTCATGTAAATGGAATGGAATTAATGAGTTTAGCCTGGATGTGCAGGTTTGGGAGTTATGGCATATAGGTGAGAGCTGAAAATTTATGCAATCAGGATTAGAGAAAAGTAGCTAAGAGTGAGGACTGAATAACAAGTACCCATATTTAAGAAGGGAAAAACAGGAGCTAGTGAGATTAACATGAAAGGAAGACTATCACAAAGAGCTACTTGGATAGTAGTAAAGGCATAGTCAATAGCATTGAATGTGGTCAAGAGAGGGAGAGAAAAAAAAGAGAATAAAAGCAAGACTTTGGATTAGGTAATAGATGATTACTGGTGTCCTTCAAAGTAACAGGATCAGTGTATTTCTAGCAGTAAGGAAGAAAAGAAGAGACAGCACATGGAACCAGCATCCACAGCCTATGTGTATCACAAGTATGATGGTAAAAAGAAGGATTGTAATGTAACGAACCGAGGGGGGCAGCAAGGCCAAGTACAGATCTTATGAAAGAATTAAGAGACTATTGCCTATGAGGTCCAAATGTTGTAAGGTTAAGTTAGGATACATTCAAAAGAATTTATTTACACCACAGTGTATCAAGTCTAAATTAGAAACAATAAATACTTATTAGGTACCTACCTACTTTGTGCCAGATACCAAATAATACCTGTCTTTCTTTCTCTCATTATAAAACCACTGGTAAAGAGGAAACATTCTGGAATGGATCCCAAATATTTCATCTTAATTTTGTTTTGTGGACACATCAGTGATACATTTTCCTCAGAGAGAGAAGCAATTACAACAGAGAAGCAACCACAGTCTACTTTATTTAGATCATCAAGGCTATCTAACTCAGCTAATTCTCAAACCACAACAGAGAATCCTATGAGTCAACCAACACAATTCAACCATGTTTCTCTGGCACAACCAGTACCAACTGCTAAAGCTGCTGATGAACAAACACCACCAACTGCCCATGCTTCGTCTGAAAAACCAGCAGCACACACTTCTGCTGGGCAACGACTTGCCTATAACATCACTGGACAACAAATATCAATGGCCAACACATCTTCCCAACAGACAGCAGTACCTGTGTTTACTTCTGCTGGACAACTATCACCATCTGCCCATACTTCTACCAAACGACTGCCACCATTTGTCTATACTTCCACTCAACAGCCATCATCTGTCCATACCTCTCCTAGGAAACCAACACCACCAACTGTTCATAATCCATCTGTACGACCAACAAGTGTCAAAATCTCGCGGAGGATTACTCCAGGATTCATCCTAGAAACTACCAGTAGCAAAACTATCTCACATGAAACCAGTGCTAATTCAACAGCTGCCATATTAATTGGTGTAATTCTGACTTCTATGTTGGTATCTATAATCATAATTGTACTATGGAAATGCTTGAGAAAACCAGCTTTAAGTGATCAGAATTGGGCAGGTAGGTCTCCATTTGCTGATGGTGAAACCCCCGACATATATATGGATAACATTAGAGGAAATGAAGTCCCCACAAAACGTACATCAATTGTTACATTTATGCCCTGGAAATCAAACAAAAGCACACTCTTAGCAGAGGACTTGGAAATTAAGTTGTTTGAATCAAATGAACACACTGAAGATCCCAACCACCCCAAAATGGAAAAAATAAAAGATGAAGTAAATGGTACATCAGAGGAGAGTCCTGGTGGATCAACGATCGGCACTGCAGTTTCCTCTTCAGATGATGCAGATCTGCTTCCACCACCTCCCCCACTTCTTGATTTGGAAGAACAGGAGAATAACCAATGTGACAAACCCACAATGACAGTTCTCTCTCCTCTTCCAAATGCTTCCTCCAATCTCCCACCGTCTCTGGACTGTCTCAATCAAGTCTGTAAAAATCACAATCCCGAGTTCGAAGAAACATTTCCACCTCCACCTGACTCACTTAACTTGCCCCTGGCACCAGGAGATTTCATGAAAAACCAGGAAGATTCCAACAATGGGATCCAGTGTCAGGAGTTCTCTATTCCTCCTGATTGTGATCAGGATCACAGTGAATACTTGCCGCCCCCACCTGAAGAACTGTTATAAATACTGTAACTTGCTTTTTAGCTGATTTTCCATCTTTCTTATGGAACTCCATCTTTTGATTTTCTTCATGTGATGAAAGCAACTGGTAGCCAATTTTGATTTTTCTTCAGGAACTACCTGAATCTGCTCAAAGCCCACATGCATAAGTGGAACTTATTTTTTTAAAAATGATGTAACAGTGATTTAATCACTGTACCTAACTTTAATGTATAGTATGTTTTATATATGTATGTAAATAACTTAGCCATTTTGGAAACAAGCAATCTACATACACTTAATGTCACATAATAGATTTTTTTTTCCCTGAAAACATGTGTATAAAGTTACCTTGAATAAATAACTTTCTGTTTTTCCATTTCAAAGTTTGAAGTCGTGGGCAGGAATAAGAAATTAAATACATGCTCCAAGTTTCAAACAAAACTCCAAATTTTAAATTAATGCCTCAAGTATTACATAAATACTCCAGGTTTGTGGGGATGAGAAACTAAAATGCCTATTTGAGAACACAAAAATTTCCTTTTAGCTCTCATTGGAAACAGTAAAGCAAATCTGTTAAAATATCAAATGGAGGGGCGCTCCATTTGGCTCAGTGGGTGGGTGGCTCAGTGGATTAAGCTCCTACCTTTGGCTCAGGTCATGTCTCAGCGGGGCCCTGGGATTGAGCCCGGCATCGCATCATGGGGCTCTCTGCTCAGTGGGGAGCCTGCTTCCCCCATCCCTCCCGCCCCCCCCCGCCCACCTACTTGTGATCTCTCTGTGTCAAATAAACAAATAAATAATCTAAAAAAAAAGACAAAAACAACCATCAAATAGAGGGGATGTTGGATAGGGGATATCTACTTTGAAAGAATAGAAGCATGCACCAAAAACTGTTGATATTTCCCTATCTTGCTGGGAGAGCACAATTTTTAAAAAATTAGCCTCTTTAAAGAATTTCTTCTTTCTATGGCTCAAGCACCCCCCCAAAAAAGAAATCTTATAATGGAAAACAAAACCACATACATAAACCACACCTCTATGGCTTCATTCCAAATCTGAATGATTTTTCCAAGAAAAACAGACTATCAAATACAGATGGTTCTCAACTTTCACTAAACTTACTTATACTTTCTGACACTCTATATTTAAGTTCTTAAACCACCATTCCTATGCAGAATTTCATCTTTCCTTCATGACCTGATAAGTGATGAATCTGAGTTATCAGAGCAGGGTGGCCCCAATCTTTGGCAGTGTCCATATGGCAAGTGTTCCGTGGCTATGCTTGTTGGGGTGCCAGCCTGTGCCTGCAGATGTACTTCTTCGCCCAACAAGCATGTAGTCGTCCTTCTTGCCCTACCCTAACTCCCAGGGGAAGTCTCACTCATAAGGTCTTGTTGGTAGTTTAACCTTAAAGAACCCCTCATAGTTCTGAAGTTTTTCAGAACAAAACACAGTGTTTATTTGTAGCACTTGTGTTCAAGAAACTAACAAAGCTCCACCTTTTTTTTTTTTTTTTAAGATTTTATGTATGTATTTGAGAGAGAGAGTGAGAGAGAGCATGAGAGGGGAGAAGGTCAGAGGGAGAAGGACACTCCCCATGGAGCTGGGAGCTCGATGCGGGGCTCGATCCCAGGACCCTAGGATCATGACCTGAGCCGAAAGCAGAGGCTTTAACCCACTGAGCCACTCAGGCGCCCCTCCTATTAATCTTCTGAATGGGAAGTATTCTAGTTAGCTTAAGTAAGATACACTTAAGACTTTGATGCGCTTTACACCCTCATAACTCTCCTCATTTTACATGTAAGATGGTTACCTAAAGAGGCTCTTTCCACACGTATGCTCTTCTTTCTCATCACCTTCTTTCCCGATCTCTTGAAGGATGAGTGCTGGGAAATATCGGGAAGTACCAACTCTTATAGATAAATCAGGAGCTGATGACCTGGTTATAGACTTGTCTGATCTCTTCAAAACCTACATGCAGTTTTCTTCCTTCTGTTCGTTGTACAACTGAAGAACAGACTTAGTGTCAGCAGCTAGTTTTTGGTTTCTTTCTTTCTTTCTTTCTTTTTTTAATTCTCTGCCAGGGGGAAAAAATAATTCCCATTTTCTGCATGCAATTTTTCCCCACTGAGGTCAGTGGAAACTAAGCAGCCAAACAGTGGCAATCCTTGCTTAATCAGCAGAAAGAAATGTAAGCTAATAAAAGAAATACAGGAGAGAAGAAAATGCTAGAAAAAAGAAAGACTTACAAAAAAGATGAAAGAACCTGGACCCAGAGCATTAGAGAAAGTTTACTTCATAAACATGGCAGAAGGACAAGGCATAAGGGAATAAAAAGTAGACTGAATTACCACACAGCAGTGGTGCTCTTACCAGACCAGCATTAATTAGATTGAGAAACAACCCTGAAGACCACCTAGTTCCATTCCTTTTATTTGTTAACTGCTGAGAAAATTGGCCGGAGAGAGTAGCGACTTTCTTAGTGGTGATACTAAAAGCTGAGTCTGTTCCCAGACTCCTGGTTTAGCACTCTTCTCACTTATATAGGACCAACGAGCACATACTTCATGCACTGCAACATATATATGTATTATATATGTATTCCATTTGCAGCTGGTAGTGGTAACACAATGACTTGACCTGTAATTATTATTACCTAGTTCTAATCAAAAAAGTAAAGTACAAAATATCTGGGTACCTAGAATTAAAACATTATAATAATCACGTACCATGATACTGATATGTGATTAGATGAATGGAATGGAAAGTCCAGAAATAGACTCCAATCTCCAATCAGTAGAAAGAACTAGGGGGACAAATGGATATACGTTTGGAAAAAGATAAAACTGGATCCATACTTCACACTACATTAGAATAAACACCAAACAGACCAGAGATCTAAATATAAAACATAAAATTATACAAGTAATAGAAGAAAATATGAGATTTCTTTTATAATGTGGAATGTGCAAAACCTAGGACAAAGAAGAATTTAAATGGTTCCTAAAAACATAAAGATACACAACCTTCTTCATAATAAGAGATGTATTTAAAATTACGTGGAGATACTCTTACTTATCAGATTGATATAAATCCACAAGTTCCACAACAAAGTGTATGGTAAGGTGATACAGAACTGACACCTTGATACGCTGCTGCTGGGATGGCAAAATGGTATGGACCAGACAGAAGAAGCCAGTAATATCTGGAGAAGTTCTAAATGAATTTACCCTTTTACTCAGTAATCCTATTTTTATGGATTTTTTTCTTTTCTTTTCTTTTCTTTTAAAAGATTTTATTTATTTATTTGATAGCGAGAGAGGGAACATAAGCAGGGGAACTGGGAGAAGAAGAAGCAGGCTTCCCCACCAAGCAGGGAGCCTGACTTGGGGCTCGATCCCAGAACCCTGGGTTTATGACCTGAGCCAAAGGCAAACGCTTAACTACTAAGCCACCCAGGTGCCCCTTTAGGAATCTTTTTCAAAGATACACTGGACAAAATATGAAACTACTCAGGTGCAAGGGTACTCACTGGCATTATTTGTAATAGCAAAAGTCTGGAAACAACCCACATGTCCATCAACATGGACTGGGTGAATAAACCACGGTACATTCCCAAATGGAGTCCTATGCATTGTGAAATGAATGTGAAAGATCCCTATGTGCTGATGTAGAATGATCCTCAGGATATATTCAGGGAAAAAAAGAACAAGATGTGTATACAGTAGGGGTGCCAGGGTACCTCAGTCAATTAAGCATCTGACTCGTGGTTTCAGCTATGGTTGTGATCTTAGGGTCCTGGGATTGAAACCCCTGATGAGCCCACAACAGGCTCCGTGCTCAGCGTGGAGTCTGCTTGTCCCTCTCCCTCCCTCTCTGCTGTTTGTGCTCTCTTTCTCAAATAAATAAAGTCTTTTTTTTTAAAGGATGTATAACAGTATATTTAATATGCAGCCCTTAATATAAGAAAAGGGAGTAAGAACGTATAATACATACACATCTTAGTATGTTTGCAAAAAAAAAAAAGAAAGAAAGAAAGAAAAAGAAAAAGAAAAGAACAAAAATACAGTTAAAATATAACCAGGAGCGCCTGGGTGGCTCAGTGGGTTAAAGCCTCTGCCTTTGGCTCAGGTCATGATCCCAGGGTCCTAGGATCGAGCCCCACATCGGGCTCTCTGCTCAGCAGGGAGCCTGCTTCCTCCTCTGTCTCTCTCTGCCTGCCTCTCTGCCTACTTGTGATCTGTATCTGTCAAATAAATAAATAAAATCTTTTAAAAAAAATATAACCAAAAGCGAATACAAACGGTCACCAATAAGAGGAAGAGTAGATATAGGGTGAAGGGGAAAGAGAAGATATCTCTGAATACACCTTGTTAACATAGTTTTGACTTAAGCAATCCCTAAAAACTAATGTACCTAACTTCATGCAAAGTTGGTTATATAAACATATAGAAGAAACCTTATTTCAAGTTGCATGAGAGCACAGAATTGACTACATATTCTTAGTGAAATATATTCTAAGAACAAATAGAGCTGCAAAGAAATCTTACATTTTATTCAGTAGTCTATAATTAATTGTAGCAATACTGGCATTACTCTGAAACTATTGTGCGATGATATAACAATTATGTTAATGCTGTTAGCGACCATTTATAGGAAATATGGGGGATAAAGGAACAAATTAAATGTTCATAAAGAAGCAAACAGATAAATTCAGATGAACAAATAACTGAGTTTTGGCAACAAGCCAACAGTATGGGAAAAAAAGGTGTGGGAAGGGGAGAAAAGAAACCGATCCACCTCGTTTTGACCTGGTAATTTCTATCTTGTCAGTTCATGCATCCTATTAAATACTTTGTTCAGTACTCTTCATTGTTTTCAGCAGGAAATTCAATCTGAATAGCCAACGATATTACTAAAAATAGAAAATATAATACTTTTACTCTCAAGCATGACAAATGTTATGAACTTAAGAAATAAAAACAAACTATACACTTATCATGATGAGCACTGAGTAATGTAGAGAATTGTGGAATCACTATTTTGTAGACCTGAAGCTAAGAGAACACTCTATGTTAACTATACTGGAACCAAAATAAAATGAAATGGGAATGAAAAAATAAAAATAAAATGGGAATGAGTTAAAAAAAAAAAAAAGACAAACTGATTAGATTTCCAAACTGTTGATTACCACGGGACAGTTGTTCCCTGGCACCTGCCAATCTGTTATACCTTTCACAATGTTGGGGTGATATATCCTAGGACAGTGTGTTTCACAAAAGAATATATAAATGAATATATATATTCTTATATATAATATATAAATGCTTAGTCTAGAATAGTTACCTAAATAGCTGTAATTCCTGACTTGACAGGCTTATCTAAAATGCAATGTGACATTAGAAGGAAAGGAAAAGTGAAGGGGAAGAAATTGGAAGGGGAGATGAACCATGAGAGACTGTGGACTTCAAGAAACAAACTGAGGGTTTTGGAGGGGAGGGGGGTGAGGGGATGGGTGAGCCTGGTGGTGGGTATTAAGGACGGTATGAACTGCATGGAGCACTGGTGTTATATGTAAACAATGAATCTGGGACACTGCGTCAAAAACTAATGATGTATTGTATGGTGACTAACAAAACACAAAAAAAAATAAAAAATAAAAAATAATTTAATGCAATGCATCTGAAATAATACCTAATATCTAAGATAAGTTGTAACAAACACTTAAGCCTATACAAAATTCTTATTTTTTGAATAATAATAAAATACTATTATATTATTTCATGGGAATTTTTTTAAAGCTTTTATTTATTTATTTGAGAGAGGGAGAGAGAGACAGCGACAGAGAGCATGAGCTGAGGGTGGGGATAGGGAGAAGCAGGCTCCCTGCTATGCGGGACCCTGGGATCATGACCTGAGCCAAAGGCAGACACTTAACCCACTAAGCCACCCAGGGGCCCCTATTTCATGAGAATTTCCAAAAGCATAAGGACAAATTGTTATAATTCAAATACATTAAAATATTTTCCCTCTTTTTGAGGATTTTATAATAATCTTTGAATAAGAGGAAGCAACTGGTATGTCCCCAAACCTGAAATGAGGAATACTGGCACTGTTGTTGTATTGGAATTTTCTATTATATACAGCAGAACCTAATCTCAATAAAGCCTACTCCCAAATTCATTTGAATCGTAAGTTAATGAAATAACAAGTTCTTGGTTTTAAAAAAAAGTACTGGTAAGTATAATGGACACTTCCATACTGATGTAATGAGACTTCCTAAAATTAAAACAGAGATTTAAGCATTGGTAAATTAACCCTCAATCACATCCCTTGAAGTATAATAGTATAAACAGGAGTTAAAATACAAGAAATCTATGGGGCGCCTGGGTGGCTCAGTGGGTTAAAGCCTCTGCCTTCGGCTCAGGTCATGATCTCAGTGTTCTGGGATCGAGCCCAGCATCGGGCTCTCTGCTCAGCGGGGAGCCTGCTTCCCTCCTCTCTCTCTCTCTGCCTGCCTCTTTGCCTAGTTGTGATCTCTGTCTGTCAAATAAATAAATAAAATCTTTAAAAAATATATAAGAAATCTAAATGTCGAAACAATCATTCCTTATTTCCACAACAATATTGCTGAATGTACTATTTTTTAACACATTGCTTTTAAGCACTAAGATTGATGACTGGTTTTTGAAATCCATAGAAAGAATCTTATTAAGAGTCCAAGGCTGAACTCTCAAAGTAAAGTGGGAATAAAGCACCTAATCAATAATAAGTTTCTAACACTGCAGACTTTTAAAATGTAGATACTTTTCGAGGAACATTAATTTTATACAAAAGGTGACTCCTAGAGTATAGTTTCTTTTCTAAGAAAATAGATTTCAAATTTTAATACAATAAATTCTATTTGGGGTAAAATATGGGGCAAAATAATGACAAATAAATAATAATTTAGAGAAAAAAAGGATTAACAACAAGGCATAAGGAGATTTTCTTTACATGGAATGTACTAATAATTGCTCATTTTTTAAATAGTAAAAATTTGGTAATGAAAATGCCACGATTTTATCTGCTTTCTTTTCTAAGATAAACTGGCTATTCTGGAAATTAGATTTGATTTTAACAGATTATTTATACAATCAATACACTAAAAAGGGAGGCAGAAATTACTATAAATCTGGTCACATTTTATAAAACTCATGACCAAAAGTTTTGCCTTTGACATTATTTCATGCAATTTAAAAACTCTAAATTACTTTCTCAGTAAGACTAAATGTGAGGGGCGCCTGGGTGGCTCAGTCATTAAGCGGCTGCCTTTGGCTCATGTCATTATCCTGGGGTCCTGGGATCGAACCCCATATCGGACTCCCTACTCAGTGGGGAACCTGCTTCTCCCTCTCCCACTCCCCCTGCTTGTGTTGTCTCTCTTGCTGTATGTCTGTCAAATAAATTTCAAAAAATCTAAAAAAAAATAAAATAAAATGTGAAACATTCTGAAGAAATCACCTAAAGTTGATACTATTATTTTTAAAACATAAAATCAAACAGTTATTCCTACAGCATCAAAGATGTCTCTGGAGAAAAGAATTCATATACCTATTGACTGAACAAAATAAGTTGCATGGAGAAAAATATCCTTCACCTAAAAGGCATAAAATAAAACATATCTGACCACATAAATTTAATTAAAAGTATATGATGCTCATTTAAAAATGCAGTCTTGCTTGTATAGTCTGGGTTAAATGATCCTTTGTATCAGAAAGATAAAGACAAAATAACCATATGGAAGTACTTGAGTATTTCCAAAAAAGGAAGATGAAGATTTAAGTGGTTGATAAACTCGAAGAGCTGATTATACGTAATAATCACCATGTTGGGGGAGCACATGAAAATGAAACAGATTGTATTATGTTATTCTGAAAAGTGACATGACAATCGAACCATTTTAGAACAACATGAAAAGGCAGGAGTTAAAAATAGTTAAATGAACATCTTAGAAAAACCATCCACAGGGAAGGTCAAATTCATTTTCAACATTTTTTAATGTGTAAAAAGAATAAAGAGTAGAGGCTTTAAAAAGAACCACAAATTCTTCATGAGGCAATGTTCGAATGTAGAACATCAGCTCAGACAGATACACAAAAATGAGAAAGGGCCAGGTCTAAGGTACACGAAGCACTATATCCTATAGCAAATCAGAGATCCATAGGAATGCTCAATACCATAAATTTAAAAAAAAAATGGGGGTCCATTTTGTTGCGTGTGCACCTCTTGCAATAGATTCGAGTCAGCGCCAATGACAGCTCTGCAGTCCTCCTCTGTGGTACTGATCAGGTGGTTGCAGAGCTTCAGCTCCCAGCAACACAATGCAGCTGAGCAGGCAAGCACAGCCCACAGCCAGAAGCGGTTCCCACTCTCCAGAACAAGGCGACCTTTAAGCTTAAGTTTCCCGGAGAAAATGAGATGCTGCTGCTGAAGACGACACTATGGTAAGCTGTTATTTAGATCAGTAAAAGACTGACTTTGGGAATTTTTTCCCCCTTTTTTTAAAAGAAAAAGTCAATGTGAGGACTGAATATATATTCAGAAGCAAGTGCATGCACCAGAAATTTGCTGCAGTGTCAGTAGAGGGGTTTCTTTTTAATATTCATTCACTTTGTGAATGTCCACACTGCTTTCTTTTAGCATCGGCACTGAAATATACAGAAAAAATCACTATAAAATGTGAGGTTTAAGGGTATGGTGTTGGTCTGAATTTTTCAGGTGCCTTAAAATGTTTTACGAAGATATATTTATCCTAAAAAGGCAAAGATGAATTTTAAAGCATCGTTTTAATATCTAAATAAAATCTTACTCTACATACACATTGACTATTACATTACTGCAGAGATTTAAAAAAAGAAAAAAAAACAAAACAGACTCGACAGCCATTTTTTCCTATCTGAGTAAGAAAGGATATTATCAAAAATAGTAATAGCATAAGATTCTGACTCTGTATTTGAAGAGAATGCCATTTTGTAATGTAAAGGCTCTAGGAACATAAATTAAGAAAGACTATGGTAAAAGAAGGGAGAAGAGAAGGGTGAAAATGCAGAAGCAAGTAGGGGGAGAGAGTCCCTCTCTACCACATAGCCCCAATTGAAGGATTAAGCATTTGGACTATAAATGAAGGGGAGCTTTGTTAGTTTAATCACTGGAACAATTATAAAAGGACTCAACAACAAGGAGGTTTATTGAAAATTTTGCCTAATGCTAACTGACCCATGCAGATGCCTAATTGTGTTTGCATATTAAAAGAAGGGTGTATCTGTTTGTTTCCAGGCTTTGATGGAATATCAGATACTGAAAATGTCTCCCAGCTTGTTCATCCTTCTGTTTCTCACACCTGGTATTTTATGCAGTTGTCCTCTCCAATGTATATGCACAGAGAGGCACAGGCATGTGGACTGTTCAGGCAGAAACTTGACTACATTACCATCTGGACTGCAAGAGAATATTATCCATTTAAATCTGTCTTATAACCATTTTACTGATCTTCATAACCAGTTAACCCAATACACCAATCTGAGGACCCTGGACATTTCAAACAACAGGCTCGAAAGCCTGCCTGCTCAGTTACCTCGGTCCCTCTGGAACATGTCTGCAGCTAACAACAACATTAAACTGCTTGACAAATCTGATACTGCTTATCAGTGGAACCTTAAATTTCTGGATGTTTCTAAGAATATGCTGGAAAAGGTTGTCCTCATTAAAAATACACTAAGAAGTCTTGAGGTTCTCAACCTCAGTAGTAACAAACTTTGGACAGTTCCAACCAATATGCCCTCCAAACTACATATCGTGGACCTGTCTAACAATTCCTTGACACAAATCCTTCCAGGAACATTAATAAACCTGACCAATCTCACACATCTTTACCTGCACAATAATAAGTTCACATTCATTCCAGATCAAGCTTTTGACCAACTCTTTCAGTTGCAAGAGATAACCCTTTACAATAACAGGTGGTTGTGTGACCACAAACAAAACATTACTTACTTACTGAAGTGGACGATGGAAACAAAAGCCCATGTGATAGGGACTCCCTGTTCTAGCCAAATATCATCTCTGAAGGAACATAACATATATCCCACACCTCCTGGATTTACCTCAAGCTTGTTCACTGTAAGTGGGATGCAGACAGTGGACACCATTAACTCTCTGAGTATGGTTACTCAACCCAAAGTGACCAAAACACCCAAACAATATCGAACAAAGGAAACAACGTTTGGTGCCACTCTAAGCAAAGACACCACCTTTGCTAGCACTGACAAGGCTTTTGTGCCCTACCCAGAAGAGACATCCATAGAAACCATCAGTTCACATGAAGCAGCAGCTGCAACTCTAACTATTCATCTCCAAGATGGAATGGTTACAAACACAAGCCTCCCTAGCTCTACAAAATCATCCCCAACACCCATGACCCTAAGCATTACTAGTGGCATGCCAAATAATTTCTCTGAAATGCCTCAACAAAGCACAACCCTTAACTTACGGAGGGAAGAGACAACCACAAATGTAAAGACTCGCTTACCTTCTGTGGCAAGTGCTTGGAAAGTAAATGCTTCATTTCTCTTAATGCTCAATGCTGTGGTCATGCTGGCTGTTTGAGGGTCTGCATTTTTTGAAACTAATGAAAGAACTCTTCCCTGATGTACAGTTGGGAAAATATGCCCCTATCTAACCAGTGATTCAAGCTATATAAGTATTCAAGAAAGCCAGTCTTACATTTCTGACTCTGATGTAATGAAGTAACTTGTCTTAAATAAAAGAAGTGCACAATGTCTTGGTACTCGCTGCTATTTTACTGTCTTAATTAAGTAAAACTAATGAGTTTCCTTCTTTTTAATGAAATGTTTTCTTTTTAAGGCTTCAATTTATTGCACAAGATATAAAGCATCTAAACTTTAATATGTATTTTATGTATGTTTACACTGTCAAACACCTGGGAAAAAAAAATAAAAGGTCTATGCTCATAACTGTGTCATTTGGCTTTCTAGTCATACCAACTTAATCTATTGAGTAGAGTCAAAATGACCTAACCATTTCTGTTCTGGGGTACCCTGGTAAAGTCTTTATGGTAAATGACATGTTGGAGGTATCCAAGGATTTTGTCACTGAAGTATAACCGTGGTTACCCCCCCATGAATGGTTATGCCACATCATTATGTTACACACAAGCCATAATTGTTTCAAATCTAAATGATGTCCTGCTTCTGAGGAACTCTTGGCTACTTTACAGATTATATAATGGACAAAAGCTCTTCAAAAAGCTAGAAGACACTAGGCTTTGCATTTTAATAAGGAAAGTTTAATGGCTTTGTTTTTTGCATTTAAGAGAAGTATTGGAAACACAATAAAAAGTCTGCCTTTAAAGACATGTAAAGGAACAGTTTTAGAGTATATTTAACTGACCATTTATTAATGGAGAATTTAAATATTTACACAATTAAATGTCTTCTATATATAGGAGAGGGAAATTTATCTTTTGCACATCAGAATCTGACTTAACTAAATTAAAAATAAGATTCGTTTCAGAATAAAATCCTAGGGGTGTAAGAAACATGGGCAGTAGTAAGGAAGAGACAGGAAAAGGAAAGGAAAATGGAAAAAAAGGATGGGATTCATCTCTACAACCAGGCAATGAGCCCAATAAAACACACAAAAGGACTAAGGCTGGGCATAGGACAGATCTTAACACTCCACATCAAACTGCACTGGGACACAACTAGAAGAAAATGGAGAATTTCCCACAAGTATAAAAGTAAGCCACCTTATGAATTAGAGACAAACATAATAGCCAAGAGTCAGGAAAAGAAGCTCTGAAACAAGGCTAGATTAAAATGCAAGAAAGCATAACTGAAGCAGGTGGGCCACAAATGAGGTATTTAATTTGTGAGACACAAGGAAGAATCTATTTCAAGCCATTCCTAGGGTTGGGAGAGAGTCCAGAAAGAAACTTTTATGCTCCTTCCTAAGACATTTTAAAATAAGATAAGACTTCTTTCTAGGTCTGGGAACATTTCTATTCAGAGAGAGAGAAAAGAAATAACCCTCTAATGTGTGTGTGTGTGTGTGTGTGTGTGTGTGTGTGTGTTTAAAGGACCAGGCTCATGGAAAAATTACTGTTAAATTTCAATAGAGCAATTCCTTTCCTGTACCGTGGCTCTTGAACATATCTCTGCCCCAGCAAACCTAACTTACTATGTCAGGGAATTTCACCACAAAGAAAGGGGGTTATTTGAAAAAGTCCCCTAAATGATTTTAAAATTCACTAGCTTTCCAAATGGGCAAGCTGTTCCCATTACCTCCCAATCACTGATTTAGTATCTTCACCAGAGATGATAAAGACTAATTGCCCAGATATTTCCTATGCTACCTCAAACATGTCTTGTTTCAAAAAACACACATCCTGAGCTTCACAACAAGTAGGTGTCTTTCACTGAAGGTGCCAAATATATGTCATATATATATATATACACACACACACCATGTGGAAAAGTGACAAGAAGATGAAATTATGGGTAATGGCATAAGTAGCACCTATGGATTATGCCAATCTTACTGATTTGTCTGGAAAATGCAGAGGAAAAAACTCAGTAAATTTACAAGTATAAAGCAAGTCAACTACACAGACTCTAAGTACTTAGAAAGAAGTTATTACCTAGCCTTAAAGTAATCACATAAACTTCCTTCTAAGGAAATTGTGTTCTTATCATTATTAATGGAGGAGGGCTCATTATTTGCCACTAAGACAAGAACTACTGTATTACTGGGCTTCATAAACATTTCAAAACGCGTTAGTCCTCTCAAGCTCGTAAGATATGTATCCATCCATCCATCCATCCACCCCTGAGGCTCTGTTCTATTTTACAGTAACTTTTGTTTCTCACCAGTCAAGAGGATCCAAATAAGAGCACAAATGACAAAGCAAATGCAGTAAGGGATAAAGTATCAGTGAAGAGTGTGTGCTCTGATGTCTAAGTCTAGGCCTAAATCCTGCCTGTCTTTTCTCAGCTGTACCATTCTGGACAAGATACCACTTCTCTTGGTCAATTTCCTCATGCCTCAAATAGCCCAGCAGAACTTACTCACAGTTTTTCTCTTGAGGATCACATGGTGTAATTCACAGGGAGCCTTAACGCAGTGTCATGGCCCCCGACACTCTACATGCAGTAATGTTGCTGCTGCTATTGTTCAGATTATTATCACACGTGTACGTCCAAACCTACTGCTTTGAGAAATTCATGCACGTAGAAACACTCAAGCTCTCCACCCTATCAGCAGTAAAATGAAAGGATGTGTGCGCTTCAGTCTCCGCTCTCCACCCTCCAGAATTCAGGTTCAGATGTTAGTGGAATAGGGAGCCAGAAGAAAGCCAGAGAAACATTTATTATCACAGCAGAATGAGAAGACATCTTTGGCTCAACTGAAAGATCACAAGTATGTGCTATTCAATTCTTCCATAACAATGCTCTGGAGTAGCAGCAAGTTCTTTCAATGGACACCAAAAATGTCACATGAAAGTCAACCCCAAGTCTTTTGTAAGATTATTCCTTGTGAAATACATTTTAAGAACTAGATAAACAATGATACCATGCATTGTAAACCACCAGCCAACATCACGGTTGAAAGTGAAAAGTTAGATTTCTATTAAAATTAGAATCAAAACAATAATGCCAATTATCACCAATATTTTCAACAGTATTTGGGAAATTCCAGAATAGGAACAACAGATACAATTATACGGAAATAAGAAACAAAATTATTATTAAGAGACTGAAATAACTGCCTATCTCAAGGATTCCTCGGGAATGCCTTCAAAAGAATAACCTTAAATAACTAATGAAAAAAATATGGAACCACGAATGACTTTCTCATATACAGGCAACAAATAATTAGAAAATTCCAGGAAGAAGATACTGCCCATGGCAGCAACAAAAAATCCAATCTACAATGCCAAGAAATAACATTCATATGAAATATGCAGGACCCAAATGGGGAAAAGCTAAAAAACATTAATGAGAGGTATTAACCGAGACTTGATGGAGATGATAAAGATTTCTCCATTCATCTATTCTTTCAGTCAACAGACATTTATTCAGCACCTGGAATGTGCCAGACATCAAGGCTAAGTACAGAAGACACACCTTGAGTGATACTGCAAAGATGAGATTATTTCCAGTATAATTCATTGAGTAAACCAACTATGACAAATATCTCAATGAAATTCTTTTTGGAACAAGAAATAAAACACTTAAATTCATCTGGGAATGAATGAATGAATGAATAGAAAAAAGAAGTAGTAGAGTTACCTTACACTTTCTCTAGAGGAAAACACATCTCAGCTCTAATAATTAAGATAGAACGGTAAGGTCCTAAAAATAAAAAGGAAGATATCCATAGCATAGAAATGAAAATGCAACCAGAGCATACTGCACAGGAGAATTCCATTTCCTCAGAGAGTAGTTGTGAGGAGGAGTGAGGACAAAATGAGATAATTCACGCAACATGCTCAGAATAGTGCATGCCACATGATAAATTCCTAAACATTATTAACATGGAGGGGGAAAAATATCACAAATCCCATGGCAAGGGTAAGACTTAATAAAGAATGGTGGGGAAACTGAACACAGCCCAATTTAACATTCACTTCATGTGATAACCTATATAGTGAACTAAAAAAGACATTTTAAAAAAGGAAGTCTTAAAACCATCACAGGATTTACACATATTTATAAATCTCTGGGTGACTTTTTTAAAAATTAGAAATAGAAAAAAAAATCACAAAGAAATCATCAATAGTTTTGTCTATACAGAACTCCCAAATTTCTTTATGCTGAAACGATGAGCCTAATAAAAACAAAGAGAATACCATAAAGAAGTTTGCTAACCAAAAGCTCACAAAATTGATTAAAAAAATACTTACATTCCCAATGGATAAATGGGCAAAGGACATAAACAGAACATTTAAAAGACAGGAAGCATGGTGATGGATAAGTATCTGGGAATATGGCCCACCACATAATAACTGAGAAATAAAAATAAAGTATGATACCATTCTCATTAGTAATTTGCAAGCAACTTTTAATAAATAAAATTTAAGGCTGGGGAAGACATCATGAAATAGCTACATTCACATACTGGTACAAATCCTTTGGACAGCAATTGGCAACTGTGACGAGAAAACAGCTATTTTAGGTCGCTGCCTAGGTATTCTGCAGTATGACAACCCTGCACAAACCCTGAGTCTGGACATTTAGATAAGGACCTGAGCTTGGGATTTCTACCACAAGTTCCTGCTTTGCTTTTCCTGGGGCACATTTTTAAATAACTGCTTAGAGATGAGCCCATTAAAATTTTAGTGACCATCACCCCAACCACCTTATAAGTAATAGGTGCTTGCTACCCCGTGCTCCGTGCTTTATTTTCTGCTCACTGGTAACCCGGAATGGAAGACTGCCCCTCCTCCAGGTCACTGTGCATCCTCCCCCACCCCATATTTCTGGGATCCATAAGTAATAAATCTTGTGACTTCCTTTGAGTGAGTGTATTGAAACAAACAAATCAAAACAACCCCAGGGTTTTCACTTCCCCAAAGCAGAAGCCCAGATGCTGAGGGACCTCCCTGCCAACCCTGTTGTAGGGGGTTTGTGCCTCCTCATTCAACAGCTCATAACCTGCATACTTTTTTTTTTTTTAAATAATCCATTCTCCTCCCTTTTTAGCTGAAATACAGTTGACATACAATGTTATATTAGTTTCAGGTGTACAACATAGTGATTTGACAATTCTAAGTGTAGTCACCATACAATGTTATTACAATATTATATAATATTATTACAATATTATTAACCGTATTTCCTCTGCTGTACTTTATATCTCCAGGACTTATTTATTTTATGCCTGGAAGTTTATGCCTCTTACTCCCCTTCACCTATTTCACCTGTCTCCTCACTCACCTACCCTCTGGCAGTTTGTTCTCTGTATTTGAGTCTGTTAGTCTGTTGATTGTTGTTTTCCAGATTCCACATCATTAAATCATATGCTATCTGACTTTCTCTGTCTGACTTATTTCACTTAGCATAATACCCTCCAGGTCCATCCAAGTTGTAAGAAATAGCGAGACTTCATTCTTTTTTATGGCTGAGTAATCTTTCACCATATACATATATATATACTACATTGTCTTTATCTATTCATCTATCAATGGACACTTGGGTTGCTTACACTTTGACTTTGTAAATAATGCTGCAATAAACATGGGGGTGCATATAGCTTTTCAAATTAGTGTTTTTGTTTTCTTTGGGCAAATACTCATTATGGTACTATCTGCATATTCTTAATTTAATACACCCACTATGGGCAGTGATCAAAAACCTAAAATATTTTAACCTATAACCTAGTAAATTCTAGGTAAACTCCTTCTGACAGCAAAAAAAAAATGGAAACAATACTAAATATTTACCATTAGGGCATGAGGTAAGTAAATCATGATCCACTGACCAGAGTATTGTGTCTAATAAAAATATTTATTAGAGTTTTTTAAAGTTTGAAAGGTGGAAAATGCAAAAACTAGGAAGATAAGCAAAAATAATCAGATATAAACATAAATATAGAACTATGTATTAAAAACAACAAAAAAGAGAAATATACCAAAATGCTGATACTGTATACCAAGTATGTTTTATTACCTACTTTGTCCTTGAGAAATGTCAAGAGATACAAGAAAAGAACTACCTGTCCACAAGATCTAGGTTGAGCAGGAAAACAAGAAAATGAGACGATGAAAAATGAACTGTGAATAGGTAAGGGTAGCCAACAAACTAGAGGGTATCACGAAGTAAAGATCAGAGATGGCGAAGTATAATCAGAATTCTTGGAAGCACCTATACAGGAATACCTCCCTTTTTTTTTTTTTTATAAAGATTTTATTTAGGTACTTGAGAGAGAGAGAGAGACAGAGGGAGAAGCAGACTCCCTGCTGAGCAGGGAGCCCGATGTGGGACTCGATCCTGGGACTCCAGGATCATGACCTGAGCCAAAGGCAGTCACTTAACCAACTGCCTTTGGCACCCCCAGGCACCCCCAGGCATACCTTCTTTTATTGGGCTTCACTTACGGCTCTTTGTAGATAGTGTGTTTTCTACAAATTGAAGGTTTGTTGCCACCCTGCACTGAACAAGTCTATTTGTGCCATTTTTTTCTACGGTGTTTGCTCACTTTTGTGTCTCAAACATTTTGGTAATTCTCCAAATATTTCTAACTTTTTCATTATCATTATGTTAGTTATATGGTGATCAGTGATCAGTGATGTTTGATGTTACTACTACAATTGTTTTGGGGTGCCAAGATCTGCCCCCATACAAGATGGTGAGTAAGTAAATGTGTATGTTCTGATTGCTCCACTGACCAGCCGCCCTCCCCAAACCCCACTTCACATCTCTCTTCCTCCCCTCCAACCTCCCTATTCCCTGAGACACAACAGTCTTGAAATCAGGGCCGTGAATGACCCTACAATGGCTACTAAGGGTTCAAGTGAAAGGAAAAGTTGCACGTCTCTCACTTTAAATCAAAAGCTAAGAGCACCTGGGTAGTTCAGTCTGTTAAGTGACCAACTCTTGATCTCAGTTCAGGTCAGATCTCTGTCCTGAGACTGAGCCTCGCATTGCACTTTGTGCTCAGTGGGGAATCTGCTTGAGATACTTTCTTTCTGACCCTCCCCCGGTTCATGCACACACACGCATGTGCTCTCTCACTCATTCTCTCTCCAAAATGAATAAATAAATCTTAAAAAAAAATAAATCGAAAGCTAGCGATGACCACGCTCAGTGAGGAAGGCATGTTGGAAGTCAAGGTTAGGCCAAAAGCTAAGCCCTTTGTGCCAAACGGCTAGCCAAATTGTGAATGCAAAGGAAAAGTTCTTGAAGCTACATCAGTGAACACACAAATGATAAGAGAGCAAAACAGCCTGATTGCTGACATGGAGAAAGTTTTCAGGGTCCGAACAGAAGATGAGGCCAGCCACAACATTCCCGGAAGCCAAAGCCTAATCTAGAGCAAGGCCCCAACTCTCTTCGGTTCTGTGAAGGTTGAGAGAGGGAGGAAGCTGCAGAAGAAAAGTCTGAAGCTGGCGGAGGTTAGTTCATGAGGTTTAAGAAAAGAAGCATTTTCCGTAACAGAGAAGCAACAAGAGGAAGCAGCAGGTGCTGAGGCAGAAGCTGCAGCAAGATCTCCAGGAGATCCAGCTCAGATCCTTCATGACGGCAGCCATGCCAAACCGCAGGTTTTCAGCGTAGACAAAACAGCCGTCTATCGGAAGACAACATCATCTAGGACTTTCATAGCTAGAAAGAAACCGATTCATAGCTTCAAAGCTTCAAAGGACAGGCTGATCCTCTTGTTAGGGACTAATGCAGCAGGTGACCTGAAGTTGAAGCCAATGCTCATTTATAAAACTGAAAATCCTAGGGCACTTAAGAATTATGCTAAATCTACTCTGCCTGTGCTCTACAAATGGAACAACAAAGCCTGAATATCAGCACATCTGTTTACAACATGGTTTTACTGAATATTTTAAGCCCACTGTTGAGACCTGTTACTCAGAGAAAAGATTCCTTTCAAAATATGAATGCTTACTGACAATGCACCTGGTCACCCAAGAGCTGTCATGGAGATGGACAACGAGAGTAAAGCTGTTTTCATGGCTGCTAACAACATCCATTCTACAGCCTATAGATCAAAAAGTGATTGTGACTCTCAAGTCTTACTAAATAAATACATTTTATAAGACTACAGCTGCCACAGATACTGATTTCTCTGATGGAACCAGATGAAGTAAATTAAAAATTTCTGGAAAGGAGATACCATTCTAGAAGCCATTAAAAACATTTGTGAAAGAGGTCAAAATATCAAGATGAACAGAAGTTTTGGGGGAAGTTGATTTATTTTAAGATTTTATTATTTATCTGAGAGAGAGCGAGCACAAGCAGGGGGAGGAGCAGAGGCAGAGGGAAAAGCAGACACCCCACTGAACAGGGAGCCCGATGTGGGACTTGATCCCAGAACCCTAGGATCATGACCTGAGATGAAGGCAGCTTCATGATGACTGTAGGGATTTTAAGACATTGGTGGAAGAAGTAACTGCAGATGTGGTAAAGTAACAAGAAAATAGGATTAGATTAGAAGTGAAGCCTGAAGATGTGACTGAATTGCTGAAATCTCATGTAAAACCTGAAGAGATGAGGAGCTGCTTCTGATGGATGAACAAAGAAAGTGGTTTCTTGAGCTGGAATCTATTCCTGGTAAAGATGCCATGGAAATTGTTGAAATAACAACAAAAGACTTAGAATATGACATACACTTACTTGAAAAAGCAACAGCAGGGTTTCAGAGGACTGACTTCAATTTTGAAAGAAGTTCCACCATGAGTAAAATGTTACTGAACAGCATCATATGCTACAGAGAAATCATTCCTGAAAGGGAGTCAATCAGTGCATGGAACTTCATTGTTGCCTTGTCTTAATTGCCAAGGCCACCTCCACTTCAGCAACCAGTACCTTGACTGGTCAGCAGCCATTACACCAAGGCAAGAGCTTTTACAAGCAAGAAGATTACAACTTGCTGAAAGCTCAAATGATTAGCGTTTTCAGCATAAAGTATCATCAGTAGAGGTATGTACACTGTTATTTTAGACATGCTGTTGCACACTTAACGGACTATAGTACAGGGTAAACATCACTTTTACATTCAGTGGGAAACCAAAAATTCATTGGATTCACTTTACGGTGATGTTTGCTTCATTGTGGTGGTCCCAAGCTGAACCTGCAGCTTCTCCAAGGTTGGCCTACACACTTTATGAGCTACCGCTAGCTCCACATGGCCAGTTGCAGTGAGGAGTGCTCCCCCAACAAATCTAACCAGATGAGCTCTTTTCTCTCCTCCAGACAAACAAAACCCCCCAGAACATTCGTAATTTCCAAGCCTCAGAATACAGTCTAAACTCAAATATGGTTAAACTTAAATATGGTTTAATTATGGTCAGGTGCTTGCCTCCCATTATAGTAAGTAGCATCTTCAAACCTTCCAGCTCCATCATTGTATAGTTCAAGCAAAATGTCTTTCTGTCTCTGGTTCACCATGCTCTTTCTTGCCACCTGGCTTTCAGAGATACTGCATGTCCTCTGCAGTGTATTACTTTCCCTCTTCTTCCCTTGGCAAACTCTTATTCATCCTTTTGAATTTAGTTTAGGTATCACTCCCTCCTACGAATTTTTTGACCATTTGATCTGAATTTATAAATAAAGATGAAAGATACATAACTGGTGGGCTAACAACAACTTACTTAAGACAGACCAAATCAAACCTCTGAAAGTCTTATTCTACAATCTAATTTCTTCCATCAGGTCAAGTAATAGCTTCAGAGTCCAGAAAAAGGAGAGATCGAAAAGAAGTTATGAATGAAGGAAGGGGTGCTTTGGTGGCTCAGTTGGTTTAAGCCTCCAACTCTTGGTTGCGACTCAGGTCATGATCAAGGTCATGGAATCGAGCCCCATGTTGGGCTCCAAGCTCAGTGGGGAGTCTGCATGAGATTCTCTCTCTCCCTCCGCCCTGCACCCCCCCCCAAAGTAAATAAAATCTTAAAAAAAAAAAGAATGAAGGAAGATTTGGCTGGTGGCTACTTATAAGAAATTAGCTCTGCGCAAGTATGAGTTACCTATGGAACAATTCCAGAGAAATGTTAATTCTGATACCTGTGAACAACTTAGTACCAGCAGATTGCTTGAGGGAAACCAGTCAGGAAAACAGAAACAAATGCCACCTCAATTGTTAACGTATTAAGCAGATTAGTTTGCTTCACACTTTGGAAAGTGTTGTGCAAAGTGAGGTTTTAAAGAAGCTTAACTTAAGAAAAAAAATGCCATTTTAGCTCAAAGCCCCAACTCCATTAAACATGTTTAGGAACTGGTAGAGACATTTGCTCAATACCCCTATCTATCCTTTCTATAAATCGTGGCCTGATACTATGAATCTGTTGGAAGTTATTGATATGATCGAAGCACAAAAACTAAACACACATACACACACACGCACGTGCACACACAGAGTTAAAAGAATGAACTATATAGTTCTTTTCTGATCAAAACAGTGTTCTAAATGTACTTAAAGCACATGGCAGTTTAAAAGTACATGAGAGGTTTTCTCATCTACAGTCTGTGTTATTATCTTGGGCAAGTGATTCAATGGGTCTTCTGGTAAAAATCTAGTCAAGAACATGTATTCCATATAGGTATTTTAAAGAATACACTAAATCATGTTTATTAAAGCTACTTTTTTTTTTTTTTAAAGATTACTGTTGTCCCTTGTTTAAGAGATTCCTGGGCAATCACCAAGATCAGAAATGGAACCCAGAATGGTACCTAATTCCCCATGTATGGTAGTTAGACCTCAAATAATGAGTTTACAAGGTTTGCTATTTATTTGTCCCATAGGAAATGCGATTTAGCAGTTAAAAAATAAAATCAGATATCTGAATAATTCACATATATATCTCATGGCCAAGTATCACATAAATCTGATGAAATATTCAATACCAAGAAACATAGTTCTTTACTTTGAGACTTTGTTGCCCATAGTCACCATTTAAACAAACAGAACACTCTGGGCTGAAGGAATTGAAATGCCTGTCAAATCCTTGCTTCAACAGAAAATAAACTAAGATTGAATGCTTTTCTTGAGGAAGAAAAAAAACAAAGTATCAGTAAGGGAAAACAAAGATGTCATCACCACAATAACCACCAGGAAGGCCCTCGTTTGCCAAACAAAGCCTCAGCAACCGCTCCTGCGTGTAAGACATCATGTAATGTAAGAGTAACTGGCACACGGCCACATCCATTTACCAGTCCGACTACTCAGAAAGCAGATATTCAGCTGTAGTTCCTCATACTGATGACAAATAGGCAAAGAAACATTTAACAATGCCATCCATTGATAAGTTCTAATATTTCCTCATAGTGTGGCTTTTCTACAATGATTACATGAAATCTTTCTTGCTTTAACTAAGTATATACTTGGATGAAGTGCTAGAAGTCTCTTGCCCTGACTCTAAGTTAAAAAAACAATAAAAGCTGCAGGACAGTATAACTTAGAGGCACTGTAAAGTTTCTTTAAAGCACATGTAAATTAATCAAAGCACCAAAGAGTCACCTGAAACTAGTAAAACATCTTCAGACATTAAGTATGAGTTGACTATAAACTGATTTTAATTTTTTAAAAAATATTTTTATTTATTTGACAGAGATCACAAGTAGGCAAAGAGGCAGGCAGAGAGAGAGAGAGAGAGGAGGAAGCAGGCTCCTCGAGGAGCAGAGAGCCCAATGAGGGGCTTGATCCCAGGACCCTGGGATCATGACCTGAGCCGAAGGCAGAGGCTTTAACCCACTGAGCCACCCAGGTACCCCCTGATTTTAATTTTTAATATAAATGTCACACATGATGCAAGTATTACTAAGGGCCAGTTTGTAAGTCACGTAAGAAAAAACTCATTTTAAACAAAAAATAGTATTACTAAGCTTACATTTTGTCTTAACAAAAAAATTTCAAGTATGAAGATTTTCCTGCCATATCTAAATAGACTTCAGACTTGGACAGTCCTTCCAAAAACGATTTCCTTTAAATGTTGTGCTCAAAGGCAGCAGGATTTGAAGTTTATCACGTCCAACAGGGACTCTTCTGAAAGGAACAATAGTCACTTGGATGTATTTACTCTTAATTGCTGGTTTTAGAATTTTTCCATGTTGTTTTATATATTCAAAGCTCTTCAGGACATCTTGGGATTATTTCCTTTCAAGGATCACATACTTACACTAAAGGAGGTGAGCCACAATTCATAAAACAACAACAACTGGTGGGGTGCATGGATGGCACGGTCAGTTAAGTGTCAGACTCTTGATTTTGGCTCAGGTCAGTGATCTCAGGGTCCTAAGACTGAGCTCCGCATCAGGCTCTGTGCTTCCCATGGAGTCTGTGGGAGATTCTTTCTCTCCATTTTCCTCTGTCCCTCCCACCCCTTTGTGCCACTCTTGCTCGCTCTAATAAATAAAATGTTAAAAAAAAATAGTTTTTTTTCTCATAGCAATACATAGATTGTAGCCACTAACCATATTATTTTATAGCACATGTCAAGTCACAACTACCAGATTATTCAGAATCAATCATTAAATCATCTTTGATGAGTAAACCAAAGCCTTGTTTCACTAACACCCAAGGTCACTATACTTCTATAAACCAAGTAGGCAGAAAACAAAACCACTCGAGAAATCTTTTGGCTCAATTCAGAACTCCAATTCTAATTGCTATTATTAAATCAAGTCTTCTTCCCTCAAATTATAGTCATGTGTGTCTATAATTTAAACTGATAATTAGTCTTAATACTATCACTGAATGATTAAATATAGATAACAATTAAAAGCTAGGTTCATTTATTAAGTATTCTATGAATTACCATATACTCTGCTACATTCTCTGTTTCTAGATAAAGACATCTAGACCGAGGAGCTAAAAGTCCAAGAGGAAAACAGAAAATTTATATTCCATACACCCTTAGCTTCACTGCGGCATTACTTAAAATAGTCAAAGGGAACCTGGGTGGTTCAGTCGGTTAAGCATCCGATTCTTGATTTCGGCTCAACTCATGATCTCAGGGTCATGGGAAGGAGTCCCGTGTTGGGAATCTGTGCTCAGTGGGGAGTCTGCTTAGGATTCTCTCTCTCTTTCCCTCTCCCTCTGTCTCTCCTCCTGTGCATGTGCACACACACACACACACACTCACTCTCTCTCAAATGAAGATGTCTTTAAAAAAATAAAAATAAAAAATTAAATAGCCAAGACATGGAAGCAAGTTAAGTGTCCACTGATGAAATGGATTAAGAAAATGTCTCACACACACACACACACACACACACACACAGAATATTATTCAGGTATAAAAAAGAAGTATATCTTACCATTTATACCATGGATGGACACTGATGGCATTACGCTAGGAGAAATAAATTAGAGAAAGCCAAATACTGTATGATTTCATTTACACGTGAATTTTAAAAAAACAAAAAAGTGAACTCACAGATACATAGAAGAGATTGGTGTTGCCAGAGGCAAGGGTTGGGGGTGGGTGGGTGAAATGGGAGAAGGTAGTCAAAAGGTACAAACTTCAAGTTATAAAATAAGTAATTCCTTGGGGATGTAATGTACAGCATGGTGACCATAATTAATAATACTGTATTAAATATTTCAAAGTTGCTAAGAGTAGATCTTAAAAATTCTCACAAGAAAAAAATTTTATGACTATGCGTGTGATGGATATTAAATGGATTTATTGTGATATGGATAATGGATTATTGTGATAATCATTTTGCAATATATATACAACTACTGAATCATTTTATTGTACACCTGAAACTAATAAAAGGTTATCTGTCAATTATGTTTCAATTAAAAAAGGAAAAATTATATTCTAACATCATCATTGTTAAACAGTAATAGAATATGCAATGGTTTAGTAAGGAGGTATCTTGCCAAAATTTGCCTTAAAAAGACAGAGGAGAACAAATGTTGGATGAGGCAGTGGAGAAATTTAAATTTTTGTACACTGCTGGTGGAAATGTAAAATGATAAACTTGTTTTGTAAAACAGTTTGGCAAACCCTCAAAAGGTTAAACATCAAGTTATAATTCTACTCCAAAGATACATACCTAAGAAAGTAAAATACATATATCCAGACAAAAACTTATATATGAATATCTATAGCAGCATTATTGATAATAGCAAAAAATGGAAACAATATCCATGACCAGATGAATGGGTTAACAAGATATGGTATGTGCATGCAATGGAATATTATTCAGCTATAAAAAGGAATAAAGTAATGATAACATGCTACAACTTCCATGAACCCTGAAAAAACTGTGTAAACTAAAAGAAGCCAGTCACAAAAGAGCACACACTGTATGAGTCCCTGAAGAGGCAAATCCATAGAGGTATGGATGCCAGGGACTAGGAAGTGTGAATGGAGTCAGAAAAAAGAATAACTAATGAGTATGGGGTTTTTTTGGGGGGGGTGATTAAATGTCTAACTTAGACATAACTGCACAACTCAGAAAATATACTAAAAACTACTGAACTGTATATTTTTTAAAAAAAGTAAATTTTAAAATACATGAATTTGATCTCACTAAAGCTATTATTATTATTATTTTTTTTAAACTTGCCTAGAGGAATAATGGGTCAGGTTACTGAGATGGGTCTTGAATCCACAGTAGGAGTTTGCTCTACGTTAAAGGAAGGGCATCAGGGTGGCTCATTCATTGAGCATCTGCCTTCAGCTCAGGTCATGATCCCAGGGTCCTGGGATTGAGCCCCACATTGGGCACCCTGCTCAGCGGGAAGCCTGCTTCTCCTTCTCCTGCTCCCCCTGCTTGTGTTCCCTCTCTCACTGTCTCTCCCTCCCGTGTCAATTAAATAAATAAATAAATAAAATCTTTAAAACAAAACAAAACAAAAAAACGAAGGGCATCCAAGACCAATGGTAAGATGGTCAGTGCTGCTGAAGCTCAAGGCTAGGCCTTATAATACAAGGTCTCAACCATCCTTCTATAGATGTTACTACACACTGTGATGGCTAGTCTTCTGTTATTAAACTTAAATGACCAACTGAAACAAATGGTTTTAGGACTTTTTGACACTGTAAAAGTAATGTACAGAATGCTCATTTGGCATTACCAAAGGTGGTATATAAATGCCTTACATATGAAAACTTAGCTAACAGGATCACATAAAAGGTTTTATCTGGAAGTAACATGGTCATATTTTAGAGAGATCATTCTGGTGGTAATGTGGAAAATGGAGGGGATGGGGTAATAGCCTGGTGACAAGGAATCCAATTAGGAAGTTGTTGTAATAGCTTAGACCAGAGATGAGCAAATCGTGGTCCACCAGCAATATACTGCCTACACGCCACTTGTGGCCTGTTTTTGCAGGGCCTGCAAACTAAGAATGGCTCTAACATTTTGTGTGTGGTGTGTGTGTGTATACACACATATATGTATATATATATGAACATACAATGTATGTGTATGTATATGTGTATGGGTGGGTGGGTGGGTGGGTGTGTATACACACACCCACCCACCCATCCACACACACACATAAACATATAATATATTATTTGTCCGAGGGGTACAGGTCTGTGACTCATCAGGCTTACACATTTCACAGCACTCGCCATAGGCTCTAACATTTTTAAAAAGCTGTTCAAAACAAAGTAATTCCCCTCCCCCAAGAAAAAGAAAGAACGAACTAAAAAATCTTTCTGGTTTGTAAAGCCCAAAATATTTACTGTGTGGTCTTTCACCAAAAATGTTTGCTAACCTCAGCTTTGACAACTGATTAAACTGTAAACAGAGTTTAAAATATGAGGATAAAGCATAAAAAAATTTCTGAAGCAAAATCAGTAAGACTTAATGACTGATCAGTTATATGTGGTTAGGAGCAGGTAGAAGTGAAGACTGATGTTAAGACTTCCATTCAGAGCTCAAAGAAGATGGAGATACCATAACCCAAAGGAAGGAAAGAGAAAGAAAGAGAATCTCTCCTAAAAACTAAATTACTTTTTCCCATTGGAAATAAATAAGAATAAATTAAAATAAAATAAGAAAAAAATAAGAATAAATGATAACAAGCCAAAATTAGATAACAGACTTACAGTATTATAAAATTAGGAAACAACTTATTCAAAGACAGACATTTGCCTTTGGAACATGTATTTTGCAACTAAGGGGAAATGTGTTATTTTTTCCTGTTAGATTTCTAAAACAAAAAGGCTGGTATTTTACCACAGAAGAGAAAAGTGCTTAAGTACAATTCTAAAAGGTATCACATTCAAGTCTAACATAACAATATCCTGCTTATGCGTATTTGCACATCCACTTTCTCAGGGGGCTCACAAATGGTTTCTTTACAAGTAACTGTCCACAATGAAAGCCACTTGTGGGGCGCCTGGGTGACTCAGTGGGTTAAAGCCTCTGCCTTCGGCTTGGGTCGTGGTCTCGGGGTCCTGGGATCAAGTCCCACATCGGGCTCACTGCTCAGTGGGGAGCCTGCTTCTCTCTCTCTCTGCCTGCCTCTCTGCCTACTTGAGATCTCTCTCTCTATCAAATAAATAAATAAAATCTTAAAAAAAAGAAAAAAGAAAGCCACTTGTGCTACACACTCCTGAAATGTTTTAAATGTTCTACTTTCAAATACAGGTAAAAGCACACCAGTAGCATGACAAAAACGCCAATCCCGAACACCCTAACTGCTTTCTGAACTAACCAAACATACGTAACTTCCAAAATGTTCAATGTTTAAGCAACATAAGGCACAGGAGCAGTAAGTGTCCATGGCATTGTACTTATAGGTTATCTTTTAAAAAGCAAAAAGTTCTTCCATTGCCAAAAGTGTTTGCGTAACTGCCACCCAAGAAAACTTTTAAGTGTCCTATTTGTGAGACAAAAATCCAAAGACCAAAGAGAAAAGTTATGGATGGGAAGACAGAGCCTAATTGTTTCTAGAATAACATACTCAAATTGCTTGAAATTCTCAAGAAATTGCTACATAAAATTTATGAACATTGAGATGATTTTATAAATAAACACTTTTCTCCATTTTTTAAGAGTTCTGAAAGAATATGTGAAGGTAGAAAGTTCTAGAAACACCAAAAAAAAAAAAGTAGGCCAATTCAAGGTAATATAAGTATGTAAAGGAAGATATTGCTCTTATAATTGCTTACTAGTTCTAAAGCGCCAGCATTAAGTATGAGAAATTTAAATTTCCCAGAAAAAAATTAACAACATAATTGCTATTCTTACATCAATTCTGGCTACTATTTGCCCAATGCTTATTATATGCTGGGCACTGTATTGAATGCCATTCAAATATTATCACAATTAATACTCACAATAAACCTATAAACTTGGCACAGACCCCAAAATCCTTCATCTGAAACCCCTGGGACAAGACATACTTCCGAATTTAGAGTTGTTCAGATTCTGAGGAAGACAATACAGTGCACATATTGTTTATAGTAGTTTGGGTTCTGGCAGGAAACAGATGGCACACTCACACTGAGCTATTGGAGAATATGTATTAAGGAGGGGGAAGGGTTTAGTATAAGAGAGATAGGAAAACTATAAAAGACAATGAGAGAGTAGACCTGAAGGAGCAGGGCAAGGAGCAGTTACCAGACACCAGACACAGAGAACGCTGCCTGACAAAAACTGTTATCTTCACAGAGGGATGCAGTCAACCCACAGTGACCTTGCAGGAATACATTATTCCCAACAGGTCACCTGGAAATGAATGAGGAAAGCAGCTCAATGCTATCTTCCACACTGGGCAGCCTCTCAGGGGACAACAGAGTGGAGAGGTAGAGGGAGTGGATCTGAAGAGGCAAAGGCAAATTATCCAGCGCACAAGTATATCAGTCAGCACGAACTTCTGTCAGAATGCCAAAATAACCCTCAACAAAAGACAACAGAGGTTTATTTCTCACTTGTATCATGTCATCCAGCAGTTCAATCACATCTAAGACCCCCATTCTGAACCCTCTGTTTCTAGTGGGTTCTGACATGAGAACAAGATGAAGAATGGTGAGAAGGCCTGGAAGGGAGACACATAAGGGGAATCTATATTCTGTTGACCAGGGCACAGTCACATAGTACCACCTGACTACAAAGATGCTTGGAGTGGTATGGTAACGTACCCGGAAGGAACAGAAGAAACACAAATATAAGTACTAGTCGTATTGTGTATTACATAATCCACACTAAGTGGGACAAATATAGTTAGTACTAGTAACAATAATGAAAAGCCTCACACCAGTGCAGGTTAGAAGTGTCTATCAAGTAAGTTTTGTTACCAAACTTTTTTTTTTTTTTGGCAAAACTTTACATTTTCAGAGGATTTGGGATCTCAGAACTGCAGGTAAAGCTATTATGAATGTGCACTATGATCCACATTATACAAATATTAAAAAACTCTCTCAAACAGCAGTCAGAAAATAGAGATGGGACTTCAACTGAGACCTGTGACTGGCAAACTTACACTTGGGAAAACAGCAAATGACCAGGTGGCTCTTATTATTTTCGACATCATTAATGATATCAGCCCTTGGACATGACAAAACAAAGGAGATACCGCCATATAGTCCAATGTTCATTGTGTCCTGTTCTGTCCCACCACTCACTGTGCTAGCAGGTAGAGGGGATACAAAGAGTAAGAGGTAATGCCAGACGATGAAACACCAGAATATGGTGGAAGAAAGATTTAGGATACACCTACGATAAAAAGCAGACTCTGATCAGTGCTCCAAAAGTCTGAAGTCTTAAAATGACTGATTCTGAAGTGTAGAATTAGGGAAAGCTCACATAAAAGGCACCACCATTAGAGTTAGAGCTGGAAAGAAGCACAAAATTCTGAACGAGGAAGAAGTACTTTGGGCAGACAGGGAAGGCTGTGCAAATGAACAGAGGCAGGAGGTATTTAAAGGCCTAAATAATGGATGGTAAATGATTTTTGTTTAGGAGCATCGGAGTGCTGGAGAGTTCAGAATTTTAAATTTTACTTAGTTATCATCACAAGGCCCGGGCAGCTTAAGATTAGTAAGAAAAAGAAGGTAATGAGGAGTCCAAGGTTGGAGAGCCATTTTGCTAGGTGGTGATGCAATTAACTGAGAAGACTGAGAAGAAACTATCTGGGTTCGAAACTGGGAAAGGGAAAAGTTTTGAATTTTAAATTTTAAATAAGTTGAGACTGAAGTGTTTGAAGAATCACTAGGAGTTACTAGCGCATTACCTGAGTATTCTGGTTTATAAAATTCTACTCCGTTGCTAAGAGGTTTTTTATGTTGACTTCTAGGTCTAACACACTAACCTCCAATTAAGTGAGGTTCTCTGTTATATGTACCATATAAATAAGATGTAGCAAGCACTGTTCTATTAATTCAGGAGAAATACAAATCCTTATAGCAAAGTAAAACAAGTGAGGAACATGTACCGACTTGTACTTCTGCCATTTATGGAGCAATTTCCTAGTATGTCAACACCACCGTTCACAGCCCTGCAATTTTTAAAGAGTGCTGGCCAATGTGATGAAAACATTAGCACAATACAACCAAACTCTTCCCTGTATGCTAGTTATCAAGGAAAAGAAGTAATCAAAAGACAAAATTCCTTTAAAGAATATACTTACTGTGCTTCAATGTGGGTGGTTTAATCTACATATAAAAACTTTGTTGGGGGGCACCTGGGTGGCTCAGTGGGTTAAGGCCACTGCCTTCGGCTCGGGTCATAATCCCAGGGTCCTGGGATCGAGCCCCACATCGGGCTCTCTGCTCAGCGGGAAGCCTGCTTCCCCCTCTGTCTCTCTGCCTGCCTCTCTGCCTACTTGTGATTACTGTCTGTTAAATAAACAGATAAAATCTTTAAAAAACAAACAAACAAACAAACAAAAACTTTGTTGGGAGGGGTGCCTACATGGCTCAGTTGGTTGGGCAACCAACTTTTTTTTTTTTTTTAAGATTTTATTTATTTATTTGACAGACAGAAATCACAAGCAGGCAGAGAGGCAGGCAGAGAGAGGGGGGAAGCAGGCTCCCCGCTGAGCAGAGAGCTCTATGCGGGGCTCGATCCCAGTACCCTGAGCCGAAGGCAGAGGCTTAACCCACTGAGCAACCCAGGTGCCTCCCCAACTCCTGATTTCAGCTCAGGTCATGATCTCAGAGTGGTGGGACTGAGCCCTGAATCAGGCTCTGCGATCAGCATTGAGTCCTCTTGGCTCTTTGTCTCATTCTCTCTCTCTCTCTCTAAAATAAATAAATCTTTAACCAAAAACAAAAATAAAAAACTTTGTTGGGCACCTGGCTGGCCTAGTCACAAGGCAGGAGACTGTTGATCTCAGGGTTGTGAGTTCAAACCCCACACTGGGTGTGGAGTCTACTTTAAAAAAAAAAAAATTACTTAAAAACAACTTTGCTAATGCAGTATGACAGTATCACTTTCATATGCGATCTTTTTCTTTGTTTTATATTAATAAAGTTTAACTTCTTCTCTAATAGGTTTCTTTAATTATGTATTGTTAAATGCCTGGAATGCTATATTCCCAAATTTTTAATACTTCAAAATAACCATGGTCAGAAACGACCAATAAACGTATTTACAAGATCTTCAAGAAAAATAAAGACACCTATCTCTAGTATACTTACTTGATTGTAAGTCATGATAATCACAGCACGCAAAATAACATATTCCTCTAGTCAGGCCAGTGAAGAAACTATGTAATGAATACACAGATAAGAGGAGTGAGAAAAGATATATTCACTGGATTCCTTAAGCAAGTAGAGGGACACCTGGGTGGCTCAGTTAAGCATCTGCCCTCGGCTCAGGTCATGAACGGAGGGTCTTGGGATCTAGTCCCGCATCAGACTCCTTGCTCAGAGGGTGGCCTGCTTCTCCTTCTCCCTCTGCCTGCCGGTTGCCCTGTGTGTGCTCTCTCTGACAAACAAATAAATGAAATCTTTAAAAAAAAAAAGCATGTAGATTTTGGAAAGACCTTATTTGCCTTCCTTGATCTCTGCCAAGGTCCATCTGTTTACACCAGTTGTTTGGAAAACACCCAATAGGAGATTTTCAAAGAGTAAATGGCAGGTCAAGTTCAGAACACGTGACTTCCTCACTAATTATATTTATTTTTGTTTTTTTTTTTTTTTTTTTTTTTTTTTTAATTTTTTATTTATTTTCAGCGTAACAGTATTCATTGTTTTTTCACCACACCCAGTGCTCCATGCAATCTGTGCCCTCCCTAATACCCACCACCTGGTTCCCCCACCCTCCCACCCCGCCCCTTCAAAACCCTCATATATTTAAAGAGCATAGAGCAGAAGTTAAGATTCCCCACAAGACACTGAAGAAAGCTCGAGTTCATAATCCTCAAAGAAAAAACATCAAAAGGTAATATTAATTTGAAATTTTCTGAATTACATATTAGAACCAAATGTAAATTAGAGTTCTAAAATTGAAGTGTGAGCTTTAAGTTAAAAAAAAAAAAAAAAGAATATTTAACCATGACCAACATGCACTAACTGTATTATCTCAGATGTGGCAACCTATTAGATTTGAATGTAAGATAAAAGAAAATTAGGGGTGCCTGGGTGGCTCAGTTGTTAAATGGCTGCCTTCAGCTCTGGTCATGATTCTGAGGTCCTGGGACTGAGCCCCGTATGGGCCTCTCTGCTCAGTGGGAAGCCTGCTTCTCCCTTTCCTACTCCCCCTGCTTGTGTTCCCTCTCTCGCTGTGTCTGTCAAATAAATAAATAAAATCTTAAAAAAATAAAAATTAGCCTTACTTTAAAAATGGTTTACTATTGAACTTTTGGTCTTTGTCTATTCTATACTTTCACATTCCAGATCTAATAACAAATTCTGGACTAAGAGTCAGACTCAAGTTCTAGTTCTGGTCATTTTTAGATATACATCCACAAGCAATTTATGCCCTTTGTCTGAGCCCATCTGTAAAATGAAGGAACGGATATTGATCCCTCTAAATTTCCCTCTATCTTAAAAACTATGATATTGTTGTTTTGTTTTTTTAAAGATTTTACTTATTTATTTGAGAGAGAGCACAAGTAGGGGGACCAGCAGAGGGAGAGGGAGAAGCAGGTTCCCCCATTAGCAGGGAGCCCAACACAGAGCTCAATCCAGGACCCCAGGGGGTCCTGGGATTGACCTGAGCCAAAGACAAGACACTTAATCGACTGAGCCACTCAGGCGCCCCAAAAACTATGAAACTGTTAAACCAAAGACTGGCATTTCCCCCGGGCTGGAAGGAGGTTTCCTTCAGTTTCCCCCCTTTTAAAAAAAGCTGGTTCTTAGATTTGTGTTCAAAGTGTCAGTAAATTTCTATAATTGTTCTGAAACAGGAAAATGATGTTCAAGCTATCATTCATCAGTCTGTTCCTCCTGTTTGTCACTAACACTTTGGGGATAACTACGGAACTGATGACCTCAGGGTCTACAACAGACTCAAGTCCCAGGAAGAGCCTGAATTCTATGACAACCCCAAGTTCCAAGACAACTCTGAATGCCAACACAAATTTGAGTTTCAAGACAACTTTAAATCTCCATACAACCTCAAAAGCCAAGACAACTTCAAACCTCCCAATGATCTCAAATACGAAGATGGCCTCAAATGCCAAGACAACTCAGATAACAACAGTGAGCCCAAAGACAGTCATGACCAGAAATGGGAAGACTACAAAAAGTGGTAGCACAACACTGAATCCAATGGTCAACATTCACTTTCTTCTCTACATACTATGCTTGCTGTTCTGTGTGTGCTCAGGCTGAAGTGGACTTGAATGGTCTGCACTCCTAGCTCAGTTCATTACTATCTGCTGAATTACAACAAGCACACTAAGAAAACCAAATTTATTTCAGTTTATTTCTTAGGAAATTATCATTATTCTAGCTTAATTAAGTTGTAAATTTTCATTGTGTAAGTTTAATTATTACCTCAATATAATGCTTTCCTTCCTTATAAATGCCAAAACAAGCAAAATACTACACATTTGCCTTTTAAATGTTTGCAAAATTGAACAGAAACTCAGATTTTTACATTAAAAGTTTAAGAAATTATGTTGGTATGTTTAACCAAAGTACACCTGTGTGTGAGAGAGGGGGATAGGAGATGGGGAATGAAGACTGGTGTGTGTTATGTTTGTACTGTTTTATTTTTTATTAAATAGACAAATGCTAATCTTTTTATTTTTTTTTAAGATGTGTTAGTTTATTTTAGAAAGAGAGAGCACACAAGTGGGAGGGGCAGAGGGAGAGAGAGAATCTCAGACTCTGCAATGAGCTTGACTCCACAACACTGAGATCATGATCTGAGCCAAAACCAAGAGTTGGACACTCAACTGACTGTGCCACCCAGGCACCCCAGTAAGTGGACATCTTAAAGGAAATACTACAGTACTGCACAAAACAATACACCTATCTGTGTCACCACACTTCATGAAGATGAAATAGTAATATGCTGTCACAGTAAAAAAAGGTGCCAATTTGGGGGGGGGGGGTTTGAAAAAATTTTTAAGTTTTTCTTATTTATTTAAGTAATCCCTACACCCAACATGAGGCTTGAACTCATGACCCCAAGATCAAGAGTCACATGCTCTTCCAACTGAGCCAGATTGCTAACTATTGTAATGCATAATACAGCTGGTCCAATGACAAGGTTATCTTGCTCTGAGTAAACCTTTATCTGGTGTTTGAAAAGGTCATTTGTAAATTAGATGCCTAGAATTCAAAACTCTTCCCTACAGAACATACCTCGTAACTATTAGAGAGTTTCATGCTGGTCTACAGGTTGATTTAGCCCAAAAACCTTTTACCTAACTTTCACACTGGTAATAACCATGTCATTAATAGTGTTGTTAAGGTTTGAAACCCAGCTGATTCTCAAGAACTGTGTCACCGTGAGTTAAATACATAACCCAGTGCAATTTCCTAACTTCAGTAATAAACTGACTACAAATGAATCATTTTGGATGCCTGTTGGATATGTAAATTAGGCTCTCCACAAGAGATTTTGATTTGGTAGCTCATGGTAGGGCCTGGGGATATATTTGCTTGTTTTAATTTTCCAGGTCATTCTGACAGCTAGGTCTGGGAACGACCAACAATTTCTCTTAAGTTTCAGTTTATATACATGTCAATCATTGTTAGTGACAACACCTCATGGGACGCCTAGGTGGCTCTGTCAGTTAAGTATCTGCCTTCCGCTTGCACTGTGATCCCAGGGTCCTGGGATAGAGTCTCCCATTGGGCTCCTTGCTCGGCAGGGAGCCTGCTGCTCCCCCTGCTTGTGCTCTCTCTCTCTGACAAACAAATAAAATCTTTAAAAAAAAAAAACAAAAAACCACACACACAAGGCCTCAGAAGGTTACTGTTAGGGTTAGATGAAAAATTCTATCACATGCACAATTTGCCTGACACACAGAAAGCACTCAGGAAATGTTAACTGTTAGCATTATTATTACTACTAACTACTACCCCAAAAGCAATTGCCAGGTACAACAATATTCCTAAGAGGAAAACTCTTCGTCAGAACTTTTAGGTTTTATATTTTTAATTATTCTTCAAAAATAACCTGTGTCCTGGCAACAAGTCATATAATACAGAGGCACATAACAAATACTATAATCGGTCCTCTACCTTCTCCAATCATACTCCTCCCCTGCAATAAGCAATGTGAACAGCTTAATGTGTCTACTTTCACACATTTCTCAATCTACATATGCCCGTGCACATATAGTTATATGGCAAGTGTCAGTCCTCCTTCCGGGTCTTTTTAAAGTATAACGGAGGACTTCTGTTACTTTTGCCTGCTCAGCATCCATTTTTCCTCATCCTGGATCTGCTATCCAATTTTCCTTTGGGAAACCCTGCCCCTGGTGCCCTCTCTTTCAGTTCATGCAGTTCAAGTCAGGCTGGCTTCACCACAAAGCTCCAGGGATGGGTGCATGATTCAGGCCTAGACAACCAAGACATTCCACCCCTCTGCCGCAGTGACTGCCTCAGGAATTGGCATGTGACTCACACGAGGCAGTAAAACCAGCATTTCTGCAGCACCTACTGGGAAAGAGGTCATTTTCCCTCAGTTGGTAAGCTGAGAACACAAAACACTGCTGGCCACAGGAAAAGCCTCCTAGGAATAAAATCAACCCAAAGGAAGTAGAGTCAAGAGACAGAGAAGAGAATGTTTTGCAGATGACACTGTTCAAAGCTCTGCACACGGTCATGTAAGAAGCCAGACCATATCTTGATCTCCCCAGGTATATGTACCAAATGATGTCCTTTTTGGTTTACACAAGTTTGAAATTCATTTCTGTTACTTGTAACAAGCAAAATAAACTTAATGCATTGCATATTATTCCATAATATAGAGGTATCCTTATATATTAAATAATTCCCCTTTTGAAACATAGTTACATTGTTTTGGGGCTTTTTTTTTTTTTTGCCACCATAAACAAGACTGCAACAATTGTTCTTGTATTTATGGTACTTTAACTACTATAAAGTAGGAGCATAAATATATGGGAGGGAATACCAGGGAAAGATTAGAAACTAAATTTAGGTCAAAATTATGGAGCACCCTGAATGCCTGACTACAGAACCTGGACTTCATATGCGGAATCTATGGTGTTATTTAACACACCGAGAGAGACAAGTTGAGATTTGTACTGGTCTGCCTCCAGATGCAATGTTAAGATGACCTGGAAGAAGTTATCTGGGGATGAGGAAGTGGGAGGATAATGCTGCGTTCAAATAGGTAAGAGCTAGTAAAGAGAGTCTCAGGAATGGCAGTGGCAGAAAAATGATTTCAAAAGGCATTTTCAAGGTGCCTAAAAGAAATATTAAACCATTAAGATCCAATTAAAAAAAAAAACACGAAACAAAAATCACAACAAATACCAAAAGACAGCCCCTGAAAAAGAATAGCACCAGGTAGTTATTTTGAATCACGTGACTGCCAGTCAGAAGCATATACGTGACTTAAGGAGCAGGCCAGAAAGACGCTGGCTGACCAGCACTTAGCATGAAAGGTTTTATCAAACAGGTGTATTTTAGCTGAACCACATTCTCTTTTTGGAACCTGAAGTATGCAGTGCTGAAGTAATGAAAGAATTAGTAGCTGTGGCTAAAACTGAAAGGATACCAAAAGAGAAAAAACAGGAAGTAGAGCTGACTATGAAGCCAAGAGAGAGTCAAAGATTGTGAACTAGTTCCACAACTGAAAAGCCACCTAGTTCTGTCTACACCTAGGCAGTCTCTGCTGTGTAATTCATGTTTTTCCTGAGGCCTATCTTTCTGAGAAAATAAGAATGTCTTCTTTGCAGTAACAAAGACCTAACTAAAACAGTGTAACTGATTTGTGAAGGTCCCACAGCTAAAACCAAGGCTAGGTGACAGACAATGAGGAGGATAAAAGAAAAACATAAGAATTTAAAATGATTAGGGTTTCTAGCATGAGAAAGAATAATGATGTAACTGAGAAAGAAAATATGGTGTCAAGAAGCTGATTTGAATACATACTAAATCAAGTTTTGCATATTTCAAGTCTAAAATGTCTGTGGACTATCTGTAAGGAGAATGGAATCTATACGTCAAAAAATATTCACTAATACACAGTAGTCTAAGGCACAGAAACACAGGAATATCAAAAGAGAAGCCAAACCCAAGTGCTCTTTGACAAGTTGGCCATGTAGAGATAAAGCCTTCACTATATTCTTTTGGACTTGTACCATGGTGGAAGTGGGCCTTTCTCTGCTCTGAGTTACTGTGTGCTCAACAATCTTGGAGCTAAGACTTCAAACCAGGTGAAAATAAAGGCTGAGAGGAGTTCCAGCAAGTCTAAGTGAAAAGTTCAAAGTACTGAAAATCTGAAATTGCAAGAGTCCTATCCAAAAACAAAAACCAAAAAAGAAAAAAAGAAAACCTCAAACGTACTCTGTACAGAACTTTGAAGTCACAAAATACTTCATGTGAGAGGTAGACAGGATAGTTTAAGTGCTGCCCTCTCACCCTTTTTTTTTTTTTTTAAACAGAAGAAGACACAGATTCAGAAAAAACTCATCTAAGATTATGCAGCTAATAAAGCAACAAAGTTAAGAATTGTTTAGCATTCTTAAGTCATCATGTTCTATGGGTTTCCTGGAAATCTCACTGTTTTAATCTAACAGAGGGTATCTGGATCAGGCCCATACTGCTTTCCTTGGCCTTTTCTAGAACCTCCAATGAAGCAACACAATCTTACACTTTCCGATACTGAAGAGAAAACCCAGTTTTGAGGCTTTCCAGATATCTTTGCTACTTACAAACTAACAAGAATTTAAAGGGGGAGGAGGACACACATCTATCTGCCTCTCTCACTAATGTTTCACTTTAATTACTTTGACAAAATAGGGAGGGTCAAAATACACTGGTTGCATTAAAAGTTGGGGTTGAAATACAAATATGGTTCATCTCTGTTGCAAAAGAAAATTAAAATTATCTTAGGCAATTTAGAAATGGGTATTGGTATAAAAGTTGGAGAGAAGACTCTCAAGAAAAATGAAGAGATATTACTCAAGGGTTGTTCAAGAGGAGGAGAGCTCAGGGTAAATGCAAGTTCCTATACTCTTGATTCCGTAACACCCAGTGCTTGGGACTCCTTGGTCTTAACGCTATCTGGATTATCTGGCTAAACGAATTTCCCACCTTCCACATTCCTTTCTTCAATCCTCCCTCACTATTTCTCAGCCTCCACTTATCCCCTACACACTGTTAAGTTTTTGCCAACTGTGACCATTCAGTCTACTGACATAATTCTTCAATTCATGTTAAATTCAGGAAACTTGGGAAGATTAATTCCTTCTGCTACTTAATAGCAAAACTAAGATTATGCATAGTCCTAAAATTCCAAAGCCAATGGTCTTTCTGTTATACCACATTGTCTCTAAAGTTCAAATACCATGAGTTTATGTCATCAACACAAAGAAGTAAAAACCACCAACTCAGTATCACAGATAAGCTCTCAAAAGGAAGGTAGTATGGAGGCAAGAAAGAAAAGACCATGGCAGGGACAGCATGGCAACCCTCATGCCTATTGTTAAGAAGGAGCTCACAGCATTTCCAGAAAGGCTTTCAAAGGAACTAGCCTGGACTGAAGACATAATGAAAAAAATGCAATCATTATTCCAGGCTGTCACCTGTGCCATCCTTATAGAAATTTCCCACAGCTTCTCTGAATTATTTGATAAGTAACCCCAATCTTGTCATACACAGCATATTACTGAAAGTTCTTAGAAACAGATTTTTAAACTTTTAGTTCTGCTTAAAAAGAAGTGTTTCTGATTGTCATGCTATAGATATATTTACTCAGAATACAGCTTAAAAACAAAAGATACTTTGCAATTTTTTTATTCTTGGTAATTAATCCATTGTAGGAAGTATTTAAAAAAAAACTGATTTTGGGAACCTGGGTGGCTCAGTGGGTTAAAGCCTCTGCTTTCGGCTCGGGTCATGATCCCAGGGTCCTGGGATCGAATCCCGCATCGGGCTCTCTGCTCAGCAGGGAGCCTGCTTCCTCCTGCCTCTCTGCCTGCTTGTGATCTCTGTCTGTCGAATAAATAAATAAAATATTTAAAAAAAAAAAAAAAAAAAAAAAAAAAACTGATTTTAAGAAAGAGAAGCCAGTAGGAAACAGGTCTCCTGAAAAGCAATTTCTAATATACCACTATCATTTTGTGATGATGGCTATTTACCCAGCTATATTCTTACAGGTAAACTTGTCTTCAATTCCAGTAAAGTCAAATGGGAAAAACCAAATTTGCTGTCTCTCTACATTTGTTATTATTTTTAAAACTCTGTTAAGAGAAACTAAAACATAGTAGTTCTTACCTCCGTGCAACATAATAAAATATAGGATTCCCAGCTTTGGAAGTCCCAGCTTGGTAGAAAATACTTAATGTTTTCAAAGCCTTGAACTCTTCTTTTTCATGTACTTGATGCCTGAAAGAAAAAAACAAAAACAGAGTAACTCAGGCTTTATATTGTCCACTGAATATTTCTAAAAACCCATAATTAGAGCAATAATAAAATATGTAAAATGGCAAAATATTTAAAAAGCAAAACACTTTCTGAAAGGCAATTTTGTAACAAACATCAAAAATTTTAAGGTGTTACTCTTTGAAACACACTGAGTAGTTCTTAGGACTATCCTAAGAAAAGAACTGGGCAGCAATATTAACCATTGGATTGTTTTTTATCACGGTATTTTTTTTTCTAGAAGCAACTGAGTTTTTAATTTTTTTTCAAGAGTTCAATTTATCAACCTTTTCTTTATTGGTTTATGATTCTGAATGATTTAAAAGGCCTTCCTTTGCACATGTTTTCTTCTTCATGAGAGTTTATCCTCATGAATGGTATAAGCACATTTTTCCAGATGGTCATTCAATTGTACCAACACCATTTATTAAAAGTCCATTCAACAGCTAAATTTAGAAACATAAGAAACAAGTGTTGGTGCAGATGTGGAGGAAAAGGAGCCCTGAGGCACTGTTGGTGGGAATGCAAACTGGAGCAGCCACTGTGGAAAAGAGTATGTAGGTTCCTCAAAAAGTTAAAGATAGAATTACCAAATGATACAATAATTCCACTGCTAGGTATTTACCCAAAGAAAACCAAAACACTAATCTGAAAAGATATATGGACCCCTATGTTTATTGCAGCATTATTTACAATAGCCAAGACATAGCCAAGTGTCTACTGATAGATGAATGAATTAAAAAAAAACTTGTGTGTATACATATAGAATGGGATATTATCGGCCATAAAGAAGAATGAAATCTTGCCATTTGCAACAACATGGATAGAACTAGATAGTATAATTCTGAGTGAAATCAATTAAAGAAAGACAAATACCATATGATTTCACTCATGTGTGGAATTTAAGAAACAAATGAACAAAGAAAAAAAAACAAAAAAATATAGAAAGTAACTGGTTGCTGGAGGAGAGGTGGGTGGGAGGATGGGGAAAATAGGTCAAGAGGATTAAGAGTACACTTTTCGTGATAAACACTGTGTAACATACAGATTTGTTGAATCACTACACCGTACATCTGAAAGAAGTGTAACAATATACGTTACTTATACTGGAATGAGTGAATGAATGAATAAATAAATGCAAATCCCAAAACTTAAAAAAAAAAAAAAGTCCATTCTGGTCTCCCTTATTCTGAATACCACTTTTTATCATATATTAAATTCCCCTATGTATTTTAAAATATTTCTAAAAAAGCATGACTTGATTTTTATGTATTCTGCTGAATACTCAGTGTGTATGTAATTAATTTGAAGATTCATGTCATTCACCAACCCTGGGACATTTTCATCTGTTGTCTCTTCAAGTATTACCTCTTCACCATTCTCTCAAAGCTGCACTTCTGAAACACCTATTATGCTTGTTGGACCTTCTCATTCTGTCATCTGCATTTTTTAACTTCTTTCCTATTTTCCACCATACTAACGATATGTTGGTAACGTGTTCAGAAATCATCTTCCAGCTATGTATTTTAAAAATAAAGTATTTTAAAAACATAGTTCCTTTTACCTACTATTTCTAGGTGTCTTGTGTCTTGAAGAGGGTTGGGGAGAGAGGCTTTATTATCTTAATCCATCATGTTGCTGGTACCAGATCAGCATTTGTTTAGTATTAATGGAAACCAACTACATATCATTTGATAAGAGAATAGGTACACATGTATATAGATAAATGATTGTGTGGCCATCTGCCAGATGTCAACTAAATTATTTCTAAGAGGTAAATGTCTCTAAGATGACTGAGAATTTTTTACTTTCTTCTTCAGATTTCTAAGTTTTGAGTAATTCAACAATTTTTATCTTTACAGCTGAGAAAATTATAAAGCTACCTTCATTTCCTTAAAACAAAAATGGGTCTCAAAGAGCATCAGTGGGAGCTGAGAACAAAAATAACAATTAACATTTATTAAACACTATATATAAACACTATATATACCAGACACTGTTTAAAATGTCTCACATATATTGGGTCATCTAGTCTTCAAAAGCATAGAAGGTTGTTTTATAAGGGAAGTTAGGGTCTTAGGTAAGGATCAATAATTAGGTTTTCTTGGGGCACCTGGGTGGCTCAGTTGGTTAAGCGACTGCCTTCAGCTCAGGTCATGATCCGGGAGTCCCGGGATCGAGTCCCACATCAGGCTCCCAGCTCCATGGGGAGTCTGCTTCTCCCTCTGACCTCTCCTCTCATTCTCTCTCTCTCTCTCTCTCGAATAAATAAAGTAATTTAAAAAAAAAAAAAATAATTAGGTTTTCTTAGAAAAGTGGAAAAATGGCTAGGATGTCCTCAATAATGCTGAATAAAAAATAGTTTTATATTCTTGTATTATGCAATGTTCAATGAAGTAATATGAAAATTTTGTGTGGAAAATATTTCTTCAATCATTAGGAATAAACGTATGTTAAACTGAAATGAATATAACAGAGCTAAAGATAAAAATTAAGCTGCAAAGGATATTGTTATGTATTCACACATAATTTTTTTTTTTTCTGAGAGAGAGAGAGAGAGAGCACGTGAGAGCATGAGTGGGAGAAGGAGAGAGAATCCTAAGCAGACTCTGTGTTGAGTGGAGCCTGATGAGCGGCCCTGATCTCAGTACCCTGAGATTACAAACTGAGTTGAAACCAAGAGTCGGACACTTAACCAAATGAGCTACCCAGGTGTCCCGTGTATTCACACATTCTTTTAATGGTATCAAAGAATTGGAGGCATGTGCACACAACTATGGCCTATATGTAATATGATCAGTGACAGGCACTTACAATGCAAGGCTTATTATATGGAAATCTGTGATACGAATTAATTTCTGAATGTCACATTCTGCTTTTTTACTTGTTTCTGGCACATATTACAAACAAAACACTTCACCCACAGTCACTAATGAAGTACTTACTAGTGACTAAGTGTGAAGTACTATGAGAGGTACTTTAAAGACTAAAGGATTCAGCATGCTGCAATTGCTGTAACATCAAAAAAGTTGAGTATCTAACAATAAGGATCTTTTACCTCACAAACGAAATCCTCCTATATGAGATTCAAAACAAATGTCCACAGGAATTTTACAGCCGTACTGAAAAATACTGAATTTTCTGAGTCTCAATCTGAATGAAGTTAATAGCATTAACTTTTGGAAGGGTTCTGAAAAACACTACAGTGTGACAGAAAGAGTTCAGAACTTAAAACCACAGATCTCCGAATTAGGTGTGGAATCTTGGGCAAATCACTCGCTTTGAGCTACAGGACTACCCTTAACCATAATATAATTATCTACCCTCCCTCCTAAGTATTAAATGCAAAACACCTCAAAGCAAAATGACAAAGTACATTGCTTTTATAAGAAAATCAAATATAAAACAAAGCACATGTCAACAATAAATAACATAAGAAAAAAGTGGGATCCCAAAATACACCCATGTGGTCATTAGGCACCTCTTTCCTGATAATCCTCTATCAGAAATACAAGTATATCTAACAAGCAGCCTGGTGGTCAGCGTTGCACCTCAACCAAAAGCGAGCAATCATTATTTCAACATGGTACCTTACCTAGTCATAAATTCCTCAAATTTGGAACTGGTAAGGTTAAGGCTGGACCAGTGTGTATCTGCCACAGGTTTGTGCTCAGGAGGACCCAGGTACGCAAGAAGTGTTGCCATCTTATCGAAAGGTCGTCTTCCAACAGCTTTGTGATCCCTAGATAGAGCAAACTACTTAGAAAACAGGAGCAGTTCACATTCAGCAGTACACATTGCTTTAGATTATCATTGCTTTTCTTCTTTCTGTCAGCTGGTGTTTCTTGCTGACTTGTAAACAGCACCAAAAAGACCTCACAAGGTCTTGTAAGATGGAGACATCTTAGAAATATGACCACTCCCCAAACTATAAAACTTACTTAAAAAGTTCTTTTCTTTTCTAGTATTCTTAATCCACTACCACTAAACAGGCAATCAGTAGTTAAAATAATGTTGTGATTCACTTTTTCACAAGACAAAAAGAATCCTTCTTGAGAAACTAGGCTTACTAATTGGGATATATTTGTCCCTCATATCAGATCTCTGCTTAATCAGGGTAAATATGGATTTTCAGTAACAATTCAGCATTTAAAACTATACAAGAGCAACAAAATACTATTTCACAAAAAGCATCAAACTCCATAAACAATGAATCTTGGAACAGTGCATCAAAAACTAATGTAATGTATGGTGACTAACATAACACAATTAAAAAAAATCAAACTGGCAAAAATTATGTTCACTAATGCTAACTTTGGTGAGGATGTGTACACAGAGGTACTCTCACACAGAACTGATTAAAGTGTAAATCAGCATGTACACCATGAAAAGTAATGTGGCAGTTATCTAGTAAAGTTGGGGCTGTATGCAGCCCAGAACGCAGCAATTACACATTCAGGTAATACACAAGGAGATAAATATGAAGAATACTTATTATACTACTATTTAAAAGAGAGAAAAGCAAAAAACAAACCTAAATATCAACTAGGGAATGTGAAAATAAGTCCTCATACAGTGTTCCAGTAAAACACTAACCTAAGTTAAATAATCTCAGAATATTGTGTGAAGAGACAATATTTAGTATATAATTTCTGCAAAATTTTCAAACACACAAAACTATGTAATACATACATATAATTTCCTTACTTTGTCAGTTACCTAGAGGGAAGTTGTATCTTTTCCCCCAAGAAATAAAATGTTATAAAAATTTGAAGTAAAACAGCAAACTAATGTCAAAGTTAGACGGTAGACATGGGTCCTATTATAGCCTATACTTTATGTCTAGAATGTGTATTTTTTTAAGACAACTGAATTAAAAAAAAAAACTGTAGCATCAAACTACACAATTATGTATGTGAATTATGTAAGAGAAATGAATGTTTGCATTTAAAGGTTGCACAGTTTATTTTAGTGTGACACAGATAAAGCATGTTCAGTCTTCCTCTGTTAGGGCACATATCAGTCATGCCCATATCACTTTAATCCATTAACAATTCATGAAGGATTAAAATGTGTTCTCTTTTTTAAACCACCATCTCCTAATTAGTTAGCTTCAGCTTCATGGTCTTCTACCGCTCCCATGAATGAGTAAACCATTTTTATTAGCATTTAAGATTTTTTGGACTCATTTTACATTTGTAAGAGAACTCCTCACGCACAGGAACGTGGATCCTTTATAAACATACACAACTAGAAAGGATAGCAAGTGATTCAGGCTACAAAAGATTTTAACTAGGAACAGCTAATAAAACGATACCCAAGTTGATACTTTTTAATTACTGAGTGTTTTCTGCATAAAGCCTTATTTGCATATACTTGAGAATTATCACAAATAGAACACTGGCAATGTTTTAATTATTATATTCCCAAGAATGAGCTACTCTTCAAATTCAGATGCCAATACTCATTTGAGCTTCTAGTAAATTTAAACTGCTCCACATTGTGCGCACGTCTGATGTTTTGCAAACCAGAAAAAAACCCAAAGGGCTAATTTGTGATTTCTCAGCTTAAACTTTAAAAAAAAAAGAAAAAAAAAAGTATGTATCACCGAGGTGGGCTTATAGATCATTTAATATTGAATGAACCCTTTGCCTATTTATTTTTGAAGAGAGTCTAGAGTTCTACATTTCTCTTTTCAAACCAGTTCTTACTCTGAGCAAATGCAAAATAAAAAGCATTATTCAGGACCAAATTGTTTTTATAAATTAAAACTAAAAGTTTTCAAAATCTCATGACTGTGAAATCCTACCTGTTGCTAGAAAGATACTGGCCAATTTTCTCTTGATTGTTCCAGAGCAGACGATGTAAAGCAAGCACATTGCCATCACTGATGAAGGAAAGACTATGATTTACTGCATCACTTGTAGGACAATCAGATGCTATATCAAGGAAAAACCTTAAAAAGTATAAAATCATTAGAATTTTTAAAACCAGATACACCCATATCTATGTTTGAATTAAATTCATATGAAGTAATTTTGTAAAATAACTGAGATTACAAGTATGGAGGATTAAGACATTATTCACACATGACTGTCATAAAACAAAACAAGACGAGAAAAGGAGAAAGTTGGCTTTCCATTTCTGATACCTGGCTTTGGCTTCAGAGTAGGGTTTTTGTTTTTTGGTTTTTTTTTTGAAGATTTTATTTATTTGACAGACAGAGATCACAAGTAGGCAGAGAGGCAGGCAGAGAGAGGGGGGAAGCAGGCTCCCTGCTGAGCAGAGAGACCGATGCGGGGCTCGATCCCAGGACCCTGAGATCATGACCTGAGCCGAAGGCAGAGGCTTAACCCACTGAGCCACCCAGGTGCCCCCAGAGTAGGTTTTAAAGTCAAACCACAACAAAATTTAGATGGATGAGACTTTGGATTGAAGCCAGTACTTTATAGATAAAGAAACAGAGACCAAGACAAGACAAAAGAAAGACCTCCCCAAAGTCATACAGCCTATTAGGTCAGAGCCAGGAGTATAATTTTTGTTCTCTTCACTTTCTATGGGTAGTCAATCTGCTAGAATATGAATCCTATGCTGACATTTGCTTTTCTCTCCAATATGGCTTGCAGTCCAACAATATATCTTTTGAACTCCAGCTACAAAGAAGTTGATATGAACCACAATGAAAAACTGGAAGACAGAGTTGTACACATCTAGCTCAGACTATGAGATCAATTAGTTTCACATAATAGAAAAAGAATTCTGGACCTTAACTTATATTTACAAAGTACTTTCTCATACGCTATCTCACTTGATACTTTAAAGTCCACACTCAGGTAGGCAAAAAGTATTGTCCCTATTTATAGGTAAACTAACAACTCAAACTCAACATAAAAAAAAACTGTCATTATATGCTATTATGCATTATGTATACCATTTTGGTTTTAGTTTGTACTAGAAGGAATCTTTTTCTTCTTCCTCTCCTCCATATTGTAGCAACCTCAAATCCTTTAACAGATATGTCAAAACTCCCTGCTGGTTTTCAAATATGGAAATCACTATTAAATTATAAAGAATATGGATTTATTTAGCCACTGTCTCTTATATAACATAAGATTAACTCTGTTCTTGACCTAGAGGGGGAAGAGGCAAAAACTACACAAAAGCTTCATGTAGACCTAGTACAGGGTGGGCAACAGACTTAAATGAAACTGACAGTACTGGAGTCAAATAGAGCAATCCTACCTCCTTGCTGCATCAAAGTTGCTTTTCACAAAATCATTAAAAGGCCGCATATGTTCTTCTTTTGTGAACAGAACATGATTGGCAATACTCTGTAGTATCTAAACAATGGAACAGGGTTATAAATCAGATCATTCATTGTATGAAGTGTACACATTCATATATTCTTTAAAAAGTACTAATTGATATAATTTATAGTGGTGATTAAATTATTATGCATTCTATAAACACTAGGTGTTGTTACTGTTCTTTCCCAAATATAATTACTACAAATATACATATGTAAATATATATATGTAAACATATGTAAATATATATCATACGTATTAAAAATTTTAAATGTCTTTCTTAATAAAAATCATATATATGTAAATATATGTAAACATATGTAAATATATATTATACATATTAAAAAATTTTAATGTCTTTCTCAATTAAAAAAAATCATACAGCCTCCATTTCAGAATTTCCAGAATGAATACATAGAAAACTATCTTCAGAAGACATTTGCTAAGATTATTTTCCCATGATAATAAGGTCCATCAGGTATCAGTCTAGTGAATTCCTTTGTAATTTAACAAATAAAAATAAAACAAAAGCATATAAGTGAGAACCACAGGGCATTTTAAAAATCAATTCAAGTGTAAGTACAATAAATATGAAAAACAGAAAATCTAGTTGGAAGAGGAATTTTAAATAGATTATCAAAATAATTCTTCACCTTTGACATTAACTTCAAGCCCCTTTCAATTCTAGGTGGTGGCTTTTTATCTAAAATCCCTGCTTCATATGGTGAGACAATGGCAGGATTGATAAATCTGAGGAACATGGCACTTCCCACTGCACCGATGCTGTTCTGAGGGAAACGCTGGCTAACCACCTAAAAACAAGGAGTTGAAAATTGACTGTATGGTTTGAATTTAAAGGAAATGGGAAGAAAAAGCTCAAGGGTCAAACTTTCGCACAAAAATTCTGAATAGATCAACCCTTGTAAACGACACATTTCTATTTTTTAACTCCCCAAATATCAGTAAATAAAGTTTATTCCCAATTCTTGCCCTCTGTCCTTTTAAAGGACAACAAAGACATCTAAGAAGAAAATAGAACCTCATTAACGAGTTGTATAGGAGAGACCTGAAAAAAGATCTTACATTTGTCATTGTTGTTTATACTGCAAGTTTGGTAAGTAACAAAAGCAGACCAAATTTTCACACAACGATTATCATATTTTACTAAGATTAACAGACATGAGAGTGCGGTCAACTCTTACAAGACGAGGTTAAGTTTGCAACAGCATACCCCCAAACATCCAATATCTAATAGTAAATACTTACATTTTGTTGTATACCTGGTACAACTGAGTATCTTGAGCAAAATGCTTGCCACACACTAAAGTTAGTTTTTTAGATTCCTATCAAGAGAAAAAACTTACTTACAAGTAACATTACTGCCAGTTTCTTTTCGTCCTCAGAATTTGTTATAAGATAAGGACCTATTATTTAAACCATGGAGGAACAGGAATTCTTGGGGACCTAAAAGAAAAAAGGATCCCACCAGCAGAAAAAAGGACCCTTTTGTGTATAATTTTGTGTATAATTCAGGGTATAATTCTGTCAAATAAAAAAAAGTTAGGAAACAAGAAGCAGTTGCCCACACTGAAAAACATGAGCCAAATATTTAAAATGATTTCTTTTCTCTTTCTTTTTATAAAACATTCTACCTTGGAGGTAAAGTAATAGGCACATTAGACTGGGGAAAGTGTTAGGCCACCAGCTCAGCATCCATCTCTTTTCAGTGACTCCTGTTTGAAGTTAACATATGAAAATCAGATTATTCTAAAACTCACATATTTTTTCAAGAACATATATTTATTTTTCAAGAACACTTCTGTAACATATTAATCTGCAAATGCTCTTGCTTAGTATAGCTAACTGCTGCTTAAACCAGTGGTGGCTATGGCAGCAAAGCCGCAGCATTCCAAGCAATATTCAAAGATTCTAGGGAAAAACGCACATTTCAGAGGATATTGGGGGAAAATGAGAAAATGGGATTTATGTGCAGAATCTCACATAACTCTAGTTTACTTTATGATGCCTTAATAAAGTAATACCTCTTGTCACGAATTCACATGGCTCACTGACTCCAGATTAACTCTGGGAAGAATAAGGATTATTTCATTTCTTTCTATGCCTTTTAGTGTTTCATGTGGTGTACATTTTTAATGTCTTCTTTCTTTTCCACTGCCCAAGATCTCTAAATAGTCTTCTACCATATCTGACAGAGAATTCATAAATGTAAGATTTCAGAGAATGATTTTTTAAGCCGAAGAATATCCCTGTAAGAGGTGATAACAGACAGTAGTTGTACTAATATATTCTCACCTTCATTTATACTACACAGCTCAGGAAGCTTTCGTCTTAAAGTCCTCTGAGTGCTACTGCATGAAGGACAACCTTACACTTAAGAGGAAGCTGGTGCAGGTGGCTAAATATAGCAGCCTTACTAGAATAGCTTGAAAATCCAAATACTGTTTGAGAATTATTTTTGGCTGAAATACAGTTTTAGAAATAGAATTAAGAAGAAAATTCCAGTGTTTTTACCACTCTGGTACAGTATTTAACCTTTTGGGATGTAGGAACAGAAAAATGAATATATACATTTATGCAGACAAAATTTTTCATACAATTTCAGAACGTTCAGGGACCACCATTGCTACTGAGTGGTTCTTTTAGAACTCCCAAATTTTAATCTTAAAACAGAAGAAACTAATCAACAAACCTACAGAATTTTAAAGCTTTTAGGAATGAGTTAGCAAGAAGAGGACTAAAAACTGCTTTATATTTAATTTCAAATAGGTTGTTTTAAAAGAATAAGCATATATTCAGTTTAATCCACTAAAATTCTGAAACAACTTTTATCAAAAAATTAAAAGACATCATTTGGTCTCCAAGAACCATTTATAAAATACTAACCTGCTGTGAAAGTACCTCATAAAAACCAGCACATTTTTGAAAGATGCTACTTATTAGTTTTGTCTAGAACAAAAAAGTTATAAAGTGTAACTCACATTTATACCTGATTTATACTTAATACTATTCAACCTCAGAATTTAATGAAAATCTGCGATAATTATTTCCCAAAGGGAGAATATTGTCAAACTTCTGAAAAGTACTACATCTCTACTATCCTCCACATCTTCAAAATTAATTCTTGTCAAAACTCAAAGGACCCATACCTCAGAAACACACAGAATCAATAAAAATGCTGTATAACAAGTTTCATGAGACAATTTATAAAAATAGTTCTTTTTATATCACCATTAGTGAACATCAATGTAATTTTACTTCATAGTATACATACTCAAGTTGGGTTTTTTATTTTTAATCTAGAAAAATTTAATTTAGATCCCAAATACATTCTGCATAAATGGTCAAAGTTGGGCTAGCCTGTATGCTAAAATCAGTTATCAGTCAAATGTTCTCGTTACTCCCCTTAGTAAAATCTGAACAACATGGTACAAATAAATAGTCATAAACTTTACAACAGCAAGAGGATCACTACCCACACATGCTTGATTACCTGAATGAAGTAGACAGTAAACTTCTCAAAGGAGATCTAATTATACATTATATGTTTGAGTAGAATAAATGGAATTATCTGTAATATAACTACACAGAGCTAATAAACCAGGAGCCAGGACCTTCTCTATTTTACATATTCCAATCCATTATACATATACCCCCAAAAGAGCTTGCTTTTTAAAGATCATTAGATTCTTAAGCCAACAACTGCATAAACCAACATTTTAAATTTATGATGACTATATATTGTTTTCATACTTTGGAATACGTTCTAAAATACCTCAAATTACCAATTAGTTTCCCTTTGTTTCCATGAGGACCTCATAACACCTGTGCTGAGAAATATATTCCAAAACTCAGCATTACCCAAAAATTAAAAAAAAAAATCTGAAAATAACACTAGTAGAAAATAACATTTCAAAGAACAATTTTAGACAAAATCTTAATTTAAAAAAAATGCAGTGTTAGGAGGCTAGAAAACATGCTCTTAGAGAAATACAGAGAGCTGGAATTTTAATTTATGTGATATACTACACAATGCCATTAGTAAAACACTGAACAAGAGTGTTAGAAATAGGAAATTCCAACAGGGATGGTGTATATATGTTAAACCCACATATGCTGAGAATTAGAAGCATTAGAAAGAAATGTTTTTAAGCAAGACAGCCATCTAATCCAATCCATTTGCTCACAGCTGACCAAACTTACTTAACATACTCAAAATCTCAAATGCACATAAAAGCGTAGGTGTCTAAATTTTAATTTAGTTCTGAATTTGAAACAGGAACTTATTATGTGTCAAGCTTTAGACAAAGAATGAAAGATGAAACCAAATGTATATTTTAAATTTTACCTTTGTATGTAAACTACTTACATGACTCCTAAAGGTGTTTTTTTTTTTTTACATCTTTCTCTAAAATCATTTGGATTATACGAACAAAGATTAATACTCAGCCTGATAAGTCATAGTGATAATGGCAAATTCAAAATGAATGCATATTAGGACCAAATTCTACTCGTGGGGAAGAAAAGAATAATGATTACTGTAATTTTCTTCCCTTAATTAGGGCAGGTTCATAGAAACAGGCAGTATATTCTTATCATGTTAACAAAATGAGGTGTTTCTCTACAAATAATGGAATCACTGAGTTTTCCTTTATTTCAAAAGTACTATATTCTCAATCCCTATTATTTAATAATGACTTTCTCTAAGGTAAAGGTTTACCATTAGGATTTTTATAATCTAAGCACAAATATCTAGATTCTGCCTGAGATTGTTTAGATAAAAATATAAGGAGTAAAAAATGAAACCTTTAGGTAAGATTTAGAAAGTGACATGCTCCCTCCATAAACTTTTTTTCGCCCTCCATATACTTCTAACAATGAAGAAAAACTTTCACCTCTAGGAAAAGAAACCACTCACATTACCTGCAACAAGAAGCAAGAATGAAGAGAGTCAGCATTTCCTAAGGCCTTGAAATTAAGTTTCTTTTGCATTCATTTATAATTTTAAACATAACAATAATAAAATTAGACCAGGGATATCCAATGCAACAAATGCCCCCAAAATGCCTTTGGGATAAATCAAACCAAAGGAACACAGAGAATGTTTTGATGTAACTTAATTCCAGGGTTAATTGAAATGAAAGCTATTTTGTGCCAGAATTAGTAGAATGATTTTACAGTGAAGGTCAAATAGGCTGAAGTGAAGATGTTCTCAACAAACAGCAAAAGATTTTTGTTTTGCTTTGAAAGAAACAGCTAATAAAAAGTTCTCCAAACTTACTGATTTTTTGTTTTCCTTTTTTTCTTTTACTGTAGCTTTATTCAGTAGGGAGTGGCAAGTTGCCTACAGAACAGAGATGAGCACAAACAAGTCACAGCACCAACTACATACAGCAACAAAAACAATGTTGGCTTGTACATAAAATTACATGATCAAATGTAACACAAATGGAATCAACAAAAAATTAGAAATCGATTTTGAGGGATGAATTTTATTTCTGGATTTTAATTTTTATTACATTTTTAAGCCAAAGCACTAAATAAACAGCAAGAAATGTTGAGACAATCATATCTACTATTTCTGGCTATAAGTCACAGAAAAGTTCTCCCCAAGTAAATTTGAGGATATTTAAGATCTACATTTAATTACTAGCTTTTGATAAATTTCATATAAGATGTTCATTACAAGTAGATCACACACTCAAAACACTTCTATGTGTCTACATAATTTTTTCTCCATAAATACTTCTCTGTGTATCCTTCAATTGACTTAAAGTTCTTTTTTCAGTAGCTGGCATTTAATTTAGACCTACTGATTTTAAAAATAAACATTAAATGGCTAAATATAATGGTTAAATTCACTTTAGAGATTATGAATTAAAAATCTCTAAGAAGGAGTCTCTTAAACTTTCACATATTTTTTCTGTTTGCAGGCTACTTTCTGAAAAAGTTCTAATCAGAGGAGGTTAAAAGTTCTGCAACATTTGGAAGAAGAATGTTACCAGCTCAACTAGAAATAAGCATTAATTAATATTAAAGTGAAGAAACTGCAGAGAAAATATAGAGTAAAACTATAAGTCCACTTAAAATTTTTCACATATTTGACTACCAGAATGTATCAAAAACAGAACACCAAAAAGGAAAACAAAACTAAACAAAACAAAAAACCACCACAGCTCTGAGTTCCTTCTAAGCCAAATAGTTCTTTCATATCATATCATACCATATCTACACACACACACACACATACATTATTTTTTTTAATTTTTTTTTCACACTTACATTATTTTTAAATTAGGTTCCACACCCAGCGTGGAGCTTAAACATGGGGCTTCAACTCACCATCCTGAGATCAAGACCCAAGCGAAGACCAAGAATCGGATGCTTAACCGAGTGAGCCACCCAGCCAACCCCTAGGCCAGAGTTCTTTTAACTTTTAAAATTAAGACTCCTGGTTGGAGTAGACTAAGCACAATTTTTAGTATCTTTAAAGTCAAGTTAAATCCACCATTCATGGAATTTCATTCTAGGAATTCAGTGCATTCAACACCATAACCTTAAAGTTACTTTGATATTTATTTGTTCATTCATCCATCCATCCATCCATCCACCCACGCATCCACCCAAGGAGTTATTGTGCATCCAACATGCTAGATACCATCCTAGGCATCAGAAATAGCAGTAAACAAGATGACACAGTCCTTTCCTTAAGGGTCTTTGGTTCAAACTTTAGACTATATACAAAAGTACTGGTAATCAAACAGATCACTAAAATGCAGTTTCATGCAACTTTTTTCAATTACGGTATATAATTATCACTTACAGACTTAAAAAATTAGTGTAACCTACTTTGGTTTGGAGAAGCAGATTTACTGAGAAAAGATGGTATTTACTTCGAATCATAATATTTAGCTCTTTCTCAGAATTCTCTCACCATAACTAAGAGGATATCCATTCTGGGAACTGTTTTCTCATCATAGCTATCTCCTGCTTTTCAAAAGTTTGCTTTCACAAAAGACCTAACTTAGTACCTATTTCTGCTAACTGAAAGGAACCCAAAGAGGCTTTTGCTTTTATAGGGAAAGTAGCGAAAAGTGACTATTGCAATCAGTGCTCATTTTGCAGCAAGCCATTATAGAGGCAGCACACACCCCAAGCAGCAAGTGGCTGCCAAGTTCCTTCCCCAGGAGCTACACTCAGCATCTCAGCATCAAGTTGCCACAGCTTGGAACTTGTATTTGAGTATCGTGCTTTATCTTGATTTATCTTATCCATTAAATAACGGATTTTACTTATCTGTGCTTTATCTCAATTTATTTTATCCGTTAGCAAGATGTGTCCTAGGGTATCAGGAAAGCCTAGGAGTTTGTAAGGGTGTTACACTTGGCATAAAGCTGAATGCAATTAAGCATTTCAATTGTGGCACATTAAAGACACTGTGTGTACACTGAACTTGCCTGCATCCACCCTTCATACCGCTGACTCAGAGAGAAAGAATCTTGAAAGCTGCTGAGGTTACTAACTGGTTCTGCCAGTAGGAAAGTGGTCTCCTAGTCAGCATCCAGAAATGGATGCAATGGAAAGTCTACTGCTTGAGTGGATTGATGGGTGAGCAAAGCATGGTGTTCCATTAAGTTATCTTACACTTCAGGAGAGATTAATTTTTTTTAGTAAGCTGAAACAGAAAGTATTGGACAATGATGACCAAAGTGCTGCAAAAGTATAATTTAAAGGTACACATGGGTGGTTTGATCAGGTTTTTTTTTAATATTTATTTGACAGAGAGAGATCACAAGTAGGCAGAGAGGCAGGCAGAGAGAGAGGAGGAAGCAGGCTCCCTGTTGAGCAGAGAGCCCGATGCGGGACTCGATCCCAGGACCCTAGGATCATGACCTGAGCCGAAGGCAGAGGCTTTAACCCACTGAGCCACTCAGGCGCCCCCTGGTTTGATCAGTTTTGAGGTAAGGGTAGCTTCATAGCTCTAAGGGTACTGGAGAGAGTGCTTCAGCTGATACTAAAGCTACTGAAAAAGTCCCAGAACTGGCAAAAACAATCATAGCAAAAACAATCATATAAGCAAGTGTTTAACTTCAATTTATGATTGGAAAAATTGCTGAGCAAGACATTTATTTCAACAGAAAAAAAGCAGACTAAGGGACACAAGGCACCAAAGGACAGGTTTGATGCCCACTATTAACACCACTGGTGATGCTATCCTTAGGCCTCTACTAGCGTACCACCAGAAAACCCAACGGCACTCAAAGGCATTGATAAAACTACTTCTTGTGTTTCATTCACATCCAAGCGGTTGGAATATCCAAGTGATTTTTTTTGAAGCACGTGAGTACATTAGTCCTTTTGTTGAAAATACCGTAGAGAAAATAACCTTGGTAATAGGTGTCTTTTGATTGTTGAAAACTGTGCTGCTCATCCACCTGGCATTACTGAGTATGGCAATAACATTTCTGTGTGTTCTTCCTGCCAAATATGATGTTCTTGATACAACCATGGGTCATAGGCCTACTTGCCACAATTAAGGCTTCCTATATGCAAAATGTGATGCATCTCACAGTAAGTGCATTTGACAGAGAAGCCAATTCCAAAGCATGTACACCAGGGATCTGGAAAGACTACAATATAAAACTGGCAATCACCAACTTTGGAGGTGCTCTTGATAAGTTAACAAGTTCTGGATGTGAAATGGTGCTGAAAGGATGGTCTCCTGAAGCAGGAAACAATTTTAAATGCTTCAAACCAACAACAATAAATACAGCAATACTGACTTCGGCTAAGGAGGCTTGGTTTGTGGAAACTGATGAAGACCCCATGGCATCCCATGATCAAGAACTGACAGATGAAGAGGTGATGCAATTGCAAGAGCAAAGAACACCAATCCACACTCAACACCAGAGTGAACGGCCTAGAAGTTTATCCAGGAACTGAACATGAAGCATGTGAGATTTTTGTGGCAATGGACAGTGCTGCCGTGACTGCGGGAAAGTATGGCTTTAATTTTGAAAGGGCACGTAGGTTTAGGAGCAGGTTTACAGAATGTCTTGAATGCCTACAAATAACTGTAGCATAGAAAAATCTGAGAGGCTAAACAGTTGAGCATACTGTCGTATTTCAAGCTTTCCGCACCAGCCACAGTAGCCACAGCAGACGATGAACCTCGGCCTTTGACATCGAGGCAGGCAGACATAGAAGAAGGTACAAACATTAGAGACCTGCTTGCACTGATGGATTTAGACAATGATGAGATGTTAATAGATGACACTCTTCCTCTCCCTCCTATACTCTACACTCCTCTACCTCTCACCACCCCAACCTCCAACACCCCAGCCTAAAACACCACCATCACCACCTGTCAGCCCTCTGGTGTGCTTGCTGTCATCCCAATTCTGGTAAAGTGAAACTACACAGTACATAAATTACTTATACTCTATACAGACTGGGTATTTATCGTATTATTTCTGTTTTTACTATACGTTAATGTTATTTTAGGTAATTTGTGTTATTTGGCATGATTTGGTTGGTTGTTTTGGAGGTCTGGGAATACTAAAAAATGTCCCATATAAATTAACGGTAATTGCTTCTTCCCTTTATGCCACTTTGGCTTATAAAAGATTTCACAGGAACGCTACTTTGGGATAGCATGGAAAACCTGTCTTCAAAAACTACAAGGAGGAAAAGTAGAAATAAGTACATGAGAAAATGTCTCAATTATAAATTTAACACATGTTCACAGTTGGCTATCCCTACAGAATCTTAAGCCAGTCCACTAAGTAAGGGGACATACAAAATAAGAGACCTGGTTAAAGCATGATTCAAAAAAGGCTTAAGAGTCAAAAATATAAGCTCAAGAAAAGGGAACTAACACTCAGAGAAGTTTATTACCTAGCAATATCCTCACTTAGCTTTCAAAATTTTCCAAGTAAGTCCCAAAGCAGGAGCCATATTTACTCGAGAAAATAAGGAACTACTACCCCTCCCAGCAGAACACAAAAGTACAAAGGTACCATATTATGTTATTGCCAAAGTCAAAAGGGCAAAAAGAAAGCCAGAAGAAGAAAGATGAATAAAAAAGCAAACTAAGGGGAAAAACTACTTTTGGTAGGAGACTCAATGAAAGAATAACTTGAGATAAAAGCTTTTTTTCTTTCTTTTAATTAATAAATGTAAAATTCCCTGTTATCATTCACTTATTAAAAAACAAAACCTTATTTATAAATATAGCACTTTCATTCCATAGTACTCCCAACAATAAACTTCTCCAACACTTCAAAACAACACACTAACACGATATTTAAATAATATTCTTAAAGAGAATAATTTTATGTGAAATATTAATATGATAATTCAGGTCTGTTATAATACAGTATATTTTATTATGGAGTGCTTTAAAAAGCACAACACATAGAGTTTAATAAGACACAAATGATCACCTTACTCCATTTTCTGATTTATTTTCACTACCTCCCTCCCTTCCCGGCACGAATCTTGTTTACTTGGGTGGAATGGATGGGAAATTTTTATTTCTCCATTAAGTATTTTCCTAAGAACTTAAAAAGTGCCAAGCCTTGTTCCTTTTACCTTTTCAGAATCATGGTCTCAAACTGGACTCCAAGTCTGCTGATGATACAAAAAAATTTTTTTTTTCCTTTAGGATGACAACCACTCGAAGAATTTCTACTAAAATCTACTAAGTCATGTAAACCAGGCAGTCAGTAGCTATTCCCTTTTAAGTCAAGTCAAAGCCACTGCCACTTCCGAAATCCACTTGACCACCTTCCTCCAATTTCCTCTGCCTCCAACCTTCACCTCTGATCTCTTTTTCCATGAGTTTTGTTTTTTTCTTTTTAAGATTCCACATATAATTGAAATCATACAGTATGTCTCTGACTTTTTTCACTGTGCATAATACCTTCAAGGGCCATGTACATGATCACAAATGGTAAGAAATTTCCTCATTTTGTATGGCTGACTTTTTTCACTTTGCATAATACCTTCAAGGGCCATGTACATGATCACTAATGGTAAGAAATTTTGTATGGCTGATTAATATTCCATTGTGCATACACCCACAATTCTTTTGATTCATTCATCTGTTGATGGACACTTGGGTTGTTTCCATGTCTTGGCTATTCTAAGTAATGCGGCTATGAACACGGGGATGCAAATATCTTTTCGAGTTACTATTTTCATTTCAGTATGTCCTCAGAACTGGAACTGCTGAATGATATGGTAGTTCTATTTTTAATTTTTTGAGGATTTTTCCATACTGTTTTCCATATTAGCTATACCAACTTACAACCGCAACAAAATGCACAAGGGTTCCATTTTTCTCTATGCATGTCAGCATTTGTTATCTCTAGTTTTCTGGATGATGGCCATTCTAACTCAGGTATGAGGTGCTACCTCACTGTGGTTTCTAAGTTGCATTTCCCTAATGACTAGTGATGCTGAGCATCTTTCCATCTATCTCTTGGCCTTTCATCTAACTTCTTCAGAAAAAGGTCTATTGGCAAGTGTCCACTTTCTAAGTTGAGGTGGGTTTTTGTGGGGTTTTTTTTTTTTGGTATTGAACACTTCCCCACTCCATAGGTTGTCTTTTCACTGTGTTAACGGTGGGCTTGCTGTGCAGAAGCTTTCTAGTTTAATGTAGCCCCACTGGTTTATTTTTGAGTTTGTTGTGCTGTAGGTGTCACCTCCAAAAAATCACTACCAAGACCCATGACAAGAAGCTTTATTCCTATGTTTTCTTCTAGTAGTTTCATGGTTTCGGTTCCAAGTCTTACATTTAAATCTTTAATCCATTTTGAGTTAATCTGTGTGAGGATGTAAAATGGCTCCAGTTTCATTCTTTCACATATGAATATTCAGTGATCCCAGCTCCATTTATTGAAAAGACTGTCTTTTTTCCATTGAGTATTCTTGGCTCGCTTGTCAAATATTAGTTGAACTATATATGCTTGGCTTTACTTCTGGGCTCGATTCTGTTCCACTGGCCAATCTGTCTGTTTTTATGCCAATACATACTGTTCTGATGACTATAGCTTTAAATCAGAAGTGTGGTGCCTCTTTCTTTCTTTTCACTCAGGACTGCTTTGGCTATTTGGGGTCTTTTGTGGTGCCATACAAATTTTAGGAGTATTTTTTTCTATTTCTGTCAAAAATGCCATTGGAGACTTGATAGCGATTGCACTGAATCTACAGATGGCTTTTGGTAAAAGCGTTCATATTTAAACAATTAATCCTTCCAATCCATGAACACAGGATATCTTTCCCATTTATCTGTATCTTCAATTTTTTTCATCAATGTCATAGTTCCCAGCACAGAGATCTTTCACCTCCTCACATTTATTCCTATTGTTTTGATGCTACTGTAAATGGGATCGGTTTTTTTAAATAAATTTCATTGTTAGCGTACAGAAATACTACTGGGTTTTGTATGTTAATTATGTATACTGTAACTTTACTAAGTTCACTGATTAGCTCTGTTTTTTGGTTGTCGTTGGTATTTCCTATATACAAAATTATGTCATCTGCAAGTAGAGACAATTTTACCTTTTCCTTTCCAATTCTGATACTTTTTATTTTTCTTACCTGATTGCTCTAGGTAGCACTTTCAGTATCATGCTGAATAGGAGCAATAAGAGTAGACACCCTTGTTTTGTTCCTCAACTTGAGGGAACGCTTTCAACCTTTCACCACTGAGTACATTAGTTGTGTGGTTGTCATTTATGGCCTTTATTATGTTGACATACATTCCTTCTATGCCTAACTTATTAAAGAGTTTTTATCATGAATGGATGTTAAATTCTGTCAAACACTTTTTCTGCACTTATTGAGATGACTGGATGATTCTTTTCTTTCATTGTATTAATGTGATGTATCACATTAATTGAATTGCATATATTCAACTGCCTTTGCATCCAAGGATAAATCCCACTTGACCACTGTATCATCATTTTAATATGCTGCTGAATTCAATTTGTTAGTAATTTATTGAGAATTTTTGCAGCTATACTCATCAGTGATATCAAATGGACTGTAGTTTTCTTTTCTAGCAGTGTCCTTTTCTGGTTTTGGTATCAGGGTAATGCTGGCTTCATAAAATAAACTTAAAGTGTTCACTCCTCTTCAGCTTTTTCTAAGAGTTTGAAAAGGATTGGTGTTCATTCTTCTGTAAATGTTTGGTAAAATCACCAGTGAAACCAGCTGATCCTGGGCTTTTCTTTGTTGGGAGAATTTTATAGTAATTGGTCTATTCAGAGTTTCTACTTCTTCCTCAATATTGGTGAGTTGTATGTTTCTAAGAATTTTTCCATTTCTTCTAGGCTGTCCAGTTTGTTGACATACAGTTGTTCACAGTAGCCTCTTAGAATCATATCAATTTCTTTGGTATCAGTTGTGGTATCTCCTTTTTCATTTCTGATTTTATTAATTTCAGTCCTTCCTCTCTTTTCCTTGGTTAGTCTAGCTGAAGGTTTGTCAATTTTATCTTTTCAAAGAACCAACTCTTAGTTTGGTTATTCTTTTCTACTGTTGTTATGTAGTTATTACTATTTATTTCTGCTCTTATATTTATTATTTCCTTTCTTCTGCTAACTTTGAACTCAGTTTGTTCTTTCTCCAATTCCTTAAGGCAGAGAGTGAAGTTGCTTATTTAAGGGATCTTTCCTGATTCTTAACAGAGGTGTTTATTGGGATGAACTTCCCTCTTTGACTGCTTTTTACTGCATCCCACATGTTCTGGTATATTGTGTTCCCATTTTCACTTATCTCAAGAAACTTTTTTATTCCTCCTTTAAGTTCTTCCTTGATCCATTAATTGTTCAGTGTAGTATTTAATTTCCATGCATTCACCTATTTTCCAGTTTTTGTCATGTAACTGAGTTCTAGCTTCATGACATTGTGGTCAGAGAAGATACTTGGTATAATTTCAATCTTGAATCTGCTAAGACTTGTTGTGTGGCTTAACATACGGTCTATCCTAGAAAGTGTTCCATGTATGCTTGAAAAGAATGTATATTCCGCTGTTGTTAGAATGTTTGATGTATGTCTATTAGGTCCATTTGGCCCATAAATGTTGTTCAAATCTGCTGTTTCCTTATTCTCTGTCTGGATGATCTATCCATTGTTGAGAGTGGGATATTAAATCCCCAGCCAACTGGGGATTTAATTGTATTAAATGTATTATTATTCATTTCTCCTTTTAGGTCTGTTAGTTTTTGCTTTATATTTAGGTGCTCCAATGTTGGGCACATAAATACTTATAAACTATTATATCTTCTGGATGTATTAACCCCTTTTTATCATTACATAATGACCTTCTTTGTCTCTTTTTACTGTTTTTAGTTTAACATTTATCTGGTCTGAAATGAGTATAGCCACCCCTGCCTTTTTTGTTTTGTTTTGTTTTTGGGTTACCATTTGCTTGAAATGACTTTTTCCATCCTTTCACTCTCAGTCTATGTGTGTCTTTAGGGCAAATAGGAATCTCTTGTAGGCAGCATATTGTTGGATCTTGTTTTTTTATCCATTCAGCCACTCTATGTCATTCAATTGGGAAAATGTAATCCACTTACGCTTAAAGTAATTATTGACGGGAAAGGACTTACTATTGCCATTTTGTTAACTGTTTTCTGGTTGTGAGCTTGTTTTTGTTTTGTTTTTAATAGATACAGCAGAAACATCTTTATAAATAGCAATGGGGGAATAATTCACACAGAGCGGCCTGAAACAGCTTTTTAAAATGGTGATTTCACTGATCTTGCTAATGTCTCTAAGCAACTGAAGCCCTGTGCTAAAAAACAAAGGGCTGGGGATGACTCTGCAAAGAAAAAGACACAAAGGCAAGGGATTTGGTAAATGCATAAATTCTTTCCCCTGTACCCACCCGTCCCAAACTCCAGACCACTAATGTTTCTTCCAGAATCACAATTTAAACAGGTTAATATAGATCTGTACTAATCTCCCCTGGAATGATTAAATCATCCCTGAAACTACATATACAATTCAGAAACACAGAGAAAGCCATAAAAAGAACACAGACCTAATATCCTCAATATGTAGGGGATGACTGTGGACATCTGAACTCAGAAGCATTACTTGCAGTGCTAGTGTTAAAGAGTGTAATAATTTAATCTGAATGATGATGCAATATATTTTGTAAGTATAAAATAAACAGATTAGTTTGTTCTAGGAAAACCTGACAAGAACATATTATATCTTTAAGAAGACATCAAAATTATAGATCAAACATCTCAACCATATAAAAAGCAAGAAGTAGACCTGACTCACATGTGAAAAACCCTGTGAGTAATTTAGACAAAGGATAACCAAAAAATTCCATAATATAGCTCATTTCAACCATGTCTATTAAAACCAACAGATTCTGTGCATTTTAAACTTGCTCCCAATGCAAGGAAAATTATTTTTAGTCCCCCCTTAAAATACTCCAAACTGTCTCCTAAGCAATATTTAAGTTTTTTCAAAGCCAATTCTGACAATTCTTAATGTATTAGTCATCCACATCGACTCAGTATTTTCAACCACCCACCTTCAGCCGCTAAATCCCTCTTTAGTAAAGCATTCTTTTTACTTCGACTTTAGATTAATAACGGTACTCTCTAGCCTTAAGCACTTATGCACTGAAGCATACCTGGTATAGACAGTGGCACACACTTCGAAGCTGAGGGGGGAATTCTGAGGAGGAACTGATGATAGCATGGAAGAACTTTTCAGTCATCTGAAGAAGGTTCCGTTGATTTTCCTCAAGGCTCTCTGACTGTTCTAACCTACAAAAAAGAGAGAGAGAGAAGGTAAAATCCATTTACAATAAACAAATAAAAGTACTCTTTAAAAGAGACTTTCAGCCAAATGCAATGCTGAACTTTGCTGGGATCTTGATTTGAATTTAAAAAAAAAAAAAAACGGTAAAAGGGCAATACTGAGAACTGTGTATAAGAATTCTTACTCCCTTATATTCTCAGAAATATAGTATATACTCAGCTTAGTGCCATCTTCTCCACTCTGGGTATGTCTGCCTACAAAAAAAATGTATTCTGGCTTGCTCTCCACTTCTTTGGTAAAAAGCTTCTCTGTGAGGCAAGTCCGTAGTTATCCAGCTGTGCAAGGGATAGGGTAGATGAGTCTAATTCAAGGTGATGTATTAGCAAGTCTATTTGTCCACAGGATCAAAAGCCACATACTCTAAAAACTGTTATCAGATATAAAGGTGAGGGGCACCTGGGGGGCTTAGATGGTTAAGCGTCTACCCTCAGCTCAGGTCATGATCCCAGAATCCTGGTATCGAGCCCCGAGTCGGGCTCCCTGCTCAGTGGAGAGCCTGTTTTTCTCCTCTCTCTCTTTCCCTCTACTCTTCCTACCCCCCACACCCCCCCAACCCCGCTCATGTTTTCTCTCGCTATCTCAAAAAAATAAATAAAATCTTAAGAAAGAAAGAGAGGAGGAAGAAAGAAAGGTGACAGCTGATTCCTGAGAGCTTCCCTCCCAGCCCTCCTCCTTCCACACTTAGTTTTGAACTAGTGCAGGGAAGAGGAATATTATTTATTAGGCATCTCCAACCCCAACGAACCATCTGTCAAACCACTTTAAAAATATACAACATGTGCATATTTTACTGGACCTAATGTACAAAGAACACATGAAAGAATGATAGGTAATAAAGAATTATAGTTAGATAACTCTGTACTTTATCTTGTAGTCAACAGGGAACAATAGATGTTCTAAGAAAGGGAGCAACAAAAAAATTCAGGTTTCATAAAAATTCCTATACAAATGACCTGAAAAATGAAAAAAACAATGTTTGGGCAATAATGGGTGAGTTACAGCAAAAGTCAATGGGATCACCATTTACAATTGTACCAAAATGAATAAAATACCCATGAAAATACTTAACCAAAGTGGTGAAAGACCTCTATAAGGTCGTTCTTAAAATTTTAAGACACTGAAGAAAGAAACTGAGGACAACACAAACTAAAGAAAGACACACCATGTTCATGGATTAAAATGTGTATACTACCCAAAGCAATCTACAGATTCAAGGCAATTCCTGTCAAAATATCAAGTGTTTTTTACCAAACGGAATAAATCTAAAATTTGTATAGAACCACAAAGGACTTTAGTATATGTGCTGCTGAAGTGAGCACTAGAACCACAAAGGACTTCAAAGAGACAAAGCAATCTCAAGAGAGAAGAAAAGGCTAGAGGTATCATCACAATCCCAGATGCAACAAAACTACAGAATCAAAACAGTATGATACTGGCACAATAACAGTCACATAGATCAATGGAACAGAAAAAAGAGCCCAGAAATAAACCTATGCCTGTACTGTCAATTAATCTGTGACAAAACAGGCAAGAATACACAATGAAGAAAACACAGTCTTCTGAATAAATGTTATTGAGCAACTGGACAGCTACGTGCAAGAAGAGAATGAAACTGGAGCACTTTCTTATAGCATATGTAAAAACAAACTCCAAATAGCTTAAACACCTAAATATGAGACCTAAAACCATAAAAGTCCTAAAAGAAAACACAGGCAGTGATCTCTTGGATATCGGTCTTACCAACGTATTTATGGATATGTCTCCGCAGGCAAGGGAAACAAAAGCAAAAATAAATTATCGGGACAACACCAAAATAAAAAGCTTTTGCACAGCAAAGAAACCATCAATAAAATGAAATAGCAATACTGAAATAACAATACTGAATGGGAGAAGATAATCTGCAAATCATATATAACTGGTAAAGGATTAATATCCAAAATATATAAGAAACTCACACAACTCAGTACCAAAATACCCAAATAATCTGATTAAAAAAATGGAAGGCGGGGGGAAGGAGGGGAGGAGTGCCTGGGTGGCTTAGTTGGTTAAGAGTCTGCCGTTAGCTCAGGTCATGACCTTAGGGTCCTGGGATTGAGCCCTGCATCGGGCTCCCTGCTGAGCAGGAAGCCTGCTTCTCCCTCTCCCACTCCCCCCGCTTGTGTTCCCTCTCTTGCTGTCTGTCAAATAACTAAATAAAATCTTTAAAAAAGGGGCGCCTGGGTGGCTCAGTGGGTTAAAGCCTCTGTCTTCAGCTCAGGTCATGATCCCAGGGTCCTGGGATCGAGCCCCGCATTGGGCTCTCTGCTAAGCAAGGAGTCTGCTTCCTCCTCTTTCTCTCTCTGCCTGCCTCTCTGCCTACTTGTGATCTCTCTGTCAAATAAATAAATAAAATCTTAAAAAAAAAATCTTAAAAAAAAATTACAAGTAGAAATACCGTATGACACAGTAATTCCATTACTTTGTATTTACCCAAAGAAAATGAAAACACTAATTGAAAAGATGCACGCACCCCTATGTTTACTGCAGCACTGTTTATAACAGCCAACTCAACAGAAGTCACTGAAGTGCCCATTGAAAGACGAACAGATAAAGAAGATGTGTTACACACACACACACACACACACACACACACACACACGTGCAGGAATATTACTCAGCCATTAAAAAAGAATGAAATCTTGCCATTTGCAACAACATGGATGGACCTAGAAGTTACTATGCTAAGTGAGATAAGTCAGAGAAAGGCAAATACTGTGGGACTTCACTTATATGTGGAATCCAAAAAACAAAACAGGAGCACCAGGGTGGTGCAGTCGGTTAAGGATTGACTCTTGGTTTTGGCTCAGGTTGTGATCTCAGGGTCATGAGATTGAGCCCAGTGTCAGGCTTGCGCTCAGCCCACAGAGTCTGCGTCAGATTCCCTCTCCCTCCCCTTTTCCCCTCCTGGTCGTGCGCTTGCTCTCTCTCTCTCTCTCAAATAAATAAATCTTAAAAAACAAAATAAATAAACAAACAAAAAACCACACTTTTAAATACAGAGAACAAACTGGTAGTTGCCAGAGGAGAGGGGGCTGATGGGATGCGTGATATAGGTGAAGGGGATTAAGTGGTACAAACTTCCAATTATAAAATAAGTAAGTCAAAGAGATGAAATTGAAAAGTACAGCATAGGGGATATAGTTGATGTTATAACAACGTTGCAAGGTGACAGATGGTTGACTGTCAATATACACAATTGTCAAACCAAAATACTGTATACCTGAAACTAACATAACATTGTGTATCAATTATAATTCAGTAATTTTTAAAACCTGATTTTAAAAACAAAGTCAATAAGATCAATTCAGTACTGACTAAAAAGATAATGATACAGCCAAACTATGAAATATTATATAGCAGGTAAAAAGAATGAGAGTAATCTTTCCATACTGACATAGAAAGATCTACAATATAGAGAGCTAAGTTAAAATTAAGTTGCAAAACCAGGTATTTCTTCAAAGGCTACAAACATCGTGGTTCGAAGGGGCACATGCACCCCAATGTTTACAGCAGTGAAGTCCTCAACTGCCAAAATAGGGGAAGAGCCCAGATGTCAATGACAGATGAATGGATACAGAAGATGTGGTGTGTACAAACACACACACACAGGAATATTATTCAGCCATCAAAAAGAATGAAATCTTGCCATCTGCAGCGATATGGCTAGAATTGCAGTACTATGCTAACCAAAATAAGTCAGTCAGAGAAAGACAAACACCATATAATTTCACTCATGCAGAATTTAAGAAACAAAACAGATGAACATAGGGGAAGGGAAGGAAAAGTAAAATAAGACGAAAACAGAGAGGGAGGCAAATCATAAGAGATTATTAACTACAGGAAATAAACTGAGGGCTGCTGGAGGGGAGGTGGGGGAGAGATGGAGAAACTGGCTGATGGTATAAAGGAGGGTACGTGATGTAATGAGCACTGAGTGTTGTATACAACTGATGAATCATTAAATTTTCCTCTGAATCTAATAATATACTATATGTTAATTAAATTGAATTTAAGTAATAAAAGTTGCAAAACCATGTATACAAGGTTTCCATTTATATTACTCACATTGTACGTATAGTCTCTACAACTAGATTTATGTATATGTATATGCAAATGCACTGAAAAAGGGCAAAGAACAGACTAAACTAGTAACAGAGCTATATCTCCAGAGGTGGTTATCAAAGATACCTATAAATTTTTTAAGAAAAATGTATTTGTGTGTAATTTTTATAATTAAAGGCTAATTTTAAGAATCAAGGGGAGAAATTGTGAAGGCCTGTTCTCATGTACGGTAAGGTAATAGAAAAGTGGAGTCAAGTTATAGATGGGAGGATGACATACCTGGTAGGATCCACTTCAAAGCTAACATGCTGCCAATCAGAGGATGTAATCACAATTCGTAATAACGGATCCAGGAGTTTTTGTAGGTAGGTAGCACCATATACCTAAAGAAATATAAAAGTAGGAATTTATTATGCCTTCTCCAAATGTCTTGCATTAAAGACATTCTGTTCTGTACGTTCTGCACATTATCAATTTGGCATACCTTGGCACAAAAAAAAGATAAATGGATACAAACCTTGAAACAGAAGGTCATTATTTTACTGGCTAAGCTGTTTCCTCGGAAAAGAGTCTGCATGGAATCTGCCAATTCTACTTCCTTAGAAAACATGTTCCAGAGCAGTTGGTAGAGTAAATGCCGAGAATCAAATAGAGTCACTAGAACTCGAGCTAGTTCATCCTGAGAACGAAACAAAATTGTGTTAGTGTGAATAATTTCATTTTTTCTTCAGCAGGAGACTGAAAGGTAAATCCAAAGCTATCAACCACCTACTAAACCCAGTTCAATGATGACTAATCAATTTTTCCCCTAGTATTTATCTGTGCATATTTGTCTATGATAGATGACTATTTCTTCATGCCTACAGCAGCTGTTAATTCTTTTTCTAAAATCAATTTATTTCCTTAAGCAATATCTATACCCAGCGTGGGTCTCAAACTCACAACCCTGAGATCAAGAGTTGCACACTCTTCTGAATGGGCCACCATGCGCCTCAGCAGCTGTTAATTCTGAGGATTAACTGGTTAAAAGTAAAAGAGGCCTAGGCTTCACCAGGAGAAGAAAAAAAAATCCAGGATTCAGTTTGAATTATGACAAAATCAAAGAGAGCAGAAATAGAACACAGTGGCAAAGAGTTTAGTTTGATATGCCCAGATCATTTTCTTAGGAAATCAACAAGCAGGAGTTAAGACTTTGGTGACCACAGGACCTCAATTCTCTGCTCATCTGGTCAGGGAAATTCAGTACACAATGGGCTCAGCAGAGAAACAACAAAAACGGAAAGACTACAGGATTTGCAGGAAGGATCCTCATAGTTCAGGTAAGATTACTACTGAGGCTCCAGCTACTTTCCCAACAGCTGAAAACCACTCGAATAATCTCTGAAGTTTCTTTCAGCTCTAAAGTTTTAGCAATTCATGCAGTAAGCATTCCTGGAATGAATAAATTCAGAAGCATCTGCTATGTGGCAGGTCCTGGTTCTGCACTTCCTCATCGAACTCACCCACTGAGAACACGGAACCACATTGGCCAGCGCCATGGCTATTGGGAGCTCTCCCTGGTCTCCCATCATCGTGACCAACTCCACCAGCCTCTCAAACCGGTCAGCCAGCACCGTTTCTGCAAGGGTGTCAAATTCTGTGCCTTGCTGGAGGATTTTTGTCAGAACTTCCATAAATGTAGCTCTTGTCTGAAGATCTTTGTGGTAACCTAAACCTGATATGGACAAATAGATGCGAATTTACTAACATGGCCTGCTGAAGTAATTTTGCTTGTCTTACATGCCAGTTCTCTAGGTTTTCAGTTTCTACATGAAGCCTTCATTTTATCTCACCTATGGAGTGCATGAGGCCGCTGTCCACATTAGCGTTGAGTAAGTTTGACATCGCAAGGACTGTACAGTGCCTCAGTGATGCCAGCCTCCGAGACATGCCACGTTTCCTGCCACCTGTTTGTGCATTTTCATCTTCAACTTCACTGCAGTCATTCAAAAGGTTCATGAACAATGTGAAATACCTGAGAAATATAAAGACTGACTCTTAACACACTGAAGGCCACTTCAAACAGAAGACTAATCAGATATTCTGGAATCATGATATGTGTATCCCGTGAGTGGTCTCGGGTATCTGTTTCTCTCTAGTCCTGGCGTAATCATCCAGTGTGACTCATTATGAAGTGTGCTGTGCTTAATATGATTTTATCCTGACGAAGCCAGTACATATTTCATAACATGGGCACAAAACAGATGCAATCTTTCCTGGTCAATGCATCACTTTTAGTGTTTACCGTATAAAACAAGTGGTCCAAATAGTTTAGAGAACGTTATTTTAAATGACTTAATGAGGTGATCTGGGTTTTATTGCCAATAATTCACTGCTTGGATTATTTCTTTAAAAACACAAAACACAGTTGTTTTGTTAACCCAGTCCTATCATAGGGCGTGCCTGTATTTTATAGGCAGCTGCCGATGGCCATAATACCAAAATAATGAGGTCCATTTTCTAAATATAATCATCTGCCACTTTGGTTAGATTTTGTTTTGTTGTGTGTGGGCTTTGTTTTTTTGCTTTGCCTTTTTTGGGGACTGAAATTTACTTAAGAAATAACTGCGATTTGGCTTCCATCAATTCCACACCATCTCCTTCCTCCGGCTGCAGCGGAAGACCAGCCAGGAGTGAAACTACTGCTTCCATGCTCGCCTGGTCCAAGTCTCTGAAGAAAGAAAATTTAGGGACCACATAAATCTTGCAGGTTCTTCCACTTCACCTTTCTGTCAAATAAACACCTTCCTAAGAGAACTTCAGGAATTCAGGAACAATCTATTTAACTATTTATTAGGATAACCTAAATAATTTGAGATAACATGCACACCCAGAATGCAAAAACCATTCAAGGGAGGGAGAAGGTGATAGTATCTTTCATAAAACCAAGCCCCATGAAAGAAATATATGTGAATGATTATTTTCTGATACGTGGCAATAAGTATTTACCATTAGAGCAAATGCAGGGAATTACTTTTTAGAAAGAATTGAGCCAATCAAGTTTCTTAAATATTACCTTTATCAAATTATAAAATAAAAACAATCGAAGGCGTTATACATTTTATTCTCCAACAACCAGACTATCCTTCTTAAATAAACAACACTAACTTTCCAAGTAAACTGACTTTACTGAAAGTCTTTCAGTTAAAAATAGGAGGTAAAGATTAGTATGTATAGTTCAAATGCAAAAGCAAGATACCCCAAAAACACGTATTATAATAGCTATGAAGTATCAACACCCCCAAACAGACCTGCTAATACTTAATTAAAAGTCATTCTCTCTTTTGCGTTTGTTGTTGTTTTTACCTTGTAAGACATTTTACATCATCATCTGCTGCTTGGTTTGATGTTCCCATAACCCAGTCTGTCAGGTATTCTACCATTTTATTCCTACAGAATGCCAGGGAAAAGGAAAACAGCAACAATTTTTTTAAGTCACACATACACCTTCAGTAATACAAATTTTTTTAATAGTGTGAATACTTTGCCAAATCACTCAGGTGATATGACAGTTTCATAAAAGAGATACCGCTACTTCAACCCTAACAGTCAGAAGGGCACTAACAGGCAACTGACACTGGTTCCACTGATTCTGGTTCCCTTAGCCAGGGTACCAGACTGGAAACAGAATCAAATTCTTAGCTCAAGTATAATTTAGAAAAAGGGAGCACTGCCATGGGCATGAAGCTCTGGGAAACTTGAAAATACAGGAAGAGAAAAATAAAAACGTAAAACGCTATTTTTCCATCCCCCCCTGTCCCATGATAATTGAGTGCCTACTATTTTTGTGTACTTCATTTACTATAGAATTTACAAGACCCCACTTTGCTCTTTTGAGAACTCACCTAAATTTCATCTCTTGACAAAATGAGAGGTCATCTCTCCTTGCCATCATTACCTCGACTAACTGACACAGTTTCGTTTTTATTTGAATTGCATGGACCATATTCCCAAGCACACGAACATATCTATTTAGACACAGAAACATTTGGGGGAAAAAATATCAAATATAAACAAAAGAGAAGGTTTTCTAAATGCTTTACTCTCTAAGTAAAATGATTAAGCATAACTACAAAAACTGCAGTATTTTAATTTTATATGAGTACATGTATGTCCAATTTGGTTGCAATAAAGAATGGCAAATTATTCTCTAATAACTACTAATACCGATGTGTTTCTGCTACATTGCAGTAGAATCCTTACCTGACTAGATTTAACATCATTGTTTCAATGCTAGCTTGCCCCAGATGTTCCGAGCTGCCTTCAGTATGGTTATCTAGTAAGTTCTTCATTATAGCTATGGTTTGCTCCACAAATTGAGTATTGGTATCAGTCAATAAAACCTATATAAAGAACAAAATACATTTGGCATCAAGGCACAGAAGACAGACCACAGAGAGATGAAACTGCCCTGACCCAGAAGTCATACACACAGAGAAATGCACCCACAGGCATGTATTCAAATAGGCACACAGACATAACGGAACACTCATACCCACACCCAAGACATTCATAAGCCCTGGCACACCTACACACTAGAGTTCCCAAAAACCAAAACTGATCCCTACATTAGATGATTCTTTTTTCTGCAATTTTTTGCCTGTTTTTAAAAAACTGTGAGTGATGTTCATGCCAGTATCGAATTAAATAATCAAAAAGATAAAGGTTTCATTATCAAACAAGTCACTCTATTTATAGGAAAGGGGGGAAAATAAAGCAGAGAACACTTTACCTGTCCTTGGGAGTCAAAAAACTTGCTGATGGTATTCTTCAGTTTGTTAAACAGCATTGGATAAAGAGCAGGATTCAATTCAAGACCCACCAGATCCTTAACATTGGTCCGTATCTGAAGTCCCACTTTCTCATGGTTACACACCATTAAGGATAAGAGTCGATCCATAAATTTGCTGACAGGTGTATCAGCATTTCCCTCTGAAGACATCACTGAAATCATGGAACCCTTGCGTTCACTGACTGGGCCCATGGGTGGGCTATAGGTTGCCAGGCCAGAATTGCTTTTCTGCTGCAGGCACACTCCCCCAAGGGCACAAAGGAAGCCAGTCATGTTGATCCATTCCTGTAGGGAGTCCGTGTCTGACAAATCTATGGAACCTCCTCCACTCACATGAGACATTCGCCTCTTAACAATGGTCTTGTGAAGGCTTTCAGCAGCCTAAACACAAAATTTTTATGGAAAGCATGAATTCAACTTCAATTGGTTGAGAGACTTGACAAAATTACTTTTTATCCAACATTTCTTCCATGACAAAGAACATTTTTTACATTTAAAAGACCCAAATCTCCACCATTTCTAGTCACATCAAGGTATCTTAGTGCCCGAGGCCAGACGAGCCTTACAGAAAGGAGGTAGTGATGGACACACACGCAATGTCAGGCACAGAAGGTGGCTATGGACTGCCGCTCAGAAAGGACCATACACTCCAATTATTTGCTTAGATCAATTCCTGGACAGAGATGCAATGTCTAAGCTGCTTCAAGGAATTACAAGCACTTGGAAATTTTCAACCAAGTAGTGTGTACACTTATTAGTGATGGCCCAAGTTCAAGAGCTCTGGGACTAGCTTTGCAAATACTGATCTATTATTCACACAGATTCTGTGTGGCAAGAGGAGAATAATCAAGCAAAAGAACCACTGAACAGAAAGAGGCTGTAATGAAGGAAGTACAGAAAGACAAGAAATAGAAAAAAATCAAACTCTGCAATAATCTGACTGAGAAGGACTCTTCAAAGAATTCTGATCCCGTTAGTTTACAGAGCACAAGTGAGAAAGAAAAACCCTTGCTATGTGTGGCAGATTTTTCAAATTCAATTCTCCTTATACATTGCTTACAAGCTAATACTCAGCCTATTACCGAGGACATATCGACCCAAGAAAGCAACATATTAAGGGTGTTCTGTAATATAAATGATGTAGAAGTACTGCTATATTTGCTTCCTTACGTATGTTTGGTTTTGGGGGGGGAAGCCTTTCTCTCATGAAGGACTGCTTTGAATACAGAACTCCTGAAACCACCATTTCTTATGGCACATGCATTTATTACAGTTGTAGCCAATATCAGAATACAGCTACTCTTCCTTCTGTTGTGCTGCACATTAACCTTTTCAGGATCGAAATTATGCATATTTACACAGGTTCTCTGAACAAAAGTAAGGACAGAACGCAGCCTGCAACGTGGTGACTTACTGCGGAGCACAGTGAAAGAACCGCTGGATACAACACTCCACTTTAACAAAGAAAGCCTAGATCTTGCATTTCAGTATTTTGTGTCACCTACTTTGTGAGGCTGGCTGGTGAAGTCAGGTAACGATCAACTTCACACCTTCAATGACTTGTGCAACAAGGAGCCATCGGTATCGGGCACAGAAATATCCCCTGCAAAAGAACTTGCAGGCTGGCTTATAAGCTCCAGTGTGGTAGAGCATATGTTTGGACCAAATTTACATACTGAGATTATTAAACAGTGCCAAGCAATCCTCAATTTTTTTAGCTGCAGAAGGGCAACTGAGTACTCGGTATATTGACTGCATGCGGGTTGCAGCAGTGCTGAAACACTGTAATCAGTATAGCTGGGACTTCTTTCCTTTACTTGTTAAGAATTTGGATCTGGTACCACTTAGACATCTCTTTAATCAAGTTTCAACTCCTAAGCCAAGTGTTCACACTGAACAAACACGGTACTTGGCATCAATGTTAATTAAAGCATTATTTTAAAAAGGCATTATGGGATAATGCCATAGCAGCCAAGGCTCAGCTATCTAAACAGAGTTCTTCTGCATCTTTATTAAATACTGAATTAAATAAGAGGAAGAAGAGCTCAGAAGAGCAGCTCCATCACCTTAGTCATCTGCAGCTGGTCCTTAAAGTACTGGTAACAGTGACACCCAGCAAAGTTGAGGCAGTGACAATGAAATGGACGAACAACTTATTAACAGACTCAAACATGTGCAACGGTGACTTTCAGATCCAGAGGAATCCCTGCAGGAAAGTTCTGGTGAAACTGCCAGCGGTGGTAAAGATGAAAGCAGTGCTCTTGGTAGCAGTAGTGGGCACAACGATGGATCCAGCAATGAGGTGAACTCTAGCCACACCAGCCGGTCAGCTGGGAGCCCTAGCGGTGAGGTACGGTCAGAAGATACTGCAAAGGGCAACTGTCTCAGGTCCCCTCCCTCTTCGGGAGCTTTGTACTATATTAAACTTTGCTTTACTAGCACTCCAAAAAAAAAAAAAAAAGACGACGACGATGACGACAACTGCAATATTAAAGCCCTTAATGAAGATGAAGATGACAATAATGGTCATCATCCTCCTAAAGGTATAGAACTTCAGAAGAGAAAGTTAGAAAATCAAGCAGGCATTTGCTTATGGGATTCCCAAGGCCCATCAGAAAAAAAAAAAAGGGGACAAGCAAAAGAATAGGAAGGAACCTGGTTTTCAACACTGAATCAATGCCATCAGCAGATAATCAAATACAAATGCTAGATGCTTGTTCATACTCTCCAGACCCAGAGCATATTTCAGGGGAATAAACACTGCTCATCTAGTACAAGCATGTCAAGAATCTTGTATCACACGCACTGGCAACTTTCTGGGGGACACTACTGGGAATGAATCCATTAACTGCCTACAGTGTATTGGTCCTGGTATCACCACCACCACCATCACTGCCACCAGGATGGGCATATTGTTGATGATACACTGATGCAGTTGATGTCAGTTACAGCAGCTCCTAGATCAGTGCAAAATCAGAAAAAACATGGCTGGTTTTGATGAAGAATCTGGGTGTGAAGAGCAGCTAGTTCAGATGAATTCACATGCAGAACCTACATCTTTTCTCCAACAACATCTTCCTAATTTAGCATCCCCCTTACATCTTAGTGCAGTTCATAAACATCAGTTCAGTAAGTAATGCTCTAATAGACGTTAAGTTGGATAATGTTTGCAAGAAAGGAAACACTCTGTGGGATACAGTTCAAGATATGATTCAATCTTTCCGAAGGACTGAAAAATGAAGCAGAGAAATTTCTCTATTCCTTAGTATGTTGGTTTACAGACAGATTCAAATGAGAGTCACTGAAGGCTGCCTTGAAAATTTACACAGGTCAAGAGGAATTTTTTACATGGTAGTCAAAATTCATTTCATATATTCTTATTGCTTAGGTGTGGTGAATTCACAGCCTTTAATGTACTATTATCAACATATGTTTTATTAACTGTTGTTTTCAAAGTAGGTTTGAAGACTTCTCTCTCACAGGGTCGTATTTATTACTCAGCCTCACTTTATTCAGCACTTTCTGTCACTCTTGATTAGATTTCCTCCAAAAGAAGCATAATACTTATTCTCTTCTTACCTCTGGGAACATAGTAGTGATTACTGTTTTCAAATTACAGCTAAATGTTCTTGAACTGTGTCACATTATATATTAAAAAAGGCTAACTAAGTTCAACTTAAGCTGAAATAGAAACATTTTGGTAATGGCATTCTTCCTGCGTCTGAGTGGATCTTGTGTGTCTTGACTTCAGCAGTAGATAAAGAATTAGGTTAGTGTTCTTCTCTAGTTTGAATTCTGCTATTTATTTATATACTTCTTAATGGGGTTCAAATGAACTACAAACTTCTTGCTTTTTGGGTGTGTTCCACTGGTATATTTTTACATTTCCCTTGATAATGTTCCATTTTCTGGCACAGTGAATTCAGTTATTAGTGGACTATGTTATGTTATAGTAATATAATGTTTTCAGCTTATCTCTGCCCAGGCCTCATATTAATGTCTAATTTTACTGAATAGTTAAGTACTTCAAAATATTGTTTTTTACCTAACTGAATTAGTAAAAGTATATGCAATATTTTACTCTCTGCTCTTGGTCTTTAAAGGGCTCCAATATGACAATCACAATAGACAAACTGTTCAGGTAGGAATAAGAAAGCACTAACAGATCTCTGTTAGTGAATCCATTGGCACATACTCTTTAAAAGGAAAGCTTTTTTTTTTTTGTTTCAAGTTTTTATTTAATTCCAGTTAGTTAACAGAAGCTGTCATATTAGTTTCAGTTAAAGGAATGCTTTTTTTTTTTTTTTTAAGATTTTATTTATTTGTTTGACAGAGATCACAAGTAGGCAGAGAGGCAGGCGGGTGGGGGGGGGGGGAGGCAGGCTCCCTGCCGAGCAGAGAGCCCGACATGGGACTCGATCCCAGGACCCCGGGATCACGACCTGAGCCGAAGGCAAAGGTTTCAACCCACTGAGCCACCCAGGCGCTCCTAAAGGAATGCTTTTAATGGCTGGATGACATTTTATCATTTACAGAACTGCTATAGCAGTTGATTTAAAAATATTGTCTTTTGAAAATCTTTGTGAAACCACAGTCTTTTTGTGAAAAACCAGTCTTTTCAAGCAGTTGTTGTCTCAGTTTATATATCCTATATGTGTATCTGCAAACACTATTACCTAGCAATTCCACTGTGAAGTGTGTACTTTACAGAAAAACACCTAGATGGTCATCAAAAGACACATTCAAGAACATTCATAGCAGAAATCCTCAAAATAACTAAAATTCTTTGTATAGCTATCTAATGCCCAAAGAGAGCAGAAAGGAAAATTACATGGTGGACTACATGTTGAATGAAACACCTAGAGCAGTAACAGTGAATGAGCAACAGTGGTATGGAAGAGTGTGCATGAGTCTCACAATATTGAGTCAAAGAAGCCAGATATAAGATAACTGTGTCTCTTGCACTCAATTTATATCAAGTTTACAAACACGAAAACTATTGTATTTAGTAGTAGTCAGCATAATGGTTACTCTTGGGTTGCTAGTTATTAGAAGAGGGGCACAATGAAGGTTTCCATGTGCTGGTAATGATCTATTCCTTTTTATTTTCTTTTAAAGATTTTATTTACTTATTTGACAGAGAAAGAGAAAGAGAGCACACATGAGCAGGGAGAAGGGCAGAAGGAGAGGGAGAGGCAGGATCCCCGCTGAGCAGGGAGCCCAATTTGAGGCTCAATCCCAGGAAGTTGGGATCATGACCTGAGGTGAAGGCAGACGCTAAATCAACTGAGGCACCCAAGGTACCCCAGTGTTGATTTATTTCTTGATGTGGGTGCTGGTTGCACAGGTATGTTCACCCCCTACTATTGTGAACTGTCACTTAGATTTATACAAGTTTTTATATGTATGTTATATTCCAGTAAAAAAATAAAGTCCAAACCCAAGATTACCATGTACGTTTTTTAAGAGCCACTAATATATTTTTTGTCATAGATTAATATACCAACCCAGAATATCAAACTTCTTTTAAAATGCTTTGACTCACATGAACAAACCTTGCAAACACTATGCCAAGTGAAAAAAAAGTCGTATTAGGTGAAATGCCCAGAACAGGCAAATCTACAAAAAGCAGACGGGTGGTTCCCTAGGGTCAGGGGGCAGGGGGTGGGGGGGTGGGGAGGGAGATTAGGGAATGATAGCTCATGGGTATGGGGTTTTTTTAAACTAGGGTGATGGTTGTACAACTTCGTGAATATACTTTGTTTTTGTCTTGCTTCATGGTCCATGATGCCAGCTGAGGTTGTTGGTATCAGTACAATGCAACCAAGCTAGCAGGTTGGGACAAGATTTTTCTGCCGTTCTTCTAGATTTTGAGTTGTAAATCAAATCTAGGACTGATCACTCCACACTTGTTTAACACCTGCCTGTGAGGTTCACAACAAATCTTCCCAGCTCTGTGATCATCAATGACTTCAAATTCACCATGTAATCATGCTTCATCATCACAGTCAGAAACCAGATGATGACTGTGGAACATTGCCTAATGAGAACCTGAGTCTGCCTCTCTTTTCAGCACTATCGATGCTCTTGAAATCATCTGCCAGGATGTTCACGTATACCATTAAAGCAGCACAGAAAGGTGGCAGAAAGTAACAGTACATTTTAAATAGGTGAACTGAATGGTATGTAAATTATATCTCAATAAAACAGTTATCCACCCCCCAAAAAAAGCTTTCATCCTAAGGCCACATGTCCTCTCCAAATGACATTAGGTACATATTTTTGCTTTACAAAAACATAACTTTTTTTTCCTTGTTCTAATTAAGCATGACAAGAAAAAAGCAATGGGAGGGTAACCAGTTTTTCTGAAACACCTAATTATAATGAGAGGAATAGGGATGCCTGGATGATTCAGTCGGTTAAGGGATCTGCCTTTGGCTCAGGTCATGATCCTTGGGTTCTGGGACTGACTCCCAAATTGGGTTCTCTGTTCAGCAGGGAGCCTGCTTCTTCCTCTGCCTGCCACTCCTCCTGCTTGTGCTCTTTCTTTCTCTCTCTCTGACAAATAAATAAAATCTTTTAAAAAATAAAATAAAATAATGAGAGCAATATATGGCCATTACAAATCAATTATACACAAATACCAATTAATTATTAATTTCTGGGGTAACAGATGAAAATAGTTGAATGGAATGTCCAAATTTTTAAATTTCACTTAACCTATGGATTCAATCTTCTGCCCACCAGATCCTTTAATTAGAATACCTAATAAAATAATAAAAATGTATTGTTCGAATTTTAATTTATTTTCTCTACCTTTGTCATCCCTTTCCTGAAAATTCTATGAACTACTTGGATGGAGAAAGAGAAGGAAAAAGGGTAAAGGAACGGTCTCTACCATAAATCATCTCTAGCTCGTGCTGGCCAGTATTTCTGCAAAAATGGCAATATCTGTGCTGTCCAGTACAGTAGCAAATTGCCACATGTGGCTAAGGAGTCCTTGAAATATAGCTACTGTATGACTGAGAAACTTTATTTTAACTGTATTTAATTTTAATGAATTTAAATTTCCAATCAAATTTAAATAGCCACATGTGACTAGTGGCTACCATAACGGTGTTGTTTTAGATGAACCACAACTACATAACAGTCTTACGACAACTAGACACACAATACACTAACAGTGACCCAAAAGATTATTGAAGTGAAATACATATGTCTAACAGATCGATTAAAAGACAAAAATCAACTTTACAAACTCACCTGGCCATCTTCCATTTTAGCTTTCGGGTAGTTGAGGATTAGTTTTGTAGCTTGTTCCCACTTTGCATGCGTATCTTCCCAAGCCTAAAATGAAGGCAATTACCACTGAAAACAACTCTAAACCTAGAACTAAAAATTAATCAGCAGGTAGATGTTATATATATACATATATACGTATATATGTATGTATAGTATACAAACTTGGTACATATTTTAACATCCTACTTGTAATAGGTACATATCTTAGGTATGCTTCAAAAGCTATTCTGGTCACACACACATGACATGAGGCTTCTACATTTGAGGGTGGGGGCCTGGGAGGGCTGTTTCTGTTGCTAAGAGCATACCTCAGTGTTTCCTGCAGTGGGATGCTCAATGCGCCTTAGTAGTGCCATCACTCTTTTCTGAAGTGCTGCTCTTCCTAAGCAAAGACAACAGCAAATCAACTTATTGCACTTACAGCCCTGCTTGCCAAGGGAGCACCCCGCAAGCCCAACCCATAAGGCAGAGGAGGAGGAGGGGAATGAATGCTTCCAATGATAAAGATGAACACTTCCTTTTGTCAGCTTCACAGGAAAGGTAATTAACTTGGACTCTACAATGTCCACCGCATAAAATAGCTATTCCCACCTATGTTTCCTCCAACTAAGTGCCAGTGTTTAAACTTCACTATATATAGTTCAGCCACCATAAATTATAAAATTTGTAACTGACAGCAATTTACACTGCCAGTTTTTAAACAAATGTACTGCATATTAAAACCTCAGTGAGAAGTCAACAATTTATTTCAAATGCTATTTACTTTCACCCTATCTTGTGTAGAAAAGGATTTCAGGTTAGCTATTTGAATGAACCTGTAAGTTTACAAAGTAGTTCCTACATTCCTAGCACAATCAGATCTCTTACGATTCAAGGCAAACAGAGTGGGGGGCAGGGAACATTATCCACATTTACCTGTTGACATCATATTGCTGACAGAGGCAAATTCCATAAATGTGTTATAGTTGGGCAAGAAGTTGTGCACCGACACCTCGTCCACCCCACATCGGATATCCGCTTCCTCGCAAAGGTGGCGGAAACAGGACATGGCCACCAGAACAGCTTCAGTGTCAGGGCTCCACAGGAACATGTACAGGGCCACTTCGAGTTTAGTCTGAGCCTGTCGGCAGATTGGCGGGGTGCCGCTGCACCCTGCTGCACTATCCTGGGATGGTGGGGATGGGAGGCATTATGTTGGCAACCTAGGCAATTTTATTTACAAAATCCAACAATGCAACGCACTGTGTACCATGTATGCCTGCATACAATACCCCACAAAAGCTTTCCTGCAATCATGACAGCAATTTTTAAATCCCTAAATATCTTGTATGAATGAGAGATGAGATTATTTGGACAAACATCTCGATATTATCTGCCCAATTTCAAATCAAATAGGTATTATCCTATTCCAGATTCTAGGAATGCAGATTAAGCCAACACAAACACAAGTAAAGCACCCACAGCATAACTCTAATGAATGAAAAATGCAACGCACTTCCAACTCAATTATAAATGACAAAGGAAATAATAAGAAATTCTATCTACCTACTGGAGGGAAGAAATAAAGTACACTGGAACAAGGACTAAAACGAGGGCACAAACAAGAACTAAATATTGTTGTGGAAGGTATACTTGATTCTGGATTACACATTCCCAAAAGAAATCCTCATTTACAAAATGAATATAAATTCCACCGTTAACACAGACAGTAGTAAACCCTGTACTGCTTAATTGCTATTTTGTCCTCAACAGAAGGTTATACTGAAAATTAGGGATAAAAAAGCTTTGGCTTTCAAGTCTAACAATATAATGCCATTGGTAAGGTGGACCAGCAAAATCTTCCATGGAATATCAATATAATCAAGATTCCTGCAGAGTGCACAACAGCAACGATCAGGAAAACTAACCTAACGACCCTACAACAAGGCTGTGAATGCATACTGCTGATCTTCCCATGAAAAAAGCAAACTAATATTCATCTCCACTGATAAGGATTGAAGAATGTACTCTTTAGATTGAGAGCTGCACACTAAATGCCAGAAATAAGTGTTTTTAACAGTAAAGATACCATTTAAAAAAAAAAAAAAAAGGTTTGGTCTACGAAAGAAGCTGCTTACCATGGATGAATTTCCTTTTCCCTTCCGAAGAGAGGCTCCAGGAGTACAAGAAGGTAGTAATTCTTCATGATTCATGGACATCTGACTAGTAGTTCCACTGGAAGGAACATCACATCCTACCCCATAAAGGAAGAGAAAGTGACAGGAACTTCTATCTGCCTGCTAAAAAGAAAAAAATAAGTAAGCCTTTCTGAAGCACTGATAACCAAGAAAAATAAACACATAACACGAGCTGTCTTCCTGTTTGAGACTATCCTGGAAAACCTCCCATTCCCAATTCCTACCCCTCACACCTTGAGATTATGCACTAGAAACCCAGTGGTACAAGTAATGTTTGTTCAATGTCTTTGAAATTCCTCTTAGCTTTTCACCCTTCAAAGCATCAGAAACAACAGATTACAGAAATGCAAAATTAACATTTCTAGATCTAACATGGACAGAAGTAAAACATCAATAATGTAAATCTACCATATGAAAAATATAATGTACTTCTCAGTACAAATGACAAATATTTTCTCCCAGAAGATTTTATCCTGTGCCATGTCAGGATAACTGGAAGTTAACTCTTTTGAGATTAAGTTTCTATGGACCAGTAATTAACACTGGTGTGTATGCCAAGTACGCTGCAAGGGTAACTTTACTGACCAGACTCCTCCAGATTGATTACTGGGTTACTAATGCTTATACTCTGGAGAATTAAACCACAGACAAGTCCACCCAGATACCAACTCACCATTAGTCCATTTGAAAACAAAAAATTTAACAAGCTGCATGGTACACTGAAAAGCACATCTTTAATACGTTTAAGTTTTTTTGTAGCTATGATTCTAGAAATGGATAAAAACTCATTGGATCAAGTACTCAAAAATTATGACGTAATAGAAAAAAATTTTAACTGACTATAGAAACTTTATGTTAAAAGAAATGAAAGGCTCTTCTCCAATCCCTTAAAACCCTGTCCCTAGTTTTAACAGTAGGAATCAAAACTTTTCACTCAACCCTAGAGAAGAATACTCAGATATTCGAAGAGATGAAACTGTTATGGCAGGAATATAAACAAACTTAGATTAAACACCCTCAACCTCTTCCCTTCAGTTTGATACATTAACATTCTCTGGACTAGCCTAAGCCATAAGAGTCAAGTCTTATGCACAAACTTAAGATGGAGTATGTTTCTCAACCTAATTTGGTTATAGCAGCCCAACTCCTCCTAGACCGAGACCCCATAGAGTCCTGCTTAACTCAACCAGAATTTATCAGGATTGCAACTTAAAGGATGAAGGCTCAGAATAATTTTTAAAATGTTGACTTGTCATCCATCATCCTCTGGCACAAGTATTTCCCTTGAAGACTCTGCAGGCAGGAAGAGCTAAAGCAGGACGTAATTTGGATAATATACATTTCCTTAATCTATTCCCATTACCCCAAATATTCTTAAATTTTACAGATGTCCTCTTTTTTTAAAAATATTTTATTTATTTATTTGGCAGACAGAGATCACAAGTAGGGAGAGAGGCAGGCAGAGGGAGAGAGGAAGGCAGAGAGAGAGAGGAGGAAGCAGGCTCACCGATGAGCAGAAAGCCCGATGCGGGGCTCGATCCCAGGACCCTGGGATCATGACCCGAGCCGAAGGCAGAGGCTTAACCCACTGAGCCACCCAGGCGCCCCTAAAGATGTCCTTTTGCTTACCTTATTTTTAAGAAGAAATTTATTCCTGCAGATCAAAATTTCCCGCAACCATTTGAGAATTTCTGTGCTACTAAGCATTTGATGGCTAGTTAATTTCTTGCAGATGTAAAAAAGCATTTGAGAGCTGCAAAAACATAAAGTTCATTATCAGTATCGTCAATAAATAACCTCACACACAAAGAGCTAGTCAGTACATAAGAATGACATTCTCTCATAACGGATACAAGTTTAGAGAAATTAGGATTTGTTTTAGAGAAATGGTTATCAAAATATTAACAGCAGGATAATCAAAGCGAGTAAGTCTACATTACATTACAGACTACATTAAAAAAAAGCAAATAATTCTAAATCCTCTAACCCCCCAAACTCCCAATTGTTTCAACCACACGTCCCATCTCTGCACAAGACTCAAGAAGAAATGACAGAAGACATGTACAGCAAAGACTGTGTATAAACCCAGTTCTCTACAGCAGGGATCTGCAAACAACTGCCTATAGGCCAAATCTAGTCCTTATTTGCTTTTGTAAATAAAGCGTTAGTGGAACATGGCCATATCATTCACTTACATATCGTCTCTGGCTGCTTTCATGCTCTAACAGTGGAACTGAATAGTTCTGACAGAGACTGTATCGCCCACCAACCCTACAATATTTACGACCCAAACTTTTAGAGAAAAAATTTGCTGATCCCTACTCTACGGCCACAACGTCCAAAACAGCAGCAACTAGTCAGCTACATGTGGCTACTGAGCACAGGAAATGCAACTTGCCCAAACAGAGATGTGCTATAAGTGTGAAATGCAACCAAAATTTGAAGACTTGATGGAAAAAATAATATAAAACATCTCAGTAACTTTTATACTGATTACATATTAAAATAACTTCTAGATATATGTACTGGGGTTAAAATATTATTAAAATTAATATTACCTGTTTATTCTCTGTAATGTGGCAACTAGAAAATTTTAAATCACATATGTGATTCATATTACATTACTATCAGAGAACACTTTCTATGTGTTTAGGATTTAACTCAGCTGCCAGGTGACTTAGTGCACCCACTTCTATGAGGATAGATAATGACAAAACTGGAAACTTACACATTCCCATTTTTTCTCAATATGCTGCCTTTGAACTCTTTAAAAGATAATAATTTATATAAGCAGGAAATAAACTATAAAATTCTACAAATATTTTTACCTACTAAGGCAGATGTTCACCATTAATTCACCTATCAAAATCACTGGTATCATAGGAAATTAATAAAAAGACCATAATCTTAAAAACAAACTATTAACATTACAAAATTTTAACACTCTAAGCTTATAATTGTAATCAACAATTTAGAACAGTTGTAACTACACAGAAATCTGAAACAGAAGAGAATACACCAAGTAACAGTACTTACGGTTGGGTAATAAAATTTAGCATAATAAAATAAAAAATCGTAAAACCTCTATAAATAAAGTTTTACAATAAAGCAAGTACTAGGGAGTTAATATCTAAACACAAAAAATAAATACAAAATAAAATTTTAAATTGAATTTAAAAATAAAAGTACATATACCTAATTTCCCAGAATGTTTCCACTGGAGCATCAGGATTCCATAAATCAATGCTGTCTAACTGATGAAGAACCAGCAGAGCCTGAATTTTTAAAAAAAGAGAGAGAAGAGTTAACCAAAAGTTTTTTGGTAGATGTAACACTGGAGTATTTATCTTATAACTGCTAACAAATCCAGTTATTTAATTGTAGCTCTAACACACAGTATAAAGCAAAAGAGAAAAACTCTGAAGAACCCAAATCTCTAGGAAATAATAAATGTAGAATCAAATAATTTTCATTCTTATCATTCCTACTTTAAATGGCATACAGGGATACAGTTAAATGACTGATGAATTCGGAGGAGCAATAGATACATGTAAAAACTGCTTTAAGACACAAACTAAGTAGGGGCGCCTGGGTAGCTCAGTGGGTTAAGGCCTCTGCCTTCAGCTCTGGTCATGGTCCCAGAGTCCTGGGATCGAGCCCCGCATCAGGCTTTCTGCTCGACGGGTAGCCTGGTTCCTCATCTCTCTCTGCCTGCTTCTCTGCCTACTTGTGATCTCCATCTGTCAAATAGATAAATAAAATCTTTAAAAAAAAAAAAAAAGACACAAACTAAGTAATTTCTGTCTGTGTCAAAGAACCCAATAGAATAAAAAAATTAATCCCTAAATAAGGAGAGCTCACCAAAATTAATGCGCACAACAGTATTTTACTTCAAACCCAAAAGACAAAGTAGAAGTTATCTTGCTCATCACAAATTCTTTTGGAACATTAAAGATCAATTATTTCCAAAAACAAGAGAGAGAGGGGAGCAAAACAGGTTCGCACTGCATAGCAGATTATTCATTCTAAAATATTCCAATTGACAACAGAATTGAAGTTGGAATTTGGTTTATAAAACATTAACAGGAATTAAATAATTTACTTAAAATATACAACATGCAAAATCACTATTTAAAACCGTCAACGTAAAAAGTGTAAAACTAGACTCTTCCCTGAAACCTGCCCTATCCTAACTCCAATTCCACGGTGATGCCCCAGAAGGACACTGCTGAGCTGTATATATTCTTCTCGGTCCTTGGTCAATATATTTGGTGATGCTTTACTCCCCTTTAAATGCTATTTGGAACAAATAATGAGAACTGATTTCTTATTCTCTTAACGGTAAATCAAGTGCATAAAATGCTAATATTTGCACTGATAATCTGCCTTATATTAGGAAAAGATATATAAATGTCTAAACTTAGACCACTTTATAATGCTAAACCTTACAAATGATATAAAGACCAGACCTATACTATCTTATTTCAAACACTTTTATTGTAATTACTTTTAATATATCATGAAAACTTCAATTCATTGTGAGAATCTTCAAAAATTATAGTTGGTAGCTCTCATGCCAAGAAGAAAACAACACAAATTTATATTCAACTGTCACTATTGCATAAAAACAGTACAATTTACCTTTAAGTAGCAAATTCTCTATGTTTGAAAAAACACTTTTTTAACATAAAGACAATGTGTTTGCCTTTTCCCTGCCTTAATATGATTGCTTTCCTTGTAATGTTCCCTTCCATTTATTTTCCACATATATTTTTTAAGGTTTTATTTATTTATTTGAGAGAGAGAGAATGAGAGAGAGGGCTCGAGAGAGGGGAGAGTCAGAGGGAGAAGCAGACTCCCCACTGAGCTGGGAGCCCGATGTGGGACACGATCCTGGGACTCCAGGATCATGACGGGAGCCGAAGGCAGTCGCTTAACCAACTGAGCCACCCAGGTGCCCCTTCACATATATTTTAACAAAGCTGCAAACACAGTAGAGTCATTTGACATTTCATAAACATTCTTTCATACTGCCATGTGATCTGCATGGGTTTTTTTCGAAGATTTCATTTATTCATTGACAGAAAGAGATAGCAAGACAGAGCAAGTACAAGCAGGGGGAGCAGCAGGCAGAGGGAGAAGGAGAAGCAGGCTGTCCACTGAGCAAGGAGCCCAATGTGGGGCTCGATCCCAGGACTAGGAGCCCCTTTGACCTGAGCCAAAGGCAGATGCTTAACCAAATGAGCCACTCAGGTGCCCTGTGATCTGCATGTATTAATGGATGTTTAATTCACCAAGTTGAAATATCATTCTGTCACTAAATATTAACCTGTTTTCTTTCTAGTGAATATTTTGAATTCTCTAATATTCTCTCATTGTAAGTCAGAGCAATAAGCATGTGTGTGTGCGCGCATGTGTGTGTACCTTTCCCTTTAGAATTGTATTCACAGGATGAAAAAAAATTACAGGAATGGAATCATTTGGACAAAAAAAGGGGATATTTCCCAATTTCTGCTAAATACTGTTAAACAGCCTTCCAAAAAGAATGCAATTTATAGGTTGAACAGTACACAAATAAAAGCAATGAGTGAAACAATGAATTCTAAGACATTTTTGGTAAAATGCAACACATAGTACAAACAATAAAGTAGCATATCTTTCAAGTATATAGCTCAAAGAATTTTTACAAATGTACATAACTCCATGTAACCATTACCCAGATCAACACTGTCAGTGCCTAGAAGCCCTTTTCATATTCCCTTTAATCATTAGTGCTTGACAAGGGTAGCCACTGAACTGACTTCTACCACCATAGACTATTACTATCTGTTTGTTATTTATATATAGGGAATCATATAGTATGTTCTCTTTTGTGTCTGGCTGTTCTCACTGAACATTACACTTGTGATACTGATTCATCCATGCTCTGCATTTAGCAGGAGCAGCTCATTCTTTTTTCACTGTTTTAGTCAATGGAATAAATATAACCAAAATTATTTATCTACTACTGTTGATATACTTGAGTTGTTTCTAGTCTTTTTTGGGGGGGGGGGGATGAGTGCTATTACAAATTATACTACTATTAATATTTTTTGTATGTTTCTTTTGGTAAACACACATATGCATTTCTATTGGATACATACCTAAGAAAAGAATTGCTAGGTCATACGTTTACTTTGTAGATACCGCAAAACAATTTTTAACAGTGGTTGTACTAATTTATCAGAGTATGAATAAAAACATGATATAATCATTTATTTCATATAGTTTTTTATTACTGATTTCTAGCTTAATTACACTGTAGTAGCAAAAAAATTCTGAATGATTTCAATCCTGTAGAATTTGTTGATACTTACTTAATGCTCAGGATATATTGAATGTTCCATGCATACTTGAAAAGAAAGTATTCACTGAGTGCAATGTTCTCTGTAGTCAAATAGTTCCTATCTGATAAACACGTTCAAATCTTCTATCCTATTTTTTTCTTTTTTTGGCTTGTTTATTCTACCAGACCTTGAGAAAAGTATGCTCAAGTATGCCACTAAAACTGGACTTGTCTATACTTTTACTTCATGTATTTTTATTTATTTTAAGCTTTGTTTTTAAGTTCATACAGAGTTTTATTTTCTCGGTAGACTGGGCACCTTTGTAATAATGAGATGTCCCACTTCATCTCCAGTAGTGCTTCCTGCTTTAAAATCTGTATTTGTGTATTACTCCAGCTTTTCTGAGTACATGTTTGTGTGGTTGAAATATCCTTGAAATATCGACCCCACAGTGTCTTTATATTTAAGCTGTGTCTCTCCTAAAGGCCACATAGTAAGATTTTTGCACTCTTCAGTATTCAGCCAAGAGAAATGAAAGCCTATGTGTAGACATATGTGCAAATTTGTACATACACATTCCTAGTTTTATTTGTAATAGCCAAAAACTAGAAACAACACAAATATCTATCTAAACAAGTAAATGGATACACAAACTGTGCTATGGCCACATAATGGAACACTATACAGCAATATACGTGCAGTAACATAGACGAATTAATAAGTATGCAGAGTTAAAGAAGACAGACACAAAGAGTACACTTTATTAATTCCACTTATATAAAATGCAAGTTAGCCTGCAATAACAGAAAGCAGATTGATGGTTGCAGAGGAAGCAAGGGAGCAAGGCAGGAAGAAGAGAGGAAGGAAGGGAGTACAAAGGAGCATGAGACAACTTTCAACAATGATGGATATGTTCACCTAACTGACTACTAACAGGTGAATAAACTGTGATTTAATTAACAACAGAATACGTATCAACAATAAAAAAAAAGGAATTAACATATGTAATATATGGATGAAGCTCAAAAACTTGTGAGTAAAGGAGGCCAGATGAAAAGACATACATAGTGTAAGATTTCATTCATATGAACTTTCAGAACTGGCAAAACTAATTTATGATAGAAATCAGACCAGTGGTATTTTGAGACAGGGAGTTGGGGCACAAGATACAGGAGAACATCCCAGGGTGACCAGAAATATTCTAAATCTTCTATGATTTCTATTATATGTAAATTATACCTCAATAAAATTGATTTAAATTTTATAACACTCTATTTCTAAAACTTCATAAAATCATATTTAGCAATCAATATAAAAAAATTTTTAAGTCAACTGTATTCACACCCACAAGGATAGCTATAACCCAACAGACAGACAATGACAAGCGTTGGCAAGAATGGAGAAATAGAACCCACATACACTGCTGATGGGAAGAGAAAAAGATACAGTCACTTTGGAAAACAGGTTGGTCATTTTAAAAGTTAGACAGCTACCGTAAGACCCACCAATTCCACTGGTAGGTATATATACCTAAGAAATACATCCACACAAAAACTTTTATACAAATTTTCATAGCAGTATTATTCATAATAGCCAAAAAACCAGAAACAATACTAAATGTCCATCAACAGATGAATAAACAAAATGTCATATATGCATGCACTAGAACATTATTTGGCAATAAAAAACAAACAAGTATTGTTACATGCTACAATATGGATGAACCTTGAAAACATGTTAAATGAAAGAAGCCAGAAACAAAAGCCACATATTTTATGATCCCATTTATATGAATTGGCTACAATAAACGAATCTACAAAGACAGGAAATAGATTAGTGTTGGCCAGTGGCTGGGGTGGAAAGAAATGGAGAATGGCAGGGTTTCATTATGGGGTGACAAAATGTTTCAGGGTTAGACAGTGATGGCTGCATAACCTTGTGAATATACTGAAAAACCCTGAACTGTACACTTTTTTTTTTTTTAAAGATTTTATTTATTTATTTGACACAGAGAGAGATCACAAGTAGGCAGAGAGGCAGGCAGAGAGAGAGGGGCAAGCAGGCTCCCCACTTAGCAGAGAGCCCGATGCGGGGCTCGATCCCAGGACCCTGAGATCATGACCTGAGCCGAAGGCAGAGGCTTAACCCACTGAGCCACCCAGGTGCCCCTGAACTGTACACTTTAAAAGATTAAACTTTATCGTATATGAATTAGATCCCTATTTAAAATTCAATATATATTTTTAGAACTCCAAAAAGTCAACTGCAATCAGAAAATTTTGAGGTTTTGTATTATCAGAATTTGCACAATGTTTCTGCCACATGAGATATAAATAAAGTAAACCCCTTCTTTCTCCATAGAGTTCATAGAACAGCATACAGACACAAACATTCCATTGCTAGAAATGCCATCTCTGACAAACAGATGTTCAGAAATGACTTCTATCACTCATAGAAACCACACACAAAGGAAACATTTAGAATGTACATAGTTACCACCTTTCCTTCAAGAGCCTAGAATTCATCTCCCCTCACCTCCATTGCTTCCTGAGCAATCTCTGGCATGTGGGACTGAGGGACCAGCTGAACAAGCCCTGTTATTAACTCCGCTGTACTGCCTTGGGTCTCAGGCCCCTGTTTTCTTGGATTCTGCAAAGAAAAAAGCAAGTTCATTTAAAAAACTGTATCTGTTACCTGACAGGAGCTAGAGAGAAAAGAGAATGGAGAATATCTACTAATGGGTACACTAGACTTTTTAGAGTGATGAAAATATTCTAGAATTACATAGTGGTGATGCTGCACAATCTTGTAAATATACTAAAGACCAGTGAATAGTACACTTTAAAACAGTGAATTTTATGGTATGTAAATCACAGCTCAATAAAATACAGTAATTGTGGAACTTTTTTTTAAAGTCCAAATTGTTTTTGTTAAGAACTCACTTAATCTACATCTAAGTGTTCCTTCATGTGAACGATGTCTAGAGAAAACCTTAATGAAAACAAAAGCTAGGAATTAATTAATTTCTTAATTAAGAAATCATATCAATAAAAGGAGTAGGTAAAAAAAAATTTTTTTTCACTAACAGTATACTGGCTAAATGATACACCTCTGGTTTGGAACTGATTGAAGGCAAAGAACATGTGCTGCATGATCACCCCATGCAGACCTCTTGTCTAGTGTAAAACATCTGCCCCAATACATCCAAGGCTAGAATCCACACCTCCAGATGCCTGTCCTTCAGTCTTTTTCATTGTTGAGAAACACTGTGTACTAAGCAAAGCAAATCAGTGGTGCATATAAATGCAAACAGTCTACCTAAAGAGACTAAAATGCTTCCTGTAGCTTGGAAGCATCTATTTATACTTCAAGAATATATGGTTCTTTTTTTTTTAAGATTTATTTATCTTAGAGAGAGAGTGGGGGTGGGAGACAGAGGGGGAGGGAGAGAGAGACTCTCAAGCAGACTCCCTGTTGAGCACAGAGCCTAATGCAGGCCAGGGCTCTATCTTACAACCCCGAGATCATGACCTGAGCTGAAATCAAGAGTCAGAGATGCTCAACCAACTAAGACACCCAGGCGCCCCTATATGGTTCACTTAAGTGAGACCAATGCAACTTGTGCCCCCTTTTTATTTTGCTAACTGTGAATTCCTTCCCATTTTATTTTTTTTTTAAGATTTTATTTATTTATTTGACAGAGAGAGAGCAAGAGATCACAAGTAGGCAGAGAGGCAGGCAGAGAGAGAAGAAGGAAAGCAGGCTCCCGGCTGAGCAGAAAGCCCGACGCGGGGCTCAATCCCAGGACCCCAGGACCATGACCCGAGCCGAAGGCAGTGGCCCAACCAACTGAGCCACCCAGGCGCCCCAATTCTTTCCCATTTTAATGATTAAGAAAAACTCTCATCCCAGAATTTCTGTAATTCAAAACTATTAGCCTACTTTATAAAATTTAGATTCATTCACACATAACTCAGTAACATTTACTGGACACCAAAGACATGGCAAGTTAAAAAGATGTGTTTCCTACCCTCTTGGAACATGTAGTCTGGTGGGAAAGACAGACATCAATAAAATCACCAGACTAACAACTATAAAACTGCAAATGAGAGCAGAACTGCACACGTACGTGGCCCAGTCAGGGAGGCTCCCTAGGGTAATGAGAGCAGCTCCAAATGAGCCGGGATTATGCATAGAAAGAGGAAAGGGAAGCATATCATAGGCCAAAGGAACAGCAAGAGAAGGTATGAAGGAATGGGATAAGCAAGTTAGAATAAAGACAGACCATCATGATTATAGTAAAAAAAGAGAAAAAGAGGATGCTAGATGTGGCAGAAGAGGTAGGTGGGAGTCAGATTTTGCATGCCCCTGCAGGTCTATCTGGAGTTTGATCTTTATTCCAAGAGTAAATTCAACTAAAAGGTTGTAAGCTGGGCAAGAGGCATGATAAGATTTGTTTTTTTAAGACATCACCAGAACTTTAACTTCAGTGCAAAGAAATGTTTACAGAAGGGACAAGAGGGTACAAGCTGGGCCATGAGGAGGCCTGACAGAATGAGAGCAGTATGCATGAGGGCAGAAGTGGTAGAGATGGTAGACAATAAAATCACGTGACCTTAAAAATACCATGACTGACATCATTTAACAGTTAGTCTTATGTTTCTTGTATTTACTACGATTTAGAATTCTTCATGTAAACAGGAAATAATTAAGTATTTACAGTGAATCACTATTTTAACTTACCTTTGGTTACGCTGAGAAAAGTTGCTTCACCACTAGATGGCAGCAAAGAAAATAATTTCAATATTAAATGACTTCTGGCTAAATTTCAACCTTGGAAAATACCAAGTTTTGTTTAAATTCTTTTGCTTTGACTAATGAAATACTTAACACTGAAGGCACCAGTGGCTCTGGTGCATTCTTTACTCTGACATATAGTCCTGCAGAGCAATGTGATATATTACATGAAATGCATGATGAAATCCCACTGAAAATAACTTGTGCTACAAAAATGTGAGGAGAAAAGGGGATTTGATTACTTTCATAGTCTCACTGGTAAGACTTTACAGAATTTTCCACGTCAGATTCTAACGACTTATTCTATGAAACTTCCAAATTTGGATGGGCTTCTTTAAAGAATTCAAAATATCATAGGCCTTCCTTTGGCATCACTAATCCCTTTAGGAATTCTGTGTCTCTCTCCCCTTTTGTTTCTCTGAAGAAAAAATACTCATGTACACATTTTTTAAAATTCAAGGGGTTCACAGAACTCTTGAAAATATGGACATCAAGTTAACCCCTATATACAGTAATTTGAAAGCACATCATCAGCACTTATAAAACCTACTGCTAAACAAAGCAGTAAGAAATTTTTCTGGATGCTGTTCTCCAGGGACTGGAGAAACTTCAACAAAGGTTTAGCAGGTTATCCTGTCCTTCACAATACAAAACTGTCATATTTGGGATATTAATAACATTAATATTAATGATCAACTGTTTTTGTTTTGTTTTTTAGATTTTATTTATTTATTTGACGGAGACAGTGACAGAGGGAGCACAAGCAAGGGGAGTGGGACAGGGAGAAGCAGGCTTCCCACTGAGGGGCTCGATCCCAGAACCCTAGGATCATGATCTGAGCTGAAGGCAGATGCTTAACGACTGAGCCACCCAGGTGCCTCAATGTCAACTGTCTTTTATTAATAATAGTTGACATTTATTTGGTGCTTATTATGCATTTATTAAACACTGTTTCCAAAAGCATGAGTGTACCATCTCAAGCTTCTTAACAATCTGAAACAGGTACTATTATCATCATTACGAGAAAAGGAAGACACAGAGAGGTTAAGTGACCCAAATCACGTCGCTGGTCTATCTCCAGAACCTATGCTTTTAATCACTTAATATAACTAGCACTCATTTACATCTGGTTGTTCTTAACTACTCTGTGTATCACAGTGTTGCCCTCAGGAATCAAATCCCACCTGAAGCTGCAAAGGCAGAGTTATGACAATAATTAAGTGCTAACCACAAAACACCTGTACCCTCTTCTCCTTCCAAGATAGTATTTGTAGGCAAAGCCAGTGATAATGGGTTGATGACAGAAAAAAGGGAAATAAAAAAGCTAAATGGTCTGGCAAGCACAACTGGAGATTTAAAAACCAACTGTGAACATGAGAAAAGACTTGGATTTATGTTGGCTTCATTACCTCCACCCCCCCCCCCCAGGATAATGTCTAACTAATATAAACCTGGTAACCAGGCAAAGAAAGAAGACCTCACGAAAATATGTTAGGGAAAATTAAGAAGAAAGGTAAGAAATCTAATTATAGTAGTATTAGAGAAATGTAACTTCTCTGTAAGTTAGATTTCTTAAAAGATGTCTTAGGTTTCAAGCATCATCAGGAAGGATCAGGAGTGTTCTTTTAGCTAATAATCGTCTCCAAGGTCTTGGCATTTCACTTAAACCAAATTAAGTTAGTATAGTAATTTCAAGGTCTTTCATAAAAAATACTTACACAAAGCAGGAGCTTTGGATCTGCATGAATGAGTTTTACCATGGACAAGAGAAGATACTTATAGCTTCTTGTCTCCAGGTCTGTAGGTTTCTCTTTAAATTTAAGGCTTGTTACTTTTTCTTTAAATGTAAGACTCTAAAAATAAAAACAAAAACATGTCATCACTTTGTAAAAATCAGACATCAAATTCAAGATAATAGCTATCTAACTTTGAAAAATAAATCCATTATAAAAAAGCTTTGTTTTAAAAAACAAACATTTTATACCACCATATGTGTGGTATGAGTACAAGCATCCAAAAGTAAGTATGAAGTTAATATTATTAAGCTTAAAAAACAAATGACAACTATTTTTGCAACATTTATATTATTCTTACTTATAATGTATCTAATAAATTTATTAAAAATACTAAACACTCTACTATCAAGTTGACTCCTAAGTAAAAGAACAATTTTCCAAAATGTGTAAAACATTAGGGATAAAATATTTAGTCTACAGCTCTCACAGATACATACACTGAACTATTCATTTAACAAACATTTGTCCCATACAAATATACAACAAATATTTCATACAATCTACATTAATTTTAGTAAGATGCATTGTTAATGCGCCACAAGAAATGAAAATCTACCATCAACTCTTAAGACACCAGACAAATAAAATGTAGTCTCAATTTCAGAGAGGTTGAAGACTAAGAATAAGTGTTTCTTAGACTTGATGAAATATGCTACATTGGCAATCTCTGTAATTTAAGTTTAATTTTAAGTTTTGCTTTTTCCTTCAATGGCATCCCACCTCTCTCAAGTTATAGAATGCACGTATTTTGCCTGAAGAACATTAATAAAACAGAGAAAGAACTCTTTGACAAAGACAAGTCATGAAAAATGTGCTTCAATTACAGAGAGTATCTATGATAGACGCTGTGCTGATACCATAATTATGAAAGCTATTCCACCAAAAATCCAACAGTTACCTTCTGGACACAAAACCACCTCTTCCTATTGTTATAAATTATTTCACCCTCTCCTTTAAAAGGGCATAAAAATACCAAGTTCTGACACATATGCCTTTATTTATTAATGTTTTTAGTTTTAGGTGTACAACATAGGAACTTTTTATATACATTCCAAAACGGTCACAGTAAATCTAGTTACAATCTGTCACCATACAAAGTGGTTACATTACTGATTATATTTCCTATGCTATGCATTACATTCCAAAGTCTTATAACTGAAAGAAAGTACATCTTAATCCCCTTCACCAGTTTTGTTGACCCCCACTCCGACTACCCCTCCTTCTGGCAACCATCAGTTTGTTCTCTGTATCTTTCAGTTTGTTTCTGTTTTTTTTAGATTCCACGTATAAGTGAAAAATACAGTATTTGTCTTTCTCTGACTTATTTCACTTAGTGTAATACCCCCAAGGTCCATCCATATTGTTGCAAATGGCAAGACTTCATTCTTTTTTATGGCTGAGTAATATTCCAATGTGTATATAAACCATATCTACTTATCCAGTCGTCTACTGATGGACACTTAGGTTGCCTCCATATCTTGCTATTGTAAATAATGCTTCAATGAACACACATGTCTTTTCAAATTAGTGCTCTTGCTTTCTTCAGATAAATACCTAGGAGTAGAGCTGTTGGATTGTATAGTACCTCTATTTTTAATTTTTTGAAAAACCTCCACATTGTTTTCCATTGTGTCTGCACCAATTTACATTCTGACCAACAATGCACAAGGGTTCCCTTTTCTCCACATTCTGCCAACACTTGTTATTTCTTGTTTTTGTTCTAATTATTCTGACTAGTGTGAGGTTAAATATCAATGCGGTTTTAATTGTACTCCCTTGATGTTAGCGATGTTGAGCACATGCCTGCTGGGCATCTGTATGGCTTCTTTGGAGAAACTGTATATACACAGATCAAGGCTATCCAGCATCTATGCACCCATAATAAAAGTGTCTAAGTAAATGGGTTGTCTTTCAAGGTTAAAAAGTGGAGATGCATATCTGTAACACACAGCCATAATTCTCAATCCGTAAGTGTAAGATGCATATGTTAGTCTGCCCAAGAACGCTGAAGGGTTTTGGTCTTCAAAGGGGAAAACGGCTATCTAACATACACATTAATGTTCAAGAATGTCACTCCAGAAAAGAAACACAAGACTTAACAAATACTGTATGCTTTTGTATTTATAATCCCATTGCAAATATCTTACCAAATGTATTTAATAAATTCTAGTTTTACTGTTTGCTCCCATTAAATTCTATTCTTTTTTCATTTTAGTCACGGTAATACCTTAGATCAAAGAGATCAACTTTCATGAAACAAATTTACTAAGTTGTAACTTAGCATATCTGCTCTTCCCTGATACAGCCATTACACCAGAAGAAAGATCTGAGAACAATTAACAGACGTAATAGCTATCTTAGTCAGTAATCGTTTTCAAAAGTTAATAGTTCAATTATGTCATCTCTTAATCTCAGGTATCAGCATACAAATTTTATTTCAGCACTGCTGCCTAATACAGAGTAAGGACTTGAAATGGTTGAATAAAGTTTTCAACTCAAGTATCTTTCTATTAATGACCAGTAGGGGGTTATAAAAAATCAGGAACAACAAGCTGAAGAAGAAATGTATTTCTTAACCAGAAATGTAAGAAAGTCATCCACTCATTAATTTACTGACTGGCCTTCCATACTACAGATTAAGAACCCAAGCTGGTACATGCTCTTTGGCCAAATAAAAGAAGTGGTCATGCCCAGGAACAAATTCATTAATCAGAATATTCAGCTGCCTCTTAAGGGCCTAAACCATCTGTTAACTTATTTAAGACTGTGACTAAATTACAGGCATATAAAATCATTTGCTGAGCCAGGATCTCCTTAAGAAGCAAAATGTGAAAAAAAAAAAAAAAAGAAGCAAAATGTGCATAAATTACCCATATTTGTGAAAATGCATATATCTATTGTTAATCGGCTACCTTATTTTAAAACAGTAAAGGATTAGTGCTAAAAAAAAAAAAAAGTATTTCAAACTTTTAAAAATACTGCAAAAGTATAAAACGGAGAAGCTATGGCTCAATGTTAATATGGAAAGACTAAAAAGTTTAAATGCCAAAGAACTCAATCCAAGATAATAATGCAATCTTAAAGTATATTAGTAGAAACATGGTATGCAGGCACAGCAGGTTAATGCCATTCTTTAACTATACCACATCTGGAACGTGAAAATCAGATCTTAATATGTTATTTTAATTGAAAAAAAAAAGTATTAGATTGAATTCTTTCCAAAAGAGAAGCAAATCAGAGGAGGGTTTTAAAAGCAAATCAAGAAAGAAATTCATTCACTCATTCAACAAATATGTGCTAAATGCCTACTATGTGCCAGATACTATTCTCGGGGCCAGGAACCCAGTGTCGGACAAGCCAGACAGAGCTCCTGCTTTGATCAAGCTAATGCACAAGTGAGGGAAGACAGCTGAAGAACCGGACAGACACTGAAATGAATGTGAACTATTCACTCATCATGTGACTATCTGTCACTCATTAAACATTATTTGTGCAGATCAAACAGTACACACACACATACCCTGCAAGCTTTTAAAAAAAGCTCAAATACTAAAATCCCTCCCAATGCTAAATCATATAAAAATAAAAAGAAGCCTTAGGAGTACAGGATAACTTCACTTAAGTATTTGCAGGGCTCTCTTAATGGAAGAATCAGAAGTGTTCTATGGAGCTTCAGAATAAGAGAGAGAGGGTCAATGATGAATGGGAGTGACAGGGAGATGAGTCCAAGTTGGTTAAAGAAAAACCTTCAAGTTGCTCTTTCCAGGAAATACATCCACCTCCAAAATACAGGGTGGTTTATAAAGGCTTCTTACATATTGAACTCCGTGACTGCTACTTCTGCAGCAAGACAAAGGCTCAGGTTTATCAGAAACATGGAATCTTCCGAAGCAATGCAAAGGAGGACAACCCACTGAGCACGTCCTGTAATACAATGGCTCTCAATTGAGGGCAGTTGTTCCCAGGGGAAACTGGAAATGTCTGGAGACATTTTTGGACTAGCAGGACTGCTACTGCTGACATGTAATGAATAGAGGCTAGAAATGCTGCGAAGCATCCTACAACATATAAGATAGTCCCCTCCAACAGTCCCCTCCAACATTCCAAAACATCCAAATCCTGATGTCACCTTTAAACCATGTATATTATGAATTTCTGCGTTTCCAGCCTTGATGGCCACCTGTAATGAGCTCTTTACTAGAAGTTTTAAGCAAAAGCTGAAAGACTGGCAATTCTATGAGAGAAAGCGCCTTCTCTGTTTAGTTCGTCATGCTTCTCCAGTGTTACTATGCCTGGCAGCTTGTAGGAGAGCTCAATATTTTCACATTTGTTGTCCGACTGACTATTCACTCACCAGGTTGAAGAGGGGTAAGAGTCACCTTAAGGATCATCTAAATCATAAAATTTTATTATTCTAAAAAATTATTTCATATTAAATCTGTTATTTTTTTCTGGTAAGAAGATCAGCCAGAAAGCTCTCCTTCAGCCACTATGTACAATTATATACATATCTATATACATATATTTATATACATATGAAACTTTGTATGTGTATGTATACGCACATATATGTACGTATACACATACAAAATTTCACACATATATAAATATAAACAGCTTAAGAATGATTTTGCAAATCAAATGCATACTGAACTTCCAGAGAATAATAGGAAATAAAGATTAAATTCTTATCATAGGTGTCCTTGGACCAAAAGTCTAGTTATAGCTTTTATGAAATAACTTTCAGTAATACAGTATGTTGCTCTTAGAATCAGTTACTAAGTAGAGCTAAGAAGTAAAATAACTTCTAAATGTTGGGAACATTTTCAGAGTACCAATCAAATTTTGTCTTCATTCAAAAGAATAATTTAGTTTCATTTTCTTTCAGTTCTCATGCACAGAAAATTAAATTGCAGATGGCTGGTAAACTGGATTTGGAAATTAAAGTGGAAGTGAATATTAATTTTCTATCGATTTCTATTACTGGAGGCCATTAATCTTCTACCAGAGGAAGTAGAAAACTTAAAACAAAAAGTCAAATAAAGTTCTAATTTCTAGAAGATATTTAGAACAAATAATTTTTAAACAATTTATTGTAATGCATTTTCCAAAACAACCTTTTAAATGTCTAGTTAAGTGACATTTCAGTAGCCATTATCTAAAATTAACCTCCAATTAACTTGGATTGAAATTTTCAATTTTCTAAAAAAATTAAGTACTTGGTATCACAAAAAGTCAACTAAGAATAACTTTGCATTTTATTTACTTAGTAAAATATAATTGCCATGTTCTTTGGCTCTAATTTTTTAGACTAAATAACTTCAAAATGTATGGTATAGCAAACTTCTCTATTTGAATGTGTGAGATAAATAATCCTGAGAAACAATTACTGATGACCAGATAAGAGTGAACTATAAGTGTATTAAGCCAAAATATTTTATTGAGTAAAGGAACTTGGGAAAAGAGAAGCATGCCAGGGAGGAAGCTGTTTAAATTACAAGTGTAAAGTGGCTAATTTACTAGATAAAATCAATAGGTAAAAACATGCTACATTTTCAACTGAAATGACATGACGTGACTTTAACAGTAACTATACACAGAAAAGTCAAAGAAACCAAGGACTTTTCTGAGGTAGTTACAATGGGTCATACTTACGGCCACAGAAGCCCACTGCCATGCAAAACAGTGACTGGTTGGCATCTGATCATGTGAGCGACAGCAGCCAATAAGAATAGAAAATAAGAAGCAGAAGACAAAGCACCACCAATCAATGTCAAGAGCTGCCACGTGTAACACTCCTGCTATACATAAATACCAAGAAATGACTTCTACAATCTGTAACTGTCTGTTTAAATTGGTTCCATATGAGTTTTAAAATTCCATTTAAGAATATTTATCTGTTAGATACCTAATTTAAAAACACTCCTTTTACTAAGCTAAACACAAACTTCACTATCAAAGTGCCTATCGTTTTTAAGCACACAAAGCATATTTGCTGAAACATGAAATACTTTCATTTTAAATAAAAATGTTTAATTTTATTTCCAGTTTCCTATATGCAATGTTCAGCATCCAATGGGCAAAAACCATGCATTAGTAGAAACAGTCACTCTAACCTAGGAGTCAGGCTTCCCTTACTCATGCCCAAAGATGAGGAACAAAACCAAAATATTGACTCATTAGGAAAAGTTATACGAGAAAGAAGGTGAAAGAGACAAGACAAGGAAGGAAGGCAAGAAGGAAGGAAGAAAGAAGAGAAACTGACATTTTAAACAGCATTTTGTGAGAAAATTTCTCTAAGAAAAATAAATTCAACCCACTGAAATAGTGAAAAACAAACACCATTCACTAGCATTGCAACAATACTGCAGTATACAACATGCCATACTTGTAGAAAAGAAGGGACTCATTTGATTTTCAATAATAATCAAAAAAAGAGCAGGAATAGGACAGAAACACTGAAAATGCAATAGGAAGAAGGTGGGACTCAAATTCATGATCAATCTTACCGGTGCCATTCGTATCGCTGGGTGTGCTCCACAGCCCTGCACTGCTTTATGAAGTGTTTCACCAAACATGTTTCGAAGCTCAACTGAGTGACAGTACACAGCATCAATCTTAGGCCACCAATCCAATGCAGACTGGAGAAAAACAAGGACCATAAGAGAGGAAAAGTACAAATGTGCATGAGTTGTACACTCCGGTTAACACTGTAGCCTTATGTTTTATCCTTCTGTGAAAATCTTTCTGAGACCATGCAAACACACACCAGGATTTCCAAAGTCTTCAAATAATATCTTTAATCCAAACACTAACCCATACATTTATTTTAAAATATAATAATGAACATGAGACAAACTACCACTTCATGTACATGAGCATATGAGACTGTCTTTTCTACCTGATAAGCTAATGAATCTGAAAAACAGTCTTTAGAGAGCTAATTCTGTAGCCAATCTTTTTTTTTTAAGTTTAACATTTTATACATTTCAGAAACATATGCATATAGAGATAGTATATAATATATATTTTACCATTTAAGAATGTTACTATCAAAGCTTTAAAAAAGATTAGTGGTTCAACACAATGTTGAAGGAACATGTGGCAAACCATCACTTATATGCCTACAAACAACAATGATAAGTACAACACAAAATTAGTAAATGAGAAAAAGCTATTAGTAAACCTATAATCTTAAACTGATACGCAATGATGGTACAATACACAAAAAGACTAATGATCACCACAAAGACAAACTGATCATAGTGAAACAGATTTAAAGGTAATAATATTAGGTAAATATTTATCTATTTCAGTTTCACCTGTTTAGCTTTGGTTCTAGTTTCTAGTGCCTTTTTTATTTGAATAGTGCTTAATTTAACTTTAAAATTAGTTACTATGTTATGAAAATCACTAAAACTATAAAGTCTATCTATCAGTTAATACAAAAATGGCTGAATTTTCACTCCATATGGAGATTATACAAGGCATGGGACAACTTCAGACATAGGCTTCCAGCTTACTACACTGCTGCTCCATAGGAAGCACCTGAAAGAATGAACTAACACAGGAAGAGGACGTAGGGGGTCACCCCTATTCCAGGGTTCCTTCTCATTCAAAATTCTCCACTTCTAATTTCTTCACCCATAATTCTCAGACTATTCTAGGTAGCATCAAGTTATATTACCATAACCTAAAATTAGAATACAAACTCTAATTACTGGATAATAAAGTATACAATCAACTTATAATACATAATTTGAATACTGAACTCTATAGGAAGGGACCCCAAAGCTGTGAAGGAAGAAATAAATTCTCTTTGGGTAGTATGGCTGTTTCTCCTATTCCCCCAACTCTTGCTTTATTTAAGCTAATTCCTAACAAATTATCAAATTTTAGTTTACTTATATAAACTAAACTCTTTAAACTCTGGTCAATTTAGTCATTTGACTTGCCCAAGCAATCAACACAGCTTGATTTCCATATATTTACTAATTTATACAGCTTGTGTTAACCAGCTTAAAGCAAAAAAGGCTGAATGATCACAAAATACACTGAGATAAGGGACCTACTCATTCTCCTAACCCCATAATATCTTGTCAGAAACTAATAACTAAAGAAAGATGCATCCCATACAACATCCTATCCAAACTATTATGCTGCATCGATAGTTATTAAAATCATCACAGTACCAGATGCATCCTATAAAATAACAAGATTTTAACTTAAGATTTAGTCATTTTCGTAACTGCCATTTTTCATAATATAAAAATTTATTCATTTTAATGTAAAAGTTAAAGATAACACTTTCAAATAAAATATGCACTAAAAACTAGGCATCATGTAATTGGCAAAAATTATAGTGTTTTGAGCAGTTACTAAAAGTGTCTCTTCTGAAACTAATCAACTAAAGTAGACATTCCTTTTTTTCTCCTTAAAACACTAAGTTTATTGCCAAACAAATGGCAATACTTTTACGAGTACATAGTATGAGCAAACTATGGCAATTCTTCAAGAGATTACTTAAATAAATTTTCAAGTGCTTTGGAGAGAACTTATCCAACCTCTCGGAAGGAAAAGAGCATGTCCTTCTCAGTATGTAAGCTATCTGTAAGGAAACTACAACTGCCATAAGGAAAAACCCAGAATACTAAAGACTGTACAGCCACAGCATGTTCCGCTGATTGCTAAGGTATCTGGGTCACATATGTGTTATTACTATTTCTTTAATTTCCCAACTATAACAACATACCTAACTTAACCTAAAGGAAGTTAACAAAGGTTAAGTACATAACATAGATCTTATAATTCACCTCTTATTAGCATGCCATAATTAAAAAAGTGACAGCACTATGACTACCATTTTCAAAGCTGACAAAACTTTACAGTATAATAAAATTCAAATAGTGAACAGATTTTCAGATTTCTTAGGAAGGAACAGAATATTTTAGATCTAAACGCTCTACTTAGGAACTGAGTATGAATATGTTTCTCAGAAAGAAACAAAACAAAACTGCAAATCACTATCAAGTCTACATAACCCCTCAAAAACATATCACTAAAACTTTTGACATTGTGACAGTAAGAAACAAAATCTGTGAATCTGGCTAAAGAACCATGGAAGAAAAGAACGTATGAGGTGTATTGAACCAAGAATCAATGAAAAGGAAATCTTACACTATGAAAAAATTTAAGTTTAGGAGTCCAAATATCTAAGAAAAAACTTCATGGAATTTCAAGACAAAGTATTTCCATAAGGGTCTTCAGAGAGACTCTGCAATGGTCAATTCCATCAATCTGCTAGTTATTTTACGAATAGTCCTTTTCAGTCAGAAAGTACTTCAGATTCAGTATCCATTAGCCTTAAACCATAGGAAAGAAAAAACCCAGCCCTAACAAGAACGAATTTATCAAGCATCCTATGATATGATAAAGTATCATCCTCTTAAGTATACCTTTAAAAGATACTTTACAGACTCAAATTTATGCTTTTTGTCAAGCTATGCACTAAAGGTTACTGATGCTGAGTATTAAGCTTTGAAATACTTAGCCAATACAGGTCTTTCTTTATGAAAACAGACTGCATATTGACGTGACCTGTGGTACAGACACACTCCACCTTCACACATGCAGTACTCATCGGAGTACAGAAGGATACACAGCCACTTCACCATGTACACGGAGACATGCACGAAGTACCACTCCAGGCATGCTTTAAACCCACAGAGGAGCAGCTCAGCCACTTACAGCAGTGCCAAGTCCATGCTTGAAAGTGCTCTATATATTCAATTGTAGACAAAAATATTTCACAATTAAAGTAACTAGCCACAAAGTATCAAAAAAGTATATACTTGGGTTTATTAAATACAAATTGTCAGTATTTATGTAAAACCATCCACTCCAGTAAATGGAATGCTTTTAGTATTATATGTCAAAGAAAAAATTAATATTTCAATTCTGAACTACACATAAACCTCAGGGGGAAACATCTTTTTTTTTTTTCTTTCTTTCTTAAAATGGCCTTGAAAGTAAACATTGAGGATACAAGGTCTTGGCTCCTACCCTGGCAAAAGTAAAGTAAAAATTTTTTAAGTTTTTAATACAAACTTATACCTTATCTGCAATCAGATTCATAAAGCTTTCCCTTTTGGGATAGCTATAATTTAACCTAGAATTTAACCCACAGATACTCAACTGAGCAACATATCATTCCCTCAAGGCATTTTAGTTGTTCAGAATGTCTGGGGATGGGAGGAGGGAAGTGGCCCAAATGGCATTTAATGAAATGAGGATCAGGGATACCAGGCATCTTGCGATGTACAAGGTAGTGCCACACAACAAAGAACTGCCCTGCCCAAAATGCCACTAGCACCCCACTGAGAAAAACTCAATGTGTCACTGAATAGATTAGAGTTCATTTTCCCTAACAGAAAGGGATAAAAGAAAATGGATAAAAGACGAGAAAACAGGGGCGCCTAGGTGACTTAGGTGACTTAGTGGGTTAAGCATCCGACTCTTGATTTTGGCTCGGGTCATGACCTCAGGGTCATGAGACGGGAGTGCTGAGTTAGGCTCTAAACTGGGCCTGGAGCCTGCTTAAGATTTGCTCTTTCCCTCTGCCTCTCCCTCTCTAAAAAGAAAAGAGCAGAGGAGAGGAGAAGAAAAGAGGCAGAATTTGGTTCAATTCAACACATTCAAGGCAAATGAATGTAAGGAAGAACTTTTAACTCATCAGAGATACACTCTTAAAAATGGAATTTGATTATCAAGAGGGCAAATATACCTAAGTAATCAATGATTAAAGCCCTTTTTAAGGCAACCCTCTCAGGTCCCATCCCTCTTTGGGAGCTTTGTACTATCAGCCAATAAACTTTGCTTTACTATCACTCAATAAACCTTGCTTTGCTGCCCACCAATCAATCAATCAAGCCCCTTTTTTAAGGGAGAATAAGAAAAACTTGACAATTTACATGTAAATGGATAAAAGTAGAGCTTGAGAACCTTCAAAATACTACTGTTCTTGACCAGAAGAACAGAATTTGGCAGAATTTTTAAGATTAGGAGTCTAAATATTGAAGAAAAACTTAATGTGATTTCAAGACAAAGTATTTCCAAAACTGTCTTCAGTGAGACTCTGTAATGGTCAAATAGTTAAAACTTCATGGTCCAAATCTGATAAGGTTTCATTATCATTCTACTTAATGCATTCACATCAGAGCTGAAGGTTTCACAAGTACCTTATTTTGTCTGATATGCTTCTGTATCAGGTCAACACCTCTATTTAAGCGTGCTAATATTTCATTTGTTTAAGGAAGACCAAAAAGTATAACCAACTATGATCTCAGCATTTTTAAAATGTATCATACTGGCCTACATAATAAATTGTTAACTACTTTTAATTTAAATGGCAAGGTGACAAGTCAGAATATATCAAATGCTGGGAAAAGGCTAGGAGTATTAAAATAATATTTAAAGAATCTGGGATGAAAATGTTCAATTATATTCTCAGTGGCACTGTTCTCAAGTGCTTTTGATGCAAATAAAATATTTTAGGTTTAATCCTTCCAAAGGATCCTATTAACTCCACTTTTCTCAATAAAGCCCCTCAGGTCAAACTGAATATGAAAAATACAATTGTGTATCAGTTACTAGATATAATCACCTGTGAGAAATCTCCCTATATCATACATCTAAGTTCAAAACCTTTTATAAACCAAAAACGTCTTTCTTAAAAAGAAATAAAAAAGTAAAGGAAGAAAAAAAATTTTAAGTAATTTAGCAATACCTTTTGGACTTACATTGGTGATGATTCGATGGAGTGAATTTACCAGCACATAGTGAAATGTAGAAGGGGAATTCTGAGCCAGGCAAATCTACAGGGGCAAAGGAAAAAATTGTATATTATTTCTGTGAGAAAAATATTCAACACAAATGAGGATAAAAAGAAACAGGGAAAAAAAAGAGTTTTTAAAAAACAGAATAAATTCTTAAGGTCTTAAAATTAACATTAATATATAATATTGAGAAATACCAATTCATCTTTCTAGTCTTTTCACATTTATAAAGAAAGGATCAACAGCATCAGTAAACATAACTGGATAAAAACCAATGCTCTCACCTTAAAGTGTTGGTTGTTGTGAGGGCTTATACGAAAGCAAGAAACAAGGCAGTCAATCATTAGATCCACATCTGCAGGCTGACTGCCTCTTGAGAATGGTTTACTTGGATTAAAAAGCAGGTTCTATGAAAATCCCAAAAGAAAAGCCTTTAAACAATCATGCAGTATTTTTTTTTTACTAGTATTTAATATCAACAGGTCATCCACATACATAGAAATAACATTCAGTTGCCAGAAGCACAAAGCACTAACGCTGTGGTTCATCAGTGTGATAAAATTCTTTCTATACCAGATATGGTTCCTTTCAGGCCCCAAATTCTACATTATTTTAAAACCAGGTCTGAATATTTATGATAACCTTTAAGAAAACCGGTTAATTCTGTGTTTTCATCATATTCTAAGCCAATTTAGTCTGAGTTAACACAGAAACAACAAAAGCAGGTCTTATGAACTAACATTCCAAGATGATTCAGAACTTCAGCATTAGCAATGATCTTTGACAATGATTAGCATAAGAATGCTTTACTACAGGTTTATTTTTCCTTTAGTTTTCTTAAAGTTTGTAGTAAAGAAATAACAAGCATATTACCTTAAGATCAACCACCATGGACTGAACTAGTAGGAAAATGACAGAGTTATCTTCCCAATTAATGTAAGTACTTGCTTTACACAGTTTCACACAGGCAATTGCGGCACTCTCCGTCAGCTGCCTGCTTCCGCCATGCCCGGCAAGTGCTTTTCGTAGACTGTCCAGAAACAACTTCTATAGAATTCAAATATAAAAAGAAGTTTCTAGTTAATTAATGCGCAGTTTCTGACATATCAGACGTGTCTAATAAAATAGTAAATTATCAGCTTGTAAAAATTATATTCTAAACTATATAATTGTGATTTTTACTTTTACAATTTAAGCAGTTGTCATCATTTACATGTTTCTCAAAAAAAAAAAAAAAAAAAGATTCCGTTTTTCACTTTCTTTGCTGAATTATTAAAGGAACTTAGGACACAGTCCTTCCCAAACAAGGTAGTTGACTTCTCAACTCTGAATTCACTGATAATATTCTCTTTCTAAATATTTCTAAATATTATACTGTGGTGGTTGTGGTCTATGTCAAACCATTGATCCTTTCCTAAAGCTCCAGGCTATATTCAACCTTTATCCTTCCAACAAAGGATATACCCAAGGCTGTTCAATTGCTCTAAATAAACTCTGTTCCTCAAAAAAGTTATCCAATCTTGCAATCTCAAGCCCTCTTTGCAGCTCACTAACAAATTTCTCCCTCTGCTTTTCTCCTGAATGAAAATCTCACATCTCAACTTGTATGTATTCTCAAATATAATGTGTCAAAAGCCAAATTGATCAAACAGCAGAATATATATTCTTCTCTGGTACACATGAACAATATCTAGGACAGACCATATGTTAGGCTACAAAACAGGTCTTAATAAACTTAAAGAGATTGAAATCATAGGAAATATTTTTCCTGGGGCACCTGGGTGGCTCAGTTGGTTAAGCATCTGCTTTCAGCTCGGGTCATGATCCCAGGGTCTTGGGACTGAGCCCCACATCTGCCTCCCTGCTCAGTAGGGAGCCTGCTTCTCCCTGTCCCTCTGTAGCTCCCTGTGGTTGTGCACACGTGCTCTCTCTGGCAAATAAATAAAATCTTAAAAAAAAAAAAAAGGGAAAAAAAAAAGAAATATTTTTCCTGATCACAATGAATCTATAAATCGACAGAAGGAAAACTGGAAAAGTTCACAGATACTTGAAATTAAACACCACTGTCAAAGAAAAGAAATCACAAAGAAAGTTAGAAAATATCTTGAAATAAAGTGAAAACACAACATCAAAAATGGGATGCACTGGAAACAGTGCTAAGAGGAAAATTTATAGCTGGAAACACTCACGTTAAAAAGAAAGCTCTCAATTCAATAACCTAACTGTATACCGTAAGGAACTAGAAAAAGGAGAGCAAACTAAATCCAGAGCTAGCAGAAGGAAGGAAGTAATAAAGATTAGATCAAAGACAGAGGACAGCAAAACGATAGGAAAAAATCAAAATCGAAAGCTGGTTCTTTGAATGGGTCAAGAAATTTGGGACACATTTAGCTAGGTTAAAAAAAAAAAAAAAACAGAAGATCCACATTACCAAAAATCAGAGCTGAAAGTGAGAACAATACTCTTTTTTAAAAAATAAAAAATTATAAAATAATACTATGAAAAATTATATGCCCACAATTGGGTAATAGACAAAACGGGCAAATTCCTAGAAACGTACAATCTACCAAAACTGACTCATTAATAGAAAATCTGAATTGACTTAGAACTAGTACAGAGGAAAAAAAAAAAAAAAAAAAAAAAAAAAAGAACTAGTACAGAGATTAAATCAGTAATCAAAAACCTCCCAACAAAGGAAAGCCCAGGACAGGTGGTTTCACTGGTGAATTCTTTCACACATTTAAAGAAGAATTAATACCAATCCTTCTCAAACACTTCCAAAAATGTAAAGGAGAGGGAACACCTCTCATGAGGTCAGCCATACCTTACTAAAGCCAAACAAAAACACGACAAGGGAACTACAGACCAATATCCCTAAAAATATTGATCAAAAAACCCTCAAGAAGTACTAGCAAACCAAATTCAGCAGTATATAAAAAGGTAACACACCATGACCAAATGAGCTTTATTTGTAGAGTGCAAAAAAGGTTCAACAACAATAATCAATCAGTGTAATACACCACGTTAGTAGAATGAAGGTAAAAAACTCACATGATCCTTACAACTGATGCAGAAAAAACACTTGACAAAATTCAACACCCTCTTATGGTAACAGCACTTGATAAGCTAGGAATAGAAGAAAATTTCCTCAACATGATAAAAGCCATATATAAAAAACCACAACTAACATCACACTCACAACAGTGGAAGACTGAAAGCTTTTCTCCTAGTAGGAAAAAGGTAAGGATGCTTAGTTTTGCCACTTTTTTTCAACATTATTAGGGGAAGCTCTAGGCAGAACATTTAGAAAAAGAAAAAGAAAATTAAAAAAATTAAAAGTCATTCAAATCAGAAGAAGTAAAATGGCCTCTGTTCTCAGATGATACAATCTTATTTGTACACCTTAAACATACACACACACACACACACACACACACACACACACACCTGTTAGAGCTAGTAAACTCAGTAAAGTTCTAGGATACAAAATCAACATATAAATACCAGTTGCATTTCTAGACACTAACAATGAACCATCTAAAAAGGAAAGTAGGGAAACAATGCCACTGATAATAGCATTAAAAAGAACATAATACTTGGGAATTAACCAAGGTGGTGAAAGCATATACAATGAAAACTGTGTTAAAAGAAATTAAAGACATAAATAAATGGAAACACATCCCATGTTCATTGACTACACGACTTAACATCGTTAAAATGTCCACAGTATCTAAAACAATCTACAGATTCAATGCAACTCCTACCAAAACCCCAACAGCATTTTTTGTAGGAATAGAAAAACCTGTCCAGAAATTCATATGGTATGTCAAGTAACAAGAAACAGCCAAAACGAACTTCAGAAAGAACAAAGTCAGAAAACTCAAACTTCCTAATTTCAAAACTTACTATAAAGCCACAGTAATCAAAACACTGTGCTACTGGTATCAGAACAGACTATATATCAAAGAAATAGAATATGAAGTCTAGAAAGAAATCCTGACATATAGGGTCAAATTATTTTCGACAAGAGTGCTAACACCATTCAATGGGGAAAGGACAGTTTTTTGAACAAAAGGTGCTGGCAAAACTGGATATCCACATGCAAAAGAATGAAGCCACACCCTTCCCTTACCTTACATATAAAAATTAATTCAAAACAGATCAAAGATCTAAACAGCTAAAACTACAAAACTCCTAGAAGAGAACATAAAAGAAAATCTTTACTACACTGGATTTGGCAATGATTTTTTTGGATATAATACCAAAAAAGCACTAGCAACAACACAACAAAAAATGGATAAACTGGCCTTCATCAAAATGAAAAAAAAACCTTTGTGCAGCAAATGACACTATTAAGAAAGTAAAATGACAGTCCACAGAATGGGGGAGAACATTTGCAAATCATGTACCTGGTAAGGGATTACCATCCATGACATGTAAAGAACTCCTACAACTCAACAACAAAAAAAATAACCCAATTAAAAAATGGGCAAAGAACTTTAATAGACACTTCTCCAAAGAAGATACACAAATGGCCAATAAGCTTTTGAAAAGATGATCAACACTGCTAGTCATGAGAAAGATGCAAATCAAGGCGTCTGGATGGCTCAGTCAGAAGAGCATGCAACTCTTAATCTCAGGGTCCTGAGTTCAAGCTCCATGTTGAGTGTAGGGATTACTTAAATATATAAATTAAAGAAAAAAAAACCCTTAAAATAAAAGATTGAAACCAAAATAAAATACCACTGCACATAAGAAATTTCTAGGAGAATAGTGTGGAGATAATAGGAGATAAACAAAACATGGCATGTACATACAATGGAATATTTATTCAGCCAGAATCCATTTTTGTTGCATGATTGGAATTTCATTCCTTATTGTGGCTGAATAAATATCATGCAACAAAATGGATCAATCTTGAAAACATTATGTTAAATGTCACAAGCCAGACATATAAGGATAAATATTGTATGATTCCACCGATAATGAGGTACCTAGAATAGGCAACTGAGAGAGACCAAGAATAGAACAGAGGCTACCAGGGGCTAGGAACAGGGTGAATGAAGAGTTATGTTTAAGATACAGAACTTAAGAGAATTTTTAAAAGTTCACTAACAGATAATGGTGATGGTTGCAAAATACTGTGATGTAGGGGTGCCCGGGTGGCTCAGTGGGTTAAAGCCGCTGCCTTCGGCTCAGGTCATGATTCCAGCGTCCTGGGATCAAGTCCCATATCAGGCTCCCTGCTTCAACTCCAGCTGGCTCACAGTATTTTCCAGATTGCTCATATCTGCCTCTTCATCTTCATTTCTTAACATCACCTGCATGAATCTTCTGCCCTCTAGCTAACTAACTTTTCTGAACATCCATTTTCTTGATCTCCCTGGCTTGAACAATTCTGTCTCTCTAAGTTCTATTCTTACTTCAAGTTCAGCTAAGGTTCCACATCTCTTCTTGCAGCACATATAGCCTGCACTATTCTCCTAGTGGACAGGTACTCCTGATATACAGCTCTGCATTCATAAAGAAATAACTGGGAATTCTAGGGAGACAGCAGTCTAAGCCATCCCTGACTCCTCCTCTCTCTCCTAACTCCTTCATTTCTTGGTTCCTGGGGGATATAGATGTATTTCTCAGGTTCTCTTACAGTTAGATGTGGTCATGTGACTGAGTTCTACCCAGTGGAATGTGATTGAAACTGTGCCATTTCCAGGCCTGGCCCGTAAAAATCCTCAGCATTATTTCCCATGTTTTCCCTTCTGGCCAGCAGAATAGAATCAACTTCCACGGAAGCTATGTTTTAAAAATGGCAGAGTCTTTGGGACACCTGGGTGGCTCAGTCGGTTAAGTGTCTGCCTTCGAGACTCAGGTCGTAATACCGGGGTCCTAGGATCAAGTCCCCATCAGGCTCCTTGCTTGGCGGGGAGTCTGCTTCTCCCTCTGCCTGCCACTCCCCCTGCTTGTGTGCACACTCTCTCTCACAAGTAAATAAGTAAAATCTTTAAAAATAAAAAAAAATAAAATAAAAATGGCAGAGTCTTTGCTGTCCAAGGTCCTAAGAAATCACAAAGAGGAGGGCTATCCTGTAGAGCTATTCAGATCAGCAGCTCATTACTGCTTCATAAGTATAATAAAGATCGATTGTGTTGGATCATTATACTACCTTCCCTAATAAAATAAAAACACAATGACAACAAAAACTATAAAGTCAAAAAGAGAAACACTTTCACATATAGTTCACAGGGTACAATGTGTAAATGAGAGCCCGATCTGATCTGCTTACAATTCTATTTGTTGCTTTTCTTTGCTTGCTTTATAATAAAGAGCTAAGTGTGATCACCAATGCCTAGGAGGAGGTCTGCCACACTGCCAGAGTCTACTGACTATTTAAGGGTTCAGGGAGCTCAGACAGCTAAACCACCATATTCACGCGGGGCTCTCAAGCCCTTACAGGCATTCTCAAGAGCTACAAAGTAGTTCTAAGTGCAGTTTTAAACATTTACACTAAATTCTGTACCCTAAAGAAATGATACACATTCTTCTCCAATGACGAAAGAACACTTTTTAAAGCAAATATGTACCACCATTTTGTAACCACAATTAAATCTTTAAAAATGACCAAAAAATATAACAATTTGGAAACTATAAAGCATTCTTCTAAATCAAATAAGTAAGAGACTAATAGACAAAAAGTGCCCGAAGTTAATAAAGAGACTGGCGAAAAAAAGAAAAAAAGGAAAGTAACTAAAGGAAATGAACAGACATGCAAAAGAAAACATGCAAATGACCACAAAACAGAAATGATCCTGAACCTCACTAATCACAAGCAGTAAAATGAGTTACTCTTTTTCATCTCATTAAAGACTGAAAAGCATACAGTCCTGATGAGGCTGAAGAAAAATAGGCATTCTGATTCATATTAGTGACATGCGACAAATACTGGGGAATGTAGATCTAAGAATAACTATTAAAAATTTTAAAAATACATGGGTGTCTGGGTGGCTCATTCAGTTGGGTATCCAACTCTTGGTTTCAGCTTAGGTCATCATCCCAGGGTCATGAGATCAAGCTCAGCACCAGGCTCTGCACTCAGTGGGGAGTCTGCTTGGGATTCTGTCTCTGCCCCTGCTCCCGTTCACACACGGGTGTTCATACTCTTCTCTCTTTCCCTCTCTCTCTAAAATAAATAAATAAAATCATTAAAAAAAAATTTTTTTTAATACAGGGGTGCCTGGGTAGCTCAGATGGTTAATATCTGCCTTTGGCTCAGGTCATGATCCTGGGATCCTGGGATCAAGCCCCACATGGGGCTCCTGGCTCCCTGAAGAGCCTGCTTCTCCCCCTCCCTCTTCTCCCCCTGCTCATTTTCTCTCTCTGTATCTCTCTCAAATGAATAAATAAAATCTTTTTAAAATTTTTCTTTTTAAAAATACAAATGCCCTTGACACAGAATCCTAGTTTTGGAATTCTAGTCTATAGAATTAAAAGCATCAATTAACAAAAATATATGAACAAAGATATTTACTTAAGGATTAAATGTAATATCAAAAAACTGTAAAAATTTTAAGTATTCATCCATTCACAGTGAAATGGTTGAGTAAATGAGGCTCATTAGTATAACAGAATATTACCTAACACTTACAGGAATGTGTTAGATCTCTATCCACTATTCTGAGGAAAGCTAAGATACACTCTTAGGTAAATAAAGCAAGATGCAGAGTAATGTGTATACAATGACTTCATTTCGGGGTGCCTGGCTGGCTCAGTCAATGGAGCATATGGCTCTTGGTCTCAGGGTCATGAGTTCAAGCCCCAGACTGGGTGTAAAGAGTACTTAAAAATATATATATGACCTCATTCTAAAATATAACCATCTCCACCCTATGTATGTATGTATATTTTCATTTGAATATTTGTATAAGCAAGTAAATACGAAAGGAAGGATACATACCAAACAACCATTAATACTGGTTGGCTCACAAGTAATGTGACTAGGAAAAAGTGAGAATACAAAAGAAAACAAATACTTCTTTTAATCCAGAAAGATTTTTAAATCTAAATTTTTTAACCTGGAAAAGTACTAAAAAATACATTTAAGAAAGTGTATTTCAAAAAATCGTGGGATGTTCCATATACAAAGGTTACATGTGATTCCATTTATATGAAATATCCAGAATAGGCAAATCCACAGAGACAGAAAACAGACTGGGAGTAGCCAGAGCCTAGGGTGGGATAGGAGTAAGGAGTGACGGCTAACAGGTATGAGGTTTCTATCAGGGATGACAAAAATGTTCTTAAATTAGATAGTGGTGATGATTGCACAATTTTCTGGATACGCTAAAAAACCCTGAATTGTACACTTTAAAAGAGTTAATTTTATGGTAGTATGTGAATTTTGGTCAATATAATGAATAAATAAAATCTTGGGTAGGAACAGTATGACAAAAAACACTAGGAGATAAAAAGAAAAAGAGTTGACCACTACAAATTTTAAATATCTAAATAGCAAAAACCAAAACAGAAAAAAAAAAAAAAAACCCATAAACAAAGCTTAAAAAGAGAAACTAAGTAAAAAGTGTACACACAACACACACCCTACAGATCAACAAAGAACAAACAATTCAAGCGCCTGGGTGGCTCAGTCGATTAGTCTATGGCTTCGGCTCAGGTCATGATCCCAAGTCCTGGGATGGAGCCCTACATCAGGCTCCTTGCTCAATGACGAGTCTCCTTCTCCCTCTCCCTCTGCCCCTTTCCCTACTTGTGCTTGTGCTCTCTCTTAAATTAATAAAATCTTAAAAAAAAAAAAAATCCAATGGACAATGAGAAATCCATAGGAGATGTACAAATAAACATTTGAAAAGATTTAGCTGTGATTATTCAAATATAAGTTCACTTAAGAGTAGTACTGAATTTATAATAGCTTTTTGCCTATGCTTATTTTCCCAATAAACAGAAACCCTCTCCAAAACTACTCTTTTGATAGGCTCTAAAGCAATCTAACATGAACAACGGTGTCCTCATAATGGAAAAGAGCGGCTACAGACCTGAGTGGAGTACCACAGCATCACAGACTCGAAAGGATTACCTAAGGTTACTTACTTAGCCATCTATTGCATAAATTCCTTATCCAGTACTTCTACAAAGTACTGAATCATTCCACTGATTCTGAACATCCCAAAGTGGCATGTATGCACAGACAAATAGATAAATAATAAAGTATTGCCAAAACAACCTTCATACAGAAATTCAAATAAAACAGTAAGATTAACACTTTACCCTGCTCTATTTAAAAAAAAAAAAAAAAAAATTTAAGAGTCCTTAGAATTAGCAGTTGTCATAGTACCAATTTCTCTATACAGCATATGTGGTATCCTACTTTGCTAATAAGATGCTATGAAAACTGTTCTAAAATACCTAAAATGAGTTACTAGTCAATTTCATTAGCACCAAGCAGATACACCCCTAAGTACATGCAAATAACACAAGTGATGGATTCTAACAGGACAACCCTTGCTGTGATTGTTGGAGAAACTATGTTGAACACTGACAGAAGTATCACTTAATCTTCTCTGGTAAAAGAATGAAACTAAGAATTGTTTTTAAATCTTTAATTAATGAGAGTATCACTTATTTTCCCTTCAAAAGAATTTTTGTGTGAGTATGTCTCTGCCAAGGCCAGCAAACAAAAAGACCTAAAGTGATCATAATTAGAAATGGTCTCCTGAAATATTGTGTTTACAGAATACTAAGCCCAAGTAATACACACTTTGATTTAAAATGAACTAGATGACATCTGGACATAATGGAAATAATTCTGCCCCCCTCACCTTATTCATGTTGTTTTCATCAACCACATCCTTGGATATATCCTGGATTATTTCTGGACACAAGATAAGGAGAATGATTTGTAGTGGCCAAACTGCTGCTTTACGTTTGGTGCTTTCAGCAAAACCATCCACCAAGTCGAACAGTTTTTCTGCACACTCTGTGTGAAAAATACAATTAAATGATATTACTAAGTGAGAAAAATATCTCTGGCATTAAACTAAAAGCCAGCACTATCCAAAATCCCAAAGGTCACATTTTTAAAAGATAAACTTGGAAGTTCATTTAAACAATGAAATTTCAGGTAAGCAGACAAGCAATATTATATTGTTTGTGTATTAAAAGAGGTATTTTGGGGGGCACCTGGGTGGCTCAGTGGGTTAAAGCCTCTGCCTTCAGCTCAGGTCATGATCCTGGGGTCCTGGGATCGAGCCCCGCATCGGGCTCTCTGCTCAGCAGGGAGCCTGCTTGCCTTCCTCTCTCTCTGCCTGCCTCTCTGCCTACTTGTGATCTCTGTCTGTCAAATAAATAAATAAATAAAATCTTAAAAAAAAGAAAAAAAAAAGAGGTATTTTGGGGCACCTGGGTGGCTCAGGTCATGATCTCATGGGTCGTGCAACAGAGGCCCACATCAGGCTTATGCTCAGCTGGATTCTGCTTGGATATTCTCTCCCTATGCCCCTTCCCCTGCACTCTCTCTCTCGCTCTCATTCTCTCTCAAATAATCTTTCAAAAATAAAATAAAAAAAATAAAAGAGCTATCTTGATCCATCCTAGAAAAGGTCACATTTCAGAACAAACTTGTCCTGAGTCTCAATGTGCAGGCCTTAATGCAAAGTGTCACATACACAAGAAGCAAACTGGACAGCTTTCCAAAGAGAATCATCATACTTTCCAGAAGTCTGTATTCTCTGCATCACAGCTATGTCTCAAGAATTCTAGGTAAGGATACTACTACTTGATACACATCTCCCTGAATACAAAATGAAGCCTCACAGCACAAAAGACTACTTCTCTACAAAGAAAAGCCATCAAATATCCAATCCACAACTCTAATTATAAAGATTAGAGCTTCATTCCAAACTTCTTTCACTATTTGCTCAAAGGAAAGGATTGAGGGAAATTTTGAAATGTAAGAGAAAAAAATATCTCCTATTTGATACCAGCTGACAAGATGTAAAAGCACCGTAATAACATAAATAATCTGGAAAGTGACAGATTTTTTACCTCATAAGGAAGAGTTTAAAAGAAGAATAAACGTATTCTTACCAGCCATATCAGTCTGTGGAATCTGGTATAGCTTTGTAAATTCATCTGGATAATTTTCTACCCAGTTCCAAAAGGCCTATAAATAACAAAACATATGTTTTTACATGAAAGCAGGGGTATTTTTGTAATATAGTAAATAAAATGTCACAGAACCCCAATTATATTACAAACTTCTAATTTCCTTCATAATACTGCAATGCATTCCTCCTAAATGTTAATGTGAAATTATCACTCAAATCATGACTTTTAATTCAAAATAGTAAAGACAGCAACATTTACAAGCAAAATGTAACAAAATTTTAATAGCAAAGAGGTTATAACTTACTTTTTCCAGGCTATTTATAACTGCTAACTGTGCAACCTTCTTTAGGGCTTTAAATTTAAAGGCAGTTTCTAGGAAAAAAAAATTTTTTTTTAATTAACTCTAAAATTAGTTAACACAAAATCAGAGCTACTTGTAAAAACAAACAAACAAAACAAACAAACAAAACTTTCCTTTTACATACAAACTTTTGTTCCAGTATTATTTGTAAGCAACATGAAGGTAAAAAACTCACTATGTTCACTAAAGACAAATTCAGTGAAAAGCAAACATGCCTTGAATTTCAAAAGTTGTTTTTTTTCTTTTGTTTTTAATAATAACTGATTTTTAAAATATAAAACACATGGGTCACTATAGAAAATTTTTTAAAAAGTACACAACTAAGGGAAATTTAAAACATCCATGATTCTACCATTCCTTAATGAACTTCATTCCATTCCTTTTCATATGCAAGTTTAAGACAAATATATTTATCACAACTGATATCATAAAGGCTAAATCAAACCTATTCTCTTCATTTTACATAGTAACCCAAATTTTTTCTGTACCATTAAAAATTCCTCATCCATACAGGATGACTCTAAATAGGACAGTAACTGTAACTTCACAGTTAAAACAAGTCAGCTATTTTCAATCTCGTGTATTTCTTTCAAAATCTTAGTATTTCCAGGTATTACAAATGAGCAAATTGTGTTTCTGAGGTTAGAGATCTAACAAACTACTGAACTGTGTTTCAAAGCCACAGTCTGTTCAAGTATGCTCTGGTGTCTTTCAGAATATTTAAGTCAAGGTACTAAGTCACTGGTTGTTTAAACACTTTACAATTGTACATTCAAGAGATGTCTAATATATTATTATAAATGACATTAATAAACACTTTTATATCCAAATATTTTCCATATTACTGTTCATTTCTTTAAGATAAGATCTAGAAGTAGAATTATCTGGTCAAAGAGATGAATATTTTTTAAGGCTCTTGATAAATATTGCCAAGCCAATTTTCAGAAGGGTTGGGCCAAATGCTACTCACACCAAGCAGCATATGAAAGTAGCCTTATCAACATTCTTATCAACATTAAACATGCTTTTGTTTTTATTTTGCTAATTTGGTTGTTCAAAATAGTGGACTGCACTTTAAAAACAAGACTAAACATGTTTCCATATGAATATATTAGATATTTTCATTTCCTCTTCCGTGATGTGTTGGCCCCATCTACGAAAAGATTTATACCCGGAAAAAATGATCCTTCTATAAACTATTTTACTGGTAACAGCCCCTTGGCAGAAAACTCAGCCCACAGACTTTGCTTGTTTTAACTGATGTATAACTGACATACATTATATTAGTTTCAGGTATTCAACATAATGATTCCGTATTTGAACACACTGTGAAATAATCACAGTAAGTTTAGTTAACATCAGTCACCATATGTAGTTATAAATTTTCTTGTGATGAGAACTTTTAAGATCTAATCTCTTAGCAACTTTTAAACATGCAATCCAGTACTACTAACTACAGTTGCCATGCTATACATTACATCCCCATGAGTTTTTACAACTGGAAGTCTGTACCTTTTGACTCCCCTCACTCATTTTGCTCACTCTCCCATCCCTAGCCCCACGTCTGGCAAACACCACTTTGTTCTCCATATCTATGAGCCTGGTTGTTTTCTTTTTTAAAAACAAGATTCCATATGTAAGTGAGACATACAGTATTTGTCTTTCTCTGACATATTTCACTTAGCATAATTCCCTCAAGGTTCATCATGTTGTCACAAATGTAAAATTTCCTTCTTTTTTAAGGCTGAATAACAGTCCATTTTAATACAGAATGCATACATTCCCTTTTGTCTATTTTATATATAAGATACAAAATATTTCTTAAACATATGTATAAACATACATGTATATTTTAAATACATATATATATTTCACATCTTCTTTATCCATTCACCTGTCAATGGATACTGAAGTTGTTTCCATACCTTGGCTATTGTAAAATAATGCTGCAATGAACACCAGGTATACAGATCTTCTCAAGTTAATGTTTTCATTTTCTTTGGATAAGCACCAAGAAGTGGAACTGCTGGATCATATAGTAGTTCTACCTTTAATTTTTTGAGGAACCTCTATACTGTTTTGCTTGGCAGCTGTGCCAATTGACATTCCCACCAACAGTGCATATTTTCACCAACACTTATTATTTCTTGTTGTTTTGGTAATAGCCATTCTAAGAAATGTGAGGAGATACCTCATTGTGGTTCTGATTTGCACTTTCCTGATGATAAGTAATACTGAACATCTTTCATGTGCCTGCTGGCCACCTGTATGTCTTCTTTGGAAAAAATATCTATTCAGGTCCTCTGCCCATTTTTTAAATCACAATGTAAGGGGTTTTTGCTATTGAGCTGAATGAGTTCTTCACATATTTTGTATATTAACCTCTAATAAGATATATGATTTGCAAATATTTTCTCCCATTCAGTAAGCTGCCTTCTCATTTTGTTGATAATTCCTCTGCAGCTTTTAATCTGGTATAGTCTCACTTGCTTATTTTTATTTTTGTTGCCTCCTATAGACTTTTAATGGAGGGATCTAGATACTTACCTTTCTAAGATAAAGATGAGTCTTTGAGTAATAAAACTGACTAAACAATTTAAATGTCATTTTTGCTGAACTTGGAAATGAGTAATTTGCTCTCTAAGTCAGTTTTTAAATATATTATCCAACTTCCTTTGCTCTTGCTCTCCTTTGATTTCCAAATAATGGCATTACACTTCAAAGCTCTCTTGAGCGTTTTTGCCTTCCTACATTCATTAACTTTACCCTTGTGACACCTACTTCTTAGATTTTATACACAGAGAAAATTTCTAAATTTTATCATCCTTAACTTACATTTAATGATAGAGCCTAAGATCTTAAAATTTCAACTGGGAACTGAGTTGTGGTTTATTACAGTTTAAAACAATTGAGGTCCACTTAACATAACAGCTAAAATAATCCACTTTATTTCTTTATTAAAGTTACTGAAAATGATTTAATTGTTGTTTGGTCTTATAATAGTTAATGACCTAAAATCGGTAACAGAGATAGAACACAGCCTTATAGTACTAATCTACATAGATAAAGCCTTTTTTTAAAAAGATTTTATTTATTTACTTCAGAGAGATAAAGAGGAGAGAGAGAGCACACGCGCATGAGTGGGGTGGGGGGGTGGGGGAGCAGAAGGAGAAGCAGACTCCCCACTGAGCAGGGAGCCCAACATGTGGACTCAATCCCAGGACCCTGAGATCATGACGCCAGCTGAAGGCAGATGCTTAACTGACAGAGCCACCCAGGCACCCCTAGATACAGCCTTTTTACATCTCTGGTGAACGAGTTACTGAGTTTAAAGCAAATATTAACAAAACAATAAACAAGGTATTTTGACAATTACATTGTAGAACTGTTGAGTTTTTCAAAGTTAATATAACTAAATCTTCTAGGTCAGACACTAAAAACATTTTTCATAATTCCTTAATCAATATACAAAGTAAAATTAAAAAGTGTGAATCATATACTATAAGGTTTCACATTTAAGTTAGCCAGGATCTAGTATTACACAAAACTAAGAAACAATTTTAGTGAAATGAATTTAGTTATTTATACTCAGTTTATTAATAACGTCTGCTGACATTTGATTTATATTAACACTTTCATGCTTACCACAAGAATTCTCTCAATTCCTTGTGACTGTTTAATCAACATAATCATGCAAAGGATTTTCCAAAGCTTTAAAATCACATATTAAGGGGCATCTGGGTGGCACAGTCGGTTAGGTGTACCGTTCTTAGTTTTGGCTGGGGCCATGATCTCAGATCATGAGGGCAAGCCCATGTCAGTCTCCATGCTAACTGCAGAGTCTGCTTGGGTTTCTCTCTCCCTCTCGCTTTGCCCCTCCCCCACTTTATCGATCTCTGAAATAATCTTTAAAAACTTTTTTTAAAATAAATAAAATCACATATTAAGCATTGTAATGTCACCAGATGGAATTACAACTGAAACGTTCTACAAGGAAGCAAAAAGCACTGAAAAGGTAAGAGACTATGTAATTCTGCAAAGTTAGAATGCTAACAGACCTGAAAACATAAATATCAGAAATGAGATGCCCATCTCAATTCCTCCTCTTGGCATAAAATCACAAACTTCTGGTTCCATTCTGCAATGGAACTTTGATATCCTGCTAAACTATCTGCTTTTAGCACTATAACAGTTAAACAGATAACTTCTATAACCTATAGCTATCCTTAAGAAATGAAATTCTAGAAAAATTAAGTAACAGCACCTGTATATTCTTTGTTAAAGCAAAACTTGTAGTTGAACAAAACTTTCCATTGCCAAGATTTAAGATACTCGTTTTTTTGTTTTCAAGGCTCAAATGTTATTGAATCATTAAGCATTATTATCCATTTCACAAGGACATTTGCATTATAAAATCCACTTTGATGTTCTACTTCAACACAATTAGGACAATTCATACATTCAAACACCGGTTTTTCACTCACCTTGATTAGTTTCAAATATATCTTACATTTAAACTTACCCTTTAGGAGTCGTTTTAATTTTGCACAATCCACATTGATATACTGTAACAACTCTATATCATGCACATCAACGTTGTCTTCTGAACAAACAGTCAATTCCTGTAATCTGAAAAGTAAAAGCCAAAAATAATTCACTATCTTAAGGAAAGTTCAAAATTCTGAACTGAACAGATTCTTCTCACCCAAATGATGAGTTTATAAGAAAAAATATACATAAAAAATAAGACAGTAAATATTTCTTATGAAATTTAAAGGTACATAACAAATTCAGGGGATATGATAAAACTGAAACCAAAATAATCCAGCAGACTTCACTGTGTATACATAAATCATATTGTACAAATCAAATTTATACAATCTTTAACAAAAAAATCATAGCATGCAGAGAACTACGGAAACAGAGAGATACATAAGTATTTGAAATACTAGTCTCTGTGCTATGTGTATTTTTGAAAATTTTCTGTATGAAAATAAACATTAATTTCTGATTACATCAACTAGACTTAAAAAACAAACAGTATTTTATCTACATTTATAGGATACATTTATTTTGTATTAAAAAATGAACAATTATTCCTTATAGTTTCACAATCTGTACATTTATTTATGTGATTATTTGATTAATGTCCCTCCCTCACAAAACTTACTCTAGTAAAGACAAGAATCTTTCCAAACCCCAAATTTCCCTTAAATATGAAGCTACCACAGATGTAGAAAAATTTAACATTTAACAAAAACAGATTTCTTAAACTTATAAAAAAATTCACTTAAGTCTGAATAAAATTTTTCACTAACAACCACAGAAGTCAGCTTTTCTTTTATTTGCTTTATTTGTTTATAGTCAATTCAATTAATTAACATATAATGTATTATTGGTTTCAGAGGAAGAGGTCAGTGATTCATCAGTCTTATATAATACCCAGTGCTCATTATACCACATGCCCTCCTTAATGTCCATCACCCAGCTACATCATCCCCCAACTTCCCTTGGTTCCAGCAACCCTCTGTTTGTTTCCTATAGTTAAGAGTCTCTAATGGCGGGGGGGGGGGGGGTGCCTGGGTGGTTCAGTCTGTTAAGTGTCTGCCTTCGGCTCAGGTCATCATCCCAGGATCCTGGGACTGAGTCCTACACTGGGCTCCTGTCAGCATGGAGCCTGCTTCTCCCTCTGCCTGCTGGTCCCCCAGCTTGTGCGCGCACACTCTCTCTCTCTGACAAATAAATAAATAAAATCTTTTTTAAAAAAAAGTTTCTTATGGTTTGTCTCCCTCTCTGGTTTCATTTTATTTTTTCCTCTTCCCCCATGATCCTCTCTTTTGTTTCTTAAATTTCACATATCAGGGAGATCATATGATAACCTCCTTTCTCTGATTGACTTATTTTGCTTAGCATAACACCCCCTGGTTCCAGTCACATTACTGCAAATGACAAGATTTCTTTTTTTATGGCTACATAGTATTCCATTGTATATATACACCACATCTTCTTTATCCATTCATCTGTTGATGGACATCTGGGCTCTTTCCACAGTCTGCTTACTGTGGACATTGCTGCTATAAACATTGGGGTGCAAGTGCCCCTTCAGATCATTACGTTTTATCTGTGGGGTAAATACCCAGTAGTGCAATTGCTGTGTGGTAGGGCAGCTCTATTTTCAACTTTTTGAGGAACCTCCATGCTGTTTTCCAGAGTGACTGCACCAGCTTGCATTCCCACGAATAGCGGGATCCGCATCCTCACCAACATCTGTCATTTCCTGACTGGTTAATTTTAGCCATTCTGACTAGTACGAGATGGTATCTCATTGAGGTTTTGATTTATATTTCCCTGATGCCAAGTGATGTTGAGCACGTTTTCATGTGTCTGTTGGCAATCTGTATGTCTTCTTTGGAGAAATGTCTGTTCATGTCTTCTGCCCATTTCTTGAATGGATTATTTGTTCTTTAGGTGTTCAGTTTGATAAGTTTTTTTATAGATTTTGGATACTAGCCCTTTATTTAATACGTCATTTACAAGTATCTCCTCCCAGATTCTGTCTGTTGTCTTTTGGTTTTGTCGTTTCCTTTGCTGTGAGAAGTCAGTTTTTCAAAAGTTGACACTGTTAATCTACTGAACTCTGCTTCCAAATGAGGCATACTCATTATTTTAATTAAGATATCAAAAATGTAAGAAGATGAATGGAATTACTAATGTTCATAAATGCAGAGAGAGACAGATAACGGTGAAAAAATACAAATACTACAAAATCTTACTCATAATATTAACTCAAATTGTAGCCATTTTAATGCAGTCTGAAACTGACATTAATCATCATACTAAACATTCAGTTGCTAGAAGTGATATCAATCCGATTTCTTCCTTCTCAAATTCCTTTTTCACTAACTTCAGCCTGCAGATGTGTAGCTAACATTAAAATTATTCTAAGCACTTACACTAAAGCTCTTCATATCATCAGGGTGAGAAAAGCTTAGCAGTTCATACTGGGAATGACAAGGTCCTCAATACTGACTTATATGCTAAAAATTCCACAGCTGCTGCAAAGAGCCTAGAAAATATGGAATATGATTCCTTAGGAAACACAGCTTAATAAATCAGTAACACCAACTTCTGAAAAGCTGACTCTTCCAGTTATTTGTGAAAAATGGAAGAAAAGTTTAATTCTTTTTACAGCCTGGTATTTCCATAGGGAAAGGGTATTTTGTGAGGCTTAAACATCATTTCTGAAGGACGGAAATCAAAGCACAGTTGGGAGTAAACGAAGTAGAAAACTTACTAAAACATCTAGAAAGACCAGGTAAACTGAAAACAAAAAGATATTTAAAAACATATAGAAATAAAATAAATAAAAGTGCCTGAATGGCTCAGTTGGTTAAGCATCTGACTCTTGATTTCAGCTTAGGTCATGATCTCAGGGTTGTGAGCTTGAGCCCTGCATGGGGAATCTGCTTGAGATTCTTTCTCTCCATCTGCCCCTCCCCACCTTTCTCCATCTCTCCCTCTCTTAAAAAAAGGGAAAAAGAAGAGAAAAGAAAGAAACTAAGACAAACACGCCCCCCTCCATCCACCCAGGTACAGAAATGAAGAGGAACCTAAAAACCAGAGAAGGTTTTGAAGACATGGTCTGACTGTGCAACAAAGGAAGCACAGGAGCGAGGTTTTTCTCTCTCCTTAACCTAGGGGTTTGTGGCTATCATCTACATGGGACTGGATACAAAGCTTTCTACCCTATAATGCAGAGAGTAGAACTGGGGCCCTGCAAAAAACATGACTAGCAAGAACTATGCAATTCCATAAATGAGAGTTGCAGAGAGAGAGATGGAACAAAGGGAGAGTGGAAGGAGATAAAAAAAATCTACCAAAAATAAAAAAAAATCTACCAACATTAAGATGTCTATCTCCTCTGGCTGTTTTGGGTAGGGGAAAAAGTCACCCAGAGCTGTTACACTGTAAGGGTCTGAGGTCCACATTTATACTACCCATACAATCTGGGAATGAGAAATTAATTAAAAAAAAAAAAAAAAAGGAAACGAAAGGAAAAAAGGGGAAAAAAAAGTCCAGAGCTGAGTACTTAGCAAAAGCAAAAACCATCACTAGGACACTCCCACATCCATAAGAGATCCCAAAGAAAATACAGACGTGCACTAAAGATGAATTTGCAATCAAAGTTTACAGAAAAGAGAGAAAACCATTCATTATGAATGAGAATTAGCACATACAAGATTATTTAACAATCTTGAGAATATAAAATATGCCTTAAATGATTAGAGCCATATAAAAAATTTTAAACTATTAAGAAGATTAAGAAACCATTAAAAAAAAAAAAAAACCAACCCAGCACATCTGTAAAAGAATCAAACAGAACTTCTGGGGCACCTGGATGACTTGGTCAGTTAAGCATCTCCCTCTTGATTTCAGCTCAGGTCATGAGCTCAGAGTTCTGAAATCAAGCCCGCATCCAAGCCACCCTGGGCATGAAGCCTGCTTAAGATTCTCTCTCTCCCTCAGCCCCTCCCCCTTCTCTAAAAAGAAAAAAAAAAAATCAAATAGAACTTATAAAATCACTGAGCCTTCTGCTTCTGGTATTATGTCAAATCAGATATTCTTTTTTTTTTTTAAGATTTTATTTATTAATTTGACAGTGAGAGAGGGAACACAGCAGGGGGAGTGGGAGAGGGAGAAGCAGGCTTCCCACTGATGCGGGGCTCCATCCCAGGACTCTGGATCAAGACGTGAGCCAAAGGCAGACGCTTAAAAAGTGAGCCACCCAGGCGCCCCTCAAATCAGATATTCTGCAGAGCCCTCCCACTACAAAACGATTAGATCTAGTGCAACTGTACAGTAATTCTGTGAACAGAGCAGCCCATCTTCTACATAAAAGAGTACTATGAGTTGCAGAACATGGTATACTTCAGCAGAAGTATACTTAAGATCTGTACCCCATATTTCCTTAAATAAAAATCAAAGACCAAGAAATATCAAAAGCCAATATTATTTCCAAAAGAGAAACATTTGTGGACAGGTAGCAGAGTCAAACACAGTAAATTCTCATGATATTGGTTCATCTATTATATATGAGATACAAAATCAATCTTCAGAAAGAACTGCCATTCTGGGGATACCTGGGTGGCTCAGTTGGTTAAGCATCTGCCTTTGCCTCAGATCATGATCCCAGGGTCCTGGGACTGAGCCCTAGGTCGGGCTCCCTGCTGAGCTGGGATTCTGCTTCACCCTCTGCCTCTGTCCCTTCCCCTCCCCAACTCGTGCTCTATAGCTCTCTCACACTCTGGCTCAACTAAATCTTTTAAAAAAAGAAAGAAAGAAAGAACTGCCATTCTAGTCACTTGCATATTTTAAGTCACCTAATGCTATGAAGGCTATATCTACATCTAAATTAACCCATCATAATGGTCTTTTAGGTGAGTGGCCCTCTAGCAAGATCAGCTCCTTCTTCTGGCACAAGCTACATGAAATGCAGTTGTCTAAAACATGTACTTCAGAGATCCAATTTCTGAGCAGTCTGTCCACTGGAAGCTACAGAAACTAGCTTATTCTGGAGACATTTAACTTGTCTTCTGGAAACAGTAAGGTTCAGGATATACACAAAAGTTGCCTATATTTACATGCATTGATGCTGCAAAATCCTATAAAATGAAACCTTTGGTGCTGGAAAATTTCTAGAGTTTTTAAAAGATGGCACATTTGCTGTATTTTATAGAGCAACTTATGTTTGGATAGACTAAAAAATATTCTATTATTTTGATAATTGTTACCTTCAATGTAAAATTATTTCAAATAGTAAGCTAGTGTGATAGTCACTTAAACAAATTGTTTTTTTCTTTTATAATTTTCACACCTCCTATTCCCTAGCTGTCGGTTACCTTGCTACTTCAACTAATTTAATATCACTCAGAATATAAAATGTTATCATTCAAAAGATTTCATGAAGACATTGTTCTACTGTATAAACATTACCTAACAGCATCAATCATATCATACCATTAAACAAAATTCAATTTTCTTTGCACCAGGTCTGATCAGGAATTGAAGAATACTGTTGCCTAGCATCATGACTATAGAAATACCATTTTTTATTAAAAAGGAGAATTTTGAAGTTAGCCAAGTCATCCAAAACACTATAGCATAAACTCTCTACATAAACTATGATGCATATTCCACTCACACCTGTTTTTCCAACAAAGCTGACTAATGGAAGTCCACTGTTCACACAACACAGACAAGTCAAAAGATGAAGGATGTATCAATAAAGAGGGCTGTTTTTCCACATTCAATATTAGTCTTAGATTCACTAAATCACTAAGTGATTCATATTATACTTCCTACTTGGTCAAAATTAAGACCCATTTGACTCTACCTGGATGAGACAGGCAAATAATTTGCATGAAAGCAAGTTCCAGAGTCACTTGCTACACCATCAGTTATTTTTCCATATGGCACCATCTACACATAAATTTCTTCCCATCCATAGCATATCACAACTGATGATCACATGATTTTTTTTGATGATCACATGATTTTTAATCATCAATAAAAGCTTAAATCATATTTATCATACAATATTGAAGCACAACAGTAAAAATATTAAAATATATATTTCATAAAATATGGTTAAAATGGAAGTATAGAAGTAGCAGCCTGATATAATGAATTTAATAGACTCTGAAACCAGCCTGACTTTAAAATTTGGGGCCTCCATTATTCGACAAAGCGCCTTAATAAATTCTTTGGGTATTAGTTTGTTTACCTATAAACTGGGGAAGTATCACCCACATTTCAAAGATTCTATGAAGATAAAACAGTACAACATATGCTGTAAATACTCAAAATATGGGAGCTTTTAGAATTCATCCACTTAAAACACAGTCTACTTTCTGGAGACTACTTTGCAATTACTCACTTCCTTATGCTTCCCTATCGTTAGGTTTTGGTTTTGCTTCGTAACTTAGGATCTTGTGATTAAGAGCAGAGCTGTGAGATCATTAGAAATCTGACTACTCTTCTCAGTTATTCTGATTAGCTAATTCCATTTAAAAGAATATTTAAAAACCCAACCAAAAACTCATACCTCGTGTAAAAACAAAAACCTGATCATGAGCAACAGATTTCCCTAAAATTTGGACTTTCAACTTCATAACTACTCACATTTCAACTTCATAACTACCCACATTGGACTTTCAACTTCCTAACTACTCACTCACTTTCAACTTCATAAATACTCATATTGTACACACCAATATCACAATACTACATGATAAAAATGTCAAAGAAATCAATATATAAAATTCATACAAAAGTCCAAGTCAAATTCATTTCTGTCAACTTTTTATTTTTATGCAGACAAAAGAAAGACTTCTAAAATTATATTACCTCACAACAGTTCTACGTAGTTTATACACTAACCTCGTAGAAATGCGACTAAACACTGCATTGAAGTTGTTGCAGCTGAGAGAAAATAAAACCCCAGAGGCAGAATTCCGAAGTTCAGCGGCATGTTGGTTTCCTTCGCGACAGGTATGAAGAAAATGGCAGATTTCCGGCAACAACTGTTTGACCAGCATTGTTTCATCTAATCTCATTGTGTCCTTTGGTTGCTGCAACAGAAATAATCACATAATTCTAAAACTTTGTTAAATTCACATGTAAAGATTTTCTGTATGAAATTTTTCAAACATGGGGCGCCTGACTGGCTCAGCGGGTTGAGCCTCTGCCTTCAGCTCTGGTCATGATCTCAGGGTCCTGGAATCAAGCCCCCCATCGGGCTCTCTGCTTGGCAGGGAGCCTGTTTCCCTTCCTCTCTGCTTGCCTCTCTGCCTACTTGTGATCTCTGTCTGTCAAATAAGTAAGTAAAATCTTTAAAAAAAAAAAAAAGAAAGAAAGAAAAAAAGAAATTTTTCAAACAGACATAAGACTGAAATAGAATAATGAACACCCATATATTCGTCACCTACACTCAACTATAATATTTCACCATGTTCACTGAATCTATACTCAGTCTAATAAACAGGACAGTTCCATCTTTCATTGCTTTTTTCTCTTTTTTTTCCATCTTTCCACAATAAAAGTCCAGCCCCCCATCCATTCTCCCTAGAATCCACCCCCCCTACCACCACCACTCCTGTTGGTTCCCTGTTCATCAAATCCCTATAGAAGCTTTTGCACTCCTAGGAATCCCAAGTTTATTGTGAGTTCCAAATAAACGTTACTTATATTCATTTATTTCTGGTGCACTGTGTCATCTGTGTCATATCCAAATAAATTCCTGGGTGTACAATTTACTTATTAAAAATAGTTTTGCTTTGCTTGAGCCATTTCAAAGTAAGTTACAAACATCATAATATTTCATCCACAGGTATTTTAGCATCTCTTAAAAATAAGGACATTCAGGGGCACCTGGGTGGCTCAGTCATTAAGTGTCTGCCTTCCACTCGGGTCATGATCCCAGGGTCCTGGGATGGAGCCCCACATCGGGTTCCCTGCTTGTGGGAAGCCTGCTTCTCCCTCTCCCATTCCCCCTGTTTGTGTTCCCTCTCTCGCTATCTCTGTCAAATAAATAAATAAAATCTTAAATAAATAAAAATAAGGACACTCTCGGGGCACCTGGGTGGCTGGCCACCAACTCCTGATTTCGGCTCAGGTTATGATCTCAGGATCATGAGATGGAGCCCAAAGGCTCTACGTTGAGCACATAGTCTGCTTGTCCCTCTCTCTCCTCCTCTGCGCTTCCCCTCCCCTATCGTGTGCACACACTCTCTCTTTAAAATAAAATCTTTAGAAAATAAAAATAAGGGCATTCTCCAATTTAACTTCAATACAACCACCACATCAAAGAACAACAACAAAATTCCCCTTACATCAGCTAATACCCATTCTATATTCAAATTTCCCCAAGTGCCCCCAAAATGTCTTTCATAACTTTTTTTTAAATATTTTACTTATTTATTCATGAGAGGCAGAGCTAGTGAGAGAGAGCGTGAGGCAGGAGGAGAAGGAGAAGCAGGCTCCCTGCTGAACAGGGAACCCCACAACATGGGGCTTAGTCCCAGGACTCTGGGACAATGACCTGAGCTGAAGGCAGACAGACATTTGACCGACTGAGCCACCCAGGTGACCTCAAAACTTCTTTTTAATTCAATCAGGATTCAAAAAAAGGTTCAGATGATAACAGCATGATTCATTTAGTCTCTTTATTCTAAAATGACTGCCCCCCCCAACACTCCAATACATCATTTTATTCTGACTTTAAGAAAACGGGCCTTACAAAATGTTCCATATTGTTGATCACAATTATTTCTTAGTAGTGGAGACTTAACTTGTAGTTACTGTATTTTCAATACCTGGAACCTAAATCTAATGGTCTGATTAAATTCAGGTTAAACACTTCAGGCAGTTCAGTAAAATTCATACTGTATCCTATCAGGAGTCCATAATGCCAGGTGGTCCCAATGTTAATGACACAGCAAGCTTGACAACCTTACTATTAATATTAAACTCTCTACTTTATAAAGTAAATCTTTTCCCTACAATTAACAAAATAACCAATGGATAAGCTATCCTGCAGACGCACCGTTCCACATTACTATGTCACCTAAGCCTAATAATAATCATGTATGAATGACAATTCATACAATTTCAGTAATACCAAGCAAAGAATAAAATTGTGTATAAATATGTGCTATCCTTGATTCTGTAATTGCAATCCAAGTGCTTATAGATGTAAATACACTGGAACATACAGACAGCAAATAAACAGATATCACAAAACCTCCGAAATTCAAGTGGCAACGCCTGTATCTTACAGGCCAATCAAACAACAGAAATGCTGAAACTCCAATTAATAAGCAAGTAAAAATTACAGAAGTATTCAATCTTTTGAATAATGGTCATATATGCAGGAACAAAGATCGCTCAAATTCTACAAAATTTTACTCATAATATGAAACTGGTAAATATTTGATCATTTCATTTAGCTTTTTCAACTACTTATATGACAAACACGTACTTGCAGGTCACTTCTTAAACTACCTCACTGAACTTCAATCTAAAAATGAAAATCAACAGACAACCATAATAACACTGAAGGCAATCCAAGAAAACAAAATTATTTGATAACATGAATAGCATTATTTTTTTAATTATAAATTCAATGAAAGAAATCCATACATTTTCAATAGAGCAAAGGAAGATAACTTATTTTATGCATTATTATGTAAGTTACACTATGCTTACTTATTAGAGTTTTAATTAGGCTATCTCTAAAGGGTGTCAATAAAACAGGGGCCAATAATACCAGTAATCATTCTCCAAAATACATTTACCATTACCTCTCAATTACAAATGTTAATAGAGAAAAGCTGCAGGACTGACAGAGAAAATAAACCACCCGACCCCATCCGAACATGGATATGGCTAATGTACTGGTATTTATAATCAAAGCAACAAGACCACTATAGAGAACTGGCTCAGGATGTTTAAAAACTGTTCACCTTCCCAATTACATCATCATTTATTTATTTATTTATTTATTCATTTATTTATTTAACAGCACTTTTGTTTTTTCACTCCACTTTACAAATGAACAACAGCATATCACAAATCAATAGAAAGTACCAAACTACAAACAGAACTAGCTCACCCTCAATTTAAGTAGAAAACTTGTAAAAACTGTCTAACAATTTGGGAATACAGCCAAGGGCCAATAAAAGAGTTTAAAACATTACGTTTAGGTTTTGTGTCCTACAGTCTTAAATAGATCTCTTCCCCCAGGACAAGTAATTGAGTACATGTAATTATTTTTCCCCTTCCTCAAACACTATTGACCATTCCTTCTCTTCCCAACCACAAAATCGTCCTCACATCCAAGTCCCGCCCATCTAGGCTGATTATAGAAAACAACTGTAACATGCTGAAGAGAGATGCAATTCTGAATAAAAGCAAAAGATGGGTCAAGGAAGAGGGGCCATAATAACTCTTACAATGAATAGACAGATCTTTAAAATGAAGGCAATAAAATTTATATATTTACTAAAAAACTACCACATTCCAGTAAGAGTTAAGGTTATCGAAGTATAGAAACACCTTGCTTTATGCAACAAAAATATTCTCAAAAAAATTCTCAGTAAGTCATTGTTGAAACATACTGAGATAACTATTTAGAGGAACTCTAAGAAAGAACTGTTTTGTATTCAACTACTCCTCCACATAACTATTTTATATATTCATAATTTACACATAACAAATGTTCTTAAGGTAGGATCTCTTGGTAATAGTTGTAATTTTTTAAAGTCCACTTTTATATAGATTTGAAAAGTAAAATATTAAAATCAGGTAAAATACTGAAATGGGGTGGCACCTGAGTGGCTCAGATGTTAAGGGTCTGCCTTCGGATTAGGTCATGATCCCAGTGTCCTGGGTTCGAGCACCACACTGGGCTCCCTGCTCAGCGGGAAGCCTGCTTCTCCCTCTCCCAGTCCCCCTGCTTGTATTTCCTCTCTCGCTGTCTATCAAATAAATAAATAAAATCTTTAAAAAAAAATTGAAATGGGGCAGGGAGGGGCAGGGGGTGAAAGATTACTCCTGGTCACATTTTTTCACAGCTAAGCAATACCACAGGCCTAACAATATCTGGAGAAATTAATTAAATCAAATAGTGGCTTTTTTCCATAAAATCTTTTCTAAACAACCTGAGACAGAGATAAGTGGCTCAAGCTTAATACTTTATAAGTAAACTTGGTATTTATTTAATTTACAAAAGATGAGAAAATAATTCTCTTGAAAACTGTATACACTGTTAGCTCTGTTAATAAAATTTATATTCATATGTCTTAGACCAAAAAAATCTGCATGACTTTTCTTGTCCACATCTATACTTTGGTACATCAGATCATTCTCAAAACTGAATTCACAAAATCTGCCTATTTTAGATTTACTTACCCCAGCAAGACATTTTTCCAGTGTATCCAATATAATCAACTGAGAGAGATATAAATTTTTTTCAGCAGCTTCTCCAAATATTCTCTAAAAGAAAAGATATTCAGAACAGTAAAGGTTGGCTATTACTCTCTACTGAATCAACACACATCTAAAAAGTCAGGGACTACGGATTAGGAAAAAAAAAAATCAAGTCTTCCATTTTATCTCCCAGATTAGACTATATTTAAATCTGTTATTTCTGATTTTATCTTAATGCTCACACGAAATAAATTCCCAGGCAAACAAAAATGTTGGCATTTATTATAGTCTATCATTAGCCTTATAAAGTGAAAGAAAGTAACTTTGGTTTATACTTTAAAAATATATAGGATTTAAAAAATGAAACAAGATGGGATCGGGAGGCATACAAACCATACGAGAGACTCTCATCTCACAAAACAAACTGAGGGTTGCCAGGGGGAGGAGGGTATGGAGAGGGTGGTTGGTTATGGACATTGAGGAGGGTATGTGCTATGGTGAGTGCCGTGAAGTGTGTACACCTGGCAATTCACAGACCTGTACCCCTGGGGCAAATAATACATATATGTTAATAAAAAATTAAAAGTGAAAAAAAAACTTGAAAGAAAAAAAAAATATATATATATAGGATTTAGATATATATACAGATCTTAACCAGAATCTTGCATTGTACATTTAACCACACTTCAATGCCACAAAATAATCAGTCTCAATTCTTAAAGCAACAAAATACTGTAACACCAATTACAGTGAATTTAAGGCATTTGCCATCCTTAAATTTAATACTATGCTATTCACCAACAAGGAACTATGGTTTCCACAATTAAGTTTACTCAATAAGCCTAAATGAATGCCAATTATCACAATACTGCTTTTGTTTTTGTTTTGAAAAGAAGGTTCCAATATTAAAATATTTTCACCTAACTGGGAACACAGCCACATATTTATATAAGCAAAATCCTATCACAATGCCCCACACACTGTGCAACAAAAGAGCATCACAAAATCTTACATGTATTTCTGTAAAGTACTTTGCATATTCATAAGAGGTCCTGCTTTTTTCAGAAAAATCTTAATTTTTTTTCTATAAAGAAAAAACTTCTTTGCATAGCAAATGATTGCCCACACCTCCAGTTTATCAATTTTCTAAGTTTGGGACATTGCCTAACGAAGTTTTTAAAAAGAAAACACACTAAAGATGTGACTGTAAAAATAAGACTGATTCGCACAATGTACAACCAGACGTCAGTCTCATAGCTTAATAGAAACAATATAAACTGTGGTTAGAAGTGCTAAAGACAGAAAAAGCAGTTCGGAATTAATCAAGAAATATCCAGATCAGCTGTTTTGAATTGAGTTTGAAGGAGATTTTAGATAGGGACTGACAGAGGAAGGAATCCCCTGAGAGAGTCGGGACAGATGAGATGTTCAAAGGTTCAGAGAAAGAACAGCTGGAGTAACCTGAAGTCTAGGGAATGTAAATAGGTTTTATAAAACAGGAAAAAAAGGCAACTGTGAACTTTTGACCATGGAATTACTTGCTGAAATTGCTATTTGAGGAAAATCATTTCAACAATGGGATCTCTAACTACTATAGAATCTGTCACAGGTTACAGGAGGAAGGAAATAAAACAGCATCTTCGTAAAAGCAATCTCACATTTTAACACTACAATGTCATATTTTATTTATTGTCTACTTAGGACCAGGACAATCTAGTAAGTAAATATTCAAAGCAGCAGCTAAGGAAAAGATTTTAATAGATTATTATGTTACCAATTTATATACGACCTGAAGTCTGTATGAAATCCTAATTCCAAAAAAATAAAAAGAAAAGATAGGGTTGCAAATAAGAGAAGTATCTAAGAGGAAAAAATCAAAAACTAAAAATGAAAAATAAAGGTTACCTGTGCTCATTCACAAAATACAATGAGTGTTTATATCCAGAGTCCACAGAAAAGGACTTTACATACTCCAAAATATGCTGTTGTAAGTCTTTAAATCAGAAAGAAACCAAAGCGAATTCCCCCACAAAACAATGACCCAATACTCACCATATTGTTAACATTCTTTAAGATAGTGGTGAGGCCGCTGATAACCAAAGAAAACTTGTATTTGGAAATATTAATAAGACATTCCTTGTTGTGTTCGGTACTGACTTTGGTATGCGTGTTCTGCTGTCCTGTTTTTATTGGAAGCTAAGGGAAAAAGAAAATGTTAGCTTAAACATGAAAACGACTAAAAAGAACTATTTCTCACTGAAACTCATGAGATTTTAGGAAAATATTTATCCACCACGGTGACCTATGTTTGTATCTCAAGCTCCAATTTTCAATAGAAATTAGCATTTACAGCAAATCTAAAACTCTTGAAATTTCAATTTTTGCAGCTTTCTTTCTCAAAGTCGTAAACCTCTACCTACCTACATAATTAAAACTTACCCAGTATTACATAAGAGATGATGACTCACAGAAATAGAGCTATTTCCTTGTAGCTAAAAATTATTTCAGAGGATGCCTGCAATAAAATGCATACAATCTTTTCCCTTATACACTGAACTCCAGCATTAAAAGAACAGACCAAGAACATCTATGCCCCAGACCTCTAATAAATAATGGCAAATAACTGTGTATTTTTCAGAAATGACAGTAAGCTGTATAACCTAGAATAAACACAGTAAGACTAACTCAGGTAAGATGACCACCCTCAGGTACACAGTTGAGGGAGAAACAGAACAACAGACAGGTAAGTTTCATGGGAAAAAAGATATCTTTTAAGTGGACCACATTTACATTTATCTAAGAATGAGTTAAGTCGCACTGCCAAGAAGCTCATCTCTGCTCTGTTCAAAAGTAACATTTTGTATTGAAAGCATTATGAATGTATCCACTGTTTAAATATTAGATCCTGCTAATGCTAACAGAGAAGACTTGTGAGGTTTTTTAAAAAATACTTATTTACTCAGAGAAAGCAAGTGAGAGAGAAAGAGAGAGAGAGAGAATAAGAGCCAGGGGAGGGGTAGAAGGAGATCCCCACTGAGCGGGGAGCCGGAGGTGAAGCTTGATCCCAGGACCCTGAGACCATGACCTGAGCCAAAGGCAGATGTTCAACTGACTGAGCCACCCAGGCGCCCTCAGCATTTTCATTTTTAAAATGGTGCAACTAAAAGTGGAAAGAGACCAAGTAGCATGTCCAAGTTTGTCTACTCAGTTAATAATAGATCACTGATTTGATAATTAATACTGAATAAAAGAGGGGAAGCATTTTTAGGGCTTAACAGGAGGTACAGAATTACACGTTGGTTTTAAAGGTTACAGAGGGAAAAAAATCTGAAAGGTGTAAGAAAGGAGAATTTTAAAAGGCAGTGGCTGTAATGTAGCTTGTAAATCTCCCCTGCTCTCTTTGTAATGGTTAATTTTATGGGTTAACTTGACTGGATCATAGGATGTACAGGTATTTGACTAAACATTATTTCTGGGTGTATTTCTGAGGGTGCTTCCAGATGCAATTAGTATGTGAATAAGTGAATTCAGTCAAACAGAGGACAATGCACCCCATAAAGCCCAAAATACAAGCAAATAGGAACAAACCACTTCAAGCTATAAAACTGGTGGGTATAAGCATCTCTGCAAAAGAAACCAGAGGGAAGTAGAAGGTCTGATGGATCTTAGGAAAATCCCAAAATTCTATTCTATTCTCAATCAAAAGTACAACAGGCCATCTTGAGAACATCAGCTGACCAAAAAAATAAGAACATTAGCTGAAACACAGGGTTGTGTTTTGTTTTGTTTTGTTTTGTATATTGCAATTTGCACATGAGTACAAAAGGTCTACCATAATGGCCTGAGAAGAGAGCACACTTTTTAAACAAAACAAACTTTTTAAACATCATTATCTAACAGAAGTTTCTGCAGTGATACACTGTATCAACAATGCTCAATACAGCAGCCATAGCCACATGTGCTATTAAGCACTTGTTACACGGCTAATGTAAATGAGGAATCAAATGTTAACTTCTATTTAATTTACTCACATTTAACTTTAAGTAGCTATTGGACACCATTGGGCAGCACTGTTCTAAACTAACCAGCTGAAGAAGAACCCTTTTAGGATGAAGCCTACATTGAGAAGAATTGATGAGATCCCTTTTAGGATGAAGCCTACATTGAGAAGAATTGATGAGATTCACTCCAAACTGACAACAGGGACAACTGGGGACAAAGGACCAAGGTCCAGATAAAGGTGGTAAAGAGGAAGAAAGCTAAAGGAGCTCAGAAAGGATGACATGGGGGCGCCTGGGTGGCTCAGGGGTTTAAGCCTCTGCCTTCGGCTCGGGTCATGGTCTCAGGGTCCTGGGATCGGGCCCCGCATCCGGCTCTCTGCTCAGCGGGAGCCTGCTTCCCCTTCTCTCTGTCTGCCTAGCTCTGATTTCTCTCTGTCAAATAAATAAAATCTTTAAAAAAAAAAAATTTAAAAAAAAAAAAAAAGAAAGGATGACATGATGGGTTTGTTCAATTTCATGAAATAGAAGAGCTCTAGATCCATGAAGAGAAAAAGCTACCCTGGCTCACATTTCCCCTCCACCAATTCAGGAAAACTATTTTCAAATATAAATAAGCAACAGCAGGGGGACCTGGGTGGCTCAGTCAATTAAGTGACTGACTCTTGATTTCAGCTCAGGTCATGATCTCAGGGTCGTGGGATTGAGCCCCACACGTCGGGGCTTGACTCTGGTCTTGGAGCCTGCTTCAGATTTTCTCTCCCTCTCTTTTTGCCCCCCCCCCCCAAAAGAGCAATAGCAAAGAATGTGGTCAAATAACATGTGAAGCTACCATGAGGAAAAAAAAAATAAGAGACAGAATAACATTGCAACAGAAAATGAAAGTGAGCCCAAAAGTCATGTTCCAAGCAGGTCCTTCTGTTGAGGGAAAGAGAAACCATCAGAGATAAGGGTTGACACTGAGGGCTGAACTGACAAAACTGCAGACATGAGGGGGCCTCAAATGCATAACTAGTGGAAAAGGCTTAAAAGCTAAGCCAAAACTTCTGAAAAAGCAGAATTCCAAAGTCTCACAGCCTCGGGAAGACAAAATGATTAGAGTTCAGTACCTGCCAGTGGAAGGAACCTAGTAAATAAACCCCATTTTTAACTATAAGTTCCAGAGGGCTACATCCCACAGAAACAGGGGAGAACTGCAGCAACTGGAACGCTTTTTTTTTTTTTAAGTTTATTTATTTATTTAAATAATCTCTACACCCAACATGCCGCTCAAACCCAGAACCCTGAGATCAAGAATGGCCAGCTCTTCCGACTGAGTCCGTCAGGTGCCCAGGCAACTACAACTCTTAAACGCTATTAGTAGGAATGTAAATCAGTAATTATTTTGAAAAATGTCTGACATTGTCACTAAAACAGAATATATAAACATTCTCAGCGATTTCACTAGGTATATACCCAAAAGATCTATGTACATATATCCACTGAAATATATGTGCAAAAATGTTTATAACAGCGTGTTAATAAACTGGGAACACTCCAATCGTCTATCAATAGCAGAAATGGTTTGAAAAAGCAATAGAGTCAAAGAAAAACTATATAGCTATAAAAGTAAGTGGCTTACAGCCCTTAAGCTTAATCTCACAAATATGAATGAAAAGTTGGAACAAAATATCACTTACTGTACGATTATGCTACATAAATTTCAAAGACATGAGAAATTCAAATCAGGATAGTAAAAACCCTTGGAAAGAACAGGTAATGACTAGAAGGAAATGCAGGAGGAAGGACTGCTACCACCTTATGGTTACATTGGTGTGTTTACTCTGTCAACATTTATTAAGCTGTATATTTACATTTATTTGTGCATCCTTCTATATGTTTAAGTTGACAGAAAGTTTGTAAATATATGTATTCAACTCCATGAGTTCATAGTGATACTAAAAAACTAAAACAAATTTTGCAACAAATGAAACCCAAATCAAGGAGAAGCAAAGTAGTAATGAAGCTAAGCACCCTTAGTGGACACGGAGGAATTACACACTGGCACTGCCCAGCTCCCCTTCATGGAAGGACTTGTTGCCTTAACTGCTAGAAGTATTCAGTCAGTCCTTCAGGGATTGCCTCACCTGCAGAGAATGACCCTAACCAAGGTCAAAGCCTTCCTGGGCAGCCCACACCCAGCGACCAACTGATACGGCAATATAAAGGCCTACACACCTATGCCTAATTCTGGGCAACTCAGAATGGCCAATTCTGGCACCAGAGCTCCTAAAAGGGGTTGGCCAAATCTAACACTGGACCTGCACTGCACCATGAATTCAGCATCTGCTCAATCCTCCCTCCTCCCAGGTGTTGATCCCAAAGGAACACCTTAATGAACATCCTGCCCTAGGCTTCCAGGGCAGCTGGCTGCAGATGCTTCTTTAAGAAGGGGTTTTAAAGCCGGCAATGGAGGGGGCACCTGGGTGGCTCAGTGGGTTAAGGCCTCTGCCTTCAGCTCGGGTCATGATCCCAGGGTCCTGGGATCGAGCCCTGCATCGGGCTCTCTGCTCAGCGGGAAGCCTGCTTCCTCCTCTCTCTCTCTCTCTCTGCCTGCCTCTCTGCCTACTTGTGATCTCTGTCTGTCAGATAAATAAATAAAAATCTAAATAAATAAATAAAGCTGGCAATGGAGGAAAAATAGTAACTACAAAAGCAATGAAACTGAAAGAGCATTACTAAAATCTTTGCTCTCTGGAAAAAAGATAACACAGCCAACAGAAGCTAAGTTTGAAAGCCAAAGGTCTCTCTGGAAGCATATAAAGACGGTCTCCTCCCTTGTAAAAGGAGGACAGAGAAATCCACGGACCAGAACCAACACTTAATTATCAGAGTTGCTGGGCTTCAAAGGTTAAATTACCTAAAAGGCACGTCTGCTATGCCAAGACCAGAGCCCTGAGGGGAAAGAGTAAGACAAATATGATGGAAATAAGTGGTCTGTGGGCCCAAAAATCTCCTATTTCCAGGTTCGCCTAAATCCTCTCTGTCTACCATAGTGGCCCATTACTGCTTACTAAGTGGTGGCACCCCCAAACTTGTTTGAAGACAATTCAAAGGCTTCTCCCCTGAAAAACAATAGATGTTCCTCTCAGGATTTGTCACCACCTCCTCTACTAGCCAAAGGGGTAAAGAGAGAATTTTCTGAGTGTTGAAACTTCTTATATCTTGACCATGTTGATGGTTACATGAATACATGCCATTTAAATGTCAAAACTCAGAATTAAGTTGGTATAAATTCAAAAGAGAGTGTTGTAACATTAGGATGTTAAATGTAATCCCCATGGTAACCACAAACAAAATAGCTGTAGAATACACAAAAAGGACATGAGAAAAGAATTTAAACATTTCACTGCAAAAAATAAACACAAATGAAGACAGTAATGCAGAAAATGAGACCAAAAAAAAGCTATAGGGTATAGGGGAACCAACAGCACAATGATAGCAGTAAATTCTTATCAGTAACTATCTTAAATGTAAATGGATTACGCTCCAATTAGAAAACAGACACTGGCAGAATAAATAAAAACACATGACCCAACCACACACTGCCCATAGGAGACTCACTTGAGATCTAAAGACACAAACAGGTTGAAAGTGAAAGGGTGAAAAAAGGTACTTCATGCAAATAGTAACCAAAGAGAGTGGGGGTAGCTATACAAATTATCAGACAAAACAAACTTTAAGTCAAAACAAGTTACGAGGACCTTCCCCTCTCTTCCTCTGCACTGCCTACAGAGGTGGCCGCCCTCATTCCACTGGTGAAGCCCAAGATCGTTAAAAAGAGGCCCAAGAAGCTCATCCAGCAGCAGTCAGACCGATATGTCAAAATTAAGCGCAACTGGTGAAAACCAGGCATTGACAATAGGATGCACAGAAGATTCAAGGGCCAGATCTTGATGCCCAAGATTGGTTATGGAGCACTAAGAAAACAAAGCACGTGCTGTCCAATGGCTTCGGAATTTCCTAGTTCATAATGTCAAAAAGCCTGAAGTGCTGCTGATATGCAACAAATCCTACTATGAAGAGATTGCTCACAATGTCTCCTCCCAGAACTGCAGAGCCACCGTGGAAAAGGCAGCCAAGCTGGCCATCAGAGTCACCAATCCCAATGCCAGGCTCCACAGCCAAGGAAATGAATAGACAATGTATGTGAACGTAATATTTGTTAATAAAACCACAAAGCTACCAAAAAAAAAGTTATGAGACAAAGAAGGACATTATATATTAATAAAAGGTTCAGTACAGCAAGGAGACATAATATTTAGACCATCAAAATATAAGGAAAAACTGACAGAATTATTATTTTAAAGATTTTATTTATTTATTTGACAGAGAGAGATCACAAGTAGGCAGAGAGGCAGGCAGAGACAGAGAGGAGGAAGCAGGCTCTCGATCCCAGGACCCTGAGATCATGACCTGAGCGGAAGGCAGAGGCTTCATCCACTGAGCCACCCAGGTGCCCAAAAACTGACAGAATTAAAGGGTAAATTACTTCTACAATAATAATTGGAGACTTCAATACCCCACTCAAAATAATGGAGAAAACAGACGACTTAGGGACATCTGACCAGTGGTTCAGTCAGTTGGGTGTCTGCCTTTGGCTCAGGTCATGGCCGCAGGGCCCTAGGATTGAGCCCCAAGTCAGACTCCCTGCTCAGCAGGGAGTCTGCTTCTCCCTCTCCCTCTGCCCCTCCCCTTTGCTTGTGCTCTCTCTCTCCCCAGTAAATAAAATCTCAAAAAGAAAAAAAAAAGGAAAAAAACAGACGGCTTAAACTACAATAAGCCAACTAGGCCCAACGAATATCACAGAATGTCCTACCAAACAACTCTTCTCAAGTACATGTGGGACATTTTCCAGGATGACCACAAGCAGGTCAAAAAATTACACATCAATAGTTTTTAAAAGATAAATATCATACAACATATCTTCTCTGACCACAATGGAATGAAGCTGGAAATTAGTAAACTAAAACTTGAAAATTCACAAAATTGTGGAAATTAAACAATATGCTTTTTTACATTCCAGTATAATTAACATTGTGTTATATTAGTTTCAGGTGTACCATATAGTGATTCAACAATTCTATACATTATTCAGTGCTCATCATGATAAGTGCTCTTAATCTTCACCTATTTCACCCAACCCCCCACCTCCCCTCTTGTGACCATCAGTTTGTTCTCTGTATTTAAAAGTCTGTTTTTGGTTTGTCATTTTTTTTCTTTGCTCATTTGTTTTGTTTTTTAAATTCCACACATGAGTGAAATCATATGGTATTTGTCTTTCTCTGACCAACTTATTTCCCTCAACATTATACCCTCCAGCTCCATCCATGTTGTCGCAAATGGCAAGACTTCATTCTTTTTAATGGCTGAGTATATCCATGGGGTGGGTGTGTGTGTGTGTGTGTGTGTGTGTGTAGCACTTCTTTATCCATTCATCTATCAATGGACACTTAGGTTGCTTCCATATCTTGACTAGTATAAATAATGCTGCAATAAACACAAGGCACATATACCTTTCCAAATTAGTGCTTGTTTTCTTTGTGTAAATATCCAGGAGTGTAATTATTAGATCACATGGTAATTCTATTTTCAACTTTTTGAGAAACCTCCAAACTGTTTTCCATAGTAGCTACACCAGTTTGCATTCCCACCAACAGTGCAGGAGGATTCCTTTCTCTCCACATCCTCACTGATACTTATTGCTTCTTGTGTTGTTGATTTTAGCCATTTTGACAGGTGTCAGGTGATATCTCATTGTGGCTTTAATTTTCATTTCCCTGATAGTGAGTAATGTTGAACATCTTTTCATGTGTCTGTAGGCCACCTATAGATCTTCTTTAGAAAAATGTCTGTTCATGTCTTCTGCCCGTTTTTAACTGGATTATTTTAAACAATATACTTTTAAACAACGACTGTTTCAAGAAGAAAGCACAAGAGAAATCAGTAAATACCAACAAATGAAAGTACATACAATATGCCAAAACTTGTGGGATGCAGTGAAAGCAGTGTTGAGGGGGAAGTTTATAGCTATAAACACTTAACATTAAAAAACAAGGAAGATTCCAAACCAACAATCTAACTTAACAACATAAAGAACTAGAAGAAGAAGAACAAGTGAAATCCAAATCTGGAGGAAAGGTAACAATATGAGAGCAGAGATAAAATAAGAATAACAAAACAGGGAAAAATCAATGAAACCAAAAGTTGGTCTTTCAAAAATATCAACACAACTGATAAACCTTTGGCTAAATGGACTAAGAAAAAAAGGAAGACGACTCAGGTTAGCTGCACCTGGGTGGCTCAGGTGGTTGAGCATCCAACTCCTGATTTCAGCTCAGGTCATGAGCTCAGGGTTGTGAGAATGAACCCTGTGTTAGGCTCTGCACTCAGTGGGGAGTCTGCTTCTCTCCTTCGCTCTCTGCCCCTCCCCCTGCCTATGCTTTCACTCTCTCTAAAAATGAGTAATTAAAAAAAAAACTCAAATTACTTAAATCAAAAAGTGGATACGTTCTATAGAACTAAAAAAAAGGATTTTAAACAGTGCTATGAACAACTGTATGCCAAAAAACAAAAACAAAAACAAAACTGAATAAACCTAAATGAAATGGATAAACTCCTAGAAACACAAAACCTACCAAGGCTAAACCACAAAGAAATAGAAAATCTGAATAGACTTGGAGGCAAACTGTATCAATGACCAAAAATCTCTCAACAAAGACCTGAACCTAATCATTTCACCAGTGAATTCTACCAAACATTTAATGAAGAACTGATCCTAATCCCTAAACTTTTCAAAAAAAAAAAAAAACTGAAGAGAAGAAAATGCTTCCTAACTTATTTCTGAGGCCAGCATAACCCTGACACCAAAGCCAAAGATACGAGAATATTACAGACTGATTATTATAAATACTGATGCAAAAATCTGCACCAAAATGTACCAAAATTCTGCAACATAGTAAAAGAATCATACACTAAGACTAAATGGTATTTATTCTTAAAATGCAAGAATGGTTCAACATATGAAAAATCAATGCAATTTGCTACATCAACAAAATGAAGGGAAAAGACCACAGGTTTATCTCAACTGATGCAGAAAAAGCATGTGACAAAATCCAAACACAATCTCATGATAAAAACACTCAGGAAAGAAAAGGAATAGAAGGAAGCTACCTCAGCATAGTAAAATCCATATATGAAAAACCCACAGCAGACATCATACTCAATGGGGAAAGACTGAAAGCTTTTTTTCCCTAGAACAGGAACAAGGCAGGATGCCCATTTTCACCACTTGTATTCAACACAGTACTCAAAGTTCCAGCCAGAGCAATAGGCAAGAAAAAAAAATAAAAGGCATTCAAATTGTAAAGTAAAATTATCTGTTCTAAGACAACATGATCTTATATGTAGAAAACTCAAAAGGTTCCACCAAAAAACAGCTGTGAGAACTGATAAAGGAAATCATCATAGTAGCAGGATAAAAAAAGCCAACACACAAAAATCAGTTGCGTTTTGTTTTTGTTTTTAAGATTTTATTTATCTGAGAGAGAGAAAGAGAGAGAATGAGAGAGGGAGCATGAGAGGGAAGAAGTCAGAGGGAGAAGCAGATTCCCTGCTGAGCAGGGAGCCCAATGCAGGACTGATCCCGGGACTCCAGGATTATGACCTGAGCCTAAGGCAGTTGCTTAACCAACTGAACCACCTAGGCATCCTCAGCTGCATTTTAGACACTAATAATGAACAATCTAAAATGGAAAGCAGGAAAACAATCCCACTTATAATAGCATCAGAAAGAATAAAACACTTATAAATTTAACCGAGGACATGAAACTTGTATACCAAAAACTACAAAACACTGCTCAAAGAAACAAAAGACAATATAAATAAACAGAAATATATCCTATGTTCATGGATTAGAAGACTTAATATTCTTAAAATGTCAATACTACTCCAAAGTGACCTACGGATTCAACGCAGTCCCTATCAAAATCCCAATGACATATTTGGAGAAATAAAAGAACTCATCCTAAATTCATATGGAATCTCAAAAGACTGTGACTAACTGAAACAATCTTGAAAAAGATGAACAAAGTTGGAAGACACACACTTCCTGATTTGAAAACTTACTACAAAATTACAGTAATCAAAACATTGTGGTACTGGCATTAAGACAGACATACAGACCAATGGAATTGGTCTATTCCATTCCTTTGGTCTGTATGTCTGTCTTAATGCCCTCACATACATGGTCAAATAATCTTTGACAAGGGTGCCAAGACCATTTAATGTGGAAAGTACAGTCTTTTTAAATTTTATTTTATTTATTTATTTGAGAGAGAGAGCATGAGAGATCACAAGCAGAGGAGAGAGGCAGAAGGAGAAGCAGATTACCCACCAGGCAGGAAGCCCGACATGGGGCATGATCCCAGGACCCAAACCATGACCCGAGCCAAAGGCAGAAGCCCAACCAACTAAGCCACCTAGGTGCCCCAAGGACAGTCTTTTCAAACAAATGGACACTGGGAAAGCTGGGTAACCACATGCAAAGGAATGAAATCGGACCCTTAACCTAACACCGTATACCAAAACTAACTCAAAATGGATCAAGGAAGATGGAAGATGGAAGACCTAAAGCAATAAAACCCTTCGAAGAGGAGCACCTGGGTGGCTCATTCATTGAGCATCTGACTCGATCTCAGCTCAGGTCTTGATCCCAGGGTCATGAGTTCAGGCCCTGCACTGGGCTCCGCACTAGGTATAGAGCCTACTTTAAAAAAAAAAAAAATCCTTCAAAGAGAACACAGGGCAAAAACTTCATCACATTGCATTTGCTAATGATTGATCAGATACAATACCAAAGATACAGGTAACAAAAGAAAAAACAAAATGGACTACAAGAAAATTTTTTAAATTTTGTGCATCAGAAGACACTATCCACAAAGTAAAAAGGCAACCCACAGAATGGGAAAAAAATATTTGCAAATCCTATATCTGGTAAGAGATTAAGATCTAGAATATATAGAGAACTCCTAGAACTAAGTAACAACAACAAAAAACCCAATTCAAAAATGGGCATAGAACTTGAATAGTCATTTCTCCAAAGATGATGTATATTAATGGCTAATAAACACATGAAAAGATGTTCAACATCACTAAACATTAAGGAAATGCAAATCAAAACTACAATGAGATACACCAACACACAACCATTCGTATGATTATTATCAAAAAAACAGAAAACCAAGAAGTGTTGGTAAGGATGTAGAGAAATGGAACCCTTGTGCACTGTTGGTAAGAATGTAAAAATGGTGGGGAGGGCGCCTGGGTGGATCAGTCGTTAAGCATCTGCCTTAGGTCATGATCTCAGGGTCCTGGGATTGAGCCCCACAACAGGCTCCCTGCTCAGCAGGGAGTCTGCTTCTCCCTCTTCCCTCTTCCTACTCTTGCATGCATGTGCTCTTTCTCTGTCTCTCTTTAACACAAACTAATTTTTTTAAAAAGAACGTAAAAATGGGACAGTCAACACTATAGAAGTACCTCTGAAACATTTAGAACAGAATCACCACATGATCCAGCAATTCCACTTCTGGGTATATATACAAAAAACTGAAAGCAGGTTCAAAGGCATATTTGTACAACCACATTCACAGCAGCACTGACAGTAACTAAAACATGGAAGCATCCCAGTGCCCATTAACAGATAAATGGATAAGCAAAATGTGGTATATACCTACATTGGAATAAGGGGGGTAAGATTATTCTTAAGGGGGGAGATTATTCTGCAATATACCATAACATGGATATACCTTGAAGACACTATGCTGAGTTAAATAAGCCAGTCACGAAAAGACAAACACTATACGATGCCACTTACATGAATTACTTAGGGCACTCAAAATCAAAAGAATGCATAACGGTGGTTGCCAGAGCTAAAGAAGGTGGAGAATGGGAAATTATTTTTTAATATGTACAGAGTTTCAGTTTTACAAGACAAAGACTTATGGGGATGGATGGAGTAATGATTGCACAGCAATGTTAATGTATTTAATACCACTGAACAGTATGCTTAAAAATGGTTAAGATGATAGGGGCGCCTGGGTGGCTCAGTTGATTAAGCATCTGCCTTCAGCTCAGGTTCTGATCCCAGGGTCCTGAGATCAAGTCCCACATCAGGCACCCTGCTCAGCGGGAAGCCTGCTTCTCCTCCTCCCCGCCCCCCGCCCCCGCTCATGTGTTTTCTTGCTCTCTTTCTCTCTCTCTCAAAATAAATTTTTAAAAAATCTTAAAAAATAGAAAAATTTTTCAAAATGGTTATGATGAACTTTATATTATGTATATTTTACCACAATAAAAACAACCTGAGTGGTTGTTTTAAGAAAAAGGGTGAATGTTACTGTATACATTATATATTAATTTCTTTAAATCTGTGGTCAAAGGATTCTGACAAAACACTTACTGAATATTTACCATGTGCCAGATAGCAATGAAGGTGTTGAACATAAAGATGAATAAATGTAACCTCCAGGTACCACTAATTCTGAAAATCTCCTCTAATCTCTCTTCTCTTCTCCCTGAATAAAGGTAGCTCCTCTTGGGCAATCTTACATATTCACTGACTATCCTGCTGATGACAAACGACTCCAATGAGTGCTGATGGCCAAAACAGCCCCAGACTATACACACCCTGTAAAATCCTCCCCTTTGACAGAGAAGGACTTTCAAATATAATGCGATGTCCCTCTCATCATTGTTATATTTTATGGCAAAAGATACTATGCAGATGCAATTAGGATACCTAACCAGTTGACTCTGAGGTAATCAAAAGGCAGATTATCCTGGATGAGCCTGCCCTAACCAGGTGAGCATAAGAGTCCTAAAGCAGCAAAAATGCCTTTTGTTGTCCTTGAAGAAGCAAACTACCATGCTGTGGGTGAAATGGCCACATGGCAAGGAACAGCAAGCAGCCTCTAGGAGCTGAGGGCCTCAGTCCCCCAACTATAAGGACCTAAATTTCTACCAACAACCAGTGCACTTGGAAGAAGACCCCAAGCCTCAGATGAGATTGCAGCCCTGACCAACATCTTCATTTCAGCTTGGTGAGAACTGAGCAGAGAAGTCAGCTAACCAATGCCCAGATTCCTGACCCACAGAAACTGTGAGATAATAATCTTGTATTATTTTAAGCCAGTATGCTTGTGGTAGTCTATTACATGAAATAGAAAACTAACACAATTACCAAATCTGTATCTTCAAATGTGTTATTCAAATGCCTACTTGGTATCTCCATACAGGTATCTTGTAGGCACTTCAAACTCAGTGTTTCTAAAATTTAATTCATAATCTTCCTATCATGTTTCCTATCTTAAGAACAGCACCACATTACACCCAGTTTCTCATATCTGAGATCTGACAGTCATCTTTGATACCTCCTTTATTCTCTTCCTTTCATCCCCCTTTAGTCAGATTGATAAAAAGGAAAATAACTAGGCATGCACAACTCAGTTCTACCCTGCCTTACATGGGAATAGGCATGCCACAGAGTACAAGAATTTTCGTCTGTGCCAGTCAACATGCCAAGAGTTGATCAGGAACCTAGCCCTGCAGAAGGGAGTGATCAACACTGAATGGATGAGTAGGTCTACCCAACTCTGAAATTTAGATTTAGTTACTAAGCCCATTTGGGTCTCCAACTTCACAATGATCAGGAAAAAAATATATACATAGATATATATATTTATAAATATATAAATCATTAATAAAATATTTCATACATGTAAAATATATAAATGCATATATATGTATTGTTATATGTTTGTGTTCATTCTATCAATATAAATTTTTATGTCTATAAATTTATTTATGAATATTTCTATTTACATATTTTAATATTTATATTTTCATATATATTTTGCCTCCATCTTTATCCTTTTATTTTCAACTTATTCAGAAACACATGGCAGGGTGCCCAAGCTCCCAAAAACAGCACTAAAATCTATGTAAAAGAAAAATTAGAGGGAAGTAAAGGACCGAGATTTTAACAGATAAAGTGGTCAGGGAAAGCTCTCTGGCAATGTGACACTCTGAGCAGACACCTAAATAAAGGAAGAATGGGAAGACCCATGCAAAGATCTGAAGAGGAGCATTCAAAGCAGTAGTGGCAGGTAAAATGGATCTGACATTGGAATAAACATGAAAAGTTCAAAGCCTAGCAAAGAGTCCATTGTGGCTAAACCAAAGAAAATAAAAGATGAAAATGTAGGGGATGAGGTCAAAGAGAGAAGCAGGAGGGGTTCAGATCATGGAAAGCCTTATGGGCCATTTTAAGAGCTCTGAATCTGAGTTTGATAATGTGGCATATTATATTTTCCAAATATGGTCACAGTATCTCTCATCCCAAATGCAACAGGACTTTGCCACTCCCACATCAAGAAGTGTAATCTATTTTTCCATTTTCTTGCATCTAGGCAGGTCTCATAACGGTTCTGACCAATAAAATATGGCAGAAAGGACACTGTGCCAGTTCCAGGCACAGCCCTTAATGGTCTGACCATTTTTCTTTCCCTCCTCCTGGAAGGCAGCTGCCAGGTAAAAAGTAATTACTCGGAGACCACCATGCTGCGAGAAGCACAAGCCACATGGAAAGATTCTGAAGAATGAGATGCCATGTGGAGAGAGAAGCCAAGAAGCCCTGCGGTGCTAGCCATGTGACTGAAGAGGTCATACTGGAAAGGATGTTCCAGCTCCAGCCACCCCAGCCAACACCATGTGGAAAAGAGCTGAACCTGTCACGGATTCCTGACTAGCAAAATTGTGAGCAAAATAAACAGACTGTTTTAAGCTACAAAGCTCTGGTATAGCTTGTTATGCAGTAATAGATAACAAAAAGAGAGAGGAAGAAGATACTGAAGGGATGTAAACAAGGGAGTAACATAATCTGATTTATGTTTATGTTTTTTTTAAAAAAGAGCTTTCTTGTGCTGTATGTTAGAAGACAATGTAGGCAAGAGAAGATGGTAGTTTAAATTAGGCTAGTAAGGTAAAGGAGAAATAGTGAGCTGATATTATAACAGATTTGGAAGATGGGGATGCATATTTAAAATGGCAAGCTTAGTGGCTCAGTCAGTTAAGCATCTGCCTTCAGCTCAGGTCATGATCCCAGGGTCCTGGAATCGAGCCCCACGTAAGGCTCCCTGCTCAGCGGGGAGTCTCTCATCCCTCTTTCTCTCTCCCTCTGCCTCTCCCCCTGCTCGTGCTCTCTATCTCCCATAAATAAATAAAGTCTTTAAAAATAAATACGATAAAATGACAAACTTATTCTGAAGCTCATCTGAAGGAATAAATTTGTGAGACTACCAAAGAAAGTTTTGAGAAACAAGAACAAGAGGCACCTGGGTGGCTCAGTCATTAAGAGTCTGCCTTTGGCTCAGGTTATGATCCCAGAGTCCTGGGCTGGAGCCCCAGGTTAAGCTCTCCACTTGGTGGGGAGTCTGCTTCTCTCTCTCCCACTCGCCCTGCTGGTGTTCCCTTTCTCGCTGTGTCTCTTTCTGTCAAATAAATATAAAATCTTTAAAAAAGAATAAACTCACCATAGCGAAAAAAAGCACATACTAATTATAGTCATAGAACAGATACTAGAATGTACATAGGAATTTAATATGATAAAGATAATACTTCAAATCAGTGGTAAAAGAATGAGTTCATCAGTAAATCATTACCAATTCAAGGATCCATCTGAAAAAAAATAACTCATACCAAATTTTAAAGTACATTGGGCACCTGGATGGTTCAGTCAGCTGAGTGTCTGACTCCATTTTAGCTCAGGTCATTATCTCAGGGTCCTGGGATCAAGTCCAGCACTGGGCTTCGTGCTCATTGGGAAGTCTGCTTAAGATCCTCTCTCTCTCTGCCCCTCTCCTTGCTCGTGCTCTCTCTCTCTCTCTCTCTCTCTCTCAAATAAATAAATAAATAAATCTTTTAAATAAATAAATGTATATGTACACATATGATTAAGAACCTCTGGTAAAGAAAAGAAAGCCATAAAACTATTAGGAAAAATACTGAAGATAATTGTATAATACTGGGGAAATTTTTCTAAGCAAGGCAAAATCCAAAAAATACTAATATATTTACCTACATAAAATTGTTTAAATGCTGCATTAAAAAGAAGACACTAATGACAAAGAAAAACACAAGTAACAAACAGAAAGTAAAAGAATGTGCCACAACTAGGGCCCAAAAAGTTTACATAACTAATGTAAAACATTATCATATATACTAATAAGACTACTCCATGGAGAAACTGTCGAAGGAATAGGAAGTAATTTACAGAAGATGAGTGATCAATAAATATATGAAAATATGTTTTCATTAATAATTTTAGAAGTGTAAAAGAAAATCAGACCATTTTGGGGACTCTACATTTTCCAAAATAACATTAAGTACTATTAGAACACATAATAAGAAAATGACTATGCCTGGGGTAGGGATTTAAATAAAAACAAAAACAAAAATTTGAACACAGTAATAAAAAAAAAAAGATAAAGTATTACACTTCAGAGGTAAGAATGAGAGGATTTTTTTCCTTTTCTTCTACTTTTATTCGTTTCTCTTATTTTCAATTGGCACATATTACTTTCCCAAATGGGAAAAAGTAAGTTAAAACTATTTTTAAAACACTTCATGCTACCTTAAATAAATCTTTGGATAGATATTATGGCAGAAATTTAAAGGGTCTAAACTACATGAAAAAGAATCACCTTTTAATAATGATCCATATTAACAAACTCTTAGCAACTTAAGATACAAGATTTCAACAAATAAGATTTAGCAAGAAAAGGCATAACATTAAGCAAAGCACTGTGAACAATGGATAATTTGTTTCTAGCAGCACTCAGAAAAATTCTTCAAAAGGTCACAGGCTAGAATTTTTGCCTCTGTGTACATTTAAACCAGTTTCTAAAAGGCCCCTCACACCATGATGGGATAGGGATGATGTTAAAATTCACTTAATATGTTTTCCAAAATAAGTCAATCAGAGAAAGACAATTATCATCTGATCTCACTGATATGAGGAATTTGAGAAACAAGACAGAGAATCATAGGGGAAGAGACGGAAAAATGAAAGAAGATGAAACTAGAGAGGGAGACAAACCATAAGAGACTCTTAATCTCAGGAAACAAACTGAGGGTTGCTGGAGGAGAGGGGGTTGGGAGGACTGGGGTGCTGGGGGATGGACACTGGAGAGGGGTTGTGTGCTATGTGCTATGGTGAGTGCTGTGAATTGTGTAAGACTAATGAATCACAGACCTGTACCCCTGAAACAAATAATACATTATACATTAATTTTAAAAATTCACTTAATATAAGCTTTCACCTAAATGAGAGAAAAAGCACAAAGAAACACATCACACTGTGCAAAGAACAAGAAAAAATATTAGGGAAAAAAAGACCCATAAGCTCTAGATACCAAGTAACAAACATAAATCAAAAAAACGTATAAACTTTTATACTGGTTTTACTGACATATTTCCTGAAGTAATCGCCACACCACTGGTATGTAATATGACTTTATATGGCACCTAATGAACTTGAAAAATGTTAAGTATTACATTCATTTTAACAGGCTATAATTATCACATCAAACTGATGATTACAAAGATATTATACCTCTGACAAGGCTAAGTGAAAAAGGTAAGCCAACTTAAAGTTGTAAAGTGAGGTAAATGATATAGTATGTGGCTAAAATGACAGTACATGAAGGATTAAAGTTGGGGAAATACTGTGATAACATTCTGACATGTAAAAACCAAGCTCATAAAGCAGATGAATAAATAACCAACTGTTGCTACTGTTTTTAATATGGATGCTATAAAGACTGGGGGCAAGGAGATTAGCATGGACCAAAACTGGTTTTCCCAAGAAGTGAATTCCAACATCACCCTCCCCTAAACACTCCTTGCTTTTAATTTCTTCCCTTCCTACTATGCTGAACTTACAGATTACCCAAGTTTTTCCATATACAGAAGTCCCTGATTCACAAATAAAGAACCTATTTATACCAATAGTCCCAACCACTCACCAAGCTCCAAAAGCAGATCCCCAAAGGCCCTTTCCAGCGTCTCCAGATATCTACTACCACAACAGGGGAAGATTTGTTCCTGTCAAACACAACCTTGATCACACTGTTACCACAAAAAATGCTGGCTCTTCACCTTCTCCTCCTCTCTCTTCCCTTTAGTATAGTAATTCAGTGCAAAAGCCATCAGGAGGGGCAGAGCAAGGTAGACATCTGTGTGTGTTGGGGCAGAAGGGGACACAGGAGTCAGAGCAGAGTGAATAAGGCACTCATGTGGAGGAAAGGCAGCATGAGCAGGGTGAAAAGGCTGTACAGATGCAAAAAGCAGCCCAGCAAAGAGTGTCGGAAACAGAGTAAGATAAAGAAAAGACTCCATGGAGAGGGTAGCCAGGCACAGGATATTTGAATCCAAGCATGGCGAGAAGGGTAGACATGTAGGAGAGCAGACCACAAAGGGTGTCAGAGTCCAAACAGGATAAGGAGGGTGTCCATAATGAAGATAGTCCAGAATTGGATGTCAAAGCCAAGAGAGTGGGGCCCAGTAGAGGGTGTTGGGCTATCCTGGGCTTCTACATGATGGGAAGGGGGATGTTCTAGCACAGAGTCTGAGCAGGGTGAGACGGATGTCCATACCAGGAAGCAGCAGAGGGTAGAAAATATGAGCCTGTGCAAGGCAGAAGGGAATCCACACAGGGTGGGGGTGGTATTTCGGGGATAACAAAGGGTGTCACAGAAAGCAGAATAAGGAGAGCACCTGTTGCACTTAGGAGCAAGTGGTAGTGGCGAATGACAGTGATGCAAGATCAGTTACATAAAAGGGGATTGATCAAATAAGTAAACATTAAGGATAAATGAGAGCCAGGTTTCTTTCTGTCCAAGAAGTTACAAATAAAGAAAGGGGGAAAAGTATAAAGAACGCTCTGGTGTTAAACAAAGATTAGAGGTTGTGTGAACACAATTTTCAATATAGAGAGATAGAGAAATAAATATTAGTCAAAATATTGTACACATACAGAGAGATGGATAGGAACACATAATTCCGTTCCCCAGTTCACTCCATTGAGAAAACTCAGAAACAATGACAACTCCACAGTAATGAGTACACCTAGCCATCAGATCTTGGTTTCTAAACACCACTCTCCTTTAAAAAGAACCAGGGCTCCTCAGAGAAATAGCTGATTCCTGTCCTGAAACACAAGGAAAGTTCTGAGAAGCCTGGAACATTCTGTTATGCCAGAGAGAAAAGACATGCTCAAAGAATAATGAAGCTATGTCAAAAGGACACAGAGGCTAGACTGAAGGAGTTCTCACCAGCCAAATTATGGAACAACTTGAGCATGAAAACAAATAATGATAAAGCAGATTATCATCCATTGAATAAGAGAAACAATTAGTCTGTACTCATAGGAATACTTGAATAAACTGAAAGCTTGATGCAGAACAGGATACTTACATAGCCTCTAAGCACCCCCATACAATGTGTGTGTTTATAAAAGGAAAAAGAGTAACCTAACAATGGAGAAGCCTGGCTCATCATCTTAATCAAGTGATCAAAATTAGCATCACTGGTAATGAAACAATCTAAATTGTGCCATCTGATAGGATATAATAAGAACATAGCATTGCATCTGAAATATTCCTATCAAATATACATAACATAAATGTAATCAGGCGGACATATTAAACAAACCCAAACTGAGGAATAATCTACAAATCTACAAAACAGAGGATACAGTCTTCAAAACTCTTAGGGTTACTGGGGCACCAGGCTGGCTCATTCTCCTGAGTATATAACTCTTGATCTTGGGATCATGAGTTCGAGCCCCACATTGAGCACAGAGATTACTTAAAAAAAAAAAAAAAAAAAAAAAAATCAAGGGCCAGGGTTATTAAAGTCAAAGAAATACATACTGTTGCAGAATAAAAGTGACAAGAGACCTGACAAACATAATGTGATTCTGGACTGGATCCTTTTGATATAAAGGGCATCCTTGGGACAACTTGTGAAAATTGAATGGGGGCTGAAAATGAGATGGTAGTAGTAACATATCAATGTAAATTTCCTGATTTTGATAGGTGTATTGTAGGTAATGAAAACACATTCTAATTTGCAGGAAAGAAAGTGAATTATTCAGAGGTGACAAGGCATTGTATCAGCAACTTTACACTCAAATGGTTCAGGAAAAACATTCTTTGTGCTTTACTGCAGCTTTTCTAAAAGTTTATGATTTCTTTAAGATTTAAAGAATTATTTTAAAATTCTGGTTGATTTCTAATTCAATCAACATTTGTTAAACAGGTTTTGTATAGAAGGTAGGAAGAAAACTTAGAACTATTTACAGCAGCAATTCTGTAAGGAGAAAAATTACCCAAGTTCTACACAAACTTACAAAGTGAAGTAAGTATCAGCATATAACCCATTCATTGGTTGGGGGTTGTTAGTGATATTTCAGCTTTCCAAAATATGATGCTCAAACTCGGGATTCAGGAAAGAAAAGTTGCTCCAAAAACTATAAAATAATTTTGTTCCTAAATTCAAACAAAAGTCTCCTGGTTTTTAGTTTATGGAGAAGGTCTATCTATATTCTCTAGCCTTAAATGCTAAAAACCAGCAATCATTTATTCTTTAATGTAACACCTAACTAATGACAACCACATATAAGTAAAATCAAATATACTTACAAATAACACTTTTATTTACTTTATTCACTTTTCCTTGAAGACTTAAAACCATGGTGGTATCACAATAAATATAATAATATCATACATATTATTACAAAAGACTGAGATTTATAATCTAACAGGATCTACAATATGTAAGTATCTAACCCCATTTTCTGTTAGGTTGAAAGTACTATCTCATGAAAACCCTGAGCTCTTATTTTTTTAAATAAATCTGGGAAATAGAAAAAGGACAAGGAAGGGAAAGTAGATAAGGCAAGGAGTAAAGACTATCAAAAATGCCAAACTAACAAGCTCAGAAATGTGGGATATGTCAGTTTCCAACAGAAACAACATTACAAATATTAATCAAGTCCTATTTTAAATGAGAAAAAGTTGATACCACTGATGAAGTGTGGAGCAGTCAGTCTCCAAGATGGCTCCCAATGACCCATACTTTCTGATATTCATGGCTCCCCACGAGGATTGGTCATCCTAACTACTAGAATGTGGCAGAAATAATAATATGTCTCTACCAAAATTAGGTTATCAAAGACAAAGGATTTCATCCTAGACTGGCTTGTGTTCTCATTTTCTCTGTCTGTCTCTCTCTCTCTCTCTCTCACAGACACACACACACACACACACACACACACCACTTGCCCTAGAGGAAGCCAAAACAGAATGTTGTGAGGACACTCAGGCCACCTATGGCAAGGCCCTCGTGGCAAGGAATTAAGGCCTCAAGCCAAGAGCCAAGCAAGTGAGCTTCTTCTGAAGTGTGTCCTCCCCCCAGTCAAGCTTTTGGATGCTTGCAACCCCAGGCAACAGCTTGACTGCAGCCTCAAGAAAGACCACGAACCAGAAGCACACAGCTAAGCCACTTTCCCATTCCTGACCCAAAGAACTGTGTGATAATAAATATCTGTGGTTTTAAGCTGCTAAGGTTTGAGGTAATTTGTTTCACAGCAACAGATAACAAATGCACTGTGGGTTTAAGTGCTGGAGGGCTAGAGAGCACCAATCACAGATTCCCGCCACCCACTAGAGAAGAAAAACTAAGACTTTATCCTCAAAGATCCTTGCTGGCCACAGAAAAGCCATATGACAAGAATAATATTTACATTCTAATCAAAAGGCCACTTAAAATTCCACCAAACAAACTCCCTGGTAAGGAAAAAAAAAAAGAATATTCTTCCACCTGAAGTCAATATATCCTTCCCTGCCTCTAGGTTACCCAGAATTTCTAGAACCCATTTCAGATATTTTTGAAAAGAGACTGAGTACTTCCTATGCGTCAAGCACTATGTGGTGTGTTAGAGAAAAAAACTGAAGAAGGTAAGTATTATCTCTGGCCTAGCAATACTTTCCAAACACAAAAATTTCTATGAGAATTTTTTAGTAGTAAGTGATTCTATGGATATGTTGTTTTACCATACTGTTGACACAAAACTTTTATCTTTATAAATTAAATGCTAGAGGTCTTCTAGTTGATCATCCAATACAATAATATTTCTATAAAAAAATAACACTTACTGAGCACAAATACCAGGCACTAAACACTCTATATACCTCATTTAATCTCATAGTTACCAGTATCCTGATTAATCTCTTAGTCTCATTTTCTGCCAGTCTCCTCTCATTCTCCTACCCCTTTCCTAATTCATACTTCCAGAGATGCCATCCCTGAACCCCAGACATCTCCCATACATGCTCTGTGAGCCTCCTTGACCTCTCCTATATGGTTCTTAAAGCACCTGTAATTAAATAACCAGATGACCTTAATATTCATCCTCATGCAAGAATGCAAGTTCAATGGGAGTAAAGAAGGAATCCTTTTTGTAACCTGTTTTATCCCTCAGGGTTAGGAGTTTTAAAAGGCAATTAATAAATGCTTGCTAAATAAAAGAATGAACTAGTAACAGCAACTTCTTTATTATCTAATGGCAGTGTGCCTTAAACTATAGTCCAAGAACAACAGGTGGTCCTTGCTATAGTTTAGTGATGTTTAGAGGGGAAAAATACACAATGAACCATTTCCTTTATGTTTTAGAAACTTGAACCATAAAACACTACTTCCACAGTAATTCTGTTACTTCCTAAATGAGTGAAAATCTCCATACCATAAGCCACCAGTCTCTTCCCTCCCTCTAGCTCTCAGAAACCTGGAACCAGACATGTATCATCCCAGGTAAGTAAATGGGCAGTATTTTCCCGGAGAAACTGAATGCCCCAAGAAAACACCTGCGTTTGGAGGCCTTCTAACAATAAAACTAACTCACCATCAACCCACGCTTACAGTAAAGCCCATGCTCATGAGCTTCCAATTTTCTCACATTTAAGAGTAAATGTTTAAAATGAGAACAGAGAGCCTAGACTCACCAGATAGGCCTGCTAACAGGAAAGAAAAAGAAAGAAGTAAACATACACAAATTAATTTTGAGAATAAAGACAATGCAGTAATGAGAAGAAATGTTCCTCACACACACACAGTTAATTATTAACATCCTAAAAGACATTAGGAAAGATTTTAAAGGATGCAATTTTAGAAAGGAATAGAGACCAAGTGAGAATAAAGAACATCTACGAAGTTAAATATGACTGTCACAAGTCCTCAACAGCACTTCCAAGTTCAGTGGTTAGAAAAACTCATGGGACTCAACATATAGTCACACTCACAGCTATGACTTACTAAAGTAAGAGAATAAAAAGCAGAATCAGTGAAAGGAAAAGGTGCAAGGTCAGAGGAAACCAGACACCAGCTTCCAAGAGTCCTCTCCCAGTGGTGTCAGACAGGCATACTAAATTCCTCCAGCAACGATGTGTGACAGCAAATGTGAAATACTGTCTACCATGTAAGTTCAATAGAAACTTGATGATCAGGCTTTATAATGGGGGCACCCTCTGCCTAACATACACGGACATTCCAGACAACCATATGGAAAGCAGATATTTGGCATAAATCATCTTGGCATAGTTTAGGCACACAGAATAGCACAAGGAGCCATTCTAATCAAGGAATGGTGGGAACTCTTCCAAACTTCAAGTTCCTAGACACCAGCCAAAGGTCATCCTTGCAAGGAAACCTTTTTAAGGATAACTTTCTCCGGCCAGTCATGTTAACCCTGCACAGACCGATAAAACATAAAAGAGCTGGAAGATAAAGTTCAAACCCTCTCCAAGAAAAAGAACAAACAAAAACACGATGTGAGGAAAAAGACTTTAAAAATTACATGATTGGGACACCTGGGTGGCACAGTTGGTTCAAGCGTCCAACTCGTGGTTTCAGCTCAGCCCGTGATCTCAGGGTTGTGAGACAGAGCCCCACGTCAGGCTCTGTGCTCAGTGTAGAGTCTGCTTGAGATTCTCTTCCCTCTCCCCTTACCCCTCCCACTCATGTGCTCTAGCTCTCTCTCTCTCTCCCTGCAATGAACAAATAAATCTTAAAAAAAAATAAATAAAAATTACATGATCAGTCAACTCTAACGGGAAAAATAAACGGGGAGAAATAAAGAAATGAAGATGAAAAGAAGAAATTACTAAAGAAATAATGTAAGAAATATCATCTTTAAGGTAAGACAATTACTGGCAACTAAATTCTTAACAACAATGGTAGAGCTCAAAGAGATAGTTAACAAAACAAAGCAAAAAGATAATTAACATACTGAAAGAAAAACAATGCTTAAAATTCTACAGTTCCAGCAAAACTGTCTTTCACGAATAAAGGGAAGGGCCACATTGGTGGCTCAGTTGTTGGGTGTCTAACTTCGGCCCAGGTCAGGACTCCAGGGTCCTGGGATGAAGCCTCATATCATGCTCCCTGCTCAGTGGGGAGCCTGCTTCTCCCTCTCCCACTCCCCCTGCTTGTATTCCCTCTCTCACTGTGTCTCTGTCAGATAAATAAAATCTTAAAAAAAAAAAAAAAAAGAAGAAGAAAGGGGAAATAAAGACCCTTTTCCTGCAACAGACCTTCATCAAAGGACATTCTAAAAAATGTGTTTCAGGCCAGAAGACAAATGAACCCAGAAAGTCTGAGATTCAACAGGAAAACACTGAAAAAGTTGGACATGTAAAAGGCACTTAATAAAATGGCAGAAGTGAATTCAAATATACCAGCAATCACAATGAATATAAATGGGCTAAACCTTTTGCTTAGAAGGAAAAAAAAACTTTGTTATATATAGCACATATATAACCAACTTATAAGAGCACAGAAAGACTGATGATCAAAGAATTAAAAAATGATCTAACAAGCAAATATAAAACAAAAGAAAATGAAACAAACTTTGGAAAAAGCACTAGAAGTAAAAGTACTACAGAAGGATATAAAATTCAAATCACCTGGAAGATATTTTAAACCTCTATGCACCTAATAACACACACCCAACCCAAAACTGACACATCTACAAAAAAAAAGTTACAAATCTACAGTGAAAGTTTTAATATAAATCTCTCAGTAATAAGATCTAGCAGACAAAAGAAAAATCAATCAGAATTCAGAAGAGTTGAACTGCTTAATTAATAAACCTGATCAAATGACATATGTAAAAATCAAACCCAAAAACTATGACTATACACTAACCTCAAGAACACATGAAATCTCTACAAAAATAGAGCTGTGTGTTTGGATAGTCAGACTCCAAAGTGACCCTAATGATCCCTGATTTCTTCTGTCCATGCCCCGCTTAATCCTCTCCCATCCTGTGGATCCGGGTTATTCTGCATGATGAATATAACACAGCAAAGGTGAAGGTATGTCACTTCCAAGGGTCATAAAAGACTGGCTTCTGCTTCTCTCAGATCAATAACTCTGGGGGATGCTAGCTGCCATGTCACAAGCAGCCCTACAGGGAGGCCTATGAAGAAAGGAACAGACACCTTTTTGCAAACAGCTAGCAAAAAATGGAGGCCTCCTGCTACACCTGTGCAAACGATAACCTTGGAAGCAAATCTTCCAACCTCCGTCAAGCTTTCAGATTACTGCAGCCCCAGCCAAGAGCTTGACTGGAACCTCATGAAACACTCTGAGCCAGAAACACCTAACTAAACTGCTACTGAATTTCTGAGGCTCTGACATTTTATAAAATAATGTCTGTTGTCCAAAACTGCTACATTTAGGGGAATCTGTTACATAGCAATAAATACAACAGCAATAATTCAATGTTAACATTGTAACATGTTCACATTAGCCCATAAAGCTAAATTCAAGTTTGAAAGTACTGGCATCATAAGACCCATATTCACTGGCCACAGTACAATTAAGACAGAAATTAATAACCAAAAGAAAACTAGGAAAACTTATGAATATCAAGAAACTCTGGATGAAAGAAGAAATCATAATGGAAAGCAGAAAATATCTAGAATTAAGAAATATTGAAAAGCTAATTATAAAAACTTGTGAGATATAACTAAAGCAGCATTTATTTACTTTTTAAATTTTATTTATTTACTTGACAGAGAAAGACAGCAAAAGAAAGAGCACAAACAGGGGGAGCAGTAGAGGGAGAGGGAGAAGCAGGCACCCCACTGAGCAGAGAGCCCGATGTGGGGCTTGATGCCAGGACCCTGGGACCATGACCTGAGCCGAAGGCAGATGCTTAGCTGACTGAGCCACGCAGGCGCCCCTAAAGCAGCATTTAATAAATTTATGGTTTTGTGTACTTACAGTCATAAATATTCAAAATTAATAAGCTTATATACAAACTCAGAAAGTCAAAAAACTATCTTACAACCATTAGTATAGCAATTATCAAGAAGAAAAAAAAAACAAAAACAAAAACAAAAAAACACACACACACAGAAAACATGTTGTTGAAGATGTGGAGAAACTGAAACTCTTGAACACCATTCATGGAAATGTAAAATGGTGCAGCTGCTAGGAAAACAGTACGGTGATTCCTCAAAGAATTAAAAACAATTACCATGGGCAGAGGTCAATGCAGTGCTATTTTCTTTAAAATTTTATCTTAAAAATAAAATTGACGATGGTGATCAACAACAAAAGATGGTGACCAACAACAACAAAATATAATTTGTTATGATCCAACAATTCCACCTAAGGATATACACCCAAAAGAACTGAAAGCAGGGTCTCAAAAAGATATCTGTACACCCATGTTCACAGTAGCATTATTCACAATAGCCAAAAGGTGAAAGCAACCCAAGTGTCCAACAACAGATGAATGGATAAGCAAAACATCAGATATGCATTCAATGGAACATTATTCAGCCTTAAAAAAAGGAAATTCTCACACATATTAAGCACAGATGAACCTTAAAGACATTATGTTAAATGAAATAAGAAGTCAACAGAAGACAAACACTGTGTGATTCCACTTGTATGACATACCCAGAATAATCCAATTTAGAAACACAGAAAGTAAAATGTTGACTGCCAAGGGCTAGGGTAGGGAACAAATAAGGAAAAAGTCACTTAATGGGTATAAAATTGGACTCTGCAAGATGAAAAGAGTTCTGGAGACTGGACGCAAAACAATGTGAATGTATTTAACACTACTAAACTAACGCAAAACAATGTGAATGTATTTAACACTACTGAACTATTCACTTAAAAATAGCTAAGACAGTAAATCTTACATATATCTTAAAATTAAAATTTGAAAGTCAGGAAAAAAGAACAGTAGAACAAACCCAAGGAATAAAAAGGATAAGAGGGAAATTAACAAAACAGAAAAGCAATAAAATCAACAAAGGTTAAGAACTGTGCTTTTGAAAATACAAATGAAATACAAACACAGGAAAAAAAAATCAAGGCAAAGTAAAGGAACAAATAAACATTAGGAGCAAAAAACAGAATATAGTTTCAGTTCCCACAGATTAAACAGATTAGAAAGAGAGATCATGAACAACTCCTGAACCGAAATGGACATTCTCAGAAAAATACAATTTATCAAAACATATTTAAGAAAAAAAAAAAATCAGAACAGACAACAATTCAAGAACTGAAATCAGTGGTTTAAAATTTCCCTCCAAGAAAGTACTAAGTCCAGATGGTTTTTTGGGGGAATTCTGCCAAACTATGAACCAACACAGAATTCCAATACTATATAAACATGCAAAGAACATAAAAAGATAAATTCCCCAATTGATTTTATACAGCTAGAATAACCTTGATATGGAAACCAGACAACAATGATATAAGGAAAATTACAACTCATTCATAAACACAAAAGCAAACATCTTAAATAAAATATCAGCAAATTTAAGTCAGCAATTTTTTAAAAATTATACATTTCTCCCAAGAACTACCACAGGAACCCAAGGTTAATGTGATGATTAGAAATCAGAAAATGATAAAATAATGATAAACAGTATAAACACACTCAAGAAAAATTACACAATTATCTCAATGAAGACTGAATAAGCATTTGATAATACTAAATATCTTCAAGAATTTTTTCACTTAGCAATTTAGAACTTCCTTTACTTAATAAAAGCACTTATTTTTTTAAGATTTTATTTTCTTTATTTTATAGAGCAATCAAGCAAGAGTGCACACAGATGTGTTGGTGGAGAGGCAGAGGGAGAGAGAGAGAATCCCAAGTAGATTCCAGCAGAGCTGACCCCAGTGTAGAGCTCTATCATCACCTGAGCTGAAACTGAGTCTGATGCTCAACTAACTTTGCCACCCAGGCACCCCTAAGAGCATTTTCTTTTAAACTTACAAATATTATATTTAACAGTAAAATAATAAAAGTCTTCTTTTTAAGATCAAAAACAAGGGGCACCTGGGTGGCTCAGTCAGTTAAGCGTCTGATTCCTGATTTCAGTTCAGGTCACGATCTCACGATCACCACAGGATTGGCCCCGCACCACACTCTGTACTCAGCACAGAGTCTACTTGTCCCTCTCCCTCTGCTCCTCCCCCACCACATGCACCCACGCCCTCTCTCTCTCAAATAAATAAAATCTTAAAAAAAAAAAAAAAGGATCAAAAAGAAGACACAAATGTCACTTCCACCATTCCCATTCAACACTGAAAAACCTCAATGGGTTCCACAGAGAAAAAGAAAAAAGTTATAAAGATTGAGAATGAAGAAATAAAATTGAAAATGTTTACAGATGATTTATAATCTTACCAAAAAATCAGAAAAAAACAACCTAAAGATGAATCAACAAAAGTGAAAAGTTACTGGATACAAAAACAGAATACAAAAGTTAGTTACATTTCTATACACTATTTAAAAATGCTATTTTTTTAAAATGCCATATACAAAGAGCAACAAAAAAATTCTAGAGAAAATTCTGACATTTGATGCACAAGTATCTTATATAAAGAAAAAACCTATAAAATGTAAATGGAATAGGGGCGCCTGGGTGTCTTAGTGGTTTAAGCCTCTGCCTTCGGCTCAGGTCATGATGACCAGGGTCCTGGGATCGAGCCCCGCATCGGGCTCTCTGCTCAGCAGGAGCCTGCTTCCCCCCCTCTCTGTCTGTCTCTCTGCCTAGCTCTGATTTCTCTCTGTCAAATAAATAAAAAAAAATCTTTAAAAAAATGTAAATGAAATAAATTTCTAAAAGATAAAATAGAAAGATATATTTTATTTTTTTTTAAAGATTTATTTATTTATTTATTTGACAGACAGAGATCACAAGTTGGCAGAGCGGCAGGCAGAGGGAGGGAGAAGCAGGCTCCCTGCTGAGCAGAAAGCCCGATGCGGGGCCCGATGCGGGGCTCGATCCCAGGACTCTGGGATCATGACCTGAGCCGAAGGCAGAGGCTTTAACCCACTGAGCCACCCAGGTGCCCCAGAAAGATATATTTTAAAAGGAAGCATCAGTATCATGTCAGTCAAGTCTCCCCAATTCAATCCAAAGACTCAATGCGATACCAATTCAAAACCCCTCCACCATTATTTATGAACATCAATAAGCTGATTCTAAAACCAATATGAAAAAGGACTGCCACAACTCTTCTTAAAGAAAAAGTCTGGGGTTTTTACCATGTTAATTTAGCAAAGACTTGCTAAAAGCTACAGTAATTGGCATAAATAACCAAGTGGATTTACTGGGACCAGACAGATAGCAGAAGAGAGAAACTAAGCCCAGAAAATTAAGCTCAGGCATGTAATGAAACTTATTTTCAAACTGAGCAAGCACTTCTGATCACAGAGGAAAAAATGAACTATTCAATAAATAAGCTGGAAAATCACTTAGTGATTTTTTTTTTTTATCATAAGGGAAAAAATTAAAGTGGATCCTTATACAAAAGTAAATCCATGTGGATTAGAGACACTTAAGTGTGAAAGTGAAAACTAAAAAAATCCCCCCAAAACACATACACACACACACACACACACACACCCTGACAAACAACAACTTTTAGAAAATAATATAGGAGGGTATCTTTTTTTTTTAAGATTTTATTTATTTATTTGACAGACAGAGATCACAAGCAGGCAGAGAGGCAGGCAGAAAGACAGGGGGAAGCAGGCTCCCCGCTGAGCAGAGAGCCAGATGCGGATGCGGGGTTGGTTCCTAGGACCCTGGGATCATGACCTGAGCCACCCAGGTGCCCCTTATAGGAGAGTCTCTTAATGACACCAAGAAAAGCAAGGAATGATAACACACCAAAAATAAACTACAAATCATAAAAGACTGATAAATTCGGCAATATTAAAATTAAGACCATCAATCATTAAAAGATACATGAAGAGGATAAAAAAAATCCAGTGATAAATTGAGAAAGATATTTACAACATGTAATTATCAAGAATTACATACAAACCATATAAAAATTACTGTGAATGAATCAATCAGGAAAAGTCAAACAATCCAAATAGAAAAGAAGAGCAAAAATGTATATAAACATATCTCACAGAATAAGAAACAGTCCAAGAGTACATGAAAAGAAGCTGAACCTCACTGGTAATCAAGGAAATACAGATTCAAATTACAATACTATACCATTTCTTCTTACCCACCAGATAGATAAAAATTAAAAAGACAGACCATACCAAGCATTGGCAAGGACACAGAGCAATAGAAACACTACACTACACACTGCTGGTGGGAGTGTCAACTGGCTGGATCACTTTAAAAAACAATTTGGCATTATCTAGTAAAACAAAAGAAGCCCATATCTTCATTCTTCTCCCAGATAGATACTCTAAATTCCTGCACATGTACAAGAGCCATGTACATGGATAGGCAAAAGCAGCATTGTTAGTAACAGGAAAAAAAAAAAAAAAAAAAGTTGTCATTGATAGATAGCATGGATAAACTACATTCAAATAATAAAATATTATTCAAATAATAAAATACCTCATAGCAGTAAAATTGAATGAACTGCATACACCACCATGGGTAACACTGGAAAAAAAAAACATGCTTACAACAGAATCAGAAAAATACTATTAGTATTCCACTTACTATAATATTCCAAAGATCAAAAACAGGCAAACAAAATGACATTGTAAGGAGACATACTTATAAAGAAAAACAAAGGATAATTTTTTGTATAATTCAGGATAGTGGTAAAGGAATGGTAAGAAAAGGAATGTGATTTGGACCATACAGGGGTTTCCAAGGTACAGGTAATGTCATACTTTAAAAAAAAAAAAAAAAAAAAAAAAGGTTTATTTGAGAGAGAGAGCATGCAAGAAGGGGGAGCGACAGAGGGAGAGGGAATCCTTGAAGCAGACTCCTGCTGAGCATGGAGCCCCACCTGGGGGCTCCATCTCACCACCTGAGATCATGACCTGAGTGGAAACCAAGAGCCAGCTGGTCAACCAACTGAACCACCACCGGTAATGTTGTATTTCTTTAATCAGAATTTAGATTGACAAATAGTCACAGTATTACTTTTTAAACTATAAACTGTGCAAACATGTTTCATATATTCTTGTACATATGTTTCACAGTATATTTTAAGTCAGAGATAAAAACTAGAGAATTCATGTAAAAACATGCTTCTTGAAGCACTGTCTGTAACAGTAAAACAAAACTTGGGGTTGGGGGGAAACCTAAGTATTCTTCTGCAGCAGAAACAGATAAACTGACCTTCATACAATGAAAATATTCTACATGAGGTTATATAAACACACACATCTGTAAGAGAAAGAGGACAAACACATAAACAGAAAGTATAAATTGAATTCAGAATAGTACTAAACACTAGATGGGGAGAACTGGATCAGGGAGGAGAGCTTCAACTTTATTTGTAGTATTTTGCAATTAGGAAGATTAATAATTTAAAAAATATATATCCCCCTAAGAGAAAAATATGAAAATAGTAGTCCTAATAGTGTTCCTCCTACTTTCCCTCTGATACAGACACACACACACACACACACACACACACACACATATCACAGAAGGAAAAAAACATACTTTCTGGCGCAAGCACAACCCAACAGTAAAATAGGAAGCTACTTGCCCCTATCTCCTAGGATGTTACATTCCGTATTCCAGCTCTTGCTTAATAATGTACATCAACTTAACATTCGACAAAGAATTAAAAGTGGCTGTCAGTGAAAAATGTCTTCATAATTTCTCAGTTCACATTCAATACAAATATCTAAAGCTATTAAACAGAGTGAAACACTTGCTATTACTGACAACTAATAATCACAAGATACAATTTTCCAATTTAATGGAACAAAAGAAAAACTGGCTACTGTGGTTGATCTACACTAAACTCAAAGGATCTATTATTGAGCTGGACAGAAATACTTCGATGAAATATTGCATACAGTACCATTCCTCTAATATAATTACCATCTTAATTTTGAAACTGTGATGAAGTTCACTAAAACTACTGATCTAAGAACCTCAAACATTAAATATTTTTTAAAAAGCCAAATGACTAGACTTCACCAGCCTAATCTTAAAGGGGGGAATACTTCCCCTGTCTTAGGCAAGTTTGGCCTGATTCTGACCCTAAATCATTGGGAGGTAAATGACTCCTTTGAAGTCTCATGCTCTATCTTAAAAAGAAATGTGAATCTTGCATTCTTTCCCATAATATAGCCATACTTGTTTAATTTTAAAATCTCTGGGGTGCCTGGGTGGCTCAGCAAGTTAAGCATCCAACTCTTGGGGCACCTGGGTGGCTCAGTTGTTAAAGCAGCTGCCCTCAGCTCGGGTCATGATTCCAGGATCCTGGGATCGGGCCCGCATCGGGCTCCCTGCTCAGCAGGAAGCCTGCTTCTCCCTCTCCCACTCCCCCTGCTTGTGTTCCCTCTCTTGCTGTGTCTCTCTCTGTCAAATAAATAAATAAAATCTTTAAAAAAAAAAAAAAAAAAGCATCCAACTCCTTGGTTTCAGCTCAGGTCATGATCTTGGGGTTGTGAGATCCAGCCCTGCACTGGGCTCTGTGCTCAGCACACAGTCTGCTTGAGACTCTCTCCTTCTCCCTCCACCCATCTCCCAACACAGAAAATGAATGAATGAATGAATGAATGAATAAAATTTTAAAATCCTTTTCCGAGGCACCTGGTGGTGGCTCCGTTGGTTAACCATCCTGCCTTTGGCTCAGGTCATGATTTCAGGATCCTAGGATCAAGCCCCATGTCTGGCTGCCTGCTCAGCAGGGAGTCTGATTCTCCCTCTGCCCCCTATTCATGCTCTCTCTCACTCTCCCTGTGTGTCTCTCAAATAAACAAATCTTAAAACCAAATAAAATAAAATCCTTTCCCAGAAACAATTTAAGTAAAATCATGTTCCAAAAAGACTGCCCAAAGTATGCTTAAATGTTGGAGCCCAGCACACCAACGCAGACTCAGGTTACACATGCCTAGGCATGAGAAATATGACATGCAGTTTATGTAGAATTTACAGTATTGAATATTAATTCCCACATCTGAAACCCAAAGGAGAAAGAAGAAAAAAATCAAAAATCACTATTAAAACACAGAAGTTGGTAAAAAAAAAAACAAAAACAGATTTTTCAAAGCACATAAATTTGGGAAATTGCCACTGACAAGCTATGAATATGTCCCATATACTAAAAAGAACAGCATCGTTATCAATGTTACATTTCCTGACTTCTATAATTGTACTACATTTAAAACAGGCCCTTCCTCATTCTTGATACACACTGAAGTACTAAAAGAATAAAGGAACATGATGCCTACAAATAACTTACTGTTAAATGCCTTTGCACACACATGTGCCACACACAGGCACAAAAAGAGAAAGAGAGGTGGCTCAGCTGGTTAAGCATCTGCCTTCAGCTCTGGTCACGATCCCAGGGTCCTAGGATTGCGCCCCGCGCTGGGCTCAGCAGGAAGCCTGTTTCTCCCTCTCCCTCTGCCTGCTATTCCCCCTGCTTGTGCTATCTGTCAAATAAATAAGTAAAATCTTAAAAAGAGAGAGAGAGAGAGAGAAAGGAATAATAAAACATGTTTTGGTGTTTACCTACCAAAACAGTCTGCCTCCAGGTCATTTTAGTTAATATTTAAATCATATTCAGTTACAAAAATTATCTTTCAATACAATTCTTTAAAGAATCATCAACCAAATTTCTGAATCATACCTTGTTATAATTATGCGAAGAAAGAAGGCAATTGATGTTAAAAATGAAAATGGACGTCCAAATAGTACAATCCAAAGAGGCACAGCCAAACGTTTATAATGTTTACCTCTGGGATTCAACTTTTAAGAAACATATTAATAAAATAATCTGGCACAATGCACAAATTGTAAATTTTAATAAATTAAAAATTACAGAAGTCAGCAGTCAAGTGAAAATTCCAACCCAGGCTTCACCTCCTTCCTGAAGCTGAGAAAACAGTTTTGTTTTTTCTTTTTAAAGATTTTATTTATTTGAGAGAGAGAGCAAAAGAGGGAAAAGGAGAAGCAGGGATCCAGATGTGCAGCTCGATCCCAGGACCCTGGGATCATGACTTGATCCAAAGGCAAACGCTTAACGGACTGAGCCTCCCAGGCACTCTGAGAAAATTTCTGAATGGCAAAGATTCTACATGCTAGTTGTAACATGACATTTAAAACAACCTAAACTCATCCCAGGGAAGGAAGAAGCTTTTCAAATAACAGTTCAAGCACCTGCCACTGTGCCTAGTTTACAACTCAGTTCAAGACAGAAGCCTAAGCTATTTAGTCATGTACCAATGGTCTTTTACAATCAGGTTGAATGAAAGAAAATTTCATTCATTAAAAAAAGATACAGATCAAAATAAACTTGGAATCACCATGAAGAGGAAAAAGCCCATAGAAATTTACCACCCAGGCTTAAGTCCTGTTGACTTCACATGGAAATGACCTACTAGTCTACTTTTAACCATTTCCTCCCCATGCCAAAATGATTTCATTATGGTCAGAGAAAAAAAAATCCATTGATATTACAAAATATATACTTTACATAATACACTAAACTTCAATTTAACTGAAAACTAACATGCAAATGAATATAGAGGTGGAAATGCTCTTTTGGTCCATAAACAGACAATTTAAGAGCACAAGACAACTGAAATTAGATATTTTAGCCAATAGTTCCTCTTCAAGCAAAATAAAACAAGAAACTCATTTCACAGCAAAATATAGTACAGGAATGGACTTGTAAACCTTAGAATTCATTGTTCTTACCACACACCCTATCACTTGGATGCAGCTGATCTAACAGACTAAGAGAATGGCCTGCTGAAGACTCGGTAACAGTGCTGGTGTAAGACCAAATCCTTGGGGCGCCTGGGTGGGTCAGCTGGCTAAGCATCTGACTTTGGCCCAGACCCTGATCTCAGGATCCTGGGACTGAGCTGGAGGTCAGACTCTGTACTGAACAGGGTGTCTGCTTGTCCCTCTCCCTATGCCCCTCCCCCCACTCATGCTCACTCACTCTCAAATGGATAATTTAAAAAAAGAAAAAAATCCTCAAGTATATGCTTTAAATCAATAACCAATATACAACAGTTTTCCCATGGTCAAAATACATATGTCTAACAGTCAAGAGGTGTAAGTAGAAGTAATATCTCCCACTATCTTCCCTAAAAACTCCATTAGCAGAATTTTTGCTTCCAGTGCCTACAACTTTGATGTCCACTGGTTTCAAGGCCTGGGTTCTCAAGGAAAGAATGATCCCATTAGGTTCCAACTAAGTTGAAAGTTGAAACTGCTTCATGATCACACAGGCTCTTCTGGACCATTAAATGAAGATTTCTCAATCTCAGCACTACGGACATCTTAGACTGCATAACTCTGCTGTTGGGGGGTATTCTGTGCATCAGGAGATACTTGGCAGCACCCCTGACCTCTACCAACTAGATGCCAATAACATCACTCTCCTAAATCATGGGAACTGAAAATATCTCTAGACATTTCCAAATGTTCCCTGGGAGGCAAAACTGCCCTCAGCTGAGAACCACCACACTAAATCAACAAGCAAAGAAAGGGGTCATTCTACTAGGTGGTATAATTCATCTGGATTACTTAAGAGATCGTGGACTACAGCTACATAAGGGAGATAGGGAGGGCTATCTGGAACTCCAAGGATTCTCTGAAATGTATCTTACCCATGTATAATAGTAAAAGCTAATGGAAATATACAAAAAGCAGAAGCACTGAGGACTTAACATTTTTCCCTAATAAAGGTCTGGGTTTCCCCACCAGCTGAGGTCCTGAATGAGGGCAAAGGAAACAAGGAACAGGCAGTAGAACAAAGTATTTTAAAGATGAACTACAATCTCTCAACTAGCTAACAAAAGGAAGGTCTATAGCATTTATACATATGTTCTTCTTTGCTTACTATACAGGATTTTGCATGAATGTATAAATGAATTTCTTCTCTCTTCTCAATGTTACACAAATTTTATTAGCAAGGTTAACTTCACAATTAAGTCTTTAGGATCAGGATATTCGGACGGGACTATGAACTTGAAAAATAATTAAAAACAGCCTAAAAATGGATACTGTGAATGTCACCCAGAAAAGGATACAGTAAACACTGGGGCATTGTGGGGCACCTGGGTGGCTCAGTTGTTAAGCGTCTGCCTTCAGCTTAGGTCATGATCCCAGGGTCCTGGGATCAAGCCCCACACTGGGCTCCCTGCTAGGTGGGGAGTCTGCTTCTCCCTCTTCCTCTCTCTACCGCTCCCCTGCTTGTATATGCGCCCTCTCTGTCAAATAGATAAAGAAAATCTTTAAAAAATATGTATTAGGACTTCATTCTTTATTTTGGGAAAAGGGTAAGGATGTATTCACTTTTTACAAAGAAGACTTTAACTTCCAGTCAAAAGCAGTCTCCTGCCAATATCCAATAAAGGCAGGTATGGATATTAAGTAGCCAAAGGGGTGGACTGTGCCCACTGCTAAGAGGCTGTCTCTCATCTTCACATCTACCCTCTGTACTGTGTTTTCTGATGGTGGGGTTACTATACAAACTACATTTCTCCTTTGCCAGCTGGCTCCTCATTAAGGCTCTGCCAAGGGGACACTAAAGAGATACTGTACGAATGGAGGAGGACAAAGGAGTTTATTCTTCCTATTTGCTTCTTGTTCCTGTCAGCATCACCCCAGCTGCATTCTTCTTTACAATCTAACAGAAAGAACTCTTACATTTATCAGTTTCTACAGGTCAAGCAGAGAACTGGACTATCAAATATGTTGACTTTAGTGAGGTACAATCAAAACTGTCCTTAAAAAAACAAAAACAAAAACAAAAAAGCCACAGCCTCACTAAAAACAAAGATCAACCAACAAAAATCAATGTATTTCTATATATTAGCAATAATCAGAAATTGAAATCAAAACTAATACCTGTTAAAAATGGCAATCTTCCCAAAACTGATACACCACAATCCTTATCAAAATAGGCTTTTTAAAATAGAAATTGGCAAACTGATCCTAAATTGTACACGGATATGCAAAGGATCCACACTAGCTAAAACATACTTGAAAAAGCAAAACAAAGCTGAATGATTTACAATGCCTGATTTCAAATTTTACTCTAAGAATTCATTAATCAACACCATGTGGACTGACAAAACAATAGCCATATAGAATCACACCAAGTACAAAAATTAACTAAAAATGAGTCATCATAGACGTAAGTGTAAAACCTAAAATAGTAAGATTTCTAGAAGGAAACATAAGAGAAAAACCTTTGTGACCTTGAGTTAGACAAAAGTTTCTTAGATATATCATCAAAAACATGATACTTTTCTATTTTAGAAAAATTGATAATTTGGACTTGAACAAAATAAGAACATCTGTTTTCAAAAGATTTTGAAAAGAACACAAAAAAGCCAGAAACCAGGAGAAAATATTTGCAAATCACACAGCTCATAAAGAATTTGTATTCAGCAATGCCATAAGCTCTCAAAACTCAGTAATAAGGGGCACCTGGGTGGCTCAGTTGTTAAGCAGCTGCCTTCAGCTCAGGTCATGATCCCAAGGTCCTGGGATCCAGCCCTGCATCTGGCTCCCTGCTTCTCCCTCTCCTGCTCCCCTGCTTGTGTTCCCTCTCTCGCTGTGTCTCTCTCTGTCAAATAAATAAAATCTTTAAAAAAAAAAAAAAGCCTCAGTAATAAAAAAAAAAACAATTTTTTTAAATGGGCAAAAGATTTGAATATACAATTCATCGAAAAATATATTCAGATAGTAAATAAGCACATGAAAAGATTCTCACTATCATTAGTCATTAGGGAAATGTAAATCAAAACCATAATGATATACTATTTCATACCTACTTGGATGGCTATAATTTAAAAATTTTTTAAGGAAAACAAGTGTTGGCAAGGATATGGAGCAACTGGAATTCTCCTATAGTGCTGTAAAATGGTATAATCACTTTGGAAAATAAAGATTGGCTGCTTAAAAAAAAAAACAAAAAAAACACACACACCCACCATATAATCCAACCATTCTATTCCTTCACATCTCCTCAAGAAAAATGAAAGTAATATACCCACACAAATTGTGCACATGAACCTTCAAGATGGCTTTGTTTGTCATAGCTAAAAACTGAAGCAACCCAAGTATCTATCAAGAGATGAATGACTAAACAATCTGTGATATATCTGTTGGGCAAAACAGCTCGGTGGTTTCCTAGGGATAGGACATATGAATGGACTATGGGGGATGGAGAAAATTTTGTAGGCAATATAAATGTACATTATCTTGACTGTGGTGAGGTTATTACAAACTTGTAAGTATACCAAAACTCATCAAATTGTACACTTTATTTTTTTTTAAGATTTATTTATTTGAGAGATATCACAAGTAGACAGAGAGGCAGGCACCGGGGGGGGGGGGGGGGGGGGGGCGGGGAAACAGGCTTCCCGCTGAGCAGCGAGCCCACTGCAGGACTCGATCCCAGGACTCTGAGATCACAACCTAAGCTGAAGGAGAAGCTTAACCCACTGAGCCACCCAGGCGCCCCATCACATTGTATACTTTAAGTACATGCAGTTCATTTACTGTGTGGCAATTTACCATAATAAAGCTGTAGAAATGCTATTATTCTAGAATAATAAAAAATATAATTCCTAAGAAGTTTTAATAAAGGGGCGCCTGGGTGGCTCAGTGGGTTAAAGCCTCTACTTTCGGCTCAGGTCATGATCCCAGAATCCCGGCATCGAGCCCCACATCAGGCTCCCTGCTTAGCAGGGAGCCTGCTTCCTCCTCTCTCTCTGCTTGCCTCTCTGTCTGCTTGTGATCTCTGTCTGTCAAATAAATAAATAAAATCTTTAAAAAAAAAAAAAAGTTTTAATAAAGTTTCTAAGGGGTGGGGAAAAGAGGCAATATGTTTGATATTTATTCATACTGGTTGTGTATTAACTCATATTAACACCAAACTAGGTGCTCTTCATTATTGCCTACAGTTTTACCCTTCCACCTGAGCCATTTCTTTTCTGCCTAAAGAACATCCTTTAGTAATTCTTACAGAGCAGATTTGCTAGTGATTAATTCTCTCAGCTTCTGTTTATCTAAAAGCATCTTTATTTCACCTTCATTTCTGAAGGATATTTCTGCGGGGAACAGAATTCTAACTTGGCAGTTTTTTCTTTTAACACTAAAAATGTCTTTCCATTATTTCCCAGTTTCGACAGTTGAATTCAAAATCAGCTACCACTTATATTATTGTTCCTTTGAAAGCAGTGTGTCTTTTTTCCTTTCTGGTTGCTTTTAAGAATCTTTGTCTCTACTACTCAACAGTTCCATTAAGATATGCTTCCATTAAGATCCGCTTAAGGGTACTTCTTTTGTTTTTATCCTGCTTGGGGTTTGCTAAACTACTTGAATCTGTGAGTTGATGCCTTTCATCAATTTTGGAAAATGTCTTACCATTATGTCTTCAAATATCTGCTCCCACACTAATCTCTCCTCTCCAGCCTGGGTCTCCAGTTATACATTATTCAACTTTTTACCAGTGGTCCACATAGTTCTTAGGTTCTGTTCCACTTTTTCCATTCTTCCATCCTGTGCTTCAAAGTGGATATTTTCTGTTGCCTTGTCTAAGTCTTTAATTTCATCTTTAGTTATATTTGGCCTATTAAATCCATCCAATGAATAGTTTACATATGTGGGCTTGTTTTTGTGGGGTTTTTGTTTTGTTTTTAATGTATCAGGCACTGTACTAAGCTCTAGGAATCAGCAGTGAATAAGACAGATATTGCCTACTCACATACATCAGCAATATATATTCAACTGGCCCGTTTTCCCACTTTCTTAGAAAAATGAAGAGTAGGGCAAGGGGTGGAGTAAGGTCCTAGAGTCCTGTACCGAAGTTTTCTAATTAACATGTAAATGAAAGACCTTAAGCAACCAATGTTATTTTCTTTTCTTTTTTCTTTTCTTTTTTTTTTTTTTTTTGATTCCTAGAATATCCATTAATTCCTCTCTAGGATTCCAATTCTCTATAAATAAACTCCAATTTTTCACCTATTTGTTCATCTTTTCCTATAATTTCTTTAGCATATTATAGTTATTTTGAAGTCCTTGTCTGCTAATTTGAATTATCATTGGTCTACTTCTACAGTTTATTTTTCTTCTTGCTATGAATCAGTGTTTTCCACCTTTTGGATTTTTTATAAATTGTTCATTGTATGCCAGATATTGTAAATGAAAGAATCTCAGAAACTCTACAACATATATTCCCAAGGGAGTTCACCAATTACTCTATTAGCCAAAAGGGATGAGAGAGACTGATCATTTTAATCCACTCAGAAATTGAACTGTCAATGCTAGGCTGAAGTTTTAGTAAGACTCAATTCACCTCTGGTTTATCCTTTTTCTCTAGTCTGTGTCCAGAATCAGCAAATGTCAGCAATCCTCTTCTCACCTACAAAGGGCTCTTCCACCTCTGGAATTTTAGTTCACCTAGTCCTCATTATTCCTACACACCTCCAATATCTTTTATAATATGATATTCAAAGTTCACCCAGTTTCTTTCTACTTGTTGTGATGCTATAGATGACTATACTATGACTTCCTAAATACTGTCCATGAGCTGAAGTCTTCCTGCATATCATACAGCAGGGATTCAAAAATCCAGCTTTACATCAAAATGACTGGAAGAGATTTTTTAAAACTGCAATCCATTGTCCATACCTCTAGCATTCAGATGTTTAGTGGTGTCAGGAAATCTACACTTTTAACATGAGTGTTAAGTGATCTGATAAACCTGGCATTTCTACACAAATTAATGTGCCTGTACCAGTTGTTCCTCCTTTCCCCTCTCCTAGAGTTCAATATTGATAAGAACATTTAAGAAAAGAACATATACTATATCTAATAGACAAATTGATAGAGTATAAAAGCAGTTAGAAGTTCAGAGTAACTAAATATTTTAAAGAAAAAAATTTTTAAACATTTAACAGCTTTTGAAAATATATTAAGATAAAGAGGAGGAAGGACAAGAACCACTGGTTAGAATACATAGTACAACAGTAGGAGGAGATAAAAGCACAACTATTCAATTTTACTTATAATTGTTCTACCAGAAAACAAAATGATCCTCGTATTTGAAAAAAAGGTTAAGACCCATCAGAACACTTAAAGCATAAAGACCCCATCCACCTGTTTTATCTGAATTCAAGTCTACCTGAACTAATCCAAGAGTACACATGAAAATTTAGAAACGTGATAAGGGAAACAGTGTCAGTGAACTTTGAGAACTCATGAAAAATAGAAAGGTGCCAGACTGGGAATGAGAAAATGTTGCCTCAATTGTCAAAACACAGAGGTGGGTAAAGGTGAAAATGTGACTTCAGGACTATGGACTGAATTTAATGTCAGCAACCAGATAATTCTAAAACTGATTATTATGCAGATGACTTTTAAGCCCTTACAGAAGAAAACATCATTTACTAACAAGAATGAAACTCGTATTAAGTTTACAAAAGTACCTTCACATATATTATCTCATCTTAGCTCATATTTTTGACTCTACAGAGCCCTGTGAAATAGGGGAAGTAGCCTTATGTCCCCTCCACAATCTATGCTCCCACCATGCTCCCTTCAAAATATTGGGAATCTGGGGTTCAGACAGTTTGACTTGCTCAGCTTAACTCACTTCTCAGAAAGTTAGGACTCAAATTCAAGTCTTCTGATTCCTGAGTACTGTTTTTATATCACAATCTCTTAAAGTCAGCAGAAGAGTAAGGCTGAAATAATAACTAGGATTGCTTCAAAATGGAGAGATGTTTAGCAAGAAATGAGGACTATGGATGAAAAAAACTGACTAAAAGCTGGGTAATGGGTACATAGAGATTTACAATTATCTCTCTACTTTTGTGTATGTTTGATACTTTTCATAATAAAACTTAAAAAAAAAACACCACACACACACACACACACACACACACACAAATGGGTATCTGAGTAGCTCAGTCAGAGTCTAAGATCACAATCTGGTCAAGCCAGATCATGACCAGAGTCTGCCTTTGGCGCAGGTCATGATCCCAGGATCCTGGGTTCAAGTCGTGCAATGGGCTCCCTGCTCAGTGGAGAGCCTGCTCCTCCCTCTCCCTCTGCCCCCTTCCCACTGCTTGTGCATGTGTGCACTCTCTCTCAAATAAATAAAATCTTAATAAAATACAGCACACTTGCACATATATGCCAATTAATATTCTCCGATAGATTTTCTACACCAGTAATCAAATGAATACCTAAAATATGGTGTACCTGATGCTCAGCCTTTTTTAAGCCATTTTTTAAAAGATTGTATTTATTTATTAGAGAGAGTACAAGCGGGGGGGGGGCGGTACAGACAAGAGGGAGAGGGAGAAGCAGGCTCCCTACTGACCATGGAGCCAATGTGAGGCTCGATCCCAGGACCCCAAGATCATGACCTTAATTGAACTGACTGATTCACAACCTGTAATTCATGACTTGAACTGAAGAGTCGGCATTGGGCTCTGCATTGAGCGAGAAGTCTGCTTAGGGTTCTCTCTCTCCCTCTCTCCCCATCCCTCTCCCTCCCTCTCTTTGGAGAGAGAGAGAGAGAGAGAATGTGTGCAAGTGGGAGCAGGGGGAGGGGCAGAGGGAAAGAAAGAGGCAGAGAATCTCAAGTAGACTCCCTGCTGAGCATGAAGCAGAACATGGGGCTGGATACCACCATCCTGAGATCATGAACTGAGCCAAAACCAAGATTTAGATACTAACCCAACTGAGCCATCCAGGCACCCCAGAAATTTACATTTAACTGGACATCCTATTTGCTAAATCTGGCAACTCCAATCTAGGTGACTTCAATATCAAGGTGGACCACCTATCCAACATCTGATCTTCAACCTTCCTTAATCTTAATTCTAGTGACTATGACCATAACAAAGATATGATTACCAAATTCAGCTGAGTCCTTAATATTGTCCTGGATTGCTAAGTGTCCTTAAACTGCACCCATTCACATTTACTACAACAGCTATGATAAATCAAACCCATTCTCTCCTTCTCTACCAACTCAGTCTCTAATTCCACTACTGAATTTAAGATCACTATTTTCTTCTACCTTCTACAGTACCTCATACCATCATTTCTCTTCATTATATTCTTCAACCTCTCTCACATAAGGATAAGCCATTAGATGAAAATTTTGCCCAAAGCCTTTAAAAGAGAGTTTAAACATTTCTGTATGGCATAGAAGACCCTACATAATCCAGTTCAGGCTTCACTTTCCCTGACAAGCTCTCCCTGACTGCCCAGTCTAATTTGCTCCTCAGGGGTGACTGGTTGGCTCAATGGGTACAGCATCTGACCCTTGATCTCAGGGTTGTGAGTTAAGGTCCCACATTAGGGCATGGAACCTACTAACAAACTAACAAATAAATAAATAGTAAAATAAATTAAGTGCTCTTCTTACATGCACCCATTGTACTCCATGCATCTATCATAATATTTACTGTAATTTATTATCTTTCTTACCAGACTTTAGGTACCTTGAGACCAAGAGCCATATCTTGTCTTTATTACCCCAGCATTTACCACAGTGCTTAGCACATATCACAAAAACACTGGAATGTTTACTGATCAAATATGACAGATGAGGCTCAATTTGAGTTTCTACCAATTACAATTTTAACTAATGGAATGGATTACCTTGAGATGCAGTATCCCTGGTCACCCAGAGGGCAAAATAAGATTGTATATTACAGCATTACTTATAATAGATAGGAAAAGATAAAGGATTTAACCTAATGTCTTTAATGGGACTAGTTAAATTTTGTATGGTGCAACCACATAACCATGCTTGAAAACACTAAAATCAATAGACCCATCAAGGAGACTGTGCTTGTACGCCAGGTCATGGTTCCCCTTTTACCCAGACAGCTGAAGGCACCGTAACAAGCCCTTATACTTTAATCTTATTACATTCATTTCATTCAGATCCTACTTCTATGTTAACATTACACTACTAGAAATTGAGATAATTTTGTACACTAATATATTCTAGACATATTTTATAAAGTAGTATTTACTTTGTTATTGGTTGTTTTTCTGATTATAAACATGTTGGATGTAGAAAATTCAAACTTTCTAAAATATTAAGAAAAAATTAAAATTACTTAAAGTTTTTAAATACTGTAAAAGAAAATATAATCAAATAAGCAAATGTTCACATTAAAAGAACAGATTATAGGGAGACTGAGAGGTAGGCCAAGCCTGGGTGGCTCAGTCAGTTAAGCATCTGCCTTCACTCGGGTCATGGTCCTAGGGTCCTGGGACTAGGTCCCCTATCAGGCTCCTGGCTTAATGCGGAGTCTGCTTCTACCCCCCTCCCCTGCTCTTGATCTCTCTCTCAAATAAATAAAATCTTAAAAAAAAAAAAAGAGCAAATTATAAAACAATGTATCTCATTCAATTCCAACAACCTAACAACATTTATTGAGCTCCTTTCACATGTGCAAGAAACCATGCAACATGCTTTACATGTATTTCTTAATTTAAATTAAGCCTATAAATATATATACAGTACATATATATACTTATATACATATATATACACATATATATACTTATATATATAAGTATATATATATAAGTATATATATATACTTATATATATAAGTATATATATGTATATACTTAATTTAAATTAAGAAATACATGTATTGGGGCGCCTGGGTGGCTCAGTGGGTTAAGCCTCTGCCTTCGGCTCAGGTCATGATCTCAGGGTCCTGGGATCGAGCCCCGCATCAGGCTCTCTGCTCAGCAGGGAGCCTGCTTGCCCCTCTCTCTCTGCCTCTCTGCCTACTTGTGATCTCTATCAAATATATAAATAAAATCTTAAAAAAAAAAAAGAAATACATGTATTACACATGTAATTAAGAAATTAAGAAATACATGTAATACATGTATTTCTTAATTTAAATCTCACAACCACCTCTGATAATTAAATAATTTTACTGACCCTATTTTACAAGTGAAGAAACTGAAGCCTGAAGAAGTTAAGTAAATTGGCCAAGGGCTAGGAAGCAGTGGCAAAGCAGAGCCCAAGAATTCAAACCCAGATAGTCTGATTTCAGATTCAGCACACTTTATATACCAAAATTGTACCTGTGGTTCTCTCTGCAGTGTTCTATTATAAATGACCTTTATTCATTTTGTCTGTGTGTGATTTACTGAATTTCTACAATGAACATGAATTACTACTGTATTTTTTTTATATAAATGTCCAAATAGAGGTTGGATAATCATCTGTCAAGGTTACTGCAGAAGTGGATTTAAATAATCTCAGAATCCTTCTAACTAAGGATCTGTGACTGATCAATTAGTGACAGGAATGATTTTTTTTTCAGAGGACTGGCTCTAAAAAAATAAAACAAAAATGAATCCATTTTAAGAATTATAAAAGTTTTAGACTGTCAGATCCTATTTCTCCTGTTTTACAGATAACGAGACAACTCAGAATTTAGAGTTATATATCACAAGGCAATTGAGTCAGGGCAGAAACCAAAGCACAGGTCTTCATTGATCTTTGTTGCCAACATTTGACCAAAACAAAACCTACTTCTTCCATTCTCTACTTGCAAATTCAGTTATTGGAGGCAAAAAACTGAAACATTACAGGAAATACAAATGCCTCCCCACCACCACTACCACCACCTCAGTCCATTACCCAAAAGGAAGACCTGCCTGGAGAATAAAAGAAATATTTTCCCAGCCCTGGCCTGAGATGGAGGTTGAAAACATATTTCAGGGGCGCCTGGGTGGCTCAGTGGGTTAAAGCCTCTGCCTTCGGCTCAGGTCATGATCCCAGGGTCCTGGGATCGAGCCCCACATCGGGCTCTCTGCTCCGCGGGGAGCCTGCTTCCTCTCTCTCTCTCTCTCTCTCTGCCTGCCTCTCTCCTACTTGTGATCTCTGTCTGTCAAATAAATGAATAAAATCTTAAAAAAAAAAAAAAAAAAAGAAAACATGTTTCAAAAGTCAGGATGACATTGCAGGGCAGGGAGGGCGGGGGCTGAAAAATGTGTATATAACAAGTAAAATATAAATAAATAAACAGAAATACCCAAGAATCTGATACGATAAAATACTCAAATACTACCAAAGTTTAAAGAGTTGCCTCAGATTTAATCAAATCCTAAATGGAGTGTTCTTAGAGTATGAAAACCAATTTTATAAAACTGGACAGTAAAAGGCCAAGAGAAAAAAATGAAATACATAGTCTCATATTTATAATTGTACATTCTTGTTGGTATTCTAACAAATTCTACTCTTTCACCTTCAGAATTCAACTCTCTTCACCTAAAAATCTGTAGTGAGTATAATGCAATATTTATACTAAATAAAAGGGGAACAATTTTGGGGTGCCTGAGGGAATCAGTCAGTTAAGCATCTGACTCTTGATCTTGGCACAGGTCACGATCTCAAGGTTGTGAGATGCAGCTCCAAGTCAGGCTCCGCACCCAGGGCAGAGTCTGCTTGTCCCTCTCCCTTTGCTCCTCACCGCCCTGCCCCCATGTTCTCTTGTGCACTCACATACATGCTTGCTCTCACGCTCTCTCTGTCTGTCTCTCACAGATAAATAAAATCTAAAAAAAGGAGGGTGGGGGACAATTTTACAACTTCTCCTAACAGCCAAAGAAGCTTTGGTAAGGTGAAAAGAATGATAAATTATGAAATCAAAGATATGTTTAAAATGTATGTCTAGTTATGTCTATTTCTAACATATGACCAGATGTGTTAAAAGATTTCCAGATACACTCATATGAACATAAAAGGTAAAATGTTAACAACTCATCTTTGAGTGAAGAAGCAATAATACATTCCTCATTTTACATATTTGTGCTATCTGTTCAAAAAATTTAGACCTTTTTTGTAAACCTTTATTGAAAAGTTACTGCTCTGAGGATTAACACCCACACTCTAGTTTTAACTCAATTAATTACATGTCATATGATTGTGGACAGGTTGCTCTGCATCTCTAGTTTCTACTTTTATCTCATGCAATCATAATAATACCAAACTATACCAAATAATACCAAACTATACAAATCAAACTATAAGGAAGGGATAGAAAAACTACTGCACCAGAAGATAATCACAGTAATACATTTTTTACTATTTACAGCTTCCTTTCATATAAAAGATTCACAACTAAGATACTAAACAAGCCCATAATATGAGTAGACCGCTATTATCCTCATTTTACAGATGAAAAAAAACTGAAGTTCAGAGAGGTAACTGGTCCGAGGCCACCCTGAAAGCTATACAATAAAAAGTTCTTCTTTGGGTTGTTTTTGGTTTTTTTTTACTACCTAGTTTACTGTTATCACAAATTTGAGGTGGTTAGGTTGTTTTCTCATACCCAAATTACTATGAAGACTACCCAAGGAAAGCTGTCAACAATTTAAGTGAAAAGGGTCACTTGAGATTGTTATGAGCAGTAATGACCCATAAGGTCATGACCTTTATACACAGTATAAAACTATGTTTAAAAATGTTAGGTAAAAAACCTTTAAAATATATTCCTAAAAAGTCCTGTTATTTACTCAAGTAACTTGATGCCGCTTACACTCGATATGCAACTCTGCTTGGGGGACATGAAGTGAAGGGGAAAGGATTTCATCAGGAAAAGTTAAGTAAGTTCTCTGAAATTCAATAGGATAAGACAGTCAAAGCTATAAAATATGAATAGGGGTAGGCAACAGCTTGTAGACTGTAGTGGCAATCTTAAGTCAAACCAAAAGAGAGCCAACCTGTGATTTAAAGAAAATATGCAATCTGGAAGTTTGCACCTCAAGTTATTGCTACTGCAAAGTAATTAGTGCCATTTATAGTAAAAAAAAAAAAAAAATATATATATATATATATAAAATAAAATATATATATATATGTATATATGTACAGGCTTAGAGAATAATTCCAATTCATCATAATAGGATGGGATTCCATATTAGCTTGGGGCTTTCTTGTCTCAACAGAAGTTCTTTTGATGATAAAGTCAATGGCTCCAAAGCCACTCTCAAGAGAACTCAAGAATGTAACTATGTATCACTGGCATAGGATATTTGAAGTGGTCAGACAGGCAGTCTACTGAACGCACCTTAAGAGACTTTAATGAGGGCACTACCAATTCCAGTTATTCATATTCTACAAGTTAAAATTTTTTCAGCACAACCTCTCAGAATGCTCTGTTTACTCAAGGCTCTGGGACCTAGTATGATACAGAATTTTACAGACTGCTGAAACTTTAAGTTCACAGTCAACTACAATGTAAAACATGTTAACTTGTCTTTTCTTCAAGGTCAGAACAAACTTTGTCTCATCTTTCCCTCTTCATCTGCAAGAAAATGGGGTATTCTAAAAGATCTCAGATAAAATAAGCCAATGCTTTTATAAATACAAGTCAATCCTCTGCAAAGAAAGAGCTTAAGATGCCCATATTGTACTTCAGTATTGATTTTAAGCCTTTTAACAGTTTAAGCTAAACTCCCCACAAACCTCCCCTTCTATTTCTATGAATATTCTCCTTAAACTTCCTTTAAAAAACAAACAAACAAACAACAACCAAAAAAAAAAAAAAAGGCACAAGCTTTCTTATACCTCCTGTCCCTGGTCTGATACACACACAACTCCCAATGAAGAACAGACTGAAGCTAAAGGAACACATCTGCAAAATATATGTTCTTAATTAATACAATGTTCACCCTTAAAAGCATGTTGTTAAAATGCAACAATAGAGTCTATATGGAACCCCAAAACATGAAATTTGAAGACTAAACCAAAAATGCCCCACAGCAGCCTCAGTAATCAAAAGAAAAGATGTAAAAGGCACTACCATATTGTAATAGATCATTAACCTTTCCTAGAAGCACAAAATTCTCCATGCTAAACACATCAAAAAATAATAATAATAAAATAAAAGAAGAGGAAGTGGATTTAAGAACCTAATTTCCTATTGTTCAAAACGTCACATATTAAGAATAGTTAAAATCAGAGGTGCCTGGGTGGTTCAGTTGGTTAAGTGGCTGCCTTCAGCTGAGGTCATGACCCCAGGGTACTAGGAGTATGCCTCCCCCTTTCCCTCTCTGACTCTCCTTCAGTCTCTTCCTCCTGCCCAAATAAATAAATAAAATCTTAAAAAAAAAAAAACCTTAAAAACTAAGATGAAATAAAATGTAACAATATTGCTGGCCAAATTCACACCTTATGACACTTTTATATGAAAGGTCCTAAACTTGAGGAGGTATATAATACGTTTACTACAAATTAGATGATAAAGCAAGAAAAAATCAATTATAGACATCCATGATATGCTACATAAGGATGCACTCAGCGCCCTATTTATCAATGAATGCTACAGTAAGGCATGCAAATCAGTTAAGGTACGTTTCAGGGGAATATCCAGAGACCAGTCGATCTCCCTTATTTAGTGAAAACACAGTAGTCAATAAGCTGTAAAGAAAATGTATCAATCTTACATTTAAATACTTTTAGATTTTTCAAAGCTCTCTGCATTCACTATCCTATCACACTACTGCAAAAAATTTCCTTATGTAGAGACTTACCACTAAAAGTAAATGACAAATCCAAGACCACAAAGGTAGTTAACCAGATCTGAAACTTGATTCATAAAACATGTTAGTTCTGTGGGAAGAAATATAAATATGTGCAAGTTCCTCAAAGCTATCTCTTAAAAAAAAAAAAAAAAACTATTCGTGATTAAAATATCATTTAACTTTTAAGACCTAAGCCATTAAAAACACTACCTTAAAATTCAGTTATTTCCATTTAAAACCCAAAATCACCACTCCTTTTAGATAATCAACCTTTCAACCAGGAATCATATACAAAACATTCCACCAATGACACACCATATGCTCATAACTACAAAGGCCCTGGGGTGACTATATGAGAATTCTAACAGAGGCTTCTTTCTTCTTAGAAAGTTTACACTTTATTTGACAAAAAGAGAAGAGCAAATACTAAGCTGTGTTCAACCAACCCTCCTGAAGGGAGAAACCCCAGGTGACAAACACACCAAGAAATGAGACTGCGGTGAGTTTAATCCAGAAAGACTTCATGGGGGAAAATGAAGCTTAAGCTGAACATTGAAAGATGGATAGGAATTTTAAAAGCACAGAGGAGGAACAAAAGCATTCAGGCAGGGGCTGGCATCAACAAAGGCTGAGAGGCAGGAATAAGCATGATATATACAGAAGAGACTGAGTCAACCTGTCTAGGACATAGGTGCATGCTGAGGCATAATGAGAAATAGTGTGGTAAATTAAGTGGAGTCAGCTCCCAATGGACTCTTATGGCATGGGGAGATGCTGTTAAAATCATCGAATATTTAAACTAGATAAGAGAACCTTAGAGATTTTCTAGTTGATTCTTTTCTGACAGATGAGGAAAATCTAGGATCCACAGAGATCTAAGCTCTAGCCTAAGGACATAGGTAGTAAAGAGCAGAACAAAACTCAGACCCCATTTAGGAACCCTAGTTCAGTGATAGGCAGCACAGTACAACAGAGAAAGCAAATCCATCCAAAGATCGATGAGCACATTAATATATAAGGTTCTGCAAGCATACATACAAAACAGTACTGTTTTCTTTTTTTTTTTTTTTAAGATCTTATTTATTTATTTGACAGAGGAAGAGATCACAAGTAGGCAGAGAGGCAGGCAGAGAGGGGGAAGCAGGCTCCCCGCTGAGCAGAGAGCCCAATGCTATGGGATGTGGGGCTCAATCCCAGGACCCTGAGGTCATGACCCGAGCCGAAAGCAGAGGCTTAACCCACTGAGCCACCAGGCGCCCCAACAGTAGTGTTTTCTTAGGAATTCCAGGATACTGGTTTCCAGAGGTAACATAATACCACAGCGGCACTACTGTTGAGAAAAACCACTACGTTTTGCCAGAAGGAATCACTTTCAAGAAAGCAGCAATCCAGAAGGAAAGCAGAGGCAGAAGCTAGTTTTCAACTATAAAGGAAACGGGTGGATAAACAGTAGGGGCAGCAGGTATCTGGCAACAAAAAAGAAGGAAAGAAAAAAAAAGATCCACTGAGAGAAAGCTACAGGACCAAGTAAATGTTTGAGAAAAGAAATCTTAGTAAGTTTGAAGGCAAAAAGGAAGGTACTCACATAAAGAAAAGTTAAATTAGATGCTAAATAAGGTGAGGGGAGTGAGGGAGCATAAAGAACTAATTGAGGACCAGTGGGAAGAAATATTTTAAAAATATGAGTTCCACGGGTGCCTGGGTGGCTCAGTCGGTTTAAGCATCTGCCTTCGGCTCAGGTCATGATCCTGGGGTCCTGGGATCAAGGCCCACATCGGATTCCCGGTCAACAGGGAACCTGTTTCTCCCTTTCTCTCTGCCCCTGTCCCCACTGCTCATGCTCGCTCTCTCTCGCTCTCAAATGAAATCTTTAAAAAATTAAAAATGAGTTCCAGAATAAAGAATAAGCATATTTTCCTCACCATAAAATACCCCTCACCAAGAGTATTCATTTTCAACTGCTTTTAAGGCCTTATAAAAATGGCAGACAAGGCTTTAAGAACAAGACTAGGCTAGGAAGGTGTTTTTTTTTAATCCAAAACAGCTTCAAAGTTTTACAAATCTATTTAGCCAATTAACATGTGGTTTATAACCTCAAAAATTATTTTTTCCATCATTTTTAAGATTTATTTATTTATGACAGAGAGAGAGAGGGCACGCATGTGCACGTGCAAGTGAGGTGGAGGAGGGGCAGAGGGGGGGAAAGAGAGAGAGAGAGAGAGAGAATCCTCAAGCAGACTCTCCACTTGAATGTGGAGCTGGATATGGGGCTCAATCCCAGGACCCTGAGATCATGACCTAAGCCAAAATCAAGAGTGAGAGCTTAACTGACTAAGCCACCCAGGTGCCCCTTGCCAATCATTTTATACCACATATGTTTTATACCACATATTCAAAGGGCATTCCAATTAGCATTCAATTTATAATATGTTACTATTTCAAATAAAAAATCAGAGTTTATTCTGATATGCTGTTAAAAACAGGAGAGACTGTCTGGGTGCCTGGGTGGCTCAGTGGGTTAATGCCTCTGCCTTCAGCTCAGGTCATGATCTCAGGGTCCTGGGATCGAGTCCCGCATCAGGCTTCTCTGCTCAGCGGGAAGCCTGCTTCCCCCCCACGCCCCACCACCCCCGGCCTCTTTGACTACTTGTGATCTCTGTCAAATAAATAAATAAAATCTTAAAAAAAAAAAAAAATAGGAGAGAGTGTTATATACCATTTTTACTTGACCAGATAGGGAAAATATAAATGCTTAAATGAATATAATTATGACAAATCATTTCAGGATACCTTTTTTTCAATTTCTTATAAAAAAGAAAAAAATCTTCAAATAACCACAAGTTTTCTTATGTGCCCTTTCAGAAACAAGGTCCTACTGGGGTGCCTAGGTGGCTCATTTGGTTGAGCATCCCACTCTTGATTTTGGCTCAGGTTATAATCTCAGGGTACTGAGATCAAGCCCAGCAGCAGGCTCCACACTCAGAAGGCAGTTAGCTTGAGATTCTCTCCTTCTCCCTTTGCCCCTCCCCCACCTCACTTCCTCTCTCTCACAAATAAATAAATCTTCAGGAAAAATAAGAAAGAGAAAGAGAGAAGAAAGAGAGAAACAAAGTCCTACAAATGGGTGGGGCACACAGAGCTAGGTGGGGTATGTAACAAGGTTTTCTCTAATTTAAGTAACCTAATAAGCCTCAATTTAGAACTATATACCTAAAATTTGCCAATTTCAATTTCGAAACTTACTATTCAGCACCATAAAGGAAGGTCACAGAGAAGGAGAAGATATAACTGATACATTCATTAAACTTCCTGGCCTTCCACCTTTGCAACTGCCATATCCCTAATCAAGGAGGTAATTACATTTTAAAATTGGTAAGAATCATTCAACTTAGGCCATAAATACTACGTTTAGGTGCAAAACTAGCAGGTTACAACAATTTCATTTTACCCACCTGGAAATAAGGACTTACGCTCAAAACGTGAAGATGGAACACTACCACTTCTTTTAACTGGGTCTACCGCATCAAGTTGTCAAGCAATACCCATCAGAGTACAAGAAATTATCAGCAGTGGCTAGCAATACATTTCTGCTTCAATCACCATAAATATCAGAAGGCCAACCAAAACATCAATCATAAACAGAGTTGCTACCTTTAGACTTGCACATGCTCTCCGGCTTAACACACACATCTTAGCTGTAATAAGCAGCAGCCCGAATCCCTCCGGACCCAGTGAAACAAAATACAGACAACATATCCAAAACTTAAAACTTTTAGAAATAGCTGAAACATTTAAGACTCATAATAAATACCTCTCACTACATGCAGAGCTTTCTTTCCCTTCAATAAAAATGTAAACTCTTCTCTCTTAACTATACTTAATGGGTTATTAAAACAAATCCTACGAGATTCTTTTCAGAAAAAGTATTCCTGATTGTGCAGCATTTAATACTTTTCATACTGAGGCTCTTATTATTAGGTCTGCTATGAGACCTTGGAAAGTCATTTAATATATCTGCGCCTCAGTTTTCTCACTTTCCAACCTCAAGGTAAACTCTATCTGAATTAAACATTTATTACTTCTATAGTAAGTTAAAGTATACAAAAAGTACCTTATATTAAACACTGAAAACCTTTATACTTTTGTATCACAGTCAGTGGGCTTTATTTAACCTTGTAAGAGAAAAAATGTAAGGAACAATTTGCCCTATGTATCTTTCTCTTAATTACAACATAAGGAATATATTTTTTAAAAATGCTTCCGTTGAAAACTCTTAAGTTCTTAATTTTTAACAGATGGTGGCGGGTTTGATCCCACAATATTCATAACAAGGCAAACAACAAAGCCTAAGGTCCTTTAACACTGGAGACAAAAAGAAGGAAATATTTACTTGCATTACTGGGCGTATAATCAAATCATTCTTCTTTTAAAATTTAGAAAACTATCTTTTTTGTATGCGGCAGATAAGCCTAGAGAGCAACAGGTAAGAAGAAATAAAGTTTAAAAACTGGGAAAAAATTATTTAATAAAAAAATTAGAGGGCGCCTGGGTGGCTCAGTTAGTTGGGCAGCTAGTTCGGATCATGATACCGGAATCCCAGAATGAGTCCTGCATCGGGATGGGATCCCAGCTCTGCGGGGTGTCTGCTTCTCCCTCTGACATTCTCCCTTCTCATGCTCTTACTGTCTCTCTCTCAAATAGATAAAATCTTTAAAAAAAAAAAAAATTGGAGAACAACAATGATGGTGTGAATCCTTCAAATTCCTGCATCCAGATTATGCTGTCCACAAGGTTCAGCTTTGGGGTTCTTCCATGTCCTTTTTAAATCCTTTTCAAGATTACACAGAGAAAGTCTTTTCTCTCAAGTTTTTAATCTAATGCTCTATCAATAACACAACCTAATAAATGCAGTAACATCTTACTTCCTCAGATAGATTAGTAGCACACTTGGTTTAGATGCGTTTTGGTCTAGAAGGAGAATGGGCGAGACAACTCCTGCAAGCCCCCGACAGCTTTGTAATTCTACTTTATCTCTGTCCTTTCTTTTCCAATTTCTTCTCAATCCTGCTCCCTATTCCCAAATCTTTCAGGCAAGTCAGAAACACTATGAGTCCTGTAAAGAAATGTTTGTGGATCCAATAAAAGTAGAGCCCTCCTCCTGGCTCCATTCAGTTCTCATGATCACTTTTATGATTGTATCCAGTAAACAAAATAGATGGATTCAATCTTAAACAGCTCCCTCATCACAGGAAGCCCAGGGTAGAACGGCAAAAAGCATCCCTTTAAACCATCCCAAACTACCTACAGCAACACAAAGTTAAACTAATTCCAATTGACAAAAGGCTTCGTGTGCATTCATTCTGATCAGCCCCAGGAATCAGTGTGTGAAGCTCAGGGAATAAAAAGGCACCTCCCCAAGCCATGAAACTTTTTTTTTTCCCACCCCAAATATTCTCAATGAAAGTTCTCTTGTCAACCAAGAGGTGAGAGTTAAAAACAACAACAAAACACTAGCAGAATTATAGGTTCCAGGACCACATCCCAGCGGTCCTTGCTCTCTGTTGTCACGGACTCAGATGCAGTTTCCCACTTTTCCTTTCACCCTTCTCCCCTTACTCTCCAAGATTCTCACTCAAGAAAGCCAAATTCACATTCTCAGACCGCTGGCAAAATAAAGGGCGAAACTGCAATTACTAAGGAAGAAAAAAAGGAAAGATATTTCCAAAGCAGAAGGGAACGAGAACCATGGTTTCTACTACAACGGCAATGTAAATGCCAGTCTTGTCTCATCAGGATATGGGGGGGACGCCCATGTGGGGTACCAAAAAAGATGTGCAGTGTGTGTGCACTTGGAGCTCTCGGGGCAAGCAGAGACAAGGGAGCAGAAAGTAAGAAAACCTGTGCTTTCCCTGCTTTCTTCTACTCTTCCCCGTCCAAGAGAGGAAGCTGAAGAAACTGGGGGGAGGGGCGGGATGTTATCGTTCTCCTATTGGGGGTACACACGACAAGCCTGGGGGTTCCTTCAGCTACCCCCAGTTTGGAGGTCCACTGAGATAAGGGGAAACCCCTAAACGTTACCCACCTTCGTTCAAAAAATAAAGTAAGGGGGGATGATTAGATCCAGATGGAGAGCCCCTGAAAGCGCCCCCAGGTCGCTCATCATCATTAGCAAGCGGAAGGGCTGGGATAAAGGGGATGGAGGGTCCGAGGGGTGGTCAGGGAAAAGGCCCCACCCCCCGACTTAGGAGGGAAGGGGAGCCCGAGCTACCAGCCGTCCCCTCCTTCCCCGCACCTCCCCCCTAGGCCACCCCCTCTGGTTCCCCCCTTCCTTTCCTCCAGAGCCCGAGGCAGCCGCGGGGGAGGCGGCTGCTCCTTCCTCCCCTCACCCACTCCGCCCCCACCCCCACTTCGCTCCCACCTCCCGCCCGCCACGGGCCCGTTACCTGCTCGTCGAAGCGGCTGACCACGGCCTGGACCCATTCCACCGGCCTGTGCGCGGCCATGTCCTCCCCGCGGCCGGGGGGCGGCGGAGGGACGGGCCGGCCGGCGCCCAGGGCCGGGAAGAGGGCGGGGAGCGGGGCCCGAGGTGAGGGCAGAGGCGAGGAGAGGGTCTGAGGAGTGCAGGCTCCGAATGTTCCCACGGGGGTGGGGATGGGGGGCCTGCGCCGAGCCGGGAGGGGGATAGGGGAAGGGGGCGTTGGCGAGGAGGCAGGGGGAAGGGGGACGGGGGAGGGGGACCCGGGGAGGGGAGGGGGCCTCTTGGTCGCTCTCCCCACTAGCGCCGTCTCCCCACAGCCATCACAGCCCGAGACGCCGCCATGACACCCCACCGGAAGTGGGATCCTTTCCACGGCCCGGGGAGAGGGAGAGCGAGCGAGCTAGAGATTGAGAGCGCGGCTGGGAAAGGGGAGGGGGAAGCGAGAGGGAAGGGGGCCTGCCGCGCATGCGTCCGCGCCGGCCGGTTTCATTAATGAAAAAGCGAGTCCTCCTGGAGGTGACGTCACCTAACTCCTCCGAGCCCGGAGGCGTGCGTCCCTCTTCGCCGCCAGGCTCACCTACACTCTGGTTCTGGGTTCAGCCGGGGAGAGTCCGAGCTGACCCGGGAGCATCCGCTCGCATCCCCACCGCCACAAGAGGCTCCCCCTCCCCCGCCGGCCTCCGGTTTTGGATTGCTCCCCGGGTTGGAAGTTAGGGCGCCCTAGGGCTAGCGTTTCTCCCAGCGCGCAGATCTCTGCCGTTCATCTGGGGAAGGCTGTGCAGAGTCCCTCTCTGCCTTAAGCTTTCACGAAAAATAAAGCACACAACCTCATGTTTCCAGGTCCTTCGTAGCTAGTAAAAACTGGGGAGAAACGGGAAAGAGTAAGGCCAAGAGAGATAAAAAAAAATTTTTTTTAAACGGTCTCTTAGATCCCACTGCTAGACCCGATGGCAGTCAAAGTGCTCAGACTCCGGAATGAAGTCCGGTCTTCCTCTGCTGAACTGATAGGCACCCAAGTTAATAAAACTAATGCACAGTTGATAATAGGTTCATGTTGCACCATCCTCGATGATCCCCTAAGGGCTTCCCATGCATTACTGATTCAACATTCATCATCTCACTTAAATCTTTCAATGAGCTTTTCCAATAGGTACTACCCTCATCTAACTGATGAGGCTGGGTCACAGGAGGTTCTGAGATTTGCTTGAAGTTGGTAGTCAGGATGCAAACCCAGGTGGTTTGACTCCAAAGACAATAGAGATAGGCTGTGGCTCTCTAGAAACAAAAGCATTCCCTATGCCCCTAAAACCACAGTTGAAATGATTTCAAGAGAATAGGTCACGAAATTGGTTTTCCAGGAAGAGGATTACATCCAAAACAATGATCTATCTGTATTGGACATGCACTTTGGAGTGAGCTATTTTTAAGTTTATCTTCCTCAATACACTTTACTTAGGATAATCTTAAAATGAGTTTAGATATTCTGAGCACACACTAATTAGTTAGGCCACATGGAATGATAGTAACTGGGTGGCAAGGCAGAGCAAAACAAGTACTTTACATTTACCACAAAAAAAAAAAAAAAAAAATCCTCTACACCAGGATCCCATGCAGAGAGAGATCCATGAGAGAAGTTTCCAATCTTTGCTGGCTGGTGACTGTCCAAAATACATATTAAATTAATATTTCATTCCACTAGAACAAGAGGATAGGGTCTAGGTCGTTCTGTAGTCCTTTTTTTTTTTTAAGATTTTATTTATTTATTTGACAGAGAGAGTGGGATCACAAGTAGGCAGAGAGGCAGGCAGAGGGAGGGAGAAGCAGGCTCCCCACCAAGCAGAGAGCCCGATGCAGGGCTCAATCCCAGGACCCTGAGATCATGACCTGGGCTGAAGGCAGAGGCTTAACCCACCGAGCTACCCAGGTGCCCCTGTAGTCCATTCTTTAAGGATGCAACATGAATACCAACTGATTTCTTTTAGATGATGTCAGAAATGATGGTGACAATATTGAAGAAAAGGATAAATATTAAATGAATAGCCATCTATGCCTTTCCCAGCTAAGACCCCTAAAAAAGCTCTCACTCATACCTATAGAGAGTATCCCAATGCCTCCACTTCACTGCTAACCCTCTAGACCCACAATCTTCCTTTCCTTTTCTCATGCTTCCTCTGAAAGTTCCTAATTACTTTCTTGTTGCCATGGCTCTTTGTCTGTCTATTCCCCTCATTTTAGCTAGCCTGGATGCAAATGGCTAAACCCTCAGCTCCCTTGGCTCCACTGGCATTCCATTCCTGAGGTCCCTTTGTGCTTTTCTTTCCTCTCTTCTGGTTCCCCGATTCCCCATTCCTAACTCTAGGGTAAGAACACTCAAACTTCAAACCTTGGCCCTCTGCTCTTGCTTTACTCAGGCTCCAGCCAGCATTAATTCACTAATTCATCCTAATCTGCATTTCCTGTCCTGTTGCCCCCACTAACTGCCAAGCCTCTCCTAACACTCCAAGTTCCTCTCCAATTAAAATCATTCAATTCTGCTGAACTAATATTGAGCACCCAAGCACCTATTATATATATACACCATGCTCTGTGTCAGGCAGTGCACAGTACAGCAGGAATTCTAAACAAGAACGCCAAAGAGGAGAATGCAGAGAGCCTGTGGTTAACTAAGAAGCCCAGGCCCCCTGCCCCACCCAGTTAAAGGGGCAGCTGTCGCTCAGCTTGAGTCAATTACAGCCAAGCAGGAATATTGACACAGTGTTGCTAACTTACATATAAACTTTTCTCATTTTTATATAGCGTAACCAATTCACATTGTTTAAAACCTTGTACAGCCAAACCAAATAGGTCTGCTATCTGAATGTAGCCCACGGAGCACCAGTTTGTCTAACTCTGGTCTAGCGGAAAGACATGGCTTCAGTGGAGAACAGAATTAGATGTGTCCTAACATCCCAGCTCTGCACTGTCCACCACAAGAGTGTTCAGGGGAACTACTAGTATTTGCTATAGTTTTAAAGGTATCACACTTGTCAAGTATATTAAATAAAAAACAGTAAAAATAATGAAAATAAAATGCATCGCTCTCCGTTGTTTCTTGGTCACACAGCAGTCTCTGCCAATTCTGTCTCCAAGTGTCTTGTTCCAGGAACATTCGCTGCACTCTACCCATGCCCCACACCTCCAGAATCCCAAGGAGGGCCAGGCACCTCAGAACTGAGGCACCCATTTTCCCAGCTGCTGGGAGCCTTAGTGGCCCACAGCTCTCCTCTGAATCCCTTTCCAGAAATTGCCCTTTGTAAGAGAGCTACCTCATGCCAGGTCAACCAGCCTCAGGAGAAACTGCACAAATGGCTGGAAGACGCAGGCCCCAGGGTGGGACCATCCTAAAGCACTCCAGAGCCCTCATCAGGGATCAGCTCCCAGGGAGTCAGGAAGAGGATTTGCTGTGATCGCATTTATTTCACCTTCTCTTTCTGCTCTGTTCTGCTCCCTTAGTTCTTCACAGTGTTGATCCCAAGCGTATTACCGAATAAATTTCCCTCTTGCAAATCTCTCTTTCTGAGCTGGTTTTCCATCTAAACTAAACCAATTAGTCCCATTAGTGTGGTCTGGTCCAGTGGAGCTGAATCACCTGCTGGCCACCTGGCAGTGAGACCCCAGGTGAAGCTCTTGATGGGCCCCGCATGCTGTAGCTATGCAGCTGTGAAGACTGTCAGCCATGCGGATGGAGTGGGAAGGGACAGACAGGCTATAATACCAGTTCAAGAATGCATGGGTAGACGTCATCTACCAGGCACTTTCTTATATAGGGGAGAAACAGAAATTTAAGAACTCTAAGACTGGACAGCTACTGATGGAGTAAGACAATGAAAAGTTGAGGGTGGTTAATCACCAATTAAAGGCTAAGGCTAGGGGCACCTGGGTGGCTCAGTGGGTTAAAGCCTCTGCCTTCGGCTCAGGTCATGATCTCAGGGTCCTGGAATTGAGCCCATATCGGGCTCTCTGCTCAGCGAGGAGCCTGCTTCCCCCTCTCTCTCTGCCTGCCTCTCTGCCTACTTGTGATATCTGTCTGTAAATAAAAAAATAAAATAAAATAAAGGCTAAGGCTAGAGTGCCACCTCAGGAATATATAGATGGGGAGAGGGCAGAAATGCTGAGGATCAGGCCCAGAATTTCATTTTAAGAATAGTAGCATTCCAAACAGGTTGAATTCTCAGCCACAGCAAGTCTACCATGTCAAGGTCAGTGCCATGGTTAGAAAGAAGTGGGATCCTGACATGGGGCATCTGGGTTGACAGACTTGGAAACCTTAAAACCCTATATCGCCCTGAACACTCTGGGTTCGTAGAAGTGCCCCACTCCCCCTGCTTGAAAATGCAAAAGTATCTACCTTACAAGGCAACATATAACCTCCCTAGGATCCTCCTGGCCCTCTCCTCCTGTCTGCCAGACCAGTAACTGAAATCAAGTCACAGAATAACCTTACTGTGCAGATGCTGGACTGGCCAAAGAAGGAGAAGCACTATCGTGAAGGAGTTAAAAGAGTTTGCTAACTGTACATACCTTCAGAAGCCAGGAGCCTATGTATGGGATTGAGTCCCCAGGTATAAACTGGGGAGGGAGGATGGAGGAGATGAACATAATGCTAGACAAAACAGAGTTTATTGGTATGAACATGTTCCTGTACTACAGTATTTACAATCCTAGCAAGCTCCCACGAAATAATGCTAACAGGTCACTAGGAGGTTTCAAGGAAGCTTAGACAAAGCAATGACCCACACTAGGTAAAACAGAAAGGCCAGAGCCATCATAGCAGGGAATAGAAGAAGGTAGCAAAAGACTCAGAAGTAGGCATGCTAGAGTGGACGTACCATGTACATCCCACCAGCTGACTACATTGTGCCGTTCAGCACAAGCAATAAGGAGTATGCTAGTGGAAGAGACATCAGCATCACTGAGAAGCTCAGTGGTGGCTCCCCTCCGCACCAGGGCTAATGGCAGGCGATTCTGTTACAGACCTAGGCTCCGCAACAGCAGTAGGTTTGATGGGATCTTGAAGAAATAGAGCCCAGGTGGCAACACTTAACCAACAGAAGCAAGGTTAAACAGCATTGTCATGAATGGTCCAATTAGAGTGGCAGCTTAGGGAACATAACCTCTAGCAGAGAACTATGGGGATAATCAATAGAACACCACATCCCGAGAAGCAGCAGACATGGGAGGCTGGCAGGGTTCAATGTGTACACCTTTTAAAACTCAAGGATGGATGAAGAGGAGACTGAGGGAACCTGCCCCAGTGAAAAGCCACAGTCCCTTGCCTGGTTTCTGGACCTTAGCCAGTTTTCAGACCCAGAACCTGATGACTAAAGAAGACTGTGTTCCCAGCAAGAATATAGGAAAATGAGTCCTCTGGTCCTCCCAGAATGTATAATTAGAAAAGACATACTTGGTAGTTGGCAAAAGCCTCACATTTGTCCCTTGGCCTGTGGGATAAGCACAGGCATAATGGAGAAGGCCAAGTAAAAGCTTCTGAAATTGCCCACCCCCCCAGTGTAGCCAAGACTAAATTTTTCCAAAATTTATAACCCTAGGAGAATGCAGAGATAAGAGTGCCATGCCCAGAGTGCCACAGTGGCAAGGGTGGAGACTTTGCAAGAGCCTAACAGCATGGGCCCCTACTCGCCAAGGCTGATCTAGCCACTGATGCCACCAAGGGCCCAACCTGCCAGCCACAGACACCAAATAAGACCCTACTAGGACACCATCCCTCAGGAAACCAACCAGGCTGTTGATGCCAAAATGAATTCTTCTACCCTAGAAGGAACAGTAATTTGTCTGGACTGGAATAGAAACATTCTGGGTATGGATTTGCTCTTCCTTCCCACAAAATTTGGTGGTAGTTTTCAGCCAGCACCTCTAAGGACCCAGAGAACGTTTGATCCACTGACACAGGATCTTATGGAACATAGACTGGACCAAAGAAACATCCTTAAAGTGAAACAGGTGTGCAGTGGGCCCATGACCATGAAATCCATTTGTCCTAGGATATACCATAGAATATAGCCAGGAACTGCTGGCCCAGTGTGGTGATGGAACGGCCATTTGAAGTTACCACTGAGGCCCAGCTGAGAGAGGATGGAGCACCATCCTCCAGGACAGAGAATGCACCCTAATCAGTGACAATTATTTGGTACTGTGGCCCCAAAAGGTAGAATTCATGGATCTGGGAGCTAAAGGTGGAAGGGGTGGCCCTGGTTAACATTATCCCCAGTGACCCACCAGGGGAATTTGTGTTTCCCATCTCCACAACTGTGAGCTATGCAGGTCTAGAGGTCAAGGTTCCCAGAGGGGGGACACTACCAAGAGGGGACCCAGCAATAATTGCACTAAACCTTAAACTATGGTTGCCTCCCAGTCACTTTGGGCTGCTCATACTAAGACACCAGCAGGCAAGGAAAGGGGTCACCATCTAATCAGGGATAATCGACTCTGATCGTCAGGAAGAGGTAGAGCTATTACACAGTGGGAAACAGAGAGGAGTATGTTTGGGGATCCCCTGAGACATCTCTTGATTCTCCCCTGTTCAATAGGATGGTAAATAGTCAAGTGCAGCAGCTACATCTGAAAAGAGCACGGTGATGAGGGGCTCATACCCTCTAAGGGATATGGGTTCAGGACACCCTACCACAAAAGCCACTGAGAGTAGCGGAGATGCTAGCTTAGGGTCAGGGGAATCTACAAAGTGTAGAGAAGGAAGATGATTAATGGAGGGCTATAACCCTACTAATCTTACTGGTGTACATTTCCCCAGGTTAAGAGACAACCAGAATCTTGTAAGAACTGTTCCCAGAAGGGACCCACCTTACCCAAGATCATACCTGCTCCCGAAGAGAGCCCACTTCCAGTCTAGGAAACCACCCCCTTTCTGTAAGTCCTTAAAGGCTTGGCCTTTTTATCTCAAGATGGGAGTAGTATGAAGGCCTTCTCAGCTCTGAAGCTCTTTGTTTGATTGGCTGAAGCCTTTTGTTTAAACTATGTCTTAGTTTGACTTCTTCTTCCAGCCAAACCTGAGTTCGCATTTCCTGCCCAGGCGTTAATACTGAAGGCATTTCACAATGAACTTCATGGGCACAACCCTCCGTCTCAGAGTCAGTTTTCACCTAGGCCATCTGGGGTCAAATAATAGCACCACCCCTTATTAGCTAGTGACTTTAGCAAGTTAATTCCCCCCTGTAAGCCTCACTTTCCACATCTGTCAAGTAGGACGATAATAGAAATATCTGGCCATCCTAAGGGTTAAACAAAATCATGCTTGCAAGGGGCTTGGAGAAGCACCCGGCATCCAGTAGATGTTTCCCAGCTGGGGAGAGGAACAGCCAAAGAGCTGAAACAGAAAAGATTCGCGTGACTCCTGAAAGTAAAGAACAGAAATGGAAAGAGAGGGGAGTTTGCATGTGTTAGGGAAGGTTCAGGGAGCACTTTGGTGGACAGAGATAAACCACACACCATCTTTCTTTCCTTTCTCCCCCAAATTTGTTCTGAGGGTACAATGTGACCACGTTTTTAAGAAAATCAACAAGGGATACGTGGATGGCTCAGTCGGGTAAGTGTCTGCCTTTGGCTCAGGTCATGATTCTGAAATCAAGTCCTGATATAGGGCTCCCTGTTCAGCGGGGAGTCTGCTTCTCCCCTGCTTGTGCGTTCTCTCCCAAATAAATGAAATCTTAAAAAAAAAAAAAAATCAATGAAATAGCACAACCTCCCAGGCTCTTTCTTCTTAAGTTGGCCAGTTGATGCAATTCTGCCAATGAGATATAAGGAGAACTACTGGATGGAATTTAAAAACAAAAACAAAAACAAAACTGTTGTTTTTCTGATTGAGAAGAGAGGGACCCAGTTGGCATGCACGAATTTAATTCTTCTATCTCCCCACTGAGAACAGAGATTCAAGATGAAGCAGCCATTTTGCAAAAGATAAAAGCTAAAGGCAGCCAGGGGGCCCTGCCACTGGTGAGAGCAGGGATCCCTGCCTGAACTGCCGGGAGTTCTGGCTCCATTAGATAAAGGAAGGCGCCATCTTCTTACGCATGCGCATACAGGTTTCTGTTCCATGCTCCTGAATGCAACCCTTATTAAGAGCAGTGGGCAAGGGGCCCCTGGGTGGCTCACTAGGTTAAGCGTCTGCCGTGGGCTCGGGTCATGATATCAGGGTCGTGGGATCAGTCCCCGATCGGGCTCTGTGCTTAGCAGGGAGCCTGCATCCTCCTCTCTCTTTGCCTGCCTTTCTGTGTACTTGTGATCTGTCTGTCAAATAAATAAAATCTTTAAAAAAAAAAAAAAAGAGCAGTGCATAGTAAGAAATGGAGGGAGGGCGGGGCCTTAGCAGCTGCGGTTGGACGCCTAGAGGACACGTGACTTTCTGAAGTGTGATTGTGAGTTGTAAATGGTATAATGTCCATAGGAATTATCTTCATTTTTAATTCCTAGGTTCTTTCTGTGAATGTAGTATCACCCCCAAACTGGGCCACATGAGGCCTAGGACTGATTTGGGTTAATCATTAAATACTGCTGTCATTGGGGTGCCTGGGTGGCTTAGTCGGGTAAGACTATGCTTCCACTCAGGTCATGATCCTGGGATCCTGGGATGGAGCCCCAAATGGGGTTTCCTGTTCAGCAGGGACTCTGCTTCTCCCTCTACCACTCGCCCTGCTTGTGCTTGCTCTCCCTCTCTCTCTCTCTCAAATAAATAAATAAAATCTTAAAAAAAAATAAGTCATTCAAGTAGTAGTATCATTAGAACTATTATAATGAGATACTGAAATAGGAACCCATGTACTAGGTGTGGGGAGAATGAGAGATGGAAATGAATTCAATCATGCCTTCACTCTTTTTTTGTGACCCTGAAATAGTTTGTCTATCCTTTAAAGCCCACTTGTAGCCAGACAGAAGAAGACAAATACTGCATGCTATCACTTATATGTGGAAACAAAACAGGTGTGCCTGAGTGGCTCAATGGTCAAGCATCTGCCTTCGGCTAAGGTCATGATGCCGGGGTCCTAGGATTGAGCCCCCGATCGGGCTTCCCGGTCATTGAGGGGGACTGCTTCTCCCTTTCCCACTCCCGCTGCTTGTGTTCCCTCTCTTGCTGTCTCTCTGTCAAATAAGTAAAATCTTAAAAAAAAAAAAAAAAAACCTAAAACAAAAAACTCAAGCTCATAGAAATAGAGAATAGATGGTGTTTGCGGGGTTGGATGGGAGTGTGGGGAGATGTTGGTCAAAGGTTACAAACTCAGTTTTAGGATGAATGAGTTCTGGGGATCTAATGTACAGCCTGGTGACTATATTTAATAATACTGTATTTATACTTGAAATTTGCCAAAAGAGATCTTAAACATTCTCACCAAAAAACAAAAACAAAAACAAAAAAACCGTGAGGTGATGGATGTGTTAATCAACTTGATTACAGTAATCATATATATATATGTATCTCAAATCCTCACATTGTATGCTTAAGATATATTTCAGTTTCATTTGTCAATGAATTTATAATTTGTCAATTAGACCTGAATAAAGTGGGGGTGGAGAAAGCCTGTCATATCCTCGCATGGTTGAGCTTGCCCTGGCCACACCAGTCCTTGTGCCCCTGACCTTTAAAACATTCATGGTGGGGCACCTGTCTGGCTCAGTCAGAAGAACATGTGACTCTTGACCTCAGGATCATGAGTAGGAGCCCTACATTGGGTGCAGAGATTACAAAAATAAATAAATAAACTCTTTTTTTCTTTTTTAAAGCATTCATGGTCATCTTGTCTCCATCTCAGGTGTGCTAGGTTTCTAGCTTCTAGCAATAGCAAGCCACTGGGGAACTGTAATAAATTTGTTTGCATAATTAATCAAAGGGGAGCAGCTGGAAACAATTAATTACTAGCTAATTGTTATCAACTGCCTAGGTAATAAATGCTGCTTACTATGAGGCCTCATCTTACATGAGTGTTCCGGTTTAGTCATTAAAAGGTGAATTACAAGCAGCTGAGAAAGAAATGTTTTTCCTTCAGTTTTTGGTGATATAGGTAGTCTCCCAAGCTTTGGTTTTAGAGAATTCTGCTTCTATTATTCATTTCTTCATTCATTCATGAATGTCTCTTGCAGCTAAGTGTTACACAGGGCTTGTAAGAGAAGAGTCAATCTTTGCACTGAAGAAGTGTAGTTATGAAAGGTAAAACAGGTCTCTAAATAACTATCCTAGGTGACAAAACCACGAAAACTTCTTTTCAAGAAGTGTTTGCAAGATGTCAGGCACTATGGTATGCACTTACATGCAGTATCATTTTTAATTTTCAGGGGCACCTGGGTGGCTCAGTCAGTTAAGCATCTGACTTCGGCTCGGGTCATGATCCCAGCGTCCTGGCATCGAGCCCCATGTTGGACTCCCTGCTCCGCAGAGAACCTGCTTCTTCCTCCCCCACTTCCCCTGCTTGTGTTCCCTCTCTCGCTGTCTCTCTTTCTGTCAAATAAATAAATAAAATCTTTAAAAAAATTTATACAAGCATATGAGATGGATATTACTAGGCCCATATTACATATAACAGAGGCTCAAAAGGATTTAATATATGTTCAGGTCACCTAGCTGTGACGTGATGAGGCTGATAGTTAAATTCAGTTCTGTCTGCAGGCCACCCCACCCTTTCAACCAGCATCCAGTATTGTCCAAAGAAGGTTTCCTGGAACACTCATCTCTCCAAATGTTTCCTGGACAGATGGGTTTGAGAAATGCTGTGCACGGTGGCTCCTCATTGGCAATTCACTGTGTGACTCTGAATTATAATGTAATAGTTTATACCAGAGGTACCCAAAGCTTTCTTGGAGAAACATTCCTTTCAATAAAAAAAATTTAAGCACCCATGCTCAGTATAGGTTTATTTATTTACTTAAAAATTCTAGGCATGGGACGCCTGGGTGGCTCAGTTGGTTAAGCGGCTGCCTTCGGCTCAGGTCATGATCCCAGCGTCCTGGGATCGAGTCCCACATCGGGCTCCTTGCTCAGCAGGGAGCCTGCTTCTCCCTCTGCCTCTGCCTGCCTCTCTGTCTGCCTGTGCTCACTCTCTCTGACAAATAAATAAATAAAATCTTTTAAAAAAAAAATAAATAAATAAAAAATAAAAAAAAAATTCTAGGCATATTCTTCATTTTCCTTTATAATATATTACTTTTTGTTCTTCCTAAAATGTCTAATACTTGCAATATTATTAATGGTATTTATTATAAAAATATAAAATATTAATATTGTTTGTAATAGTATTTTTACTAAGTGCATTGTGATTGGACTTGTTTTATTATTTTCTAGCATCTTAATTTATTGATCTTAAAATTCTGGTTCTAAAGTTGAGTTTTTTAATGGCCATCAAAACTGAAAAGTTCTCTCTAAAACATATATATATATATATATATATGGATGAAATTTTCATTGGCTGTGCTTACTATGTAATGAGATTAGTTTTTCAGCCCTTTCAATATTCTGCAAGGCCACTGCTGCTCTTATAATGCAGTAAGTGTATATCTAATTTCCCTGAGGTCAATCAGGTGTTTCTTTCAAAATAGCATTTGGCTTCAAAGTCCACTGAAAACATTTTCTTGTAACTTTAGTGGGCTCAAAGTTGTTATTTCTAAGTTTTTTAAGTGTGCAACAATCAGAGTTTTTAAACAGGTGAGCCCTTATGTTTTTTAGCAACAAACCGCATAACCACAAAATATTTAGAGATTTTTTCCCCCCTCAAAATGCCCTTTCCATAGCAAGTTTCTTTACAAAAGGAGTTCGTCACTCCCTCTGTCATTGTCAAATAACACCTTTATCCTGTTTGTGTGTGTGTGCATTTGTCTTTTAATATTGAGAATACTGTCCACAGTAACATGCTTAGCATGTTTATTCTATTTGAATCTAGATTATATAATCCACAGATCTACTTAATTCAGCACAAGTACACTGCACAATGCACTGAAAAGGGGTAAATCAACAAGGGTGTCACTGACGACACCTCCATCCTATGGGCTCCACTCTTGGAGAAGTGAGAGCAGCATGAGAAGACAGATATACCAGCGAACTGGCTACCTCCTCTTCTTTCAATGACCACATCCTCCCTTTGAGACTGAGCTGTTAACAAGAGAACTGCCAACTGGGAGCTCCTCTTGTTATAAGAAAGAAAGCAGCCATGGTTAGAAGGTAACTCAAAGGTAACTGGGCCTGGGTGGCTCAGTGGGTTAAAGCCTTGCCTTCAGCTGAGGTCATGATCCCAGGTCCCAGGGTCCTGGGATTGAGCCCCGCATCGGGCTCTCTGCTCAGTGGGGAGCCTGCTCCCCCCTTCCCCCGCCCGCTCTGCCAGCCTCTCTGCCTACTTGTGATCTCTGTCTGTCAAATAAATAAAATCTTAAAAAAAAAAAAAAAAGGTAACTCATGGTACTGGCATAAGGACAGACATAAGAGCAATCCAACAGAACTGAGAGTCCAAAAAGAAGCCATCAAACTTACAGTCAGTCAATTTGATTGTTAACAAGGACATCAAGACAGTTCAATGGGGAAAGAACATTCCTTTCAACAAATGATGCTGAATAGCCACATGTAAATGAGTGAAGTTGGACTCCTACCTCACATCATATACAAAATTAAATCAAATGGATCAATGTAAGAGCTAAATGTAAGAGCTAGAACTCTAGAACTTCTAGAATAAAACAAAGGAGTGAATCTCTGTGACCTTGAACTAGGCCATGGTTTCTTAGGTAGGACACCAAAGCAAAGCAATTTAGGAAAAAAAAAATAGATAAATTGGACTTCATCAAAAACAAAACAAACTTCGGTACTTCAAAATATTCTATCAAGGGGCACCTGGCTGGCTCAGTCAGTGTAGTGTGTGACTCTTGATCTCAGGGTTGTGAGTTTGAGCCCCATGTCAGATGTAGAGATTAAAAATAAAATCTTAAGGGCGCCTGGGTGGCTCAGTTGGTTAAGTGACTGCCTTCGGCTCAGGTCATGATCCTGGAGTCCCAGGATCGAGTCCCACATCGGGGTCCCGCTCCATGGGGAGTCTGCTTCTCCCTCTGACCTTCTCCCTTCTCATGCTCTCTTTCACTCTCTCTCTCAAATAAATAAATAAAATCTTAAAAAATAAAATAAAATAAAATCTTAAAATACAAAAAAAGAATTCCATCAAAAAAGTGAAAAGACAACTTATAGAATGGGAGAAAATATCTGTAATATATATATATCTGTATATCTGTAAATATCTGTAAATCACATATCTGATAAGGTATTTGTATCTAGAACATACAAAGAATTCTTACAACTCAGCAACAACAAAAGAAACAACCCAATTTAAAAATGGGCAAAGATACCTAGGTGGCTCAGTTGGAAAAGCATGCAATTCTTGATCTTGAGGTTGTGAGTTCAAGCCCCACATTGGGTGTAGAGATTACATATTTATAAATAAGCAATTTTTTGGGACACCTGGGTGGCTCAGTCGGTTAAGCCGCTGCCTTCAGCTCATGTCATGATCCCAGGATCCTGGGATCGAGTCCCACATCAGGCTCCTTGCTCAGCAGGGAGCCTGCTTCTCTCTCTGCCTCTGCCTGCCACTCTGCCTGCTTGTGCACGCGCGCTCTCTCTCTCTGACAAATAAATAAATAAATAAAATCTTTAAAATATATAAATAAGCAATTTTTTTTAAAAAATGGGCAAAGAATCTGATAGACATTTCTCAAAGAAGATACAAAAATGTCAAATAGACACTAGAAAAACTGCTCAACAACTCTCAAGCTATCAAAGGAATACAAATCAAAACCACGATGAAGTATTACTTCATACCTATTAGGATAGGTGTAATACAAAGGACAGTTTTGTATAATACAAGAAAAATGTTGGCAAGGATGTGGAGAAGTTGAAACCCGTCTACATTGCTGGTGGGAGTATAAAATAGTGTGGCCACTGTGGAAAATGTTTTGGCAGTTTTTCAAAAGATTAAACATAAAGCTATCACATGATCCAGCAATTCCTCACCTAGGTATATACCCAAGAGAAACTGAAAAAAACACACGCACACAAGATTGACACATGAACCCTTGTAGCAACGTTATTCATAACAGACAAAAAGAAGCAACTCAAAGATCCATAAACTGATGAATGGGTAAACAAAACGTGGTACAGCCATGCAACAAAATATTATTCAGCCATCAAAAGGAATAAAGTTCTGATACCTGGTACAACATGGTTGAGCCTTGAAAACCTGATGTTAAGCGAAAGAAGTTCGTCACAAAATATCTCATATTGTAATCCCACTTATATCAAATGTCCATAAGTGGCAAGTCCATAGAGATGTGAAGTAAATTAGTGGTTGCTTAAGGTGTGAGGGGGTGATGGGAAGAAATGAGAAATGACTGCTAATGGGTGTGGGGTTTCATTTTGGGGTAATAAAAGTGTTCTAAAATGTATTATAATGGATGCACAACCCTGAATATACTCAAAACCATTGAGTTATATACTGTATATGGGTGAATTATATCATACAAGAATAATGTTTCAATAAAGCTGTTATTTTTTTTATGATACATAGAACACCCTAAAAATTCTGCCAAAAAACTACTAGAACTGATAAATGAATTCAGTAGAGTCACCAGATACAAAATTAATATTTATAAATCTATTGTATTTCTATACACTAATATTGAAGTAGTAGAAACAGAAAACAATCCCACTTACAATTGCACCAGAAAGAATAAAATACCTAGGAATAAACTTCACCAAGGAACTAAAAGGCCTGTACTCCAAAACCTATAAAACACTAATGAAAGAAATTGAAGATGACACAAATGGAAAGATATTCCATACTCATGGAGTGGAAGAACCAGTATTGTTAAAATGGCCATACTACCTGAAGTAATCCACAGATTTAATGTGGTCTCTGTCAAAATGCAATGTTTCTCACAGAAGTGGAACAAGTAATCCTAAAAACAAAACAGCCTGAATAGCCAAAGCAAATCTTGAAAATGAAGAACAAAGCTGAAGGTATCATAATCCCAAATTTCAAGATATACTACAAAGCTGTAGTTATCAAAACAGTATGGTACTGACACAAAAGCAGACTCATAGATCAATAGAACGAAATAGAGAGTCTAGAAATAAACCCACGCTTATATTGTCAATTAATCTATGACAAAGGAGGCAAGAATATACAATGGGGAAAAGATAATTTATTCAATAAACGGTGTTGGGAAAACTGGACTACTTTCTTATATGCAAAAATGAACCCCAAATGGATTAAAGACCTAAATATGAGACGTGATGCCATAAAACTCCTACAAGAAATCATAGGCTGTAATTTCCCTGACATCAGCCACAGAAATATTTTTCTAGATATGTCTCTTCAGGCAGGGAAAACAAAAGCAAAATTAGATTATTGGGGCTACACCAATAAAAAGCTTCTGCACAGTGATGGAAACCATTAACAAAACAAAAAAGCAACCTACTGAATGGGAGAAAATATTTGCAAATGATACATCCTATAAGGGGTTAGTATCTAAAATATACAAAGAACTTACATAACTTCACACTAAAAAAAAAAAAAAAAAAAAAAAAAAATCCAGTTAAGAAATGGGCAGAGGGCTTGAATAGGTATTTTCCCAAAGAAGATATACAGATGGCCAACAGACACATGAAAAGACACTCAACATCACTCATCAACAGGGAAATGCAGATTAAAATGACAATGAGATATTACTTTATACCTGTCAGAATGGCTAAAATAAAAAAGACAAGAAATAACAAGTGTTGGCATGGATGTGGAGAAAAGAAACCCTGTGCACTATTGGTAGGAAGGCAAACTAGTTCAGCCACTGTGGAATACAGTATGGAGGTCCCTCAAAAAAATTGAAAATAGAATTACCATATGATTCAGTAATCCCACTACAAGAAATTTACCCAAAGGATATAAAAACAGTGATTCAAAAAGATACAGGCACCCCTGGGTTTATTGCAGCATTATTTACAGTAGCCAAACTATGGAAGCAACCCAAACGTCCACTGATAGATGAATGGATAAAGAAGATGTGGTACATGTATACAATGGAATATTATTCAGCCATAAAAGAGAATGAAATCTTGCCATGCAACATGGATAGGGCTGGAGGGTGTAATGCTAAGTGAGATAACTCAAGGAAAGACAAAGACCATATGATTTTGTTCACATGTGGAATTTAAGAAACAAATGAACAGACAAAGAAAAAAAGAAACAAACAATAATCCAGACTCTGAAATGCAGAGAACAAACTGGTGGTTACCAGTGGGGGAGGTGTGTGGAGGGTGGTTGAAATTGATAAAGGGAATTAAGCGTACACTTATCTTGGGGCACCTGGGTGGTTCAGTTGTTGAGTATCTGCCTTCAGCTCAGGTCATGATCCCAGGGTCCCAGGATCGAGCCCCACATCAGGCTCCCTGCTTCTCCCTCTCCCTCTCCTGCTCCCCCTGCTTTTGTTCCCTCTCTCGCTGTATCTTTCTCTGGCAAATACATAAATAATAAAATCTTAAAAAAAAAAAGAGAACACTTATTTTGATGGGCCCTGAGAAATGTATAGAGTTGTTGAATTGTTATATTGTATACCTGAAACTAATATAATAATATGTTAATTATACTTTTTTTTTTAAACTCTTGTGTGTATTTTTTTTTCTAAGTAACTCTCCATCGTTCTGATAGGCAAAATGAGAGAGGGACAGAACTTATTGTACATTATCATGGGATTTAGGGACTTCCAGGGAAAAGGGAAGTGCTTTGATAATGAAGTTTCTCCTTAATTATTAGGATTACTTTGGGGATGTTCCTACATCTCCTGTAACAAGTTCCAGAATTCGTGCCACAGCCGTGTCTGATGCAGCTCACATTGAAGGGAACAGCGAAAAGGTATACTGCCTCAATGACCCACACCCATCCTTAGCAGCAGGCTCTGGTGAAACCGGGCTACACCCCCACTCCCAACTCCTGTCTTCTCCTCCTCTGCCAGGTCTGTAGGATGTAGTTGTCCTTGTATGGCTGATAGTTCTGTGGAGTTCCCCAGTGGGACTGAGGAATTGTCTGGAGAGAGAAGGGGATGGAGGAGATCCTTCCCAGTGGTTTCCAGTGAAGTAAAGAGGTTCCCCAAGAGTCTTATAGAAGATGCTTGAAAGAGTGGGATACTCAGGGCCAGAGTTCAGGAAAACACTCTACCGCACCCTTTGAAATGAAATCCTAACCCTGTGCTACTTTGCATCATGATTCTGGGAGAATCAAATTCCCCCAGAACTTTAACCTTTTCTCTAAGAAAGGCACCTGGGGCTCCTGGGTGGCTCAGTCAGTCAGTTGTGTCCAACTCTTCATTTGGGCTCGGGTCATGATCCTAGGGTCCTGAGATGGAGCCCTGCCTCGGGCTCTGTGCTGGGTGTGGATCCTGCTTAAGATTCTCTCTCTCCGGGCACCTGGGTGGCTCAGTGGGTTAAAGCCTCTGCCTTTGGCTCAGGTCATGATCCCAGGGTCCTGGGAAAAGATTCTCTCTCTCCCTCCCCTTCTGCTCCTCCCACCCTGTTGTGTGTGTGTGTGCACGTGTGCACGCGTACTCTCTCTCTTTCTCTTTCTCTCTCTTTCAGAAAAAAAAAAAAGAGAAATTTCTATTCCTTTTCCAATTGTCCCAAAATGCCATGAAAGCAAACTTCCTTTCATTTTTTTATTAAGATTTTTATTTATTTATTTGACAGACAGAGATCACAAGTAGGCAGAGAGGCAGGCAGAGAGAGAGGAGGAAGCAAGCTCCCTGCTGAGCAGAGAGCCCGATGTGGGGCTCGATCCCAGGACCCTGGGATCACGACCTGAGCCGAAGGCAGAGTCTTTAACCCACTGAGCCACCCAGGCACCCCAAAAGCAAACTTTCTGTCTGTGCAGTCTGCAGTGGTTGTGGCAAAAAAGAAAGAGACATGCCCCCTTCCCTGCTCCCCAGTGAGGCCTGTAAAGAAAGGACTAGACTCTTCTCCTATGAAGAGGACTAAATCAGGAATTGGAGTCAGCAGACCATGAAGCAAACCGTGCTCCTCAGTGGAGCTCTTGGCCACAGTGGGAAACAAGGTTGTGAACCATAAGAAGTATAAATAAGAGGACAGCCTAAGATGCAGAACCCTAAGTTTTCCACTTACCCCTACAGGTTAAAAAAGGCTGACCTCTGGAAGGCAGGTGACTATTTAGGCCAGGAAATGCAAAACAAGGCTACAGAGTGGCCAGAAGGCCAAGTTGGCTGAAGTACAGGTCTAGTCTAGGAGAGTAACAGAAACAGAGCCATGCACAGGGCCATTCTGGTCAAAGCCCTGGAGGCCCTACTGAGAAATTGGAACTTACTGCTCATAGCCCCAAAGTACAAAAGGTGGTTGTTACCCAAGTACAAAGCCACAGCTATGTCCTTCACCTTGTATCTCAGAAAAGAAGACATTTTTTAATCTGCTATAGAAGTCTGAGACAAAAGTTCATCTTGGGCTCCAACTGTACCATTCCAAATGTGTGAATCATTTTGTGCATGTCAGGCTCTCGGATAGACACATCTGGAGTCACAAACAGTTTACCTAAACAGAAAGGAAGTGCACTAGCAGGATATTGGTGGGTCACAGAATAGGAGGGTAAACTGGGTGACTGGCCCCAGAAAACAGGAAAGAACCAATGGATGTGAGTCAGCAGGAAACCCAGCCAAAGACATGACACAGGAACATTACTCACGGCCACAGCCCCTGGCCTGTCCGCTCCACGGGCACTGTTGTGAGCACTCCCTAAAGGTTCCATGTCTTGACACCATCACGCCCTCCGTGGTCACCATTCCCAGATGGAACATCCCATGGGCGGAGCCAGGAGTCAGGAAAGAAGAAGTCAGGCCTTTTGTAGTTTCTACAGGCTGGGGGTTGGGGGATGGGTGCCTATCAAGATCTTCCAAAAGTGGAATTCCCACTAAATAAGAATGAGATTTAGGTGTTGCATAGGCAACAAAACAAAACAAAACAAAAAAGATGTTCACAGTTTTGAAATATCTAGAAAGAGGACTAATATTTCTATGTGCTTCCCATTTTAGTTCAGAGACATGGTAGATTTTTAAGGGACATTTCACTGAGACTATTCAATTTGTCATGTAATACTTTGGGGGGCAGTATAGGAAAGTGGATTTAAGTACTTGTCTTGAACTCAGACCACGTCCAAGTTTTGGTTTGAAGGCCAAGTCTGCCATTTCCTAGATGTGTGGCCATGAGCAAGCAAATTAGCCCCTCTGAGCTTATGCTCATCTGTAAAATGGGGTCATTATAGTATGTGCCTCACAGCTTTGGACTTCGAAATTTTTTTTTAAGATTCTGTTTATTTATTTGACAGAGGGAGATCACAAGTAGGCAGAGAGGCAGGCAGAGGGAGAGGGGAAGCAGGCTCCCCGCTGAGCAGAGAGCCTGATGCAGGGCTCGATCCCAGGACCCTGAGATCATGACCTGAGCCGAAGGCAGAGGCTTTAATCCACTAAGCCACCCAGGTGGCCCTGGACTTTGAAATTTAAGTGAGATAATGCTTATGAAGATCTTACCAGTGCCTGGCACCTGGGAAACACTCCATAAGTATCAGGTATTATCACAGCGTGACTTATCTTAAGGTATGAGAAATTAATACGATCACTTTGGACCATACACGCTGGGGGCTCTGACCTGACTTAAAGTCCTGGCAGCTAGAGTTATACGAGGCTAGATGATTATCCAGATTGTCCATTTTTATATACTTGTGCTTATGTATACTTGTGTTTCCCCTCTTTTTTGTTTAAAGCCATGAGCTTTGGTGCTGGAGATTTCAATTTGAATTCAGAACTGACTGCACATGAGTTACTTAAGTTTCTCTAAACTTCTGTTTTGTTTTGTTTTGTTTTATTGCAAAATGGGAATGATGATATCAACACATAGCAATGCTGTGAGAAGTAATTGAGTTAACTTATGGAAGGTGCATAGCACAGTGCCTGGTAAGTAAAAAGCATCTTTGTTATTATTTATTGGTCCTCATGGGCTAGGAGAAAAGCAACACCTCCCATGATGAGTTACTCCCCCCTCCCTGTAATTCTCACCACATGTAAGTTTCTTTCTTTGATGCTTAAGTCTTCTGGGTTTCTACCAAAATTTTTTTCAAGTTGCCTTTCCTCCAGTTTTATTGAGTCATTGACATACAGTTCTGTGTAAGTTTAAGATACTACACAATGACTTGACATATATATGGCTTAACAAATATATGACTTAACATATATGTGTGTGTGTGTGTATATATATACATATATATATAAAATCATCTTGACAGTACTGTGACATGTTTGATAATTTATTTAACAAGTTAATGACAGTACTAAGTGACACATTTGATAATTTATTTAACAAGTTAATGATACAAAGTTTCAGATGCCCTCTATACTTAGAGGGTGCCTGTGAGTGCGCCAGACAAGTAGAACAACAGGGGTATGATAAACAATGAGACTGACTTTCCTAAGAAGGTCCTTAAGCACCCACATGACCAACTAGACCAAATCACTGCCCGCAGGCTGGTCCGAGGATAAAAGCAGGTCAGCATCGCTTAGAGCACGACTCCACTCCACTCTTATGCAGGAGATGCTCCTCAGGAAAGGCTGCTAGGGTCAAATAAGTTTAGCAAACATGACTATAGCTTCCTTTTAGGAAATTACAATGCATATCGGCTTATCAGAGGCTCTGGGAAGTGTTACAATAACCACCACCAAAAAGAAGAAAAAGAACCAGTGTAACAATATTGCTCTAATGACGGGGCATTTAGGAACAAAACCCTTCATCATGAAATACTAATAACACACTTGGCTAAATGCGGAGATAGCCATCCCATCCCGATGTAAAGGGCTTATCTTTGGTCCCTACAGAGCAAGCCTTCACTGCTTTACAGTAGAGTCCCAAGGTGGTAAGAACAAGTTCATGATCCTATGTATTTCTAAGCAAAGCAATGTTCCCATGGGTATGGTAACTGTATTTTAGAACTGTATTTTAGAAAAGTAGGACTCTTTAAAAGTGGTGGTAGCTTATTAAATTCAGGATATACGATTCTCCAGCACAGCGCTAGACACACAGGAGGAACTGAATCACTGAACTGAGGTGAATTTCTTAGGAAAGTCAGTCTCATTGCTTATCATACCCATCTTGTTCTACTTATCTGGTGCACTCTCAGGCACCCTCTAAGTCTAGAGGGCATCCAAAACTTTGTATCATTAACCTGTTAAATAAATTATCAAATGCCCTATCATTAAATAAAGTGATTGTGATCAAAATTCTAAAATAGTGGAGCGGCCATGTGGCTCAGTCAGTTAAGCATCCGACTCTTAATTTCGGCTCAGGTGATGATCTCAATGTTGTAAGATCGAGCCCCATTTCAGACTTCCTGCTCAGTGGCGAGTCTGCTTGAGATTCTCTCTCTCCCTTTCCCTCTGCCCTGCCCCTATTCCACTCGCACGCTAGTGTTCTCCCTCTCTCAAAAATAAATAAATAAAAAGAAGATTCAAAGTCTCATAACACAACACAAAAATATTTTTAAAAATTCTAAAAAAGTGGGGCGCCTGGGTGGCTCAGTGGGTTAAAGCCTCTGCCTTCGGCTCAGGTCATGATCTCAGGGTCCTGGGATGGAGCCCTGCATCGGGCTCACTGCTCAGCAGGGAGCCTGCTTCCTCCTCTCTCTCTGCCTGCCTCTCTGCCTACTTGTGATCTCTGTCTGTCGAATAAATCAATAAAATCTTTTAAAAAAATTCTAAAAAAGTGAGTGTTGAAATAAATGGTCAGAGTGAGAAGAGGAAGGTTGTGAGTCACGTGGAGGGGAAAGGGTTAAAAAAGAGAAGGGTTAATAGGAAGCAAGAAATTCTTATCCCTCTCAATATCATCATCCCACTTATTGTGTGCTGCCTGGCACTGTGCTGAGTAGTTTATAGGCACCAGGGCAACGACCCTGTCAGTTAATTATTAATAATTATTTTCTCTATCTTATATGTCCAGAGAGTGAGACTTAGATAGAGAAAGGGTCACAGTAGTGAGAACCAAGATTTGAACCCAAACTCTCTAATCTTAAAGACTGTGCGTTTAACTATTGTGCCAAAATGATTTTTTAAAAAAAGATAATATTTTCTCACATAAATAATGTAGTAATTGGAAATCATGTTCTTGACTTAGGACTATGAAGCTAATACTTTTTTAAACAATTTTTTAAAGGATTTTATTTCTTTATTTGAGACAAAGAGATACAGAGAGAGAGAGCATGACCAGGGGGAGAGGCAGAGGGAGAGGGAGAAGCAGACTCCCCGCTGAGCCAGGAGCCCAATGTAGGGCTTGATCCCACGATCATGACCTGAGCCAAAGGCAGACACTTAACCACTGAGCCACCCAGGCACCCTGAAGCTAATACACTTTGATGTGATCAGCAATGCATCAGATAAACAGATACAGCAACTATAAACTTCTCTATCTTTTAAAATAGATGTAAAATATAAGATTATGCTCTATAACAGTATACACTCAAGGGACTTCAAAGCATTTAAAAATGTGCACACCACATAGTTATAAATATAGCTCTATTCAAAATCTACTTATTATAAATTTGACCTTATGTTAATATATAAGCTACAATGAATAGTTAACTAAAGGTAATTTTGTATTCTCCCTTAGACTTTATTTTTTTTTTTAAGATTTTATTTATTTATTTGGGGGCTGGGGAAGAGGGAGAGAGAGCATGCTTGGGGGGAGGGGCAGAGGGAGAGGCAGACTCCCCACTGAGCAGGGAGCCCAACTTGAGGCTGATCCCAGGCCACTGGGATCATGACCTGAGCCAATGGCAGACGCTTAACCGACTTAATGGCCACTCAGGTTCCCTCTCCCTTAGATTTTAGAACAAATAGAATGGTCGAACAGGCCGGTTGTGTTTAAAAACTGCCCAAAGACCTTCTATAATTTGCTTTCTTTTTTTCTCTCAGTGCCTTCTATTTTTCTGTTAAAAGCCTGATATGGATAACCAGTGAAAGCTGCTGAGACTGGAGCTGGGGTAGGGGTTTGGGGAGACTAGGAGCCTGGACTGCTGGCCTCACCATCCTTCCTGAGCCAGCCCCTGATACACTATGGGGGGCCCTGGCTCCTGGAATAAGGATACCCTCCATGGTCCAACATGCCACCTAATACCTCCTCTTATTTTAGAGTCTGAAGTTTGCCAGAGAGGAGCAACTTGTTCAAGGTCTCCTCAGCTCAACAGTAAGAGTAGGCACCCGAATCTGGCCATTGTTCCCTTTGACGGTTTCCAGCATGCCCTCACTGTAGGACAGCCTGAACGATTTTTAGTTTAGTTTTTTTTTTTTTAATATTTAAATTGTCCTTTTTATTTTAGAACTAGCTTTATTTATTTTTTTTTAAAGATTTAATTTATTTATTTGACAGAGAGAGAAATTACAAGTAGGCAGAGAAGCAGGCAGAGAGAGAGAGGGGGAAGCAGTCTCCCTGCTGAGTAGAGAGCCTGATGCGGGGCTCGATCCCAGGACCCTGGGATCATGACCTGAGCTGGAGGCAGAGGCTTTAACCCACTGAGCCACCCAGGCGCCCCAGCAATTTTTAGTTTTGCCAACCAGAGCACCATTATATTTATTCATTTAACAGCTACCTGCTTAATACAGTTCCCAGCAGGGGTTCCTTCCTCTGATAATAACTCCTAGCCTTGTTAATAAGCAGGATCCAGGAATCTCACATTCGGTGTTCCACGTTTTTCTCGGTACATATTTAAACTCACAAGTATGAAAATGAAACATAATTTGTTCCTATACCGTTCAAAGTCCATTTATGCACACCCTCCTGCTAGTGACTTCCACTGTACACTATGGAAAATACTGTTCTGTGCACAAAAGGGAAAATACCTTAGCTTGCAGGAGGCCAGTTCAGGGCTATAACTGGGGATCCCCCAGATACCAGGAGGCCCAGGGATTTGTGGGGCCCAATTCCCCGTGGGCCTCAGTTCAACCGGATGACATAAGTTTAGAGTGAGATTGAAGCATGACTACAGTGGAGTTGGTTTGAGTCTTAGTTTTTTTTGTTTTGTTTTGTTTTTAAGATTTTATGTATTTATTTGACAGACAGATCAAAACTAGACAGAGAGGCAGGCAGAGAGAGAGGAGGAAGCAGGCTCCCTGCTAAGCAGAGAGCCCGATGCGGGGCTCGATTCCAGGACCCTGTGATCATGACCTGAGCCGAAGGCAGAGGCTTTAACCCACTGAGCCACCCAGGCGCCCCGAGTCTTAGTTTTTGAGGGTTTTTTTTTTTGCGTGTGTTTTAACTTAGGAACAAGTGGAACACACTGAACTCCATGCTCTTTGGAAACGACCCCCCATTCTATAAGTCAGCAGGTCACACAGCATGCAATGTTTGGATTTATAAGTTTGAAGAAGTTTTCTGTGTATCTTTAATGTGTACACTTTCCACGGAGAGAGCCGCAGCTCAGCTTTTGTGATCACAGTCAGATGCTGTGGGGCTCATACCTCGGGGAAATAATTCACACCTTGGAATGTTAATTACACTTGCAGCTCAGCCTGGAGGCTCCAAAGGCAGCAGGATCTTTGGGCAACTACGTGTCCTGTCCTGTCTGCCTGGATTAGAAATTAAGGAAGGGAAGAAAATCCTTCAAGTTTTGCCTAGAGTTACGGTTAGTCTTTTAAAGCTCTGCCCCGCCTTCATATAAAATAACCTACACAGACTGTACCTGATACCGGAATTTAATGCTTTTTCCATCCTCTTCAGAGGGACATTCTTTTAGCTGACTTTTTCCATTCTGTGCATCTCCTATCATTGGCTGGTCACCTTTCATCTGACACAAAGGTAACCTAACCCAGGACAGGTCGGATGTACCCCCCCCCTTTGTATTTTACATTCAGAATTTCAATTTCTTTTCCCAGTTACACCAGTATCAGCATCCCAGTGTTTGCAGAAGCCTTCTAGAAACTGGGGAGAGGCAGATTAGCTTGTCAAGCCGGCCTTCACAGACTGACTAAAAAGAGAATAATGAAGCCACTATCATGGACACACTAGCTTAAAACAGACTTTGATTTTAGACAGACGTGAGTTTGAATCCCGACTCGACTTACTATGAGACTTGGGCCGGTTAATTAACTCTCTTGCATCATGCAAGGATATAAATAGTACCTACTTCATAGTGTTGCTTTGAGGATTATGCATATCAAAGCACATAAAATATTTAGCATGGTGCTAGATGCAGAAAGCACTCCAAAAAATGCTAGATATTACTCTCCTTGTGACCCTCATGATGACCACCATTCTTTCACACAAATTACCAGAAGTAGATACGGTCCCTGGATTCCACAGATGGGCCCACCCAGCCCCCACTCCAGTGCCTGGACTCTCTTGCAGAGAAAGTTCTGCATGTGACCCAGCTCCTGATGAACCGATGCCCATGTGCCCCAGCTGCAAAAGGGATTCAAATGGAGGGGTGGATCCATCTTTTTGCAAGTATGATGGTGGAGAAGCTTTGGTAGATAGTCCAGGGTCCTGCCTCTAGCATCATAGGCATTGAGTGGAGAGTAGCAGCAATGGGTTTCCACAGGAGCCATAATGTTCCTGATCAGGTATTTCTCCTGGGACTCTTCCAGCTGTCGGGTGTCCTAACCTGTTTCCCTGCTACTACTGGAAATCCTTTAAACTGCCTAAGATTCGGGGTCCCTGAGTGGCTCAGTCGGTTAAGCGTCTGCCTTCGGCTCAGGTCATGGTCCTGGGGTCCTGGGATCGAGTCCCACATCAGGCTCCCTGCTCTGTGGGGAGTCTGCTTCTACCTCTTCCTGCCACTCCCCCTGCTTGTGCTCTCTCCCTGTCAAATAAATAAATAAAATATTTTAAAAATAAAAAAGTAAAAAAACAAATAAACTACCTAAGACTCTGCTCTAATCGTGTTCTATGAAAACCGGTCAATGTGGATTCTGTTATCTGCAACTGAGAATACAGTAATTATCAAAATGACCAATACAGTAATCATCAGAATGATCCAAAACACCTTAGTCAAAAGCTTTTTTATTTTATTTTTTTATTTTTAAAAAGATTTTATTTATTTATTTGAAAGAGAGGGTGAGTAAAGGAGAGCATGAGAGGGTAGCAGAGGGAGAAACAGACTCCCTGCAGAGCTGGAAGCCTGAGGCGGGACTCGATCCCGAGACTCCAGGATCATGACCTGAGCTGAAGGCAGTTGCTTAACTGACTGAGCCACCCAGGTGCCCAAAAAGCTTTCTTTATTAAGCATATTCAGACCACTAAGGGAAAATGAACAGCATATATAAACACCTTGTCCATGCCTTCAAAATGCAATCATCCTAAAAGATGCCACATGAATGGAAACCTGTTTGGGTTTTTTGTCTGTTTTTGTGTGTGCATGTGTTTTTGTTTTTCCCTAAGGGCTTAATTTTCTTTTTGGTGGCAGGACTTTTTTTTTTTTTTTAAGATTCTATTTATTTATTTGAGAGAGAGAGAGAGAGACTGAGAGAACACAGAGGGAGAGGGAGAAGCAGACTCCCCACCAACCAGGGAGCCTGACGCAGGGCTCCATCCCAGCACCCCGGAGATCTTGACCTGAGCCGAAGGCAGACGCTTAATCGACTGAGCCACCCAAGTGCCCCTGCAGCAAGGCTTCTGTGAGGAACAGGCAGAAGGAACTGATTAAATAAGTTTCACAGAAGAGAATTCTCACTTGGGTCTTTATGAAGGATGACAGGTGAGCCTCCCTGTCAGGGTGTTCCCTCTAAACTATAATGGGAGAGTTGAAAGGTGTGCAGGAATGCCAGTGAGTGCTGGTAAGCTCAGTGTGCTGTGTATGGTCATTAACGTACTCGCTTCTAGGATGGCACCCAGAGGGGTGTGTTCAATTACAATGATGAAAATATCTTGAAAGAAGTAATTAACAAGAGCATTGAGATCTAGCTCCAGATGGATTTTGAATTAATGAGAAATGACTGTGTGCAGGCGAGGGCCTGGCTGACGATGGGCTTCAGTTGTACCTGGTTCTCATCTGTCTTTGTTCTTGTTGGTTTTGTATCATAATGTCAAATTCTTTCTCCCTACATACACTGCTCTCATGGCATGTTCTCTGAGTGACCATGGCCCCAGTGCCACTTCTCTTGTCATTTTTCTTTAATTTCCTAATTTTCTCTATTTCCTCTTCTATACTCCTGGCAAAATGTAATGACCTCTTCTGAACAGATCAGGGAACTTGCCTCAATACTCAGCTAATAGGCTGAACCATCAAGTGCTTAAGTTACTTACTTCCTGTCATCCTCAAGAATAGAGCACACAGACTATGCTCGGTTGTCCCGAATCCGGGTTCATCCGACACCAGCTGCCTTCCCCAGGACACCTAAGTTTGACCCCAAGGAGATCAAAGTCATGTACCCGAAGTGCACCAGGGGTGAAGTCAGTGCCTGGCCCCAGAGATCGGACCCCTAGGGCTGTCTCCAGAAAAGGCTGGTGATGACGTGGCCAAGGCAACCGGAGACTGGAAAGGTCTGAGGATGACCGTGAAACTGGCCATTCGCAACAGACAGGCCCAGACTGAAGTGGGACCTTCCGCCTCTGTCCTGCTTATTAAAGTCCTCAAGGAACTGCCAAGAGACCGAAAGAAGCAGGAAAACATGAAGCACAGTGGAAACAACACTTTTGATGAGACTGTCAGCAATGCCCGACAGATGCGGCACTGATCTTCAGCCAGAGAACTCTCTGGAAGCACTGACGAGCCCCCGAGGACTGCCCAGTCTGCGGGCTGCAACGTTGATAACATCACCCTCCCAACCCCACAGGTGACCGCAACAGTGGGGCCGTGGGAGGCCCTGCTAGTTAAGAACTATGAAGGAAAATATTTCAATAAGGGATCATTTGACAACCAAAAAAAAAAAAAAGACTCGAGCATGCAAATGCTGGACCCCTGGCCTAGACAGTCAAGTGGTGTCTAAGTTTTTTATTGCTGCTGTAACAAATTGCCACAAATCTAGTGACTTAAAACAGTGCTAATTTGTTATCTTTTTTTAAAAGATTTTATTTATTTATTTGACAGAGAGATCACAAGTAGGCAGAGAGGGGGCAGCAGGCTCCCTGCTCAGCCCCCCGATGTGGGGCTCGATCCCAGGACCCTGAGATCATGACCTGAGCCAAAGGCAGAGGCTTTAACCCACTGAGCCACCCAGGTAGGTGCCCCAGTTATCTTTTTTTTTTTTTTTAAAGATTGTATTTATTTCTTTGACAGAGAGAAAACAAGAGAGCACAGGCAGTGGAAGTGGGAGAGGGAGAAGTAGCCTCCCCGCTAAGCAGGGAGCCCGTTGGGGGACTCAATCCCAGGACCCAGCATCATGACCCAAGCCAAAGGCAGACACTTAACCGACTGAGCCACCCAGGCGCCCCTTAACAGCACTAATTTGTTATCTTATAGTTCACTGGGATATAGCCAAGTATTGGAAGGGCTGGTTCCTTCTGGAGGCTTCCAGGGAGAATCCATTTCCTCAGCTTGTCTGCTGTTCCAGGCTGCCTACATTCCTTGCCTCCTTGCCCCTTATCCACACCCATTGTTTGAACATTTCAACCTGTTGTTTCCAATGGCCCTATTTCCTACTCCTGGCCCTACTCAACCTGCTTCTTACAAGGATTCAGGATTACCTCAGGCTCACCTGACTAATCCAAGACGGCTTCTCCATCTATATCTTTTATCACCTCTTCACAGTCCCTTTTGCCATATGAGGTAACATTGATAGTTTTGGGAATTTGGATATGGACATACTGGGGTGGGGGTTGTTGAGGGGGAATCCTATTCAGCCTACTACAGGTGGTGAGACAGAGTTTTCTGGTGTGCTTCCTCAGTCGGTGGGGGCTTCCTAGCAGGTTATGCAGAGAAAGGAGAGGCTAGGAGATCAAGAAAACCAACCTGCATTTGGGATACAACACGGATGCCTGATTATCTTGCCGGCCTCTCAACAGCAGCTGCCTTTTGCTCCAGACTCTGGATTTCCACCTTTATCATCACTGTCTCTACTTCCTCTTTTTTCCGATTACCTTAATGTCTCTAGCGGTCAAACTGAGTCAGCCAGGCACCACCCTGCACAAGACACTCCTTTTCTGCCAAGTTCTTGTAGCAGGACATTTAATTGGCTGCCATTCAGCCTGTTGAGGGCAGCTTTTGAATAGGGTGCCAGTCCCATCAGCTTTGGTGGGGGAGCCCAGACGAGGACCCCAAACCTGGCTCTCAGTGCATAGGAACCCCAGACATTTTTCTCTAAAAGGGGCTGAGAGTTTTCAGAGATTTCTCAGATTTCTCTCCAAAAACGATGTCAAGAACAGAATTGGGGCAATAATTTTTTGCTTTCTGATTTAAAAAAACTGACATGTTTGGGGCGCCTGGGTGGCTCAGTGGGTTAAAGCCTCTGCCTTCAGCTCCAGTCATGATCCCAGGGTGTGTCAAATAAATAAATTTTTTAAAAAACTTAAAAAAAAAACTGACATGTTTATAGGTGCTTGTTACCAATAGATTTTAGTTACCATTTACAGAGTGCTCTTAAGGGAAAAGAAATGATAAAATGTCTAAAAATAAATAAAGGAGGAATGCTTCAGGAAGTTAGGGGCTGGTCAGGATGGCCTGTAATCTAATCATAGACACTAAGTGCAGGAAAGGATATGTAAATCACTAAAGGGAAGTCTTCAAGGTCAAAGGCCTTTGTGATACTTCAAATTGTATCAAGCAGTACCTTGGAATTCCCAAGCCTTGAGCTGGCCACGAAAAATAGCCCATGTAGCTTCCAGGACACTGAGTTTAAGTCAGAAATCGTTGGGTAAATGTTTACCCCCTTTAGTAAAGTGAAGAGCTCTAAGAAATTAGAGAAGTCATCTGTAGTATAGCACAGACACAAACCGACTTCTCGACTTCTCTTTAATGGGAGGTGAAGAGCCTGTTAAACTGTATATTCTTGGATTATGTCAGATAATGATAGGTTCAGCCCCTGGATTAGTCATATGAATTTCATAATCACTGTGTAATTGACGCAGACCTTTAAACAGTCCTTTCTCTCTGGAAGCTGGTTTACTGCTGGAATTAAATGAACTGTCACTCTCTTTGAGGGGGGAGAAACGGAACCAACTTTTCACTTGGCTCTCCTTGGCCGTGAGGAGGAGCTTTCCAGGACTTAGCAGTCCTCCTCGCCAAGCTGTCCAAGTGAGACAAGCAGATTGTCCTTAGAGATGCAAAGTTTCTCTCACGGAGAGGGAGCCCAGCAGAGGTAAAGAAAAAATATTTAACACCCGGACTGTTAAGAGAAGTAATTAACTATTCTGTGTGTGCATTTCCACTGCATAAACACTAGGGTTTAATAAAGTCTTCATGGAAGTCTTCATGGAGCTTAGGCATGCCTACTCTAGCTTGGACTCTGGGGTCAGAAGGACCATTCAAATCCCAGCCTGGCCACTTAAGTACCAGCAGTGTGACTTTTGGTGGATGGGACCAACAGGGGCGCACGTTCCTTAGGAACCCTATGATGATTAAAAGCAGGTAAAATGGGTAAACCGGTCGACTTTTGTTACTCATTGTCTACTCTCGCCACTGGGAACTTCCAAACCCCATCCCGGGTCACATCCCACTCCTCAAATGACCTAGCTGCGTCTCCCTACGTGGAAACTCAGTTCTGGAAACTTCAGGGGCTTATTTGGGCTCTCCAGCCTCCCAGAACACTTTCTAACATCTCAGCGTAAATCTGGGCACTGCCTAAAGCACTCCATTTGGCTTTTGAGGACTTCTCCCCTATATTCTAAGCAACTTTCTATTATTTGAAAGCATCCTCTCTCTGCCTACAATTCCTCATTCCTGGTCTCTCGTTCCCTATCTAGACCGAAGTCGAGATTGGAGAGGAAATTTCCATCACATTTAGAAAACATGACACGTGGTCAGCTTGGGGGAAGAAAGTGGAGAAGGAATCTTACCTGTTCCTTTATTTATTTTTTTTCCATGTAAATTCACACCCTTGTTAATTACCCCCTAACCTTATGCAGTTTCTCAACCTCCTTTTAACTCCCTTTGAATAATATGAATATCTCCTTCCATGCCTCACCCCCTAGATTATTAAAACATTTCAATATAAATGGAACCACCTCTGATGGGATTCTAGCCAGGTGAGTGAGGGCGGATGTGATGTACACCACTTATAAGCCACAGAATGCTTTACGCAAACATTCACACCCTCTTTCCTTCCTAGTTGGGTACCTGGATTTTTAAAAATTTTTAAAGATTTTAGTTATGTATGTATTTATTTGAGAGAGGGAGAGAGAAAGAGAGAGAGTGTATGAGCAGGGGAGGGGCAGAAGGAAAAGCAGACTCCTTGCTGAGTGCAGAGCTCAACACTGGGGCTCAATCCGAGGACCCCAAGATCATGACCTGAGCTGAAGGCAGATGCTTAACTGCCCAAGCTACCCAGACGCCCACCCAGTGGGGCACTTGCATGGTACTCATATAGAAAAGATCTAAGGGAGAATTTTGAGGAGACCCTCAAAAAGGGGGAGTTATGGAGCCATAAGCTAGAAGGAGCCTAGATCCTTGAATCACTGTTTGGAGGAGACTGCCCAGGACGGCTGCCCAACCCATTGAGAGGTGAGGGAGAAATGATTCTTCATTGTGTTAAGCCACAGAGATGTGGGAGTCCTGTGTTATAGCTGCTAGTGTTCATTAACCTTATTCACACATTTTAAAAGTTCCTAGAACAGGGGTGCCCGGGTGGCTCTGTGGGTTAAGCCTTTGCCTTTGGCTCAGGTCATGATCTCAGGGTCCTGGGATCGAGCCCCGCATCAGGCTCTCTGCTGCTTCCTCCTCTCTCTCTCCCTGCCTCTCTGCCTACTTGTGATCTCTCTCTCTGTGTCAAATAAACAAATAAAACCTTTAAAAAAAAGTTCCTAGAACATAACAAGGGCTTACTAAATGCTAGTTTTTATTGATTGGCCAATCAGCTAATATTTATTGAATATTATAGGTATTGGCTCATATATTTCTCACAAGATCTCAGGAAGCAGGGAGCCAGGCCTTGCTCCCTCCCTCCTTTGGGCCTTTATCTCCGGTCTTCTCTCTGCCTGACACACTCCTTCCTCCCTTCTTCACATGGTCAACCACTACTCATCCTTAAGGTCACAGCTCAAGTGTGGTCTTACAAAAACCTTCCCTGACTCCCTCAACTTAGTCAGTGCCCCCATTACATGACCTCATAGACTCTGAAATTTTGCCTACAGGGTACTTATCACAATTTGTTGTTGCATGACTATTTATGTAATCCTTTGGTGATGTCTCTCTTCCCCACCAAAAAGTAAGGACCTTCCTCTTGGACTCACAGTTGTATTCCCTCTACCTAGCCCAGGGCCTGGCACATAGGATATGCTCAAAAAATATATAACTTGTACATGTATTTGCATGGGGTGGCTCTCACAGGCTGTCTGCTCCTTAGTGGGGTCAAATATCAGGGCTGAGTCTGGTTTTCATCTTTATAAGTTAAGTAAAAACTTAAATTTCATGGAAGCCCAGAGTCTGGGCAATGATTCAGAATAACCATCCTTATAGGGTTTCTACTTCCTGGCCCTAAAGTCCTTGGAAAAGTAAACTAGTTAATATTCAGAAGCCCATCTGAGGAAGAAAGAAAGAGGATGGTTTTGAGAGGAGTTGGCTTTTTCTACGCTCCTTGCTAGATCTTAGTGTCTTAATGGGTGTTTGGTTGTGGGTTTTGTTTTGTTTTGTTTTTTTCAGCTAGAGCTTCCCACCCCCCGCCCCCCCGCATTAGATCCCATCGAAGCCATGCTTAGTGAAAGTCATGGAACAGAATAGGAGCTCAACAAACACCTGAATGAAAATATCTGTGAATCTTGTTGGCTAAATGACTGACAAATGTACTTGTGCTTTGGCTCCCTATGTTCTAGAGCCCATATACATGATTACCTTTTCTTCTTTTCAAGATTTATTTATTTGAGAGAAAGAGCATGCATGAGCTGGGGGAGAGGCAGAGAGCGAGAGAAATCTCAAGCAGACTCCCATCAAGCATGGAGCCTGACACTGGGCTCAATCCCAGGACCCTGAGACTGTGACCTGAGCTGAAATTGAGAGTGGGGCACTAACTGATGGAGCCACCCAGGCGTCCCACATGATTACTTTTTTTTTTTTAACATCACCTGCCCCTGTATCTCTATTGTGGATGTTTGGGAAGAACTAGTGACTGTGAGCCAGGCCTACAAGACTTCAAATTCCTTAAAGTTAGGAATCATCATCATCCTCAAAATTTAAATCAAAAAAATTTTTTGAATAATAGCATTAGCTATTATTAGCATGATGGCCAACATTGATCATGTACTTTTCCACACCGGGCACTGTGCTGAGCCCTGCACAACTATTATTTAATTTCATCCTCATAACAGCATCGTGAGTAGCAGCCTCATTTTATAGACAAGGAAACGATGCGTCCCAGACTGTCATCATCTCGGTGTCCCTACGACCCTTGGAAATGGACTTGCAGCTGAGCATTTCAATGTGTGCACAGTCAATGCTTGGTCATGAGCAGCAGTAAACAATTCCGGTTATTGTAAACAGAAAAGAGATTAACAATGCTACCAAAAATTTACGAGAAGCTGGAGAACCAGACAAAAGTTAAGATGGGGCACTTGGGTGACATAGATGGTTAAGCAGCCAACTCTTGATTTTGGCTTAGGTCATGGTCTCAGGGTTGTGAGATCGAGTCCTGTGTCGGGCTCCATGATCAGCACCAAGTCTGCTTGGGACTCTTTCTCCCTCTTGCTCTGCCCCTCCCACTCCCAGATAAATAAAATCTTTAAAAAAAAAAATTAAGATAGGGACAGGGGCCCAAGAAGCAGAATACCAGATGATCATGTTTTAGCAGGAACAGTGCAGCCAAGATGCCTCAGCCAAAGCCTTGCAACACACATGGATCCTGACTTTTCATTCCTCCTTACCTCATTCATTCACAACTTAAAATCCAGGATGAGAGTGTCTTGACTGACCAGCCAAGGTCATTTGCCCTTGTTGTAACCATGGGAGCAATTGGGGAGAGGTTTGTCTCTAGACCTTTCTATCTCCCTAGGGCGAGGTGAGACTTGCTTTGATTCACACAGTGGGAAGTTCCCCTGAATAGAGCTTTGGATGCTAGGCAGTCGTAAACATTGATTGTCCCCCGTGCCTTGGGTGGAATTAATTCAGGGCTGTTATAAAGACCGAATCACAATTACTGCTATATTGTAGTCCCCTTGCTGATACCAGAGAAACCCCAGAGACAAGTTTAGTTTCGACACATGATTCAATTTCATGTTGGTTTTAGGTGACATTCTCTGACATGAGGATGCCCCCCAGTCAGGAGCCTACAGCTTCACACCCTTGAAATAAAGGACCCTATTCATGTAACCACCCCAGCTCCAGGTTGCAGAGACCTGTCCCCTGAGTGGAGGACAGTTGTAAAGAGTTGCCTTTTTTTTTTCCTTTTAGAGAGAGAGCACACATTTGTGAGGAGTGGGGGAAGACAGAGGGAGAGGGAGTATCTTTTTTTTTTTTTTTTTTAAGATTTATTTGTTTATTTTAGAGAGAGAGCAAGAGTGGGGTGGGAGGGGCAGAGGGAGAGGGAGAGGGAATCTCAAGCAGACTCCTGAAGCAGGGTTCAATCTCACAACCCTAAGATCACGACCTGAGCAGAAACCAAGAGTTGGACTTAACCAACTACGCCACCCAGGCCCTCCAAGAGTTGCCTTTTGATTGTTGTTGGGTGAACTCTCATGATAACTTATCAGCCATGGGTACTTCCTGCCTCTGTGTATTTTCAGGACACCTGACTTCCCTGATGCTCCCCTGCCAGATCTGTGTTCACCTTCGTGTGAAGGCCGAAAGGGCTGATGTGAGTGCAGCGGGGCCCACTGTGACTGGGGCCAGCGGGAGCCCCATGTTTTGAGTCCAAATTGAAGCTCTAATTGTTGGGGGTGTGGAAAGGGGGGAGCCCCTCAGCTGCTGGAGGCCTCCCTGTGTGGCTCTAGAAATAGAAATAGGGGCCAACTAGCAGCCCCATTTGATGAAAAAGTACACCACCCAACCCCCAAAGCCTGCTCCTGACATCCTCATTGGACTCTTCGTTGTTTCTTTCTTTTTTTTTTAATAGATAATCTTTCTTTTTTTAAGATTTTATTTATTTGAAAGACAGAAAGCAAATGAGAGACCATGAGCAGGGGGGATGGGCAGAGGGAGAAGCAGACTCCCCGCTGATCAGAGAACCCGATGCAGGACTCGATCCCAGGATCCTGGGATCATGACCTGAGCTGAAGGCAGCCACTTAACCAATGGAGCCACCCAGGTACCCCTAAAATATAAAATCTTTTAAGGCCTCAGAAAAACTTGAAAATGGCTATATGCAATAAGACACCTACATTACAGCTATCCAGGGTCACTGTGACACACATGACCAAGCTTACAAAGACACTCAAGGTTAGAAGACACAACAGACTTGGCCATAGCACCTTGAATTCACCTTCCATCAGAGCGGCTCCCTCCAAGCAGGATAGGGTTAGTTTTAGGACAAGTGAGGTGCTCTGTTCCCCCTGTCCCAATATATGGCAGTCAACTTCTTCTAGATGGTCTTCAGTCTATTCTGCTATTATAAAAGTTTGGCTTGTATAGAATTTTTTTTTTTAAACTCCTTACTGTGAAAAATTTCAAACATGAAGTTGCAAGAATAATACAGTGAACACCCATATGCCCAGCACCAGAATTCAACCATTGTTAACATTCTATTGTTCCATATCTATGATGCATTTTTTGCTGAAGCCTCCTCTGAAAAATAAGGACATCTTCTGTGACAGACCAAAGACTACAATGCCATTATCACCTAGAAATTAACATCATTCCCCAATATCATTTTTATTTTTTTATTTTTAAAGATTTTTAAAAATTTTTATTTATTTGACAGAGAGAGATCACAAGTAGGCAGAGAGGGAGGCAGAGAGAGAGGGGGAAGCAGGCTCCCCACCAAGCAGGGAGCCCGATACGGAGCTTGATCCCAGGACCCCGAGATCATGACCTGAGCCGAAGTCAGAGGCTTAACCCACTGATCCACCCAGGTGCCCCCTCAATATCGTTTTATGTTATTTTTTTCAGTTTAATCCTCAGAAAGTCACCTAGAGATGCTGCTTTTTCTGAACCAGGATCCAATCAAGGGTCATATGCTCTTTTTTAAATTAATTTTTTAAATTAACATATAATGTATTATTAGCCCTAGGGGTACAGGTCTGTGAATCGCCGGGTTTACACACTTCACAGCACTCACCATAGCACATACCTCCCCCAATGTCCACAACCCAACCACCCTCTCCCTACCCCCCAACCCCCAGCAACCCTCAGTTTGTTTTGTGAGATTAAGAGTCTCTTGGGGCGCCCAGGTGGCTCAGTGGGTTAAAGCCTCTGCCTTCGGCTCAGGTCATGATTCCGGGGTCCTGGGATCGAGCCCCGCATCGGGCTCTCTGCTCAGCGGGGAGCCTGCTTCCCTTCCTCTCTCTCTCTCTCTCTGCCTCCCTCTCTGCCTACTTGTGATCCCTGTCTGTCAAATAAATAAATAATATCTTTAAAAAAAAAAAAAAGAGTCTCTTATGGTTTATCTCCCTCCCAATCCCATCTTGTTTCATTTATTCCTTTCCTTCCCCCCCAAATCACCCACGTTGCCTCTCAACTTCCTCATATCAGGGAGATCATATGATAATTGTCTTTCTCTGATTGACTTATTTCGCTAAGCATAATACCCTCTAGTTCCCTCCACGTCGTTGCAAATGGCAAGATTTCATTTCTTTTGATGGCTACATAGTATTCCATTGTATCTATATAAAGGGTCATATGCTCTTAAGCAGGCTGGGGCTAGGATGAGGTGAGTTAAAGGAACACCAGAAAACTCAATATTCAAGCAACATACTGGTTTAATGCAATATTAAAAAAAAAACCAAGGTGGCAAACTATAACCTATAGTCCAGCTGCCCGCTTTTGTAAATGAAGTTTTATATTGCTGGGATTAGGGTGAGCACTGCAGGACCGTGTCAATGCAGAGCCTTCATTCTGATATGTTGTTCATCCTGGAATTTTTTTACATTAATTTTGATTAAAAAAATATTGCATTCAAATATTTTCTTGATTATGGAGTCTTTTGGCAACCTCTTAAATTTTATAGTTAAGGCAAGTGCCTCTCTCACACCACCCTGACCCTGGCCTTGCTCTTAGCTCTCATTTAACCCAGGACAAGCCTCCCTTACTTATTACTGACTTTGACTTTTTTTATTCTTTCATTAAACATTTATGGAGCACACAGCCAGCCAGCCAGACAAAACTCTCTGCAGATAAAATTAAAACCCCTGATAGAAGGAAGAAGCATTCTAATATTGGACATGACATTGTAATATACAGAAAGAGCGACAACGTGACCCAGAACCAGGACCGGGAAAGGCGGAGGGACATCTTCCGCACCCACAACCGGCTGAGGATCTTACTGGAAATTAGGATCCGAATAAAGGATCCTCCTGTGGCTCCTTTTAGCACCTTCTCCCACCTTTTTCTGCTCCCCTTTGCCATCAAATTCTCCAAAGAATACAACTTAGACCTCTCCAGGAGACCACATCGGTTGTCTCTGGGGTGTCTCCAGTTCTCTGGATCGGCTGGCATCATAACACTGATTCCTCTATCTCCTGCACTCCCCCCAGATGGGACCTGAAAGCTTCGCTAAATTTCGGCTACTAGTTCTGGGCCAGAGGGCGTCCAGTGTGAGCAGCATCTCATGAGGGACCTGAACCTGATTGCTCCATGTTTAGGGATCTCCAATTTCAGGGACTCTGAGTCAATACGCAGACTGGACTCGGAGAGGGACAACTCTATTGACAGTAGAGCCAATACAGAGGGAACTAGAGACTCAGTTGAGGCCATGACCCAGCTGCGGGATTCCTAGTAGGTAATACATTTCTTTTTCCTTTTATGAAACAATATGGGCGTCTTGCCCAAAATTAGCTTATGTGTTGAGAACCCTCAGGGATTAAATATTGTTTATAACAAAGCTTATCATTTAATTTTTATTTAAGGACCACCCGGGTGGCTCAGGGGGTTAAGCGTCTGCCTTTGGCTCAGGTCATGACCCCCGGGTCCTGGAATCGAGCCCCACATTGGGCTCCCTGCTCAGCGGAGAGCCTGCTTCTCCCTCTCCCTCTGCTGCTCCCCCTGCTTGTGCTCCCTCTCTCTCTGTCAAATAAATAAATAAATAAAATCTTGAAAAAAATAATAATTTTTGTTTAAAAATTTTTTTGTTTTAAAATAACTTTAGATTTACAGAAAAGTTGCAAAGATTGGCCATACACTCTTCATTCGTTTCTTCTAACGCTAAAATCTTATGTAACCAGGATGCATTTGTCAAAACTGAGACATTGACACAGATACAGGAATATTAGCTAAACTGCAGACTCTGTTCCGATTTCACTGGTTTGGGCATTACCATCCTTTTTCTGTTTCAGGATCCTACGTTACATTTAGTAAGTTCTTTCCTTCCTTCCTCTCTCTCTCTTTCTTTTTTTTTTTTTTTTTTTAGAACTTATTCATTTATTTGTCAGAGAGAGGGAGAGCATAAGTAGAGCGGCAGGCAGAGGGAGAAGCAGGTTCCCTGCTGAGCAGGGAGCCTGATGCAGGACTCGATCCCAGGACCCCGGGATCATGAACTGAGCCAAAGGCAGACGCTTAACCCACTGAGCCACCCAGATGCCCCTCAACCTCCAATACTTTCAAATTAAATAATGTCATCTACCGTTCCTGGAGAAAGATTATTAATGGAATACATCTTGGCATGCTGATGGCAGTGGTTTTTGCCTGACCAGTTTCTATTCCCCTTCTCCAGGTAGCATAATTGTGATCTTGTTCTTTGCCAGAAGGCTCGGTGACATGGTCAGGCATGATGACTTTTTCTCCCTATACTAAGGGGTAGCAGGTAACTGGTGCTGGGCCCACCATCCTCTCTCCTCTGGGTGTGGGAACAAGGGCAGAAAGGGGCAGGAGCTGACCTCTTTTGACAGCGATGTCCTGACGTCCTAACCTTTAGCTCCTGCCACTTCCTTCCCCAGAGCCACTCTGGTTCTTGTCCCCATTACCATGGCATCTTTTATATCCTCTTACTGGCCTCACATCTTTCCTTTGAGTTCCGCTTCCCTCCCCACCCCTTAATAGTGAAGGACAACAGAGAATCCTATTTGATATAACAAATTATTTTAACTCAAAGGCCTCAGGGGACATGTCAATCCCAGGAAAATATTTAATACTGCATTCTACTCTTCCTCAGCACCAGCCTGTTGCATAGAAAGAAAAGGCCCTTGTGTGTCCACTATACACACATATATTTGAGTGTCTACTCAAATTTTAGAAAGTTTTTAATAAATAATTTCTTTTTAAAAGGCCCTGGTGCAATCATGTCTAAAAAAGAGCCTCTCCACCTCTCCATCTGAAAGAGATTCCTGAGCTTTGAGAGGATGTCCCCAGTTCTAGGAAAATCTGTGGGGGGGGGTAGAGAGAGACCCCACCAAATAAATGCCCTCAGCTGCTTTTGGAACCAAGATGCTTCCTGCCTTTTTCTGGATACCTTTTGAGGGCTGACATTAGGATGGACGCCTGGGGACTGTGGTGCCAGGGAGATCTGGTGAGAGCTGTAGCTGCTTGTTCCACATAAAACCACAGGTAAATCACTCACCATCTCTGAACACAAGGTTCCTTCCCAGCAAAGTGGAGAGTGATGATAATGTCGCTTCCCAAAATTGTGAGCATTGGAGAATCATGCTTTCAGAGGGCCTGGCACACTGTAGACCCTCACCTTGGGTGTGCCCAGTTCTTTGGACTGTTGCTAGTGGAATTACTTCGACAAAGGGGTTGAGGTGGCTTGCCTAAGGAACCGATTTGTCTATTGGGTTACATTTGGGGTCCAGGCATCAGAAGCTGGTTGACTATTTGTAGGACACTGAGCAGTTTGGAGACCTGGGGCCACTTGCCTCTTTAATATTTGAATGTTTGTGTGGCCAACAGCTCAGAAGAGAACTATGCATATTTGCATCATATCCCCCAGAGAGTTCCACAGCTCAATGAGAAGGAAGAACTGGGTCTCTACACCAAATACAAAACCACAGGACCTCTCCAGAGACCCTAGCAGCCAATTCCACCCATAATCACAGAAGGTGCCAAGGAGCTCTGCATGTTCAGGGAATTCCTTAGACCTCTAACACAGCTGCATTGTAGAGTCAGTTCCCTGAATATAGGTTGTTTTCTCATATTTCTGTAAAGGAGGTTTATTTGGTCTGGATATCCTTCCCATGCATAATGCATCAGAATAGGGCCATCACTGGGGTTGTGCAGTGTACAACCTGCACAACTGTACACAGCAGCCCTAGGTTAAAAAAAAATGGATTCCAAGGGTCAGAGAAATTTGAGCCTAAATCCCATTTCTGCCATTTATTCTCAGTAAAACCATGAGTAAATTGACCTTTCTAAATCTCACTTTCCTCATTTATGAAGTTGGAATAATTATGGATAGTGGGTACCTCTTAGAGGTATTGTGAGGAGTAAAATAAAATAATGTATATGTGAAGATTTTAACACAGTGCCTGGCACATAGAACATGCCTTTTTTTTTTTTTAAGATTTTATTTATTTATATATTTCTTTGAGAAAGAGCACACACAAGCGCTAGTCAGGGGGCAGGACAGAGGGAGAAGACTCCCCACTCAACAGGGAGCCCAACCACACACGGCTTGATCCCAGGACCCCGGGATCATGACCTGAGCCGAAGGCAGCCGCTTAACCAACTAAGCCACCCAGGCCCCCCAAGAACATGCTTAATGAAAGCTATAAGAATACTTTTTACTCTCCATGGCTACCTTTTAGTACACCTTTAAGATCAGCTTCTGTGTCTCCTCTCCTGGAAGACTTTCCTAATTCCCGCCCAAGCCAGGTCAGATGCCCCTTCTCTGTGCTACTGTCTCCCCCTGTGCTGCCTCCCAGAACTATGACCTCTTGCCATCAGGGACCGCCTTTCGCATGAAGACTGTAGGCATCTAGGATAATGCCTGACACCTCGTAATCACTCACTGAATGCTAGCTGAAGAAATGCTGCCTTCAGGGGGAGCCCAAGGGAAAAGGGTGCTCTTATTTTCTGGAGGTGGAAGCCCATGATAGGAGAAAGAGGCAGAGAAATGGGGAAGGAGAGCCGGGACTGGACACCTGCCAACGGCAGGTCAGCTCCTTCCTGTGGTCATTTTCTGGGTGGAAGAAACACTAAGTGAAACCTTGTACCAAGCTGGACCTAAGAAGATAAACAAGCCAAGGTTTCCACAGAGACAATGGCCCGATTCTCCCTGACTGGGGAAGGTGGGAACCGTGGGGAACCAGACAAACATCCCCTTCCAATTTCCTTCCGTCCATGCTCAGCTCCTGCACGCCTCCCCCCAACCCCACTCTCCATCCCGGCCCCCCCGGCCCCCACCAGGGCCAAGGCGGCTTCAAATCCGGTGAGATCTGTGAAGGCTGGCTGGAGCCGCAGCGAGTCTGAATCACCCCTAACCACAATGGCCTTAGAATGACAGAGGCTTTCTGTTTCCAGGGTGTGTTCTAAAGTGGGTTTTGTTGGTGGCACAGTTTGCTTCCACGTGGCCCCTGCCAACCCGGAGCTGAGATTCACAGTTTGTGTAGATCGAATTATTGAACTTCAAAACGCCCATGAAAAATGGTAAAACAAAACAACAGCGACCGTGCAAAGCTTGGGGGTTGGGGGGAAGGGGAGGGAGAGATGTGGTTTAACAGGAGCACGTGTGACAAATGATTTTGCAGCCCAGACGCCCGGAGGCTCAGCATGAGTCAGCTGAAGGATGTGGGTGCCAAGAAAACCTCAGGCAAGCCTGGACCCCGTGGAGGCTTCCAGAAAAAGAAAGGTGATGGCTAACTCTACTCCACGCTGGTCAGACCACCCTGGAGGAGGTTTGGATCTGTCTGCATGCCCCATTGTGAGAGGAAAGGGTGTGTCCTGAGTGCAGTTACCAAGCTGGGGGTTGGGGGTAGGGCTTGGAGGGACTCAAAAAGGTGTCTAAAGTTGGACAAGAAGAAGAAATGAGTGACCTGGAGAGGAAAGGGCTTGAGGGAAGGGGTGAGGAGGGAGGTCTGCTGCCTGTAGCTTCTGCCTGGAAGGCCTCCTCTTCCTGCCTGCCTCGTGAACTCCTATTCATCCCTCAGGCCTCAGCGGTCCCACCTCTTCTGCCACCTCTTCCTAGGAACCTTCCCTCCCCTCTCTAAGTAGAACCAACCGTGCCTCCGAGGAGACGCCCTCCCTCTGCGTCTAGGGGTCAGGTCCTTTTATTACATTACCACTTGCACGGAATGACATTGGTTGAGCAGTGACCCCATTCTCTCTCTCTCTCTCTGCCACCCTAGTGCTTGGCGTAGTGACTCTCCTTCGGCTAATGTCTGACTGATTAAACCACTGGCATGAAAACTGTCACCAAACATTCTGACCACGAGGAGGAGAGATTGTATTCTTTCTGTGTGCCTCAAAAAGACGGAACTGGGAAAGAGGGCGGAGATGACAAGAAGGTGGCTTTTAGCTCAAAATTAGGAAGTACTTAATAATAATGATGGTATCTTTGCTGAGCCTTTTAGTCACATGTTGCCATATAGCAAGTTACTCCAAAACTTAGCAGCCTGTAACAACAAACATTTGATATCTCACAGAGTTGGTGGGGGGGTCAGGAATTCAGGAGTAGCTTAGAAGAGTTGTTCTGGCTTGGGGTCTCTCACGTGCTTGTGGCCTAGATCCCAAATGGGACTGCACTCATCTGAAGGCTTTACTGGGGCCAGAGGATCTGCCTCAAGATGGCGGACTCACATGGCTGCTGGCAGGAGGCGTTGGTTCCCGAATGTGGAATCTCAAATACATAGAGTGTTTGAATGACCTCACAACATGGTAGCTGGTTTACACCAGAGGAAGTGATCTGCGAAAGAGAACAAAGAGGAGGCTGCAATGTCTTTTACGAACTAGCCTCAGATGTCAGAGTCTGTCAGTTCTATAATACTCTGTGTCAGGGTGCTGGACTGGCTCAGTAGGCAGGACTTGTGACTCTTGGTCTCCATGTTGTGAATTCAAGCCCCATGATGGGTATAGGGATTACTTAAAAATAAGTTCTTAAAAATAAAAACCAGAGGCACCTGGGTGGCTCAGTCATTAAGCATGTGCCTTCGGCTCAGGTCATGATCACAGGGTCCTGGGATCAAGCCCCGCATGAGGCTCCCTGCTCAGTGGGGAGCCTGCTTCTCCCTCTCCTGCTTCTCCTGCTTCTGTTCCCTCTCTTGCTGTCTCTCTCTATCTGTGTCAAATAAATAAATAAAAATCTCAAAAAAACCCAAAAACACCCTGGTGGATTATTTACAGCTACTGTAACGGTAGGAAAAATAATTTTTTAAAAATAAAAAAATAAAATAAAAACCAGCTGTGTGGGAAAAGACTACACATAGGCATGGATACTAGGTGGTGAGAACCACTGTGGTCACCTTGCAGGTGGGCTGGTGCACTGAGCACTAGCCTAGTAGCAGCCACCATGCTGGCTGTCCAGGGCCAGATCTCTCCTGTCGTCACCACCACAACTTGGGAGGATGGCATCTTGTTATCTCCATTTTATTATGTATTTATTTTGGCTTTCTTTTTTTAAAATTTCTTTCTTTCTATTTATTTATTTACTTATTTACTTACTTACTTACTTATTTGACAAAGAGAGGGAGAGAGCATAGCAGGGGGAGTAGCAGAGAGAGAAACAAGGGGAAGTAGACTCCCTACCAAGCAGGGATCCTGATGTGGGGCTGAATCCCAGAACCCTGGGATCATGACTTGAGCCAAAGGCAGACAGTTAACAACTGAGCCACTCAGGTGCCCCTATTTTGGTTTTCCAAGTACTTTAATTTTTGTCACAGAAGTAGTGTCTGGCTCAGTCAGTAGAGCATATAACTTTTGATCTCAGGGTCATAGTTTGAGCCCCACATTGGGCATGGAGATTACTTTAAAAAAAAGAAAAGAAAAGAAAACATTAATTCACATCACAGAAACAATACATGTATTAGTACATAGACCATAAATTATATAAGCAATTTCCTAAGCATTTTAGATTTTATTTATTGGAAATCTGAATGTCTGTGTATACCTCACTGCCCTCTGCAGGGAGAGCTGATGGTTTATTTTCAAATTCCCATTGCCTAGATAAGGAAATCAAAGCACATAGATGTTAATGAACTTGTCCATGGTCACCTACCTGGAAAGTCTCTGAGCTTTGGTTTAAATTTATTTTATTTTTTTAAAAGACTTTATTTGGGGTGCCTGGGTGGCTCAGTGGATTAAAGCCTCTGCCTTCGGCTCAGGTCGTGATCTCAGGGTCCTGGGATCGAGCCCCACGTCGGGCTCTCTGCTCAGCGGGGAACCTGCTTCCCTTCCTTTCTTTCTGCCTGCCTCTCTGCCTACCTGTGATCTCTGTCTGTCAAATAAATAAATAAAATCTTAAAAAAAATAAAAGACTTTATTTATTTATTTGAGAGATAGAATGAGAGGAGAGAGCATGAGAGGGGAGTGGTGAGAGGAGAAGCAGACCCCCTGCCAAGCAGGGATCCCGATGTGGGACTAGATCCTGGGTCTCTAGGATCATGACCTGAGCTGAAGGCGGTTGCTTAACCAACTGAGCCACCCAGGCACCCTGAGCTTTGGTTTAAACCTAAAAACCCAGTCATTACTTTTTGTGCCAGATTTCGCTGCATGAGCTGCCTCATGGGTCTCCACTGGTCCAGCAAGCTGGCGAGATTGTGCTTGACCCTGGCTGCATGTCAGCTGCAGTTGGGGAGCTTTACAGATGCCTGATGGCTGAGCCTAAACTCTGGGGATTCTGATCTAATTGGTCTGGAGTATGATTCTGTTCTACAGGGTCAAAACACTGCCAGCACTGGTTGGGAGTCAGATGATGCCTTCCTTCCAATTATTGCATTATCACCTGGGCTAAATGGGACATGCTCTTATTACCAAGCAATTGGAGACTCAAATATAATTTGTACATGAGTTCCTAATTGTTATCTTGGGTCCTGTGGAGGTCTGAGTTTATCTTGAAAGGCAAGAAGATGTTGAATAGGCTGGGAAGGAGGTGTAGTCCAGCAAGAAGGAAAAACTCAGGAGACACCTAATGCCAGGATAGAATTTCCGGAATATAAATTATTAACAAAAGGCTCTTTACAGAAGTCCTCTCTCAGCTTCTCTCCCAGACTATCCCTCCGCCCCCACCCTGCATCCACATCCCCAGTTCCTACTCACTGTCCACTTTGGTCAGAGACATTTTTCTTGATGCAGATACAAAGAATAAGCAAGAAAGGGCCCCAGGGCAAAGAGTTGCTGGAACCACAGGTCCCCATGGAGGAGGGAGAGAGAGAGAATTCCTTTTAAATTAATTCTTGGTTGTTGTCCTCTGCTTCTTGATCATGACATTGCCCTTAAGTTGAGCCATGAGACCATGCTGTCAGTTGGTCCTTATACGCACAGGAAGACTGGTTGAGGCTTCTCTGTGGCTTTTCTGTGAAATCACACCGCACCTGCGTCCCTGCTCGTCAGTGTAAGCCCACAGCTGCTATTAACACCACTTCTGGAGGCAGAATGGTATGATGTCCGTTCATCAGAAAATGCTGACTGAGGGACCGGGCCGGGCACCGATTGGGGCATTAAAATGAAGCCATGAACCAAGCAAAGAGCTTGTTTTCATGGACATCTCCAGAGAGCAAAGCAGATCCTCTCTAATGTAACATGGCTGATATCAGAATCTTCAACAGGACCCTCAAGAAAAGACTAGAGAGATGTTTTCAAGGTGCTGAAAGAAACAGTTTTGATCCTGGAATTTCATATCCAGCTAAGATATCTTTTAAAGATTTTATTTATTTATTTGACAGAGAGAGAGAGAGAGATCACAAGTAGGCAGAGAGGCAGGCCGAGAGAGAGAGGGGGAAGCAGGCTCCCCGCTGAGCAGACAGACCGATGCGGGGCTCTATCCCAGGACCCTGAGATCATGACCTGAGCCGAAGGCAGAGTCTTAACCCACGGAACCACCCAGGCGCCCCTAAGATATCTTTTAAAGGAGGGAGAGAATTGAAGAGTGTCAGGTACCAAGGAGGCCCTCAGAAGATTCCCCAAGCAAAGACCTGCTTTGAAGACAGTGCTGGAGGGAAGTTCTCCAGCAAGGAGAAAAATAAAGCCGGAGAATGTTTTGAGATACATGGCATGGAACTAAGTTAGCCAAGGGGCACCTGGGTGTCTCAGTCAGCCAAGTGTCTGCCTTCAGCTTGGGTCATGATCCCAGGGTCATGGGATTGAGCTCTACATCAGGCTCCCTGCTCAGGAGGAGCCTGCTTCTCCCTCTCCCTCTGCTGCTCCCCCCCACTCTCACTATCTCTCCCTCTTGCAAATAAATAAACAAAACCTTAAAAAAAAAAAAAGGAAGTAAGTAAGCCAAGTCCTTTGCTGTGTAAATTAATGATGACAAAAAAAGAAAAACACTGGGCACCTGGGTGGCTCAGTTGGTTAAGTGACTGCCTTCGGCTCGGGTCATGATCCTGGAGTCCTGGGATCGAGTCCTGCATCGCGCTCCCAGCTCCACAGGGAGTCTGCTTCTCCCTCTGACCTTCTCCTCTCTCACACACACTCTCTCTCTCACTCCCTCTCTCTCAAATAAATAAAAATAAAATCTTTAAAAAAAAAAAAGAAAATGGGCACCTGGGTGGCTCAGATGTTTGGGCATCTGCCTTTGGCTCAGGTCATGATCCCCGGGTCCTGGGATCGAGTCCTACATTGGGCTCCCTGCTCAGTGGGGAGCCTGCTTCTCCCTCTGCCTCACACACTCTCTCTCTCTCTCTCTCTGACTCTCATGAATGAATAAATAAAATCTTTAAAAAAAAAAAAAAGAAAAAGTAAAGAAAAAGACTATAATAAGCCACAACCCAAATTCTAGGCAATACTAATAGTAGAAATGAAAAGACCAGAGCTAGTGAAACATATCTTGGACATATCTCTTTGTGAGAAAACAAATAGATATTGATAAGTCTAAGTAGTTAAATGAAGATGAGTATACATAATATGTATGAGGAGTTAACCCCAGAAAAACAGAAATAGAATTATGACTTTTCCAAACAGCAGAAGAAAATCTGTTCTATCCAATGATAGGTGGAGAAGTAAAAAAGAAACAAGATGAAGGTATGAAATAGAAAACATGAAATTAGGGGCACCTGGGTGGCTCAGTCAGTTGAGCGTCTGCCTTCAGCTCAGGTCATGATCCTGGGGTCCTGGGATCGAGCCCCGAGTTGGGCTCCCTGTTTGGTGGGGAGTCAGCTTCTCCTTCTGCCTGTCCCTGTGCTTATTCTCTCTGTGTCAAATGAGTAAATAAAATTTAAAAACAACCATGAAATTAAATAGTAGTTAGTCTTAATATGCTGGTGATTACCACTTATGTAAATGGGATAATTCACCAATAGTTTCTCAAATTGGATTTTTATTTTATTTTATTTTTTAATTTTTATAATTTTTTATTTTTTTATTAACCTATAATGTATTATTAGCCCCAGGGGTACAGGTCTGTGAATCACCAGGTGTACACACTTCATAGCACTCACCATAGCACATACCTTCCCCAGTGTCCATAACCCAACCACCCTCCCCCCCTCCCCCCAGCAACCCTGTTTGTTTCATGAGATTAAGAGTCTCTTATGGTTTGTCTCCCTCCCAATCCCATCTTGTTCCATTTATTCTTCTCCTACCCCCCAAACCCTCCACGTTGCCTCTCAACTTCCTCATATCAGGGAGATCATATGATAGTTGTCTTTCTCTGACTGACTTATTTCGCTAAGCATAATACTCTCTAGTTCCATCCACGTCATCTCAAATGGCAAGATTTCATTTCTTTTGATGGACAAATTGGATTTTAAGAATAATTTAGCAATTCCAGGAATACAAGGGTGGCTCAGAATTGGTAAATCAATCAACATTTTATATCACATTACAAGAGAAGGGATAAAAACCATATGATCAGGGCACCTGGATAGCTCAGTTGGTTAAGTGTCTGACTTTTGGTTTCAGCTCAGGTTGTGATCTCAAGGTCTTGAGATGGAGCCCCATGTCAGGCTCTGTGCTCAGGCAGGAGTCTGCTTAAGGCTCTCCCTCTCCCTTTGTCCCTTCCCCCGCCAAGACACTTGCTCTCTAAATAAATAAATAATAAAATAAAAAGGTTTTTAAAAAAGATTTTATTTATTTATTTGACGGAGAGAGAGAGCGAGAGAGAGCAGGGAGAGTGGTAGGCAGAGGGAAAAGCAGGCTTCCCGCAGAGCAGGGAGCCTGATGCAGCACTAGATCCCAGAACCCTGGGATCATGACCTGAGCTGAAGGTAGACACTTAACCAACTGAGCTACCTACGTGCCCCCAGAATCTACACATCTTTTTTGAAAGTACATGTAAAACAGTCACTAAAATTGCTTGTGAATTAGACTCCAAAGAAAACCTTGGTGAAGTTCAAAGAACTAAAATCATGTAGACCTCTCTGATTACAATGTGAAAAACAAAGATCAATTCCAAAAGTTAGCTTAAAAAGTCCCAGATGGGACTACAACTAAACCTAAAACGTGTCTAAATAACTCTTCAGATAAAAAGAAAAGTCGTAAGGGGAATTCTTAAATACTTAGAACTGAATGAAAGCCCTTTGTGTCTAAAGGTATCTAAAGCTAGGGGTGCCTGGCTGGCTCAACTGGTAGAGCATGGGACCCTTGATCTCAGGGTTGTAAGCTCAAGCCCCACACTGGGTGTAGAGACCACTTAAAAATAAAAATACAACAGGGGTGCCTGGGTGGCTCAGTGGGTTAAAGCCCCTGCCTTTGGCTCGGGTCATGATCCCAGGGTCCTGGGATCAAGCCCCGCATCGGACTCTCTGCTCGGTGGGGAGCCTGCTTCCCCCTCTCTGCCTACGTGTGATCTCTGTCTGTCAAATAAATAAATAAAATCTTTAAAAATAAATAAATTAAAATAAATTAAAAAAATAAAAATACAACAATCTTAAAAGATATCTGGCTGGGGTGCCTGGGTGGCTCAGTTGTTAAGTGTCTGCCTTCATCTCAGGTCACGGTCCCAGGGTCCTGGGATCTAGCAGTACATCCGGCTCTCTGCTCAGTGGGAAGCCTGCATCTCCCTCTCCTACTCCTCGTGCTTGTGCTCCCTCTCTTGTTGTGTCTCTCTCTGAAAATAAATAAATAAAATCTTAAAAAAAAAAAAAAGGTACCTGGCTATAATTATAGGGGAATTTACAGATATAAATACATTAATAAGAAAACCAGATGGGGTGCCTGACTGGCTCAGTTGGTGGTGTGTGTGACTCCTGATTTTGGGGATGTGGGTTTGAGTCCCAGTTGGGTGTAGAGATTACTTAAAAATAAAATCTTAGGGGGCACCTGGGTGGCTCAGTGGGTTAAAGCCTCTGCCTTCGGCTCCGGTCATGATCCCAGGGTCCTGGGATTGAGCCTCACATTGGGCTCTCTGCTCAGTGGGAAGCCTGCTTCCCCCCCACCCACCTGCCTCTCTGCCGACTTGTGATCTCTGTCTGTCAAATAAATAAATAAAATCTTAAAAAAAAAACTTAAAAAAAACCAAAACTGGAACTTTTTTTAAAATGAGCTATGTTTAGCTGAAAATTTAGAAACAAAATGAAAGGAAACAATAGATTAAGCCTAAAGAAGCAAGGTGGGGGACGCCTGGGTGGCTCAGTTGGCTGAGCGGCTGCCTTCGGCTCGGGTCATGATCCCAGCGTCCTGGGATCGAGTCCCACATCGGGCTCCTTGCTCCTCGGGGAGCCTGCTTCTCCCTCTGCCTCTGCCTACCACTCTGTCTGCCTGTGCTCGCTCGCTCTCTCTCTCTAACAAATAAATAAATTAAAAAAAAAAAAAAAGAAGCAAGGTGGGATGGAATAATAATCCTTGAAGTAGAGAACAGACTATAATGGAGGATTTTAATAAAACCAAAGCCATTAATTCTTGGAGAGACCAAGGAAACTCAAAGCACTGTTCCACAGAACAAAAAAGACATAGTATACAGACAAAACAGGGATTTAAAAATCAACAAAAAATTACAAACTATATCCCAGTAAAGGTTAAAATCTAGATAATGACAAATTTCTAGAGAAGTTTAAAGTGACAAAATTGGCATAAGAATCAACAGAAAAGTTGAATGTACCAATAAAATGAAAGAAAATAAAAGAAAATTAGTAGTAGAATATCCTTAACTCCCTATCTACCAAAAACCTACAGAAATACAGCATATTTAGTAGAGAAATTTCAGACTCATTCGCTTTAAAATGGGGGGAAAAAACAAGGATGCCCACTGTCAAAGATACCTTTAATCGTAGTACTTGAGGTCTTTGCCATCATTATAAGGAACGAAAATGAATCAGAGGTATAAGGATTGTTAAGGAAGAGAAAATTTTACTACTAAGAGAGTTCACCAAGGTCAACAGGTAAATGATCACTTAAAAAATTAGTAGTACTCCTCCTCACTAGAGTGGTAAATTATTTAAAATGATCTCTAACAAGGAACACCTGGGTGGCTCAGTCGGTTAAATGTCTGCCTTCAGCTCAGGTCATGATCACAGGGTCCTCGGATCAAGTCCTGTGTCCCAAGGTTGGGCTCCCTGCTCGGCGGGGAGGCTGCGTCTCCCTTTCCTTCTACCCCTGTCCCCTGCTTGTGCTTTCTCTTTCTCTGTCAAATGAATGGGTGAGATCTTGAAAACAAAACAAAACAAAACAAAAAGACTACTGATCCCTGCCTAAAGCTCTGACTTCCAGAATTGTGAGTAGTAAAACCGTTGTATTCATTCACTAAGTTTTAGGGTGGTTTATTACATAGTTATACACAATTGATGATACTGTTACAATAAATAATGAAAAAATAAGGATAAAGGTATATCACAATAACAATAGAAATTCCCACCAATGTATGAAAGTTTCAGTTGTTCCACCACCTCACCAAGACTTAGTATGATTAATCTTTTCATTTTAGCCATTCTAACAGATGTGTAATGATACATAATTGTGGTTCTAATTTTCATTTCCCTAATGAGTAATTACATTGAGTGTCTCTATATGCTTATTGGCTATCCACATATCTTCTTCAGTGAATTATCTTCAAATATTTAGCCCGTTTTTAAAAAAATATCTGTTGTTTCTTTTCTCATTACTGAGTTTTGGGAGTTCTGGATATATTCTAGATTCAAGTTATTAATGAAATACCTGATTTGCAACTATTTTCTCCCATTCTCTGGCTTATCTTTTTAATTCCTTAACAAGGTCTTTCAAAGAGCAGAAGTTTAATTTTGCAAAAGTTCAATTTATCAATTTTTCCTTTTATGAAGAATGTTTTGATATTGCTAAGAAATCTTTGCCTAATGCAAGGCCATAAGTAGTTTCTCCTGTGTTTTCTTCTAGAAATTTTAGTGTTTTAGGTTTTACATTTAGGTCTGTGATACATTTGAGTAAAATTTTGTACATGTTGTGAGATGTGGATCAAAGTTCATTTTTTTTAAAAAGATTTTATTTATTTATTTGACAGACAGAGATCACAAGTAGGCAGAGAGACAGGGGGAAGCAGGCTTCCCGCTAAGCAGAGAGCCTGATGCGGGGCTCGATCCCAGGACCCTGGGATCATGACCGGAGCTGAAGGCAGAGGCCTTAACCCACTGAGCCACCCAGGCGCCCCTCAAAATTCATTTTTTGTGTGTGTGGATATCTAATTGTTCCGGCGCCATTTGTTGGAAAGATCATTTTTTCCCCCACTGAGTTGTCTTTGCACTTTTATTTTTAAAAAAATCAGTTGTCCATAAATGTGGAGGCCTGTTTCCAGACTCCATTCTATTCCATTGATTTATTTGTCTCATAACAGTGTTCTCAGTTTCTACCTTATGATTTTAGAAAAAGAAAAGCAAATTAAATCCAAAGTAATAAGAAGAAAGAAAATAATAAAGATTAGAGTGAAAATCAATCAACAAAAAAAAAAAAAAAGAAAGAAAGAAAAACAATAGAAAAAAAATCAATGAAACCAAAATCTGGTTCCTTGAGAAGAACCAGCCACACTGATCAGCAAAAAAGAGATCAATATTAGCAGTATTAGGGGTGAGAGCTGACATCCCCACAGATTCTACAGATACGAAAGGGATAGTAAGGGAATTCTCTCAACAACTTTATCCAATAAATTTGACACCTTAGATGATAGGGACAAATTTCTTGAAAGACACAAACTGCCAAAGTTCTCTTATGAAGCAATAGATAAACTGAATGGCTCTACGTCTATAAAAGAAATAGAACCTGATGTTAAAAATTGTCCCACAGAGGTTCTTGCCAGGCCACTTCGTAGCAAGTTGGTCCTGAGCATCATCTCCCACCGGACTCGGAAGATCTAGGAGGAGCCTCGGTCTGTGACTAGGCTTCCAATGGATTCGCCAGAGCAGCTTTACCCAACCTGGGGTCATCTCAGACACCCACTGAAGAGGATTCCCAGGAAGGCTCGGGTGCCTCTCAAATGATCTCCGAAGTATTAACCAAGAACCTTGGTATATTGACCCTGGACTCTAATATCATCCTCCCTTCCCCTATGCCAGAATATCGATCCCAGCAGCAGGGCTGAGAAGAAACCACAGGGGCTGGTGGAGCGTATCCTCAGCCTCAGTGGGAGGAGGACTGGAGGAAGGACTTTGTTAACGGCCCGGAAAGAAAAGGATGGCAAGGATGAGTTGAATGATTCAGTACCAGCGCGCTACCTAAACCTGGGGTCCCAGCTTCCAAAAGATCTACAGCAGAAGGAAACAGAGGAGGGTGAAACAAGAGTGGGAAGATTCAGAGGTTGCTGTCATTATCGCCTGTATCATAAAGATCTTTCTGAGGAAACCAGCATGGAGAATAATTATGACATGGAGCCAACGTAAACAAACTTTTATTCTTGTATGTTTCTTTTTGCTAGTGATTTTAGGATCATTTTGCAGCATCGTGGAAAGCTGTTCTATAGTAGGGCAAACTATAATATTTTGATAATCTGTGATATGATAAGGCTTTTCTTTTTTGTATCTTTTCTACCATGATACCAGTAACTTGTGAGGAACCCTATAGTTTGCATTTGAATGACATCTGTATACTTATACCTTTTGATTTGACCTAAGGAAGCACTAATAGGTTTTGAATGTTGCCTGTGTGTTTGAGAGAACTGAAGTCATTCAGTAAGATAAGACCTACTATCAAAAATTGGAAGCCAAGTAACTTGTGCAGAAGGAATACAGGAAAACTTTGGGTGGTTTGGTTAGAGCATAATTAGGGGAGGTACATATGCTAGATTTTTCTGGTTTTCAGACATTGTAATAAAATTTTTTGTTGTGCTATTTCAATTTTCAGTAGGAAATGTATGTGTGGAGGATCTTATTAAAATTGACTTATTTGAATACCTCTTTAAAAAAATTGTCCCACAGAGAAAACTCCAGTCCCAAGTAGCTTCATTGGTGAATTCTTCCATGCTTAAGGAAGCTCTAACACCAAGTCTTTACAAACTCTTCCAGAAAATCAAAAAGAGGTACTCTCCACCCCCTTCCATGAGGCCAGTATTACTCTGACACTAAATTCAGACATTTGCAAGGAAAACAACAATAACAAAAACTACACACCCACGTCCCTTGAGACAAATATCCCTCTTAACAAAATTTTAGCAACATGTTCATGGATAAGATGACTTGGCAGTGTTAAGATGACAGTTCTCTCGCAAATTCACCTATAAACGTATCCAATTCCATTAAAACTTCCAGCAGGATTTTTTTTTAAAGTAAAATTGTATTAATGTGTAACATTCATACAGAAAACCACACCAATCGTAAGTATACAACACAATGAATTTTTTAAAAAGATTTTATTTATTTATTTGACAGACACATCACAAGTAGGCAGAGAGGCAGGCAGAGAGAGAGGAGGGGGAAGCAGGCTCCCTGCTGAGCAGAGAGCCTGATGCGGGGCTCGATCCCAGGATCCTGGGATCATGACCTGAGCCTAAGGCAGAGGCTTTAACCCACTGAGTCACCCATGTGCCCCAACACAATGAATTTTTGCAAAGTGAATAATTTTATATAACCATGATGCCAATAAAAAAGCATTACCAGTACCACAGAAACACTGCGGGTCCCCCGTCACTGTGGTAACTAAAGAACAGCTTTGCCTGTCTTGAACTTTCTATATAGATGGAGTGGGGTTGGGTCTAAACAGAAAGAATACAATTAAAGAAATAAGGGTGGTTCCTTGATGGTGACTTTGATGAGCTGTGAATTAAGGGGTATGATTAACTTCCTCATTCCACCCGAAGTCTCCAAACACCTACAAAATAAACCAACAGAAAATGTAAAGACCTCTGGCAAATCTAGCTTACCAGGTCTAGACATGTCTGAATTCCAGTGGTAGACACAATTCCAGGGTGACACAATTCCAGGGTCAAACTATTCCCATCTCCCTACCCCCACCAGCTCCAAATAGAACCAGGTCCCTCTGGAGACTAAAAATACCCTCCACTGGATGTTGGACTCCCATTTCTTAGGGTAAGTCTCCTCTCATGACTCAGGTTGCTCATCTGCTAAATGGGTTTACTGGTCGTAACTCAAGGATTTGAGGAGGAATACCAAAAAAGAATAAAGTATGTTAAAACAACTTACAAAGTATTATTAAAAATAAAAGCCATCAAGGGGTGCCTGGCTGGCTCAGCCAGTGGAGCAGGGAAATCTTGGTCTCAGGATTGTGAGTTCAAGCCCCACATTGAGTGTAGAGATTAGTTTAAAAAAAAAAAAAAAATCTTGGGGCACCTGGGTGGCTCAGTTAGTTAAGCGTCTGCCTTCAGCTCAGGTCATGATCCCAGGGTCCTGGGATCGAGTACCAAGTTGAACTCCGAGCTCCATGTGGGGGCGGGGGTTGATATTTGCTTCTCCCTCCCCTCTGCCCCCCATCACTTGTGCTGTCTCTCGAGCAAGCTCTCTCTCTCTCTCAAATAAATAAAATCTTTAAAAAGAAAAGAAAAAAAAATCTTAAAAAAATAAAAGCCACCATAAATATTATTTTATTTTATTTTTTAAAGATTTTATTTATTTATTTGACAGAGAGAGACAGAGTGAGGGAGGGAACACAAGCAGGGGGAGTGGGAGAGGGAGAAGCAGGCCTCCCCCCCACCAGGGAGCCTGATGTGTGACTCGATCCCAGGACCCCGGGATCATGACCCCAGTCGAAGGCAGACGCTTAATGACTGAGCTACCCAGGTGCCCCATAATTATTATTTTAAAGGAAACATTTCCAAGCAATCCCAGCCTATATATATATATTTTTAGAAATCCTTAAATTATTTTATTATTTTTTAATGTGCAAAATTTAATAAGATGTAAGAAGTATTTTGATTTGTGGGAAAAGAGAAGCCCCCTAATGGCACTCTTAAGTGCCATGGTTTGTGTATATTACTTATTTATTTATGTGTTAAACTTCAGATTACGTGTGATAAACTGTCCGTGGTGCAACGCTATTGATTTCCCTGCATTAGAAGTTGAATTAAATGTGCATTCCTCTGGGGTTGGTCACCATGGGGGAGGCCTAAACGTTTGGAGGAAGAGTAAGCGAAGACCATTAAAGCTCTCTGGGCCCTGTCTCCCATTGATCTCTGTCACCCCAGGGAAGGCTTACTGCAATCGGCCCACGTACATCCTGGTCTTAATGTTCCCCTAATGGTACCTAATGGCCGCTTGGCTATATCCCTTGCATTATAAAAAAAACAGCTGCCTTCCCCAGCCATGTCTCAGCCGCGTTCTAGAAAGCGAAGCGCTTTTGACTATATCTCATGTAAAATACAACATTCCTCAGTGAGCCTTGTTTCGTGTTTTTATTAGCTCGTTTATTCACGGAACTAACATCTATTGACTATTTACGCTGTTCTAGGCATTTTGCCCGTGGTAGTCTTTGTCACCAAATTACAGTACTCATCTTGGTGATCAGTACTTGGAAGTGAATTACTATCCTCTTGTTCTCCGAGAATTCTTAAGATATTGGGAGAAGTAAAGAGGTGTGGCTCCAGGTTGAATGCCTACCTCCCAACTGGGTGACCTTGGTCCAATTATCTTTCAGAAATAACTGAGCTTTTCTTTGTGGCTTAGTGTGTGATCAATATGTATAAATATAACATATATGTTTGAAGAAAATTGTATTTACTGTCTGTAGCATAGAGAGTTTGGTATGGAGGCTTAGGACATCAGCGTAGTGAATTATTTATTAGAATTTTCTGTATTCTTATAGACCTTTTTCTTTTTCTTCCAAATTAAAAATGTGACTAGACTTTAGGTCTTGTTTAAAGTAATTTCACCCAGGGGTGCCTGGGTGGCTCAGTTGGTTAAACATATGTCTTCAGCTCAGGTCCTGATTCCAGAGTCCTGGGTTCAAGCCCCACATCAAGCTCCTGGTTCTCCCTCTGCCTCTGCCACTCCCCCTGCTTGCGCTCATGCACTCTCTCTGTCAAACAAATAAATAAAATCTTCAAAAAAAATTTTTTTTAAAGATTTTATTTATTTATTTATTTGACAGACAGAGATCACAAGTAGGCAGAGAGGTGGGGGTGGGGGGTGGGGGAAAGCAGGCTCCCCGCTGAGCACAGAGCCCGACAGGAGGCTCAATCCCAGGACCCTGAGATCAAGACCTGAGCCGAACACAGAGGCTTTAACCCACTGAGCTACCCAGGCACCCTGAAAATCTTCAAAAAATTTTAATTTCACCTGACACTATGACATTTGAGCTTCAAAATGTGACTATCTTTAGTTCTTGAATATTCCCCATTCCACCCCTTGATTCTTTGCTCATGTCTCCTTTTTTATGGGTTCTGTGTTCTCCTTCTGGGATTCCTATTACAGGTCCCTTTAGTCACAATTCCAAAATCCTAAAATATCTGACAAAACAACACTTATTTGGCAGTAAACCCTGATCCAACATGATGTGAAACTATTTATCGACTTTATTTCCCCAACTGTTTTGCAGCAGAAAGATAGTATTTTTGATTACAAAGTGCTGACACAGACCTCACTGAGGGGAAGGTTGGGAGGGAATGTCTTACCAGTTCATGCACCACATCATCAACTAGAACACCCCGCACGCTGAATCCTAAAGCAAATCTTTTTGAAGAAAGGGCTGTTGGCCTGCAGATCTACCTCAGATTGCCTGGACAACTCCTCCCACCCCCCTACATCACTCTTGGTTTTTGCAGTTTCCGGATTTATCCTCTGAGTTCTAGCAGAACTTCTTCAATCTGTCTTCTTCACGAAGTTTCTGGTAGCTCTGCCTCTGTGCAGTGTTTCATTTGGCATTTACAGTTTGATTCTCCAGGAAAATATTCCCTGATCTCAAACGGATCCTTCCTTGGGACTTCTTGCTCTGTATCAGCCAATGTTCCTTTCCATGTGGCGGGACTAGAACAGGAGGTTTTTCACGGGCAAGAAACAGGAACGCCACTGAAAGAGGCCTGAGGGAGGAGGAGACTTCGTGAAAAAACGTGGGGCAGCTGACAGGCTGCAGGTCGTCTGGGTTCTAAGCTGTCTCCAGGGATCTCAGACAGAGACTAGACTAAGGTTTCATGGGGCCACATCCTTCGCATTCTCTCTCTCTCGCTCTCGCTCTCTCCCTCTTTAACTTTGCTGGCTTCATTTTCTCCTAACGCAGTTGGATTTTTGCCCCCTGGTTAGAAACATGAACACTAGCAACACCAAACACGTATCCTTTCCACTTGGTAACCAAAGAGGTCATAGAATGTCTCCCTTCTGGAGTGAGGGAGTCTTCGCTGGGATGGACTCCCTGGTCAAGTCTGGGTCTCCTTCCCAGACCTGTGTCCATTGGACGAGGCCACTTAGTGGGGGAGGGATGCTGAACAGATTAGACAATTATATCCACTTCCTGCATTTTCTATAATGTTGTGTATGTTTCCCGTAGGTTCAAGAATCCCCCTTGAGCCTCCAGGGCAGCCCCCACTCTTTCAATTGGCAACATCTTGTTATAGACACAGCGATGTCTCGGTGTTTGCTCCTTTGGGAGAAAGCCCGCTGGACAGACGCACGGCTGGGGCAGCTAACTGCTACTCCACGACAGGAGAGGAGAAGGGTTCTGTCAGGGTTTGCCTAGCTCCAATTCCAGACGCATTTCAATGGCAGCTTTTATGGAGCTTCTGTTAGGTTTCTGTTTGTTATGAATAAATGAATCCCCCACTCAATGGCCTTAAGAAATCAGGAAGATTTACTGGATCCCATAACTAGAAAAGTCCATCCCTGGGGGGATGGTCAGATGTGACTGAGCCACGGTTCCGGCTTTGGTTCTTGGCATTTCCCCCAGCCTCCTCTTTCCCTTGAGTCGGATTCATCTACTGGTACCGAGTTGGCTGCGCAGATCTAAACCCCACCTGACAATATCCAGAGGAAGACAGATGGTCTCTTCCGGCAGGTATCTCTGAAGCAGAAGGACGTCACTTTCCCAGAAGCTTCCAGCAAATGTCTCCTTACATTGTATTGGCTCCCATTAGTTATTAACCCTTTCATGAATCCATTTCTGTGTCCAGGGAAATGTTGTGTGTTAATTCGCTGCCTTCCTGAACCAACCAATGGCAGGGAGGCCCAGAGTCCCTTTAGGCCAAGCAGGCCAACACCCATGGGGAGGTGGGGGCATGAAGTCAGTGTAAGGGCTGATGCAAGGGAAGATGGGAACCTGAGGGAAGGCTGGGATGCTGCTGGGAAGGAGGAAGTGGATACAGGGCAGGAAACCCATGAAGAGAGCCAAACTTTGTTTCCAAGTCTGATGCAAGTCCTGACCATTTTAAACTCTGTTGTAGGGGCCCCTGGGAGGCTCTGTCAGTTAAGCATCTGCCTTTGGCTCAGGTCAGGATCCCAGGGTCCTGGGATCGAGTCTTGAGTTGGGCTCCCTGCTCAGCAAAGAGACTGCTTCTCCCTCTGCTCCTTCTCCCACTCATCCTCTCAATTACTCTCTCTCTCTCTCAAATAACAAATATATAAAATGTTAAAAAAATACTATTCTAAAAAAGCCATTGTTAAACAGCGGGCATAGGATGATTAAATAACTAGTACAGAGAACGGTGTCAGGGATTTTCCGCACCATACCAAGAACGTAGCAGCAAAACCCAGCTTGCCCAGTGAAGAACAAAGGCAGGTGTCAAACATCAACAGGATCCTTTCCTCCCTGCACTGTGTCTGTTTGGGGTAAGTTATCCACATGGTCAGGATCTGCTCTATTCCTCTTCAAGCTCCCCATGGTTACCCCATAGGCTGCCCACATCATTCCCCCCAAAGAGTATCCCATTCTTTCCTTAGGGCATTGTCCCTTCTGCACTGGGTACTTGCGATGATGCTGTCATGTGGGAGCTCAAGGAGCCAGACTGACTCTCCTGACTCTAGTTCAGGGTATGAGTGTGAGACCTCCGCTCAGCCAGCCAGGTGCTCTGCCCTGGGGCTTGGACTCTTGCACAAGTGACATAAAACTAAAGAGGGGAAGGTTGATGCTATCGATTGTAGCTGAGGTGGAAGACGAATTGATTGTTATTTTGAACGGATTTCTCCGGTTATGAGACCATTTCTGGACTTCCTGTGAACTCTGTTTAGCTTCTTGGCCCTCCAGACACCCTTGGTTCCTTCTATCTTCAAGTCTGACTGTTGGGTTCCCATCCATGCGGACAGCCCCTGTGAGCCTTTGCTCAAATTACCCAGAATTGGCTTCTGTCACTGGTGACCAAGACCCCCAACCGATCGCAGATGCCTACGGTTCTGTTTTTGACTCTGCTTCTAACTTAGTGATAAGTCGTTGTCAGTTTCCCTCTATGTAAAATTAGGGAAGGAGACTAGACCTATGTTCTGTAAATCTTCTTCGGCCCCAAAACAAACACCTTTGCAAAAAAAAAATCTTCTTGATGGGAGCAAATCAATCCTAAAACTGATCGGCACTGCTCTGGCCAAAAGGTTTCTCCAGAATCCTGTCATCTTGGCTCTTTCTCAATAGTAGCAACACTGTGACTTCTGCTCTGATATGTAATGGGAAAGGATTCCACTTCCCCTCTCTCATCGCAGCGAAAGATAGCCTCGGTCCACTTCATTAACTCAGGGAGGTATCAAATGGGCAGTTTCTCATTAACAAAGACTCATTTCTTCTTGAAGAAACGCGCTAAGCAAATGTCTGTGACATGTTTAAACACGTGCATGCGCACACACGTAATGAGACTGCCAAGTTTTCAGGGCACTTAAAATTTCTTTAAATTTTTATTTTAATTCCAGTGTAGTTGACATATATTAGCTTCAGGTGGGCCGTATAGTGATTCCACACTATTCTATACAGGACTCAGTGCTCCTCGAGACAGGTGCCCTCCTTAATCCCCATCACCTGTTTCCCCCACCACCCCCCACCCCATCTCCCTTTTGGTAACCTCGGTTTGTTCTCTAGAGTTAAGAGTTTGGTTTTTGGTTTCTCTCTCTCTCTTTTGTCTCTGTCTCTCTCTTTTTTTTTCTTTGTTCATTCGTTTTGTTTCAGAGCACTTTTTAGTGTGGAGAAGGCGAAAGAAAAACCACAAAAAACAAAGAGCAAAAGAGTATGAGAGTGAGGATGTTTTTCTGCTCTCTTTAAAGCATTTGTGCGTCTGTGTCTTGTCCACTTTATTTTATTGGGTCTTTGAGGGCCTAGAGTTGGGACTTTTTCATGACAAATACATAACTTAGTACTTTTTTTTGTGAAACAAAACTAGTATGACTTCCACCATTAAGATCTGATGTAATTAATAGCATGTGATGTATTTAAACACTGTCCCTCCCCTTGTCCAGGTACTGGGCTATGGATTTGCACACACAGTCTCAGATATTTTCAAATGACTCTCTGGAAAGGTACCATCTATGATTCCTGTTTTATAGCTGAGGTCAGTGAGGCTCAGAGAGGTTAAGTAACTTACCTAAGCTCACACAGCTAGTAAATAACCACTGACTGTATGGCTCCAAATCCTATGTTCTTCCAAATATGACTCTACTCATTTAGATAGTGCCATGCATGGGGCTCTTTTAAAATGTGGAGTAAGCCGACCATATATTTCAGTGGTCATTCATCTTTCTGATCTACAGAGCCCTCAAAGGTAAGACCTGTATCTCCTGACTGAAGAAGCACCAGAGACCTCTGGACACCTCTCCTGGTTCCCAAGTATCTTTGCCCGGAACTAACAGAGCTAGTTCTTAAAAGCAGCAAACCTCTTAGCAGTGGGCATGCTTCTCTTCTACAGTCAGTTGAAATTTCCTGTGGGAAAGCAAACTAATTTTTTAAAAAGATTTACATACTTAATTATTTATTTATTTTAGAGACAGGGGGCAGGAGGGACAGAGGGAGAGAGAGAAAATCTCAGGCAGGCTCCCCGCTGAGAACTAAGTCCTGATGCCAGCCCATCCCATGATCCTGAGGTCAGGACCTGAGCTGAAATGAAGGATCATCTACCCAATGGACTGAGCCACCCAGACGCTGCAGAGCAAACCAATTTTAACAAACCAGAACCAGGAAGAGGAATTTGCAACTGAGAAAGACCTTTTGTGAAAATGAATTCTCTGAAGGTAATTATGGGATTAGGGGACATGAAACCAGAAGATAATTATGATCTGGCACAAATAATCCTAATCTCTATTATGGGTTATTGACCACATTATCTGTGTTAGCTGTTACCATTTCTGATAATGATGGTTCTCTACAGGTAATCCAAAGGGTATTGGCCCCAAAGGAGTTTATCAATGTATGCCCATCCGTGTTTTATCAGGAGATAATATATTTCTAGGTGCTGGTCCTGAATGTGCCACTATGTAACTGAGTGGCCTTGGATGAGTTACATAAACGCACTGGGCCTCAGCTTCTTCCTCTGTGAGGTGAGGGATTTAGATGAGACCCTCTGTAAACTTCAACTCTAAAATTCTAATTTTGCTGGTTGTTTTGAAGGACCGGAGGGCCATGCAATCCCATATGTGTCCAGCAGAGGTCAGAAGATGTCACCAAAAGCTCTGAGTTCTCCAATAATCCGGATTAGCGACGTAAATTTTTCTTTCTCCGTTCCTTCCTTCACTCTTTCCTTCCCTTCTCTCTTCCCTTCCCTCTACCCCTCCCTCTTCCCTTCCCCTCCCTTCCTTTCTTTTCTCTCCGTACATAGCTTCATGGTAGTCCCTATTTTCCATGTTACTTCCCTGATTTTTACGGTTAGGCCACCCATAAAAGCAGGCATTTTTCCTGAAAGATCAAAGTAGAGATGCATTGTCTGCTTCAGGCTTCCTTGTGAAATGTAAACCATTTCCCAACTGGTTAATGCCTGGTGAACAAGGGTAACTTGTCTGGCAAGTGACATCAAGGGCTAGGGACAGTTTTATACTTAGAGTAAGTGTGAACAGTAAGTTTGCTACAGAAAATTCTATGTCAGGAGCATCTGGGTAACTCAGTTGGTTGAGGGTCTGCCTTTGGCTCTGGTCACTGTGGGGTCAGGCTCCCTGCTGGGTGGGGAGTCTGCTTCTCCCTCTCCCTCTGCTTCTCCCCCAGCTCATGCTCTGTCTCTCTCTCAAATGAGGAAATAAATAAAATCTTTTTAAAAAAAAGAACATTTCAAAATTTTCTTTTATAGAGAGTCATCTGTTACAGAGAGTCGTCAAAACTCTCTCTAACAGTAGATTCCTGAATCCTACCCCATGACCTATTTATTTATTTATTTATGTTTAAAGATTTTATTTATTCATTTAACACAGAGAGAGATCACAGGTAGGCAGAGAGGCAGGCGGTGGTGGGGGCGGGGCGGGGGGGGGGGGAGGTGGGAAGCAGGCCTCCCACCGAGCAGAAAGCAGGATGTGGGGCTTGATCCCAGGACCCTGAGATCATGACCTGAGCTGAAGGCAGAGGCTTAACCCACTGAACCACACCCAGGCACCCCAACCTATTTATTTTTGAAACATATTTACCTCAGTGAAATTCTTTTCCTGGTTTTGGTTTTTTCCCCAGCTTTACTGAGGTATAACTGACATGTGACATTGCGAATATTGAAGACGTGTAAGTTACTGAACATGTATATGTGACATGATTATCACAACGAGGTTAGTCAACACATCTGTTACCTCACAGAGTTAAAAATCTGAAAAGTCTGGTCACCATGGGGTTTAACCAATATTTCTCTCTCTCTCCTGGTCTCATCAGAAGAATTATTTGGGAAATAGACCATCACAGAGATAGAGGCTTCTAATAAATATTTAAATATGATACGCATTGTTTTTTTAGGCAGAAACTGGGTGACTGGTTTACATATGGATTGAATTGAAGGAACTGAGAATTAAAGAAAGGCCTACAGCCAGGTCAAACCCATCCCAGTTGTCCAAACAGTACATTCTGAATAAATATTCTGGTGGTTACAAAGTTTTGCTCTCTTGGTAAGACAGGCCGGCATTTGAACCTTGCTAACGTTCCTTAACCTCCCCAGAGATAAACTCTTCAATTTCTTTATCTATAAAATGAAGATAGTGGTAAAGTCACCTAAGATTGTTGTGAGGATTCAATGAGATAATATATGTCAAGAATGTAGCCAAGCACCAGCCACATAACAAAGGATCACTAGGTGAGTGCCTTTGTTGTCCTACCTTATTTGGGAGGAGTCAGCGTTTTTAGAAAAAACAAACCCAGATGAATATCACCACGCCCTTCTTTGACTAACCCAGACCAGGTCTGAGGTCCCTCTCCCACACTTCTGCCTTCACTGCGGAGAGGCCCCTCCTGACTGGGGCCAGCATCCCCTTGCCTTCCTGCGGGACGTGAGGGGATAGTCAGTGGCCTTCTCTCCCTCGCAGGGTTCCACCCATGGTCTCTGGCCTTTGTTTCTTATCTAAGAGAGCACTGAACTTTTCTTTTATACCGCACTCGCTAATTTTCCTCTGCTCTGACAAACTCCTCCAGGAAAGGCCTGGACCCCCCTCTTCCTCTCCTAGACCAACAGCCCAGCCAGGAAGGATGGGCTGCATTATGAGAAGAGCCTAGAGCATGGGACCCAAGAAAGCAGGGAGACCTACATATGCCGTGCAGGAGAAGCTGTGTCGTGCTCTGCTTCTGCGATAAGGTGCATAGGCAGTGTAGCAAGCAGGGGGGACGGTGTAGCAAGATGGGGTTCCTCGGAAGCCCAGAGGCGGGACGGTGAGGGGTCATGACTGAGCAGAACACTCCAGACTGGATATCACGTGTACACGGCAGGGTCGGGAGTGGGCCAGGTAGGAACTGCTACCATCTGCCCACATTCCAGAGACCATTCCAAGGACACAGGCCAGTCGCTGAGGGACCTCCCAATGACTCACGTTCAAAACCAAAAGCTGAGGGGTGCCTGGGTGGCTCCATCAGTTAAGCATCTGTCTGCCTTTGGCTCAGGTCCTGATCCCAGAACAATCCAGCACCGCGTGGGGCTCCCTGCTCAGAGGGGAACCTGCTTCTCCCTCCACCTGCCACTGCTTCTGTTTGTGCTCTCGTGCACTTGCTCTCTCAAATAAATAAATAAGTAATCTTAAAACACACACACACACGCACAAATTGAAAGCTAGATGACTGCTTCCTATGTTTCCTTATTCCTTCCCTCTGACCATAGCTCAGAACTCCCTGGAAAGGGTTTAAAATTCTTAAGGGGGGGCACCTGAGTGTCTCAGTGGGTTAAAGCCTTTGCCTTCAGCTCAGGTCATGATCCCAGGGTCCTGGGATCGAGCCCGGCATCGGGCTCTCTGCTCTTCGGGGAGCCTGCTTCCTCCTCTCTCTCTGCCTTCCTCTCTGCCTACTTGTGATCTCTGTCTGTCAAATAAATAAATAAAATCTTAAAAAAAAAAAAAAACTCTTAAGGGTTTCTGTTGACTCAAATGAAAAGAAAGTGGAAGGAAGTGTTGATTCAAAGGGAAACCTGCTTTCGTCGGAAAATGACTAGATCCTAATTCTGACTTTGGCGAGGGTCTTGCCTGCACCTAGCCCAGCTCTTTGCTCCTCTGCCCTCGTTTCTAGAGCCTGTCGTGGAGCTCTGGTGTAATGATGACAAGCCCGTACCTTGAGGAATGGAGGAAGTAGCGAGTATAATTCGTGATTCTTGGTATCTGTTGCCCACATTTTCCAGACAGCACAGGAGACAGATTGCTGCCAATGTAATTTAAAATGTCCCAAAATGTAATGTCAATGTCAATGTAATGTCAATGTCAATGTAAATGTAATTTAAGATGCCAAATATTTAAGAAACCAAAAAAATGATACCTCACACCCCGCAGGAGAACTACTACCAAAAGAATAGTAAGAATAAATAAATAAAAAGAAGAAGAAGAAGAATGAACGAACAAACGAACGAAAGAAAAAAAAGGAAAAGAAGAAAAGAAGGGAAGTAACAAGCGTGGGCAAGAAAGTGGAGAAATTGAGACCCTCGTGCACCGTTGGTGGGAATGCAAAATGGTGCAGCCTCGGTGGAGAAGAGTATGAAGGTCCCCCCCCCATCCCCGCAAAATTAAAACTGGAACTGCCCCACGGTCCAGCAATTCCACTTGTGGGTATGCGCCTGAAAGAACTGAAAGCAGAAACTCCAAGAGAAACTTGTTCCCCTGTGTTCAGAGGAGCGCTGTTCCCAAGAGCCAAAAGGGAGAAGGAATCCCGGTGCCCGTCTTCAGTTAAATGCATAAACACAATGGGCTGGATACCTACAATGCCAGCGGCATAGTGTTCAGTCTGCCACGTGCCACAATGAAAATGAACTAAAAAATGAATAAAAAAATTCAAATATCAGGGCGCCTGAGTGGCTCAGTGGGTTGAAGCCTCTGCCTTCAGCTCGGGTCATGATCCCGGGGTCCTGGGATCGAGCCCTGCATCGGGCTCTCTGCTCTGCGGGGAGCCTGCTGCCTCCTCTCTCTCTGCATTCCTCTCTGCCTTCCTCTCTGCCTACTTGTGATCTCTGTCTGTCAAATAAATAAATAAAATCTTTTAAAAAAATTCAAATATCATAAGCTTCCATTAATAGGAGATACTTAGAAGAGTCAAATTCATAGAGACGGAAAGTAGAACCCAGGAGTTACTGGGTAATGGGTGCAGAGTTTCAGTTTTACTAGATGGAAAACATTGTGGGGGTAAAAGGAGCAAATGGGAGCAGGATAGTGTGCGAATGTACTTAATACCTCCGGACTGCACATTTAAACACAGTTAAGGCGGTAAATTTTATGTTATGTATATTTTTGGACAATAAAAAAATGGGAAAAAAAATAACACAATCAGGTATATGTCGCTGGAAAACCTCTCCGGGAAAGGGGTAATACTAAATATTGAACAGGTATTCATGCATTTATAATAACCCCAGTGATAGTCACCACTTATTTAAGAAAGACCATAAAGCCCCATGAGTGCAATAACTCTGTTCTTCCCATTTTACAGACAAGGAGAAGAAGGTAGGGAGATGAAGCAATTTGCCCAAATACAGACAACTAGTTGGTCCCAGGTATGCATGACCGCAAAGCTGGTACTCTCTAACTCCTCAGTCTCTTTTTTTACAAAGAATTCCCTGCTTTGCTGACCCTCTTCCGGAGTCATTGGCAGCCTTGAGGTTCTTCCGGCAGTCCTGCCTCAGGACCTTTGCAGGTGCTGCTCTCTCCACCCAGAACATGATTCCCCCAGATGTTTAACATGACTTCCCCTTCTGTCAGGTCTCTGCCTACCCGTCGCCTTATTATTAAGGCCTTTCCCCACAAAATGAAATAGTATACTTCCTCTTCCTCATTCCTCTCTAGCCCTGACTGGTTTGATTGTTCCTTGTCTGACTCCCCGACTAGGACAGAAGTCCCCCGAGGTCAGAGGTCATTGTTTTCCCCATGGTTATATCTTCCCAATCTATGAATAAGTGAATGAGTGAGTGGCTACTGGGACTAGTATGACCGATGGGCAGAGCCGCAGTGGTCTACATGCCAAGATTTTAGGGAAAACCCCCTCTACGCCCCCATTCTTTTTACCACTGATTTAACTTACAGCAGGGCCGGTTTCTAGAAGCACGGTTCAGTAGCCAGGAACGACACCACCCTCCTTTCCTCTCTCTTCCCCATTCCAATCTTTATCAGAAGATTGGCTTACTTGTCCCAGAACCTCCGTCCCTAAGCACTCCCCTTTGGACCTTTCCTGCCCATTGTCTGGATCACAGATGTAGTAAAGACGAGTCTAAGTAGGGTTAGGAGTGTGAGCAGGACAGGTAGCCTGCAAATGTAAGAATCTGGGGTCCAGTTGGGGGGATGTCTATAAACACTCCCTGTTTGATCCCTGAAATCCCACTGTGATCTCTTTCCTCAGACTAGTTTATTCTAGCAGGAATGAACTTCCTTTCGGTCAATCAAATTGGCCAATTTGAGCTTTTCAAAATGTAGCTCTAACCTGCTTGCCTACACCCCCACCCCTGCGACCATCCTATCCTAGGTCCAGGCCCCCAGTTTGTGGGCCCCCAAGGCAGTCACAGCCCCCTCCAGAATCATCCACCTTCATCAACTCCCTTTACTCCAGACTGGAAGTTAGTTTCTTTCTTTCTTTCTTTCTTTCTTTCTTTCTTTCTTTCTTTCTTTTAATTAATTTATTTGATAGAGATCACAAGTAGGCAGAGAGGCAGGCAGAGAGAGAAAGAGAGGGAAGCAGGCTCCCTGCTGAGCAGAGAGCCCAATGCTGGGCTGGATCCCAGGACCCCAGGATCATGACCTGAGCTGAAGGCAGAGGCTTTACTCCACTGAGCCACCCAGGCGCCCCCAGACTGGAAGTTGGCAGCCTTGGCAATAGGCAATGGCAATAGGCTAGCACAGCCCAGGGCTGGGAGCCAGACCCCAGAGGGTGACCTTCCTCTGGTAATTCATCTTTCCTCCAGTTCCCTCTGGCCCCCTGGGAAGGACAGGGGTTGGGGGAGAGGGGTTGCTGGGCTGGGTTCAAGAAGGGCCAGAAGTCTGAGAAGGTGCAGCCTCTGTCACACCCAGAAAGAATCTAGAAACCTCTGTGGCTTTTTCTCCAGAACTGGTCCTCCTTCATTCCTCACGCCCCGTTACCAGTGCCCCAGGGACCATCCCCTCAGCAAGCAGCTCCCTACTTGCTGGCCTTCCATTCTGCTTCTGTGGCCAGGGTGGGGCCCCTGGGGGCAGCCTCAGCCAGCACCTACACCTCGTGGGCCCCATCACCCCACCCCATGGAGACTGGAGCCAACTGTCCCAAACTTACAGGCATCACCTGGAGGTTTCAATTAGGTAGATCTGGGGATACCCTGAAATCTCTGTCCAAAGCACCCCATGTGACCCATCAAGTAGCTGATGAAAACCAAGCTCCTGAGCGTCTCGCCCCTTCTGACCCGTGGGACCTGGTTTCCCGAGCATGGAGCACGCGCTCTGTGCTTCCTGTGAGCGGCTCTGGCTAAAACGCCACTGAGGGTGGGCCTTCGGCCTGGGAAGCCTTTTCCCATCAGCCCCACCGCCCCTGAAGGAGTCTGGCATGTCTTCTTCTGCCCCCACATAGCTCTGCGCGTTTCCCACTCAGAACCCGTGCAGACACTGTAGGTTAGACCCGATACCCTTCCAACCTGGTCTTTGCTTGGTTCCCTCCTCTGTTGAAAACACGCCTTCTCCCCTCCCTTGCGGCTCGGGGTTATGGGCATAGTTCTGGCCAATGTTGGATAAGCTCCAGCCCACGAAGGATTGCTGGAAAGCCTGAGTTTTCTCATCCTGGGGCTGCCGCCTTTCTTCTTCCTACTCGGCTGCAATGTCTGGAATCGCAATCTTGAGCCTGAGAGGGAAAGTCCAAGGGAATTAAAGCCCCCCACCCATGTGACGAGGAAGCAGAAGGCTAGCTAAGGATAAAACACAAGCAGACACCCTGCAACTCCCCTGGCGCCCTCACCCCACCGTGGGACACCTGTGACATTCTTCCAGGAAGCTCCCAACTATCTTAAGGGTCATGCCTTGCTAGAGGGGAAAACAACCTTAACTTGACAGTGGCAAGGCCTCCAGTCTCTTCTAGGTCCTCTTCCTTAGCATATGAAAGTTCTTTTGAAAACCTCCTTTCTTCCTTTCCTCCCCCATCCCCACAGTATAAAATCAGTTGCTCCTCACAACCCCAATGCAGCTTTTTCTGCCCACGGGTCCTGTCCCCGTGCTTTCATAAACCACCATTTTGCACCAAAGATGTCTCAAGAGTTCTTTCTTCGCTATCGGGTCAGGACCTCACTCCACCAAACCTCCCCTATATTCCAAAACCACATCACGTGCACATAAAATAAATAAATAAAAATTAAAAAACAGAGAGGTGAGGTGACTCACCTCAGGTCACTGGGATGGCTTTGACACAATGCAGTCTAAACCGCAATGTTCCTGCTCTGAGTTGTGTGCGCTTTCCACAACATTGCCCTCCCCGACACAAAGCCAGCGGGGAACTGCACAAGGACAATGTGAGCACATTAATTCTGAGTTCAGAACTCAGACGCAGATGCATTCTGCGTCCCCTTTCTCATTCTCTCTCTCTCCCTCTTTTTAAGATTTTATGTTTAAGCATTCTCTACACCCAGCTTGGGGCTCAAACCCACAACCCTGAGATCAAGAGTCTCACATTCTACGGACAGAGCCAGTCAGGCGCCCCTGTGTCCTCTTTCTCTTACTCAGAGTGAGGACTGATGAGAAAGTCAGGCTTAGAACGACAGCTCAGAGACTTGGTTACTGTGTAACTGTCACAGTTCCCTGCCATACGCCATGGAAACTGAATGACTCAATGAAGAGCAAATGTCTCCAAAAGTTAATGGGCACCTCACAGAACCATCCGGAGACCCAAGAACTAGGTTCAAGGCTGCCAGGGACGCAGCCCCAAAGGGATCCTTCCTGTGTGTGCCCCAGGGGGCTCTGCTGCCTTTGCTGAGCCAGGAATCCAGGTCTGCTCTGCTGTTCACCACCAAGAGTGGGCAGGCCCTCGGGTCCCTGCTTATCTATGCCAAAGTCTGGCATAGGCCCCTCTGCTTGGCCAACCTAGACCACATGCCCTGGCCTTTGCTGCGAAGAGGGGAGTGAGAAAGGTAAATCCAGCATGTTCAGTTTCTCCAGTGAGAGGTGGGTGCCTCCTCTTAATAAAACCGTAACATCGAGAGTCCTCTAAACATAAGAAAGGGGTTCAAGTGCTGGGTGGCAAGAAAAGAGAGAGAGAGAGAGAGAGAGATGTCCTCCACCTAGTGGAACTGGGGCCCCAGGAGGACAGGATGGCTAGGGTGAGAAGAGCTCTCTGCAGAGACCGGGCAAATGGGTCTAGCCAACAAATGCGATTTGACTTTGTGGAACACCGTCCCCACTGCCACGGGGCAAGGTTGTCAAATGCAAGTCACATGCTTGGGGAAACTGCAGACACAGGAAGGGAAATTGAGCAATCTCAAGGAGACATGAAGTCTAAATACGTTCCCCGGAGGAAGGGAAGACTCCTTTTTCCCTCTCTCGGTTGCGAGATCATTTATGGGGGGAGAGGAGGAAGGGAGGCTAATTCACACTAAGTAGCCACTAGCACTGAGTGCCAGGCAGGTCCTGGACTGTTGCTGACATGATCCCCTTTAGTATGGAGAAAGGAACCAACATGGAATAAGAAAGGGACACAACAATCTCCATAAGTTGGCTGGTGGGAGGGTCAGGGAAAGACTGGGTTCCCCCTGCCGTGCTCTCTAGGCCTCTCTCTCTCACTTGAAAGCCTCTCTTGGGAGGAGCAGGTGGGCAGAGTGTGCCTGGTTGGCAAGCTGGAGAGGACAGCCCAAGCCTAGCTCCGCCCCCTCCTGCACCCCTCGCAGCAAGGCCCGGGGCGGTCATCACTTTTTATGACCACCAAGATGGGTCTAATTCTGGGTAAGGCATTAGGAAATTGGCTGTGGTCTCGTTCACCTGAATCCGCACCCTGGATCCTGGCCTTCAGCCGCAGTGAAGAGGATGCTGAGATCCACACCAGCTTTACTCCTCTGTGTGTCAGTAGTTCAGAACTCAGACGGAGAAAAGGGGTGTTCCTTATGACGCACCCCCACAATCCCACCAGTAATTTCTGATAATATGAACACCGAATTTCTCAAATACTAAAGGATTCACTTGCGAATCATCCTAGGAAGCTGGGCTCTTTGTCACTTGAGGTCCAGGGTTGGATGGCAGAGAATCCATTGTTCGTTTATTCACAGTGACAAAAGTGACAGTCCCTGCTCTTGTGGAGCTCACATTTTAGTGGGGGAAAAATAGACAATGCATAAATACACCTCCAAACAGAAGAGACCTCAGTTTTAGATTTCGTCAGTTTTATGGAATTGAGATTGTAAACAGAATCACGAAGACTCACTGATGGTATTGAGAGACGTCTTTAAATTTGTTTTGTTTTAAAGATTTTATTTATTTATTTGTCAGAGAGAGAGACAGAGCACAAGCACAGGGAGAGGCAGGCTCCCCACTGAGTATCCCGGAGCCTGAAGTGGGACTCGATCCCAGGACCCTGGGATCATGACCTGAGCTGAAGGCAGACCCTTAACCCACTGAGCCACCAGGCATCCCTAAATTTGTTTCTCATTACTGGACTGCACTGGCAGCAGTGCACTTCAAATTAACGTTCTAAAGCACAAGTTTCAAATTTCATTCCAAGCAGCACAATTATAGCCCTTTTAGGTATATCTGTATCAATCTATAGCATTACTACAATTTGGTAAATGGGGACATCAAAAATATACTGCAGTTTTTATACAGTTTTTATAAGGTTAAATGTCAGTTTCCAACCCCCTTCTCCTTGGCTTCTCCACCATGGAGTCTGGAGAGGAGGGGGATACTCTCCCTAGACTTTCTTGTGGCAAAGATTGTCAAGTGACACGGCTTTGGCTAATGAAGTAGAAGCTGAAGAATTCTGGAAGCTTCTAGGAAAATGGCTTCCTTGGTAAAGGAGATAAAGCTGCTAGAGCTATCCCCATTCCCCCTAATTTCCTGACTTGAAGGTGGCCCCGGTGCTTAGAGCCATGGTGTCTGTGTTGGAGACAGAAGGCGGTACATGCGTCCCAAATCTAGCTTGTCAAAGATGATGGAGAAGAAAGATAGAAACCACCTGGGCTTTTGGTGGCCCTGCTGAGCGGCTGAAACAATACCAACATCTGCTTATCTCTAGATTTCTTCCTATGCCAGGAAAACAAATTCATTTCTTTATCGATAAGTCAGGTTTGTTTCTTTTTTTTTTTAAGATTTTGTTTATTTATTTGACAGGCAGAGATCACAAGTAGGCAGAGAGGCAGGCAGAGAGAGAGGGGGAAGCAGGCTCCCTGCTGAGCAGAGAGCCCAATGTGGGGCTCGATCCCAGGACCCTGAGATCATGACCTGAGCCAAAGGCAGAGGCTTTAATCCACTGAGCCACCCAGGTGCCCTGATAAGTCAGGTTTTAAGGCATTTGCAGCCTAAAGTACGTCTGCCCAGTGCTCTCTATTTTGGCACTTCTCTATTTAAAAAAAAATTTTTTTTTAATATTTATTTACTTAAGTCATTTCTACACCCAACATGGGGCTCAAACTCATGACCCTGAGATCAAGAGTCACATGCTCCTCCCAGCTAAGCCAGCCAGGTGCCCCAGCCCTTCTTTGTTTTTGAATGTAGTAGGCCTGTCAAAAAGTGGAAGTGGCTTAGGTCTCTCTCACACCCTCAGAGTTCCTTGTATGGGTACCTTGGTTGCACAGGACTTTTCCATGGTCCTGGATGTCCCCTGTTGCCAAGTAGTGGGAGGTTTCCTGATTCCACCACAAATGACCACATGGACTACTTCTCTGCCTCCCTCCAGGTGGCTCCATCTCTCAGATCTGAGCCCTGTTCCTGATTCTACCCCTTCCTCCTGGGGGAGTCTCCCCAAATACGCCCTGGCTCACCACTTCCCTCCATCTGTTCCTTCAGGCACATTCAGAGCCCTGTATGTGAGACCTTCGTGTCACTGGACCATGGGTTCCCAGGGGCCCTCCACAAAATGGCGGGCCAGCACCCAAGAGGGGACGGACGGTGTTGGGCAAAGTAATTACAGAAAATCTTCGCACATTTCAGTTGCAATTTATATATATTGCTTTGTTGCTTTTATTAAAATTTTCTTTTAGAAATGGTTACCTTTTGGGGGGAACAATTGTACAGAAAACGGAAGAAACATAAAAGGTTACTTTTGAATGATTTCGAGCACTCAGTGTCCCATGTGTGGGTCTCCACATCATTCATCTTATTGAAAATTATTTTTATGCTTTTTCTGGAGACTGGGCAAGTCCAGCTAACATCTAGACGTATGTCTTGTGAATGCTATCCTGTTCTTGGGTTTTCCCACCTAGGAGTACTTAATTTAAGGGAAATTATATGACTATATTTACAGACGTTTTCTCAATCAAGAAATAGTCTTTTTTTAAAGTTTTATTTACTTTAGTAATTTCTATACCCAACATGAAACTTGAACTAACGACCCTGAGATCAAGAGTCACCTGTTCCTTCAACTGAGCCAGCCAGGTGCCTCAAGAAATATTCTTTTTTTTTTTTTAAAGAAATGTTCTTAATGATAAAATAAAGGATATTTAGTGGTGCCTGGGTGGCTCAGTCCGTTACACGTCTGCCTTCAGCTCAGGTCATGATCCTGGGGTCCTGGGATCGAGTCCCTCATCAGGCTCCCTGCTCAGTGGGGAACCTGCTTCTCCCTCTCCCTCTGCCTATTCGCACCTCTCCTGTGCTCTCTCTCTCTGCTCTCTCTTTCTCTCTCAGATAAACAAACAAACAAACACCTAGACAGTTAAGTCAGTCCTAGATATCAGATAATCCTGACAAGACTACAGTTGCCATATAAACTTATTTGAATTTAATGTTCAATTGTTGATCCTTTTAGGGTGGTATTGGTCTCCCTCAGGGTTCCCCCAAATCCCTGGGATCTGCCTCCTTTCTCCAGGCATGCTCTCTTTCTGGTTGGCGGCTAGCTTTGACTACTTATCAGAGCCCACAATGGCAGTGGCTCTGTTTAAACTGGTGATCTATGGCCTGATTCTTGGCCACGGGCGTGTTTTGTTGAGGCTGTGCTGTTTGAAGAAAATAGGATCTGCTTCCAGCCAAACAGGGCAGATTGGTTACAAGAGATTTTCGTATCTTCTTACAGAGACACAACTGAACCATTAACAAGAAAACGAACAAACAAACATAACTTAGGACAAAGAGAACAGGAGAGAAGACAGATAGGAGAGTTCAAGGTGTTTGGGGAAGGCCGAGGAATGACAACCGATCAAGCAGGACAGTAACCGCTGAAGTGCTTGCAAAGGGGGTTATTGGTGAGAATCCGGTGGTTCCCATTCTTGTCAGCTCCCCCAAAGCCCATAGCCAGGTCAGTACATCTCAGGTGGTATGTTAGGGGTTTTTGTCTGTGAAACCAAAAAACCCCAGAGAAATGCCCTTTCTATGTGAATGCCTGAAACCTGGCAAGAAAAATCAGCTCCTTCCCCATCTGGCTAAGGAGGCACCTTCAGTGAAAGGACTCTCCCTACACGTAGTCTCCACTGATCCTGTTAACACTTGATTCTTCTTTTTTTTTTTTTTAAGATTTTATTTATTTATTTGAGAGGAAGAGTGAACATGAGCAGGAGAGCCAGAGGCAGAAGCAAACTCCCTGCTGAGCAGAGAGCCCGATGTGGGGCTCGATTCCAGGACCCTGGGATCATGACATGAGCCGAAGACAGACACTTAACCGACTGAGCCACCCAGGCACCCCGACTTGAGTCTTAAATATAAGCAGGGAACTGTCTATACTGGCAACTACCAGACACCTCAAGTACAAAGGAGGAAAAGACAAAACAAATGAAAAGAAATAGAAAACAGGGACTCTGAGAAAATAGACAATATAAAAAAAGGAAAACAATCTTTAAAATTAATTCCTATCTCAGCTAGCTAAGGGAAGATCTTGCCTTCAGACGATGGGATTAGGGTGCTCCAAAAGAGGAACAGCCAGGGAATAAGTGAAAGTTCTTGGAAATTAAACATATTAGGGGAGAAATAAAGTAGTCCTCAATTGCAAGTAGAACCAAGAAAATCTTCCAGAAAGTAAAACAGAAAGAAATAGATAAAAAAGAGAAAAGACAAGACATTTAAAGAACCAATCCAAATATCCCAAAGCTTCCTCGATCCCCCAAAGCGCTCTGGGGGAACCCAGTCATCGGCTTGGGGGATGGGGACCTATAGAGCTTTCTAGCCCTTCTGAAAATGGGGACCATTCAGAGCTGGAGAGGCTTGTGCCTGGCAGTGGTAGGGAGGGGGGCCACAGTCCTAGAAGCCCTAGAAGCCAGTTTGAATTACAGACATCATTTTAAAAAAGGCCTCATTAAAAAAATTTATTTTATTTTATTTATTTATTCGAGAGAGTACAGAGGGAGAGTGAGAGGGAGAAGCAGACTCCCCGCTGAGCAGAGAGCCATGTGGGGCTCGATCCCAGGACCCTGAGATCATGACCTGAGCGAAAGGCAGACGCTTAACCAGCTTAGCCACCCAGGTGCCCTCATTTAAACATTATTATTCATATATTGTCAACTCATTTTTTTTCACATGGTTGTCGCATTAAATATTCAAAAGGTGCAAAGTGAAAAGTCTCCTGCCTAGCCCCATCCCCTAGCTCTCCAGTTCCCCTAACTGGATCCTCTTTTCCTTAGTTTCTAGTAACATTTTCCTCTAAGTTCAGAGTCCCTCCAAATGCCATCAGGCTTATACAAATACCCTGTTCAAGCCACCTTAGGCTTTCGTGAAGACTCTGAGTCTTTCCTGCTTCCACTGCCCTGTTCCAAAGCCACTCCCACATTTTTAGATATTTGTGGACGGGGTGCCTGGGTGGCTCAGTCAGTTAAGCATCTGCCTTTGGCGCAGGTCATGATCCTAGGGTCCTGGGATCAAGTCCCACATCAGGCTCCTTGTTCAGCCGAGAGTCTGATTCTCCCTCTGCCTGCTGCTCCCCCTGCTTGTGATCTCTTTCTCTCTGACAAATAAATGAATAAAATCTTTAAAAAAATATAGATATTTGTGAACAGCAGTACCCTCCCAAAATCTATATTAGTCATCAATGGCTGCACAACAAATTAACCTAAAACTTAGCAGCTTAAGAAAACAATGAGTATTTATTAGCTCCCATACTTTCAGAGGGTCAGGAATTTGGGCATAACCTAATTCGGTGGTTCTATCTCTGGGTCTGTCACGAGGCTGCAGTGAAATGTCAGCTGTGGCTACCGTCATCTGCAAGCCAGACCTGGCACGGGACGGTCCACTTCCAAGATGGCTCCCTCCCAGGGCTGCTGGTGGGAGGCCTGATTCTTGCCACCCAGACCTCTCCATAGGGCTACTTGAGCATGCTCATGACATGTCAGTAAATCAGCCAAAAGAAATGGTCCACAATGGCTTAATGCTCTGGCCCTGGTAGTCACACACCATCACGTCTGTGATAGCCTACTGGTGGGACTGACAAGTCAGGCCAATGCAGCTCACACAGGGGGTGACTACCAGGAGGCTAGACTCAGACGTCTTGGAGCCTGACGACCATACCTATGCCAGAAACAAACAATGCCACTAGTTTCTTAGACTACTTTATAGAAATATTTTATTTAGACATAAGCAATTATAAATACCTGTTTTTTGTTTTTTTGGGGTTTTTTTTGCCTCCCTCTTTTGGACAAAAGGTAGCATGCCATACCCACTGTTCTGCACCTTGTTTTTTTCACTTAACAATACATCTTGGTGATCATCCCATATCAGTATTTAATGCATGCCTAGCTCTTTTTAGCACCTGCATACCATCCCACTGTATGAATGAGGCGTAATTAATTTAACCAGTCCACTATTAAGGGATACATAGGCTACTGAGAATCTTTTTTTTTTTTTTTTTTAAGACTAGAATCTGGCTCAGGCACTTCATGCAACTTCAGGCCAAGTTACTGAAGCTCTTTGAACTTGGATTTCTTCATTTGTAAAACAGGAATAATGAGAGTCCCTCCCTCAGACTTCATAGGTTCATGGGGAAGATTAAATGTGATCCGTGTGTCAAGCAACTAGCGTTCTTCATGGGGCAGTGCTTGGTGCCCTTTCTCTCTCTGTAACCACTCCCCAGAGCCAGTCCCTGCCCTCCGGAAATGCTTCCCTATTTCCAGCCCCACGCACTGGTATCCAGCTTCACCCTCTGGCTCATCCGTGGGAGGTTTCCATCCGAAGAAAGGCCCCCTGTGTCATGTCGACCAGAGCCTGTGGAGAAGTTTTCTCCGACTGCTTCTCACACCCTCATGTTGTCATTTTCTGAAATAGCCACGGGGCCAGCCTGGGCCGTTTGCCTTCTTTCCTAACACTGACCTAGTTGGCAAGCACGACAGAGGAGAAATGTCGGGCTCTGGGCCTGGTGCTTCCTCGGGATGTTACCACAGCGCAAACAGGAGTGTGCTGGCTGGGTGGATCCTAGTCCATAGGAAGATAAACAGATTAAAAGCAAACAGGAGAGAAATCCCTACCCTGCCAACAGGAAGAAGGCTGGATGCAGGCCCTGCTTGGAGATTTTTTTCGTTTTGTTTTGTTGTTAATTAATTTATTTAATATATAAAACAGCTTTATGGACATATCATTCACCTACCATGCAAATATGCCCATGTACCCATCTCGAGTTACAGTTCAATGGTTTCTACTACACTCAAAATTGCACAGCCGTCGTTACAACCAATTTTAGAACAATTTCATCACCTCAAAGAGAAACACCGTGCCCATTAGCAGTCCCTTGCCTGTTCCCACCACCATCTCTTCAGTCCTAGGAAACTACTAATGTACTTTGCCAGTCCTGGACATTTCATATAAATGGAATCCTGTAATATGTGGTTTCATGTGACGGGCTACTTCCACTTAAGCGTAATGTTTTCAAGGTTCATCCATGGTGTAGCACTAATCAGCACTTCGTCCCTTTTTATTGCCAAGTAATACTCCGTTGTACAGATATACGACGTTTTGCTTAACCGTTCATCAGTTGATGGACAAATTTGGGCTGTTTCTACCTTTTGGCTATTATGAGTAATGATGCTATGAACATTAATGTACATGCTTTTGTGTAAACATGTGTTTTCCTTTATATTGGGTATACGTGTATGGGAGTAGAATTGCTGGTTCATTTGGAAACTCTGTGTTTAACCTTTGGAGGAATTCCAGACTGTTTTCCCAGTGGCCACACCATTACACGTTCCCACTAGAAGTCTATGAGGGTTTCAGTTCCACCTCCTCCCCAACACCTGCTATCGTCAGTTTTTCCCATTATATCCATCCTACTATGAAATGGTATTTCATTATGGGTTTGCTGATGACTACTGATATTGAGCATTTTTTCATGAGCCTTTGGCCATTTGTATATCTCCTTTGGAGAAATGCCTATTTAGGTCCTTTGCACCTTTTTAATTGGGTATTTGTTCTTTTTATTGTTCATTGTAAGAGTTCTTTCTATATTCTAATGAGGACTTATTTTAATCTTTTCAAAATTACTGTTTTTATCAGCCACATGTATACTCATATTAGAGGAGCAATGTGTTTGAATCCAAAGAATACCATAGGTGAGTTTATCAGGAGGTAAAAATGTTTGCAAAGCTGATACAACATTATGGGGGCCCGAGAGACACCTGAAATCCAGAAGATCCAACTAACAACTTAAAAAAAAATCACTTTTAGCTCAGGTAAGATACCGTATTGGCGTGTTTCTGTGCTTTCCTTAGATGGAGGGAAACAGAAGGGTTCTACCACAAGTCTACACCCCCAGGAAAAGCGAATCTGTAGGCAACAGCAGAGTAGAGGCTAGAGAACATTCCATGGTGCGGTGGACACCATGGCCCCAGAAAAGATTTCATTATTTCATTTTTTCTCATTTCATTTCAATAAACATTAAACGAAGATTTCCCATATGTCGTATATATAGAGGTGCAAAGACGAGTGAGTAAGTCATAGAGGGGAAATAGAGACACAAGCAAATGATTTTCAATACTAAGTGAACAGAGATGTGTCCAAAGCACGTTGGGAGTGTGGACAAAGAGGCGATCTCTTTTGTCAAGAAGGGGTAATGGTGAGAAGGGAGATTGGGAATGATGGTGGCTTTACGGAGGAGATATTTCAGCTGGCCTTGAAGACTGAGTATGAGCTTGGCAGATGAACAAGGACAGTAGATGGCAAGTGCAAAATCAGAGGCTTAAAATGAGCAAAAGAGGGGGCTCCTGGGTGGCTCAGTGAGTTAAGCCACTGCCTTCGGCTCGGGTCATGATCTCAGGGTCCTGGGATCGAGTCCCACATCGGGCTCTCTGCTCAGCGGGTAGCCTGCTTCCCTCTCTCTCTCTCTGTCTGCCTCTCTGCCTACTTGTGATCTCTGTCAAATAAATAATAATAATTAAAAAAATCTTTGAAAAAATGAGCAAAAGAGGAAAGAAGGATCAGAGAGATAGCAATAGAGATAGAGACAAACTGATAAACAGACTCTTAACTCTAGAGTTAAGTTAAACTTAGAGTTAGACTTAGAGTTAAGTTAGACAGTTAGACTGATGGTTACTTGAAGGGAGATGGGTGTGGGGATGGGGGGAAAGAGGTGATGGGGATTAAGGAGGGCACGTGTCGTGATGAGCCCTGAGTCATGTACAGAACTGTTAAATCACTGTATTGTCCACCTGAAACTAATATGGCACTGTATGTTAACTCACTGGAATTTAAATTAAAACTTAAAAAAAAATCATAGAGGTTTAAGCAGAGCATTTTGAACCCCTCCTGTGTCTTTATAACAAATGGGTTTTGAATGAACCAATGGATTTCTGTAGGGCGATCTCATTCGGGCCCACCTCGAGGTTCCCTGTGGGTGGGGAATAGGCTAGGGGATAGCGTTCACCCCAAAGCAGAAGGGTGCTGGAATCGAGTTCAGTCTGATTTATTAGTTCTCAAGGCCCACCCTGGGCCTGACCCAGGCCACACGAAAACTCTCCCATGGTACATAATTCTACCTCCTGTCAAAGAGGAGGTAGAGAGATTGGTATCTGTGGAGAGGGGTGGGGATGGCACCATAAAAGGGATTGGTGAGAGTGAAAGGGAGGGGGCCCAGAAGATGAACTCTGTTTGTTCTACACTAGTGTTTGTCCTCACGTCTTACGCAGTGTCTACAGACTTGTAATGAGTAACTAAATGAATGACGTCCAAAGCTGAACTCTTAGTGTCAAACAGATAATCTTATTCAGTTCCCAAGTGCCAGAACACATCCCATTGCCCCTGGACCCTTGTCCTCTGGAAGCTGGGGGGAGGCCAACCACAGGTTTCCTAGAAGCTCCAGGGAAGCTGCCAACTGGTTGTGAATTTAATCTCCGCTCTTCTTGTTTGACTTTGACCTGCTGCCCCAGGTGGGTGTTGCAGTGTGAGAGTGTGGTCTCACTCTCTCTAGAAGGCTCCGGAGGCAAACCCCAGCTCAAAATGGCTTACACAACAACGAACGGTATCATCTCATGGCAAGAATTTTGGAGGTCAGGCGATTCCAGTTAGTTAATTTACCAGCACAACTGGATCACTAAGGACTCAACGTCTTGCCAGGTCACCTTCAGTGTACTGGCTTGTGCTCCTAGGCTAGCTCTCTTCATGGTCCCAAGATGGCTGCTGCAGCTCCAGGCTTCACACTGCACACTGTGAGGACTAGATTTAGAAAAGCGCCGTTTTTCTACATATACCTCCTTCCAGAGGCAAAAAAGACTTTCCCAAAGCCCCCAGAAGGTCCTCCCAAATGTCTCAATGCCTACAATAGTTATCGCCCACGCTGGCCTCGCAATCAATCACACACATATGCCACGTGTTAGAGTTCAACCAATCAGGATTCAGCCCCTGGGACTGGAGAGGAGGCCAGCCTTCCCGGAAGCTCTCACCCTGTGATGCCCAGTTAAAGCTTGGTTCTGTTCGGCTAGGCAGCTTACAGTGTTTGCCACACACATACACATCTCTGGTGGGCGTTGCCCATGCTTCATAGGCTATTTGAGGAAAAGAAACTCTTCCATTGGAATTCACACACGCATAAAGTAAATATAGTTTACTTCTTATGACTTCTCTTTGGTTCTTAAAACAAAACAAAACAACCTTTGCTCTTTTCTCAGAGTTTTAAGTCTCCCTTTAATTTTTTGAATGTTCCAGCTCTGATATTTTCAATCTCGGTTGATGTTGCAAGTCTGATTCTGCATTTGTTTTCTGTGGGCTCCTGTTTGTGATGCCTCATTTCCTTATGGGTAGCGATTTTCTCATTTTTCTTCTAACTTCTCTGCAGAAATTCTTTGAGTCCAAAGGAAAAAAAATGGGCTCTTCCAGAAAGAAGTTTCGTGTTTGTTTCTGTCAGGCACTGGAGAAGACTCTCTGCCAGGGACCACTCCACCTCAGCTTGAGGTTGGTAAGCTCAGGCTGCAGCCTGTGTGAGACCCAGCTTGTGTTTAAGATTTCTTGGGGGTGGAGGTAGGGAAGGTATTTCCCCTGTTCTCAGTGCCAAGATTTAAAACAGGCTAATTTCTTTGTAGACTGCTGGAGGCCAGGGTGGTATTTTTTGTTTTTGTTTTTATATTTCATTTTATTTTATTTTAGGCCAGGTGGTATTTTACTTTTTAAAAAAAGATTGTGTTTATTTATGTGACAGAGAGAGAGCGCACGCACAAGCAGGGGGAGGGACAGCGGGAGAGGGAGAAGCAGACTCCCTGCTGAGCAGGGAGCCCGATGTGGGGCTCAATCCCAGCCCCCAGGATCATGACCTGAGCTGACCGCAGACACTTAACCAACTGAACCACCAAGGCGCCTCTAGCAGACCCCAATTTATGAACATTTAGGTTGTTCCCAAGCTTCTAAGCACTGCAGCAATGAATAACCTGCTATGTATGTCACTTTTTGCTGGCATGAGTATATCTGTAGGATAAATTCATGAAGGGGAATTGATGGGCCAAAGGGCATGTGCATTTGTAATTTTGATACAGAGTACCATATTACTCTCCATAGAGGCTGTAACAGTTTATATTTCCATCATCAACACATAAGGGACAAAGTGTCCTGTTAAATTTTTGCTCTTGGTCTATCTGATAGATTAAGAACAGTATCTAGGGGTGCCTGGGTGGCTCAGTGGGTTAAGCCTCTGCCTTTGGCTCAGGTCATGATCTTAGGGTCCTGGGATCGAGCCCTGAATCGGGCTCTCTGCTCAGTGGGTAGCCTGCTTCCCCCTCTATCTCTGCCTGCCTCTCTGCCTACTTGTGATCGCTCTCTCTGTCAAATAAATAAATAAAATAAAATAAAAAGAACAGTATCTAATAAGCAAGAAAAAAGTTTGTTGACACTCTGGAGAAATAACTAGTAGTCAGAGGGCCTGAGAAAATACTGTGACCTCTGTTGACCTAGAAAGCAAATCCATCAAATCAACTTTTGGGGTCTCCAAATAGACTGGATTAAAATTGAAAATAGCAAAGAATCTTGGCAAAGAATCCTCTCTGACTTGAAAGATTTTTTCTTTCAAGGTCTTATCTTCCTTCCTAAAACAAATTCCGATAAAGACCCCTCAGCCTCCAAAGTCAACTGAGTTCAGGAAATTTGACTAACACAAAGGACTTTCCCTGTTAGCCTAACAGGAAGATGAATATTTACCATCTCTGCTTATGGCTAACATGGTTATCCTAAGAACTCATTTCAGGGTGGCTGGTTGACCCAGTGGGTAGAGCATGAAAGTCTTGACCACGAGGTTGTGAGTTGAAGCTCCATGTGGGCATGGAGTCTACTTAAAAGAAGAAGAAGAAGAAGAAGAAGAAGAAGAAGAAGAAGAAGAAGAAGAAGCAGCCGAAGAAGAACTAGTTTCCCTTGTTTTGAATTCTATTAGGCAGGAGTGCATAAGGATTTTCTGGACTAGTGCAGTCCCCATCAGATTTTTCTGGGGTGCTGAAAATGTTTTGTGTCTAAGCCATCTCATATGGAACCGCTTAGCCAGGTGTGGCAATGGAGCCCTTGGCTACCATGACTGAAACATTGAATGTTTTATTTAATTTTTTTACTTAATTTAAATTTAAATATCACAAGTGGCTAGTGGCTCTCATATTGGACAGCAAAGTTGTAGGAGATCAGTTTAGAGTGTTTTTTGTTTTTTGTTTTGTAAGATTTTATTTATTCGACAGAGAGAGAGAGCACAAGCAAGGGGAGCAGCAGAGGGAGGGGGAGAAGCAGGCTCCCCTTTGAGCAAGGAGCTCGACTCGGGGCTCGATCCCAGGATCCTGAGATCACGACCTGAGCTAAAGGCAGCTGCTTAACTGACTGAGCCTCCCAGGTGCCCCATAGAGTGTTCTTTCTTCAGGAGAGATGCCCAGGCTGTACCAGGCATGGATGCCCATGATTGCAGCCTCTGGACACAGTTTGGGTTGTTGCTGATAAAAACCAGGATCATATAGCTTCAGATTTTCATAAAGATAAAAGTAAATAAAATGAGGACACCTGGGTGGCTCAGTTGGTTGAGCAACTGCCATCAAGTCAGGTCATGATCCTAGAGTCCCAGGACTGAGTCCCACATCGGGTGCCCTGCTCAGCAGGGGTTCTGCTTCTTCCGCTGACCTCCTCCCTCTCATTCTCTCTCTCAAATAGATAAATCATATCTTTTTTTTTTTTTTTTTTTTTTAAAGATTTTATTTATTTATTTGACAGACAGAGATCACAAGTAGGCAGAGAGGCAGGCAGAGAGAGAGAGGAGGAAGCAGGCTCCCCGCAGAGCAGAGAGCCCGATGCGGGGCTTGATCCCAGGACCCTGGGATCATGACCTGAGCTGAAGGCAGAGGCTTAACCCACTGAGCCACCCAGGCGCCCCAAATCATATCTTTTTTTTAAAAGGAAATAAAATGAAAAGAATAGAGCCCCTTTGGGGCTGAATATACACAAGTAAAATCAAGTGTCGTGTTGAGATAAACACCTTGCTGGGAAAAGGGAATTTTAGTCAGAGAGGTGAGGGAGATGGAGGTTCTGAGCTTTCTTGGATATCCTAGATGTGCTTCACTTTGCCACTTCAGCCCTAATATCACAACAGAATTATTGAAGGAAGTCCTTTCCAGGTCCAATTACATCTTTTTAAATGCCCACAGTGGGTTGTAACTGCATTAAACATAGAAATAATGGTCCCCATCTGGGTTTAAAAAAAAAAATCACAAGGGAGCTGAGGAGGAGCAAGATGGCAGAGGAGTCAGAGACCTAAATTTCGTCGGGTCCCAGAAATTCAGCTAGGTAGTTATCAAACCATTCTGAACACCTACAAACTCAACAAGAGATTGACGAGAAGAAGAGCAGCAATTCTAGTGACAGAGAATCGACCACTTTTTGGAAGGTAGGACGTGCGGAGAAGGGAATCTGAGGCGATATATGGGAGGAGAGACCACGGGGGGCCAGGGGGGCAGCTCCCAGCAAGCGGTAGAGCCCCAGAGCACAAAATCGGAACTTTTAGAAGTCTGTCCCACTGAGAGACATTGCTCCAGAGGCTAAGTTGGGGTGGCGCCCTCACGGGGACAATGTGGTCTCAGGTCCCTCAGGGTCACAAAAAGACCAGAGGTGCCGCAGAGCTCCTAGGTATTGGAGTGGGGAAGCCGGCTACAGAGACGGAGCTGAGGAGGGTGATCTCAGCTCTGCGTTACCTTAAACTGATCCAAGGCACTGTCGGACCACTACTCTTCCAGCAGGGACCACACAAGTGGCAGATCTGGGGAGCCTCACCTTCCTCCTCCGAGAGGAGCAGTGTGGCAGGAATCTGCTGGGTTTGGAGACTCCAAATGGGGCCGTGTGGCTGTGATAGAAATGCTCAGTCACAGGCCAGGTAAACATGGAGTGTGTCCGGAGGCCAGGGAGACGGCAGGGATTGACTGCTTTTCTCTGAGGGCGCACTGAGGAGTGGGGCCCTGAGCTCTCGGCTCCTAGGGCCAGAGATTGGGAGGCCACCATCTTCATTCTTGTCCTCCAAAGCAGTACAGAAAGTGTTCAGGGAACAAAAGCTACTGAGAGCAAAACCACGCAGATTGCTTAGCCTGACTCCTGGGAAGGGTGGTGCACTTCCACCTCGGGCAAAGACATTTGAGACTCACTGCAACAGGTCCTTCCTCACAGAAGATCAGCAAGAACACAGAGACAAGACCAAGTTCATCGATCAACTGAGAACTGCAGAACTCCAGAGCTAGGGGAAAGCAACACATAGAATTCACGGCTTTTCCCCCCATGATTCTTTAGTCTTTCAAAGTCAATTTTTTTTTCAAAGTCAAATTTATTTTATTTTATTTTTTTCTTATTCTTTTAAAAAAATTTTTCCTCTTTCCCATTTTAACTTTTTTAGACTATTCTATCATATCAATACCTTTTTAAAAATATTTTTACATTTTCATTGGTATAGTCATACTCTATTCCTTTGTTGTATTTAACCATATATATACATATATATAATGTTTTTCTTTCTTTAAAATTTTGGGATACAGTTTCTTCTAACAAATCAAAATATACCCCAAATCTAGCATGTGCATTTGTTCTAGTCTCCAGCCTGATCACATTCTCTCCTTTTTTCTTTTTTCTTTTTTCAACCAACTTCTTATGTTATCAATTCCTTTTACAAAATCTTTAAAAATTTTCATCTTTACAGTCATATTTCATCTCTCTATTGTGTTTACCCTTATTTTTGTATATATATGTTTTTCCTTCTTTAAGGTTTCGGGAGGCAGTTTCGTATGTATATATATTTTTTCCTTTCTTCTCCCCCACCCCCAGTTTCAGGTCTCTTCTGATTTGGTTAGTGTATATTTTTCTGGGGTCATTGCTACCCTTTTAGTATTTTGTTCTCTCATTCATCTATTCTCTGGGTAAAAGGACAAGGTGGAAAAACTCACCTCAAAAAAAAAAAAAAGACCAAGAGGTAGTACTGATGACTAGGGGCCTAATCAATATGGGCATTAGTAAGATGTCAGAACTAGAGTTCAGAAGGATGATTATAAAGATGCTAGCTGGGCTTGAATAAACCATAGAAGATACTAGAGAATCCCTTTCTGGAGAAATAAAATCCTTTTCTGGAGAAATAAAAGAACTAAAATCCAACCAAGTTGAAATAAAAAAAGCTATTAATGAGGTGCAATCAAAACCACAGTGAGATACCACCTCACACCACCCAGAATGGCTAAAATTAACCAGTCAGGAAATGACAGGTGTTGGCAAGGATGTGGAGAAAGGGGAACACTCTTACACTGTTGGTGGGAAGGCAAGCTGGTGCAGCCACTCTGGAAAGCAGTGTGGAGGTTCCTCAAAAAGTTAAAAACGTAGAGCTACCCTACGACCCAGCAATTGCACTACTGGGTATCTACCCTAAAGATACAAACGTAATGATCTGAAGGGGCATGTGCACTTGAATGTTTATAACAACAATGTCCACGATCACCAAGCTATGGAAAGAGCCTAGATGTCCATCAACAGACAAATGGATAAAGAAGATGTGGTATGTATACACAATGGAATACTACGAAGCCATCAAAAGAAATGAAATCTTGCCATTTGCAACAACATGGGTGGAACTAGAGGGTGTTATGCTAAGTGAAATAAGTCAATCAGAGAAAGAGAACTGTCATATGATCTCTGTGATATGAGGAATTTAAGAGGCAAGGTCGGGGTGGGGGGCGTGGGGGGAAGGGAGGGAAAAATGAAACAAGATGGGCCTGGGAGGGAGACAAACCGTAAGAGACTCTTAATCTCAGGAAACAAACTGAGGGTTGCTGGAGGGGATGGGTTGGGAGGGATAGGGTACCTGGGTTATGAACATTGGGGAGAGTATGTGTTATGGCAAGTGCTGTAAATTGTGTAAGACTGTTGATTCATGGACCTGTACCCCTGAAACAAATAATACATTGTATGTTAATAAAAAAAATCACAAGGGAGATTGAGTAGAGGTAAAAGATATGATGATTTTGGTGGGGGGAAGGATAAACCAGTGGTATGTTTCATTTTCTCTAATGATGGATTTTATTTATTTATTTATTAAGATTTTATTTATTTATTTGAGACAGAGCATGGGTGGGAAGGGAGGGGCTGAGGGAGAGGGAGAAACAGATTCCCCTGCTGAGCATGAAGCCTGGTACAGGGCTCAATCCCAGGACCCTGGGATCATGATCTGACCTGAAGGCACATACCTAACTCACTGAACCACCCAGGTGTCCCTAACAATAGATTTTTAAAAACATACATACTTTTGTTTTTCCCCTCTAATTATAGAAATAGTTACTCATAATGAAAAATTGAGATAAACATATAAGCACAAAGAAAAGAATTATTGGCTGTAATATCATAAAAGTACTTTCCTTGGGGCACCTGGGTGGCTCAGCGGGTTAAAGCCTCTGCCTTTGGCTCAGGTCATGATCACAGGGTCCTGCTCAGTAGGCTCTCTGCTCAGTAGGAATCCTGTTTCCCCCTCTCTCTCTGCCTGCCTCTCTGCCTGCTTGTGATCTTCTCTGTCAAACGGATGAATAAAATCTTAAAAAAAAAAAAAAAAGTACTTTCCTTAACTCATTTTCTAAATCATTATTTTTATTATTTTTTTTAAATATTTTGTTTATTTATTTGACAGAGACACAGCAAGAGAGGGAACACAAGCAGGGGAAGTGGGAGAGGGAGAAGCAGGCTTCCCACAGAGCAGGGAGCTTGATGCGGGACTCAATCCCAGGACTTTGGGATCATGACCTGAACCAAAGTCAGACGCTTAATGACTGGGCCACCCAGGTGATCCCTAAATCATTATTTTTAATTATTGCTTCTTTCACCTTGTGGATGGACTATAATTTATTTGACCACTGCCCCGTTGTTTCCAATTTTTCACTTTCATAAGTAAATCCATGATAAACACCTTTAGACATTAAACTTTGAACACAGATCTGATGATTTATCTCAGCCCATTTCCTAGAAAAGGGAAGTATAGGATCAACACGTGTATTCGTCAGAATGTTGTAAGTGACAAAAGCTAAGTGGAAAGTGATTGAACAGCAGCTAGAGCAAAAAGAATGTACCATCTGTCCCACATAGCCAGGACCCAGGGGTGAGCAAGGCATATCTTGTTTCAGGAGTGGCTGGATCCAGGGGCTCAAACAACACTCTATGAACACCATCTTGCTGTCTCTGAGCTATGCTGTCTCTGGGAAAGCTGGGACCGCTGTCCACCATGTTGGCAACCACAGTGGAAGGGGAACTTTCCTTCCCAATGGTTAAAGCAAAAGTTCTGCCCTTGTACAGACCTGAGTCTTTGGTTTATTCCTGAGGTACAGGTAGAGGGAGTGAGATCAGCCTCACCTGAAGGACATGGACTACGAAAGAAGGAGCGGTGGTCCCCCACAGAGAAATCAGAGTACCATTATCAAAAGAAGAAGGCAGGCATGCTGGCAGGCACCGTCACTTGGCAGGGAGCCTGGGTGGCGCAGTTGGTTAAGCATCCAACTCCTGATTTAAGATCAGGTGATGACCTCAGGGTTGTGAGATGGAGCCCCACCTCGGGGTCCCCACTGGGCATGGAGGCTGCTAAGGATTCTCTCTTTCCCTCTCCCTCTCCCTTTTCTCTTCCCTCCCCTCCCTTTCTAAAAAATAAATAAATAAATAAAATCAGGAATGGCTGGGGTGCCTGGCTGGCTGGTTCTGTTGGTGGAACATCCAACTCTTGATGTCTGGGTTGTAAGTGTGAGCCCCATGCTGGGTGTAGGATTACTTAAAAATAATATAATATAATATAATATAATATAATATAATATAATATATAATATAATATAATAAGGAGCGGCTGTCAGGATGGTTTAAATATTGGTATCATTTATTGATTTTGCCTGGAATGCCCTTTAAAGTATACATGTAGGCCTTCTTCCTTGTCCTCTTCCTCTCCTCTCCCTCCTCTGTCTTTGCAATTCAGGAGAGTTTCTTTAATTATATCCTCATGCATTAGGTCTGTTTTAATGTTCTTGCTTTGTCCTCAGCGACATCTTTAAGTCTTAATTGTTACTTTCCTTCTCTGTCTTCCACATTTGCCATACTTTCTATCATCGTTTGGAACTTTTATCCTTTTCCTCTGCGTTTTCAGAGGACTTTTGGCCTCCCAATTACGGATCCAGTTTTCTATCTTGTTGAGCCTAGAGATTTACCGCTTCTCGCGCATTTTCAAATTCCATTTGTCATGTTGTATCACATTTCGATTATTTTCTCGTCTTACCCAATTGCCTTTACGGGGGAATTTTATTGGCCTCTGCCCCTCACCTAGACATCTCCACATCAGTCCACCGTTGGCGAACACCATTTCTCAGCTTCAGAGTCCATGTTTCAGTTTTGTTGGGATCGTGGTGAAATGTATCACCTGAACTTTACCAGGTTTCTGCTGCAACTGTGATGTCAGCCGCGATCAACAGGTTCCTGGAGATCTAGATGAGCTTGGGTCAACCTTGCTCCCGAGGGCCTGTGAGTGGTCCAGCGCTATCCGTGAGATTTTCACGGGTTCCTGGTGGTCCCCGCTCGCTACAGTTGGCTGTTCCAGCTCTTCTAGAGCTCATTTGTTTCTTCTGTGTCATGTTTGTTCTCTTCCCTGCTCGGGGCCTACTTTCTCCTCCAAGCTGTTGAGCTTCTACCCTTCTCCTCAGACTCTCTGGCCATGACACTCTCTCCGATCTGCTCCAGCCTCTCCCGGTTGTGCCTTTCCACTTTCAAAAACTGAGAAAGAAACATCCTATTAGGCCCTGAAACAAGGTAAATGATGATTCTCTTGGGATCCCACCACCATCTCCCTGCCTCTCCCAGATGCTGCGATGCTCTTCTCCTGTCTTATGTGAAGACCTCTTTGGTCCTCAGCTTCAGGGCAGAAAGAAGGGATCCTGAGCTCTCAGCTGATGAGTAGAGGCTGGGATCCCAAGTGTTTGATGATGTACCTGGGCCAGCTTTCTCTGAGGGTCACGTGACTAGCCTGGGGGCCCCAAGTCCCACGTATAGCCTTGTTTATTGTTGTACCCACCTACTCAGGAAAAGGTTCCCCCTCTCCTTGGGGTAGTCACTTATAACTGCACAACTGTTTTGTTTTGCTTTGTTTTTTAAGATATTAAAAAATTTATTTACTTGAGATTGAGAGAAAGAGCACTGAGGGAGAGGGAGAAGCAGGTTCCCTGCTGAGTAGGGAGCTCGATGTGGGACTCGATCCTAGGACCCTGGGATCATGAGCTGAGTCAAGGGCAGACGCTTAACCAACTCAGCCAGCCAGGCGCCCCTTGCACACCTGCTTTTTAAATGTAAAAAAGATTGCAAGTGGAGGGATTACCCAGGCCTATTTTTATCTTTCATTTCTGTTCTTCCTAAGTTAGGAGATATTAGTGGGACCCAGGGAAAACCAGGGAAACTCTGCTTCCTAGGGAAAGAGGGCCCAGACGTCCTCGAGCTCTTCCCTCAATGTGCACTACCTGCTGTCGTCCAGTAGAAATTCCTCACCGTTTCTGAAATGCAGCACTTACGCTCTTTTCCTGTGTTCTATTCCTTTCTTCCAGGAACTGGGGATGCAAGGTCGGTGGGTGGTGGTAGATGTTAGCTTTCAAAGTCACCACCTTATCCAAAAGTACTAATGATTTCTTGCTTCTTTTTTTCTTTTTAATGTATAGAAAATCTCTTTAGATTTAAATCATAGCTTTAAAGATATTCCTAACATGCTGAGTTTTCAACATGTCTGGAGGAAGGACCTACTCAAATAAGTATGCTATCAGAACCTAACTGCTTTAGCACACAGGGAGACAGAGCAGCAGTACCTGTACTTTTATTAAGATAATATTTAGATTTCATGGGGCACCTGGGGGGCTCAGCTGGTTGGACATCCAACTCCTGATTTCGGCTCAAGTCATGATCTCAGGATCATGAGATCAAGCCCTGCGTTGGACTCCACTCAAGATTCTCTCTCTCCCTCTTACTCTGCCCCTGCCTCCCGTACCCCTGCTCACATGCTTGCTCTCTCTCTCTCTCAAAAAAAAAAAAAAAAAAAAAAAAGATTATCTTTGGGATTTCTTTACTCCTGCTCTGTTAGGGGAAAAAAATCAGCTCAGAGAAATCTGAACGCTCCCCAAAAATAATACCCAGCTGAAAATTCGTTTTTGCTACAGTTTTCTCAGGAAGCAGAGCAAGGCTTTCCATTTCCTAGCAGGTCCCTCAAAGGTCAAAAGAACAGGGAATATTTTTAAGGGCATCTTGTTTGCTTTTGTTCTCATAGCCCTCGCGTGCCCCTGCAAACACCAGACTCTAATAAGCAAAATAATCTAAGGAGTGGAAGGAATAGCAGGCACTTTTTAGACAGGATGCTTTGTAACCTGAGCGCTGACCTTGGGTCAGCTCTGCACCAAATGGTTCTTTTGAGCTTTGAAAAGTTCCATCTGTTTAGCACCCCAAATCCAGGGGGAGAAAAGAAACTGCTCTGAGTAAAGTCGAATTAAGGGGCATTGGTAGAAAGATATAGATAAGATGAGGCTCCATTTGGGAAGCCAGATACCACACAGCAGGCAGAGTCCACGATGGCTCCCACAGTCCCACGTACAGACTGAGTCACGAGAAGGTTCCAGAATGTTGCACTGCCAGAGACATCAGAGTGGTCTGGGGGTTCATCAAAAGAAGATTTCTTAGTATTTCTCTCGATGGTCCTTCCCAGCACTGTCACTTAACTTTTGTATGTCTCAGTTTCTTGACTGGACCCACCTGTTTTCCTGCTTCCTTCTGTAAATTTGCTAAGCAAAAGTTGGAATCATGAGTTCTGGTCATTTCTACTTCCTGTTATTGCACAATTTGGAAAACAGCGTAGAGAGAGAGAGGGAGGGAGAGAAGGAGTGTGTGTGTGTGTGTGTGTGTGCGCGCGTGCGTGTCAGATAACAAAAATCCAAGCTACCTCTGACAAAAAGACCATCCGAAGAGAAATGTGTCACCCTGGGATGCGTGGCACAAGGTCTAAATGGGTCCAATGTAAAGTGTCCCCCAACTCAATGCATAAACAAGAATATTTGGTTTTGCCACACTTTAGAACACTAATCATTAAATAACGTCATGTTTGGGGCACCTGGGTGGCTCAGTCAGTTAGCAGCTGCCTTTGGCTCAGGTCATGATCCCAGGATCCTGGGATCGAGTTCCGCATCGGGGTCTCTGCTCAGCAGGGAGCTTGCTTCTCCCTCGGCCTCTGCCTGCTGCTCTGCTTACTTCTGCTCTCTCTCTCTCTCTGTCAAATAAATAAATAAAATCTAAAAAATAAATAATAAAAAAATAAGTAACGTCATGTTTAATAATACCAACCTGTTCCTAAATAAGCATATTTCTAAACTTTAAACCTAAAGGTGAAACTCAAAACTATAACCGAAATCATTTCTGTCCATACAAAAATTAAGTGACCTTATAATAGCCTTTACCACGATTTCTTTAGCAAAATCATCAATAGGCTTTGCAAATTCCAGTTGGTTGTGCTACCTTGCTGTAAGTACTCTCTTAAATATCATTGCCTCGGGGCGCCTGGGTGGCTCAGTGGGTTAAGCCTTCAGCTCAGGTCACGATCTCAGGGTCCTGGGATCAAGTCCCCTAGTGGGCTCTCTGCTCAGCGGGAAGCCTGCTTCCCCCCATCTCTGCCTGCTGCTCTGACTACTTGTGATCTCTCTCTCTCTCTCTGTGTCAAGTAAATAAATAAAATCTTAAAAAAATGTATCATTGCCTCTTCCTTATCATTTCCTCCAGACCTCCTGGCGATATGAGTCACCTGAAGAACATAACTGGTTCTTCCATCCCCCAGGATCTGGTGCTCAGTATGGCAGAAAGCAATCTGTAATTCTCAGCATCACCCACCAATGCTGGTTAAGCCCTTGTGCTCTTCGTCCTTTGTTCTCAACACAAGAGGTGACTGAGAACGATGCCTTGAAGTGTGTGAGCTGGGCAGGAGCCGGCAGTCAACAGACGCAACCCAGTGGGAAGGGAGTACGAGACACCAAGCTGGTTCATTTGTCAGATGCCGTGAGCTCAACAGATTCCTGCCTAATGAGCTATCATCTCTCAGGAGCGCTGAACCCCATTTTCTTGCTTCCTCTTTGTCTTCTAATTTGTGGTCCTGGAGGTACCTACAAATTAACAAAATAACCCAGCACTCACAACCGGTGTGCCAGCTGACTGGGAAGCGTTTGCAGTATGAAACAATTCACTCTTCGATGACACCTATGGACGGAATCTGTGTGAAGTGTGAGATCGCTTCTTTACGAAGGCACCACATGGCAGTATTCTAGAATGCATAGATTTTTTTTTAAGATTTTATTTATTTATTTGACAGAGAGAGAAAGAGAGAGAGACAGCGAGAGAGGGAACACAAGCAGGGGGAGTGGGAGATAGACCTAAGGCTTACTCATTGTGTTTATTCCCTCTCACCTCAGGTGTGTCGCGGCCCCCTTGGGGGCCGCCCAACCTTATTCCTCTAGTACTTGCCAGAACCACCACCTCCACCCACCTTGACCATCCTCCATTCTTCAAAGAGCAATCTGAAGGCCCAGCTTATATTTCCAAGCTGTATTTTCAAGCCACAAGTCACAGGTCACTGGCCAGGCTAGGACTTAGTCACCTTTGAGTGAGAGAGGGGTGGAGTAGACACACACAGACACACACAGGCACACGCACATGCAGGTAGGGGTTGGGGGCAAGGCTGAGAAAGAGAAAAAGCTGACAGAAAACAGTCTTGGTCTCTGCTCTTCCTCAAACCAATGCTCAGTTTTTCTCCAGGAATAACCCTTTGATTCTAGTGACCAATGGACCCTTGACTGGAAGAGTAGGTACATTAATTCCTCATGATCTAATCCCAAATAATCTGAGACTAATGATCTTCTATCTTCTATTTGTATTGGCTCAGAAATTGGGAAGAGTGAATTTCAGAGGGAAGAGAGAATGTATGTCTGAGGACTGACATCTGAGACCTGGGTACTTGGCTTAGGACACAAATTTGGTCTAGAAATTATAAAAGCATGTCTTAGTTCTCATTATTTGGTTTGTCTCCCTGCTTTTTTCTTTTCTTTTCTTTTCTTTTCTTTCTTTCTTTCTTCCTTTTTTTTTTTTTTTTAAATTGCAGGAAAACATTCAAAATCCAGAAACCTCAGATTAGAGGTATTGCTGGCCAAGGACTTATTTCATGTTTAGATTATCCAAATCAATGTTGCTAATAGGATCTGAATATTTTAACAAGTTAGAGAAGATTAATCAGGGGGGTTTAAAATAACCCCGCTGAGTCTTGGCTTGAACCTGAGTCCAAGTATGGCCATGGAGCCTGGGCTGATGCAGGGAAGGGCTCCAAAGGTGTCTGCTCCCAAGACTCCATTAGCATGACCCTCGTCACGATGAGGCCCAAACGTTTTTGTTCCCACCAGAGGACAGGGTGTGGGAGGGGCAGTGTTGATCTGAGGCACTAGGGAGAGAGGGACTTCCAAAAGATACTCCAAGAGCTGTCGTCCCTAAGTAGTCTGAGACATCAGGGCAGAGGCCCACTGTTTCGATGTCCAGGTGACAGAGAAATGTGACCCAAAAATGGTGGAAGGGGTTCCCTCACTAGAGCAGCAGAGCCCCACATGGGCCTCTGGGCACTGAGGAGTTCAATGAATTTTGATAAATGTATACACCCATGAAATTACCACCATAATCAAGATATAACATATTTTAACTACCCCCCTAAGTTGTCTCGTGCCACGCTGCAGTCAGCTCCTTTACCCTGTACTCAGGAAACTATTCATGTATTTCCTGCCGCTGTAGAGGAGTTGGGCCTTTTCTAGAATTTTGTACAAATGGAAGCATACAGCATTTATTCCTTCTTTTGTTTTTAAAGATTTTATTTATTTATTTGAGATAGAAAGGGGCAGGCACCCGGGTGGCTCAGTTAGTTAAGTGACTATCTTTGGCTCAGGTCACAATCCCAGCATCCTGGGATCGAGTCCCGCATCAGGCTCCCTGTTCAGTGGAGAGTCTGTTTTTCTCTCTCTACCCTTCCCTCCCTGCTCGTGCTCACTCTCTCTCTCTCAAATAAATGAATAAAATCTTAAAGAAAAATTAAAAAGAGAGAGAAAGAACAGAAGCAGATTTCCTGCTGAATGGGGATCTGGACACAGGGCTCAATTCCGGGACCCTGAGATTAGGACCTGAGCCAAAAGGCAGACACAACTGACTGAGCCACCCAGGCACCCCACATCTTCCTCTTATCGTTGACCATAATGCCAGTGAGATTTATGTGTTTCATTGTATCTACCAATAATTTGTAAAACACCCAGCCTTGGTCACAAAGTAAGAGCCCATCGATAGATACAGAAGAACAAAGCCAAGATGCTGAGAGCAAATGGGAAACCCACAGGGTCTAGGAGGTACAGGGAGTGACATCAGAGCCTGTTCCTAAAACAAAATCTTTAAAAATAACCACCACCACCCAGGCATGTGCAGTACCATCCCATTTATCAAAACAAAGGGAAGAAAAACAAGCCCATATATGAGTATATTTGTCTAGGCAAAGGCTGGAAAGGTACACACCAAGGGGTTAATTGTGGTTATCTCTGGGTAGTGGGATTATGGATGTTTAAAAATATTATTTTTGCTTATCTAAATTTTTCATTTTCTACCATCCACAAGAGTTACCTTGAGGGGGGAAAAACATTTTTATTTTCAAGTGTGCAGCTTTTAAAATCAGGCTGGACCACTGCTCTGCATTTTTAGGTGATGTGAACACGTTCCCAGTTACATTCCAAACCTCTGATGTAGCAGGTAGAAACTTCTGCAGATGTATAAGAACAAAACTTAGGATATAGAATCATTTTTGACCAATTACTCACGAATCCCCATTATGATGAAGGCCCTCTTAAGTCTTCTCAAACTCTACCAGTTCCATTGGTGGGCTAAAACCTTAATCCAGTTGTCCTCGTCATCCTCGAGCCTCCAACCAAGTGGAAAGGATCGTGCTGACTGTCGGTCTCAAAATGTGGGCCAACAGAATCACTTGGGATGGTTGTAAAAATGCAGCATCCTGAGCAGCATCCCAGATATACGGACCCAGGGTCTCTAGGAGTGGAGTCCAGAATATGACTTTTAAACAACCCAATTAGATGATTCTGGGGCACTCTCATCTTAGAGCATCAGTGTGTTGTTGTTTCTGGCCAAATATGCTTAGCTCCTGCCCTGGACAGGCCTCCCGGGAACCCCCCCCCTCCACCCACCCACCCACCCCCCCCCCCCCCCGCCATCTAATCAGCTGATCTCCACCTCAGCTCCACCTCTGTTCCCAGAACTAGTCATAACCTCAGACAACAAGAGAAACATAACTGGTATTCAGCTGATGTTAACCTTATCTTTTTCCAATAACCACATGTCCTTTGTTTTTGCAAGTGGAATCTTCCTTAGGAATCTGATCACTGCCGCTGAGTCTTGGGACTTCATGGTGTCCCCACTGTTTGGGGACTCCTTATGCCTACCCTGTTACGCCCTACACCGGGGTCTTCTTGTTTCACATTGTCTGTCTCCTTGGAGACTTTATTATCATGACTATCCTCCAAACTAAACCTTTATCTGTGTTCATATGCAGAGGTTCCCCCACTTCCCCACCCACCCACTCCTATTCATGGACTTTGTACCAGTGACTGGGTTTATTTCTAGATACAAGTCCCATTCTGCTGACTGGAACCCAAAAGATGGTATGAAGGAGATTGGCTATACCCCAACCCCCAAAATGCAGCTTAGCTGGGACAACCTCCTGGAGGACAGCTTTCCTTTCAGCCCTATCTGCCTTTAACTGCCTTTGAGGCTACACCTTGCGGATTCACTAGGGCCATAAAATGAACAAAAAGAAAAAGAATGATTTCCTTATTCGGAAGTAACTACTGAGAGATCACCTGATACTTCTCTTCCCACTGGTCTAACACAGACAACGTTGTACAGTAATATCCTCTTGCTGCCTAAACTGTCCTCCGTGGGAGAGGCTGGGCCATTTTGCAGGAGAGGGGGTGCTGGGACGGCTCTTAGTAGCTTCATCCTTTTTTATTTCTTCAGTCTTAGCCTTTAAGGGACTTTCTGAGGCTTTTGGCAGGGGTAAGATTTACCTCGGAGTTACTTTTTGCTTCATTATGAGCTGATGCTGCAAGACCATCCCTACCCTTTTTAATGCCATGCCAGGGCAGCAGAGGACATACAAGAAAGCTCTTATTAAATTTGTCTCTAGCTCCTAACAGTGTCTACTGGGAAGACTGTAGCAACAGAGGCAGTCTCTAGCCAGCGGCTTCTTGGCTTCAGGGAGGTGGGGTGGGGGAGGGGTGTACTCAGTTGCTTGGTAAATAATACAATAATGGAGCAGGGAAAAGGGGCCGCCTCCTACAACTACCTAAATGCAAATAATTTATTTAAAATCAACACCCAAGTTTGCTCCCCTTGGTGACTCCTCCTTGCTGTAGACATTGAAACTTTTGCTCATCATGGCAAGGAACACTAGTGAGTAAGAACAGTCGCTGGGTCACCTCGATTTTTCAAGCCTCCGTTAACAAAGCCCCTAAAGCCGGTACCGTGTTCTAAAGGTGCCAGGGTAAATATTTAAACACAGTTACACAGCATGCTCCCGCTCCGCATGCTCAGCTAAAGAAGCACATCTTGGGGCGCCTGGGTGGCTCAGTGGATTAAGCCTCTGCCTTAGACTCAGGTCATGATCTCAGGGCCCTGAGATCAAGCCCCCAATCAGGCTCTCTGCTCAGCAGGGAGCCTGCTTCCCCACCCTCCCCGCCTGCCTCTCTGCCTACTTGTGGTCTCTCTCTCTCTGTCAAATAAATAAAAATAAAATTTAAAAAAAAAAAAAAGCACATCTTGCATTTGAAAAGAAAGGTCAGTTTAGAAAGTCCAAAGCTTCAGAGCAGAGAAGCATGTCCCTTGTATCACGTGGAAACGCAGCAGGCTGAAGCAAGCAAGTCCCTCATATTAAAAAGAAAACAATTTGCTGCTTCACTACATCCTGGATAAGAAGTTTAAACAGAGTTTTAGTGAGTACAGTGAAACAACTGAAAAATATGCAGAAAAGGTTTGTTACTCTTTTGTCTTTCTCCCCTCCCTCCCCCAACCTGCTCCCCTTACCCCCACTCCCACCCCAAGTAGGGATAAATGGAAATTTTGGCTATGGTAGAATTTGTAGGTTTTCCATATAAGTGCTTGCCACTCTTCTTCCTTCTCCCCATCCCCAACTACCTGGAATTACCATTTTGGCTCTTATGGCCTAAAGAAAGCTGGGCAGGCCAGCTAGCCTAGGAGAACAGTTCTGGCCATTCCTGCCAAAGGTGACCTTGCCATCTTCTTACTGAGACCCCACTTGTAAACTGCTCTGACCTTGGAGATGTCATGGAGAGATACGCTAAGCTGCTGTTGAATATTTTTTAAGATTATATGTCAATATTTGTGGGCTCTTCAGAAATTTTATCAGTAATATGTTCTCTAGTTCACAGTAAAATTATACCCTTTGCTATTTAATAATACAGCTAATATGTCTCTTAAGTTTGGTTTTTTAAAAATTCATCGGCACTCTTTGAGGCACTGCAAACTGAAAAAAAAAATCACAAAAACACTGCTAATTTTCAACATAACAAATAGGGGCAAATCGGTGCCTTTGAAAGGTGAGCTCTTTAAGTCTGTAAGGCTGGTATCAGGCTGCAGTTCATGTTCTTCCTACTCCATAAGGTGCACAGCGTAAGGATAAATGACAACACTGGTTTTGTTTTGTTTTTAAGATTTTACTTATTGGGGACGCCTGGGTGGCTCAGTTGGTTAGGCGGCTGCCTTCGGCTCGGGTCATGATCCCGGCGTCCTGGGATCGAGTCCCGCATCGGGCTCCTTGCTCCGCGGGGGGCCTGCTTCTCCCTCTGCCTCTGCCTACCACTCTGTCTTCCTGTGCTTGCTCGCTCTCTCTCTAACAAATAAATAAAAAAAAAAAAAAAGATTTTACTTATTTATTTGACAGAGAGAGAGATCACAAGTAGGCAGAGGGCCAGGTGGGGGCGGGGGTGGCGGAAGCAGGCTCCCTGCTGAGCAGAGAGCCCAATGTGGGGCTCAATCCCAGGACCTTGAGATCACCACCTGAGCTGAAGGCAGACACCCAACCCACTAAGCCACCCAGGTGCCCCAAGACACCAGTTCTTAAGACAGCTCTTGCTGAAGTTAGAAGAGCTACACAGTAAAGAAGTTGTGGGAGGAATCTCTCCCTGCTCCCAACACAGACCAATACCCTACGGAATTCATTACAAAAAGTAGAAAAAACTCAGAGATGGGCGGTCTACAGAAACAGATCTCACAGGCACTGAATGATTGAGACGATGTTATTAACATGAGAAGATGAACTCACTAAGAAACTGAGCCATGGGGCCGAGCCCTTTCATAACAACCTTCCCACAAAACAAAACAAAACAAAATAAAACAAAAAACCCAAACAAACCTGGAGGCAAGACAAATGGGGCATACCTGAGGATCCAGAGAAAAGATCTGTGGTTTGTCAGCAGCAGAAACAATTAAAAGCTATTTTTAAAACTTTGTGTAATTTAAACATCTGCTTCTGCCTTGGTGACAGAATTACTATAATACTTTGTTATCCAGTTTTGTTTTGTTTTTTTTTTTTTAAAGATTTTATTTGACAGACAGAGATCACAAGCAGGCAGAGAGGCCTGAAGAGAAGCAGGCTCCCCGCTGAGAGAGAGCCCGATTCGGGGCTCGATCCCAGGACCCTGGGATCATGACCTGAGCCGAAGGCAGAGGCTTTAACCCACTGAGCCACCCAGGCGCCCCTGTTATCCAGTTTTGATACAAAGTACTGGACTGGGAGAACACCATTTGACCAATGAGGTTGGTTTCCTTTATATAGTTGATAATTTTTCTTATTCTTTGGTTGATACGATCAACTTCAGCTAAGCTCATTTTTTTAAAAAGATTTTATTTATTTATTTGACAGACAGAGATCACAAGTAGGCAGAGAGGCACGCAGAGAAAGAGGGGAAAGCAGGCTTCCTGCTGAGCAGAGAACCCGATGAAATGATGCGGGGCTGGATCCCAAGACCCTGGGATCATAATCTGAGCTGAAGGCAGAGGCTTTAACCCACTGAGCCACCTAGGCACCCCCAGCTAAGCTCATTTTTATAAAGACATCATTTATTTCTGAAAAGTTTTCCTTTAATGGAGATTTATATGACTGGGGGGAAACAAATCGTTTTGGTGGTGGTGGGGTGTTTGTTTTGTTTTGTTTGTTTTAGGTCTGTTGCTTATATGCCATGTCATTATAGTGGAAAGAATGATAAATTTCATCTATGGATAGCTTAGGAAAAAATTATATATATATATATATAAAATATAGATTTTATTATTTGTATATTTTACTATATATATTACATATATTTTATTCTTATATATAATTATATACATAATATAGAAATAAATAAATTTTTATTTATTTATTTTAAGAGAGAGAGAGAGGGAGGGGGCAAAGGAAGAGGGAGAGAGAGAGAATCTTCAGCAGGCTCCAGGTCCAGCATGGAACCCGACATGGGGCTTGATCTCATGACCCTGAGATCATGATCTGAGCTGAAATCAAGAGATACTTGACTCACAGATGCTTAAACTGACTGAGCCACCCAGGTGCACCCAAATGATAATTTTTTATATTTATAATTTGTAGTTATATATTTATATAACTTTACATAAAGTTATATAACTATGACTTTATATTTACATATTTATATAGTTTTATATTTATTATTTGTAGTTAAAATTTAGGTATTGTCCAACCCTATATAACTCTCCATGAAAAAATACCTGTACTAAATGGAAATGGTTTGCTCATCTAAACACATAAAATATCTGGTTCCATCAGAGCACTTTCCTTAATACTAAAAATGGACCGTCTACTGAACAGCATACATTGTTCTTGCTTGTTGAACAATATAAAGATGAATTTTTAGATTCCACTGTGATGAGAAAGTTAAGCCTACCTACTTAAAAAAAAAAAAGGTATCAAGTAAGTGCCAAGAGGTAAGAAAATAGACTACAGAGATGATTCATGTGGAAGCCTTTTGCTTGTTTTCTTTAAATAAGGTGTTGATTAGAAATGAAAGAACTCTGAATTACAAGCCTAGCTCTGCTATATTCTATTACTTTATGGTCTAGGAAATATAATTTCAGAAACCCCGGATTATTCAGCAGCTACATTTGGGCAGTAGAAAAAGGAGCTGACAAAATATCCCTAATGATGGGCTTCTAGGTAATTTCCAGAGATTAAACATTGTTATTCTTTTCTCTCTTACAAATAATTCCTCCGAAAGTACACAGGGCCCCAGAAATGTTAGGTGACTTTTCCTAACATTTGGTAAGGGGGCAGGATAGACACTTTAATCATTAACTATTTATTTGCAGGAGAAAAATAATATATATGTACCAGAGTCCCTGAGTGGCTCAGTTGGTTAAGCGTCTGGTTTCAGCTCAGGTCAGGATCTCAGGGTCTTGAGATCAAGCCCCATGTGGGGCTCCGTGCTCAGTGGGGAGTCTGTTTCTCCCTCTCCTCCTCCCCCAGCTCATGCTCTCGCTCTCTCGCTCTCTCTCTCTCTCTCTCAAATAAATGAAATCTTTAAAATATATATATATGTATATATACATCTGCCAAATGGAGAAAGAGCAGACTGTTACTGCTTTGTAAGGTATGTGTCAACTCAGCTACACGGAACTACATTTCCCAGAATTCCCTCCCAGGATGTTTCTGGCTAAAATGGAACACAAGAGACATTCTCACACAGATTTGGGGCTTGGAAGTGAAGCAGCAGCTGTTTTGTAGCTCATGTCATTGATGAGGGAGCAGAAGCCTAGCTGAAGACAAAGCAGAAGTTGACACCCTGCAGCCTCCCCCCCAACCCCCACTTCTGGGAGGGATAGTTGTGACATTCCTCCAGGAAACTTGCAACTATCTTCTCATTAATGCCTCACTAGAAAGGAAAACAACCTTAACTTGACAATGGCAGGGCCTCTGGTATCTTGGCTATCTTGTAGGTTGGTCCTCTTTAGCATATGAAAGTTCTTTGAGGCCTCCCTTTCCCTTACTTTCCCCTAATTCCCCAGGACGTAATCACCACTCCTCAGAGATCCTGGTGCAACAGCTGTCTCTGCCCACAGTTCCTGTCCTGTTTTTCCCCCTCCCCCATTTTGCACCGAAGACGTCTCGAGAGTTCTTTCTTGGTCATCGGCTCCGGATCTCACCCCCACCGAAGCTCACCTGTATTCCAAAACCACATCATCATTGCTGATCTACTGGCTTACCTCTCCGGCAAGGGACAGTCAACTCGCAAGCCAAGGAACCTAGAACTGCTCCACCTACCCCCAGTCCTTCCCCAGCTTTTCCAGCTCCTGAGCTAGATACATGATGGAGGGGGACAGCTTCTCCTGTTGAATCTATGCCATCAAGGTCAGAGGCAGTGAGAAGTGACAAGGTTTCATTCTGTCCTCCTGGGTTCTAGCTCACACCTGTAGGTTCTAGTTTACATTGGCTTTTCCCTACTGTACATGTATCTTTCCTTCCAGGCTGCCTTCTCTGAAGTCGTCAAGCTCCAGGATTAGGTATGAAGACAATGGCTTTACAGAGACTGTTTAAACAGTCCCCACAATTGTGTGAGATTAGATATGATATAGAGGATACACACGCACACAGCTCCTGGGGGGTTCTGCTTCTGTGATTGAATCCTGACTGTATTATATTGATGTTATAGTTGGGTAAATGCAGCAGCACCTTCTTTGAGTTTGCTTTTCCAAAAACTTCATCATTCAGGATGATGTATTATAGCTTGGTTATGTAAATTTTGTATTTTGAAGGCCAACTTAACTCAATACCTGAATTTTTTTTTAAGATTTTATTTATTTATTTGACAGACAGAGATCACAAGTAGGCAGAGAGGCAGGCAGAGAGAGAGGAGGAAACAGGCTCCCCAGCGAGCAGAGAGCCGGATTCGGGGCTCGATCCCAGGACTCTGGGATCATGACCTGAGCCGGAGGCAGAGGCTTTAACCCACTGAGCCACCCAGGCACCCTTCAATACCTGAATTTTGAAGAATAAACTTGATCAGATAAACAGCTTGTTCACATCTCTAAGCTATTAATAATTGCCTAACTTATCAAAACTGCTATGTGACAAATGAAATGAGATAATATACACATACTTCTTAGAAATACTGAAGTAGGGGCGCCTGGATGGCTCAGTCGGTTAAGCAGCTGCCTTTGCTCAGGTTATGATCCCAGGGTCCTGGGATGGAGCGCCACACTCAGCAGGGAGCCTGCTTCTCCCTCTCCCTATGCCTGCTGCTCAGCCTACTTGTGCTCTCTTTCTCTATCTCTCTGTCAAATAAATAAAATCTTCTAAAAAAAGAAAAAAAAAGAAATACAGAGGTAAATGTCAGAAGTCAGTCTGTTGCTTTTGCCGTAAGCCTTTTTTTTTTTTTTTAAGCATTATTTGTCTCTCTAACCTAGTTGCACGGAGTGTTTTGATAAAAATAAATATTGGTTACAAGAAAGTTTTAATAAAAAGCAAAATCCAGGCCACCTATTTGAAATAGGGCAGGCAAGAAGAAAGGAAATAGGAAAGGTTATCATTTGAGTTAGACAGTAGAATTTAGCTCTGGAGAGATTCCAATACAAGTTTAGGGAGGAATATGAAACAGTACGATTTAAAGGGGTAAGAGAACAAGCTCCTCCTTCTTTAAGAGCCATTTGGAATAAAAAGAAAATCTTGGCAACATATTCTTAGGTTTCTCCCTCCTCCTCATCTCTCTGCCTTCTCGTATCTATATATTCGTGTACTCAGTGAATCCAAACTGAAGAAATTAATGAAACAAGAGAACACATCAAAGCAGCTCCTTTCAGAGCTATGTTTCACAGAAATCTCAGAGTATTTTGCTAATTTAAGTCAAGGCAATGGTGAGAAGAGGTAGGTAGGGAGTCCTTGAACCAAAGAAGTAGAAGTTCCCGCCCCAAAGAAGTAGATGGGTGAGAGGTTTCAAAGAAGAGAAATAAGACAAGGTTTGGAGGAAAACAACAAGAAAGGCCTAAGGAAAAGTTCTGGGGAAGTGGTTTTACTTTGGCAGCGGAAAAACAAATTGTATATTCGGCAGTTTTGCTAGTCCTATTTCAAAGCAATGAAATAGGTGTTACCTCACTAGTTTACTTATTTCCATTTCAGAACTGCTTTTTCCCCCATGATTTGTAGCTTATTCCTCAAACCATTTGGTGATTCCAGCTACACAAATTTCTAACGAATCCAATGAACCCTGAGAGCTAAATGAAAAGTTTAATACCCTCCCTTCATACACAATTTTTTCCTTCTAGAGACATAAAGCATTTCACAGATACTTTCTCTTTTATTCACAAAGCATTTCTTTCTCTTTTAATTTAAAAATTTTATTTTAAGATTTTACGTATTTGGGGCACCTGGGTAGCTCAGTCGTTGGGCATCTCTGCCTCCGGCTCAGGTCATGATCCCAGGGTCCTAGCATTGAGTCCTGCGTCGGGCTCCTGGCTCAGCAAGGAACCTGCTTCTCCCTCTCCCTCTGCCTGCTGCTCCCCCTACTTGTACTTGCTCTCTGTCAAATAAATAAATAAAATCTTTTAAATTATTTATTTATTTATTTATTTGACAGAGAGCACAAGCAGAGGGAGCAGCAGGCAGAGGGAGAGGGAGAAGCAGGCTCCCCACTGAGCAGGGAGCCTAATGTGGGAATCGATCCCAGGACCCTGAGGTCATGACCTGAGCTAAAGGTGGACATTTAACTGACTGAGCCACCCAGGCACCCTTCACAAAGCATTTCTAAGACTGCAGCAGAAAGATGTGTACCCTAAGCCATGCAGATCATCAGGAAAAGAGATTAAGTTCTGGTGTTTCACCTTCAACTCTGTCATTCTCTGGACCTCACGATGTACTTTCCAGACTGTAATCCCCTCCGACTAGATGACTGATCTCGCATAGAGAGTTTCCTCTAGGTTGGTTTTACGCCATTCATCCATCCCTTTGGGTACAATTTCTCAACCAACAACAAATTCAGTTAACAGCTGTTATTCTTGACATCTCATCGAGGAGTTTCTACTCTGGCTTTATGTTCACATTTGTAGGTTCTTCTAGAACCCTGGGCTGGAAATTGTGTGGGCCTAAAGACAAGCTCATCTATGGGTCTATATACTCTCTTAACTCCTTCTCACTTACCTTGACCTTTGCTTTTTTTTTAATTTAAGTATAGTTGACATACAATGTTACATTAGTTTCAGGTGTACAACATAGTGATTCAACAAATATATATATATTGGGCTGTGGTCACCACAAGTCACCATGCGATACAATATCACTGACTATGTTCCCTATGTTGTATCTTTCATCCCTTTGACTTATTCATTCCGTAAGCGTAAGTCTATCTCTTACTCCCCTTTACCCATTTTGTCCATCCGCCCACCCCATTCCCTTCTGACAACCATCAGTGTGTTCTCTCTGTTGATGGACCTGTCTCTGCTTTTTGTTTGTTTGTTTTGGTTTTTAGATTCCACATGTAAATGAAATCAGATGGTATTTGTCTTTCTTTGACTTATTCCACTTAGCATTATACTCTGTAGGTCTATCCGTGTTGTTGCAAATGGCAAGATCTCATTCTTTTTTTATGGCTGAGTCTCTTAAGCTTCAACATTAACTCCCTTTTACAGATGTTTGTTTGAAATCACTCTTAGTTGGAAATCACTTTTTCTTTTCTTTTTTTTTTTTTTTTAAACATTTTATTTATTTATTTGACAGAGAGAGAGAGATCACAAGCAGGCAGAGAGGCAGGTTGGGGGGGGAAGCAGGGTCCCTGCCAGAGCACAGAGCCCGATGCGGGGCTCGATCCCAGGACCCTGAGATCACGACCCGAGCCGAAGGCAGAGGCCTCAACCCACTGAGCCACCCAGGCGCCCCGGAAATCACTTTTTCTAAGAGAGCAAGTCAAAAGCTTGGCCAACAACAGGAGCTTTTGACTGTTGTCTTTGTCACTGACTCAAGGACTTCCACTATTCCTTGCTCTGTGACTCTGAAAATAATTTTTGTGCTTTCAAATTGCATGTCAATAAAACCAGAATCTCTCCAAAGGCAGACGAATTACCAGTTTAAAGATCTTAAAAGACAACAATATGAGGGAGCCCCAGCTAAATGTCATTTATTACCCACAATCCTTATGTTTCTTGCCCAAGAAAAAGAAAGAAAAGTAAAGAAAAAAGAAAATGATTAGAATTCTCTCGTGTGTGTGCATGTGTGTAATAGGTCATGTTGGGGATGAAATGAATGGTAGATGACTTATCCAAAATCAATGATTGCATCAGACAAACCATTGAGAAATAAGAGGGATATGTCACTTGCTGGGTCCTCATGTGATACGGGTCCATTAACTTTTAACTATATGTCAGCAAATGAAATTGAAAGGCAGAACCTTTTTTCCCCCATTAGAAAATACTCCCCAGATCCTCTATAAAACTTACACATTAAAAAGCATGATGCAGGACACCTGGGTGGCTTGGTGGGTTAAGCGTCTGCCTTTCACTCAGGTCTTGATCCCAGGGTCCTGTGACAGAGTCCTCCATCGTGCTCCCTGCTCAGGGGGGAGCCTGCTTCTCCCTCTCCTCCCTGATTGTGCTCTTTCTCACTATTCTGTCACTATCTCTGTCTCTCTCTCTCAAATAAATAAACGATATCTTAAAAAAACAAACAAACAAAAAAAGCATGACGCATTGGGCGCCTGCGTGGCTCAGTCGGTTAGGCGCCTGCCTTCATCTCAGGTCATGATCGGGGTCCTGGGATCTGGCTCACATCGCGCTCTCTGCTCAGCAGGAAGCCTGCTTGTCCCTCTCCCTCTGCTCCCCACCATGCTCATGCTCCCTCCCACCCTCAAATAAAATCTTCAACAACAACAACAAAGGGAGTTGAGTACCTACCATTTGGTAGCCACATTTGCCAGACATTATAACTTTTATCTTCCATAAAGAGCAAGATGAAAAAGATATGACTCCTGTCTTCCATTAACCTAGGACCCTTTGCGGGGAGATGGCATCCATACAAATAACTATATTCTGCTAAAAGAGCTAAAGTGCAATAGAAAAGGTGCTGGGTTCTTATGGCAGAACTATGTCTCATCTTCATTTTCCCACTACCTAGTTGTCTGAATGTGAGAGTCATTCATACAATTGGACATCATTTCATCACCAGTACAATAAAGTTACACCATACAATCTCAGGTTCCCTGCAGCTAAGAATCTGAAAATTATTCTATGCCTCTGAAAACTTAGTGGTTTCTTTTTTTTCAAGATTTATTTATTTACATGAGAGAGAGAGTGCACACACATGCAAGCAGGGGGAGGGGCAAAGGCAGAGAGACAAACAGACTCAGGGCTGAGTGCGGAGCCTGACGTGGGGCTCCATCTTACAACCCTGAGATCATGACCTGAGCCAAAACCCGAGTCAGATGGTCAACTGATTGAGCCATTCAGGTGCCCCAGTTTTGTTTGTTTGTTTTTTCCAGTTTTATTTAAGTAATCTCTACATCCAACATGGGGTTTGAACTCATAACCCTGAGATCAAGAGTCACATGCTCCACTGAATAAGCCAGCCAGGTGCCCTGAAAAATTAGTTTAAAGGCTTACTCTTGAAGACCCCTAACTATACGTTGGAAATGGTCTCTTCAATACACTCATTTTTCCACGTAAACCTAATCAGCAGTCACACAATACGTTTCTTACTGGTTTCCCTCTACAAGTGCTTCAACCTTTCAACTTGCCTACTGGCAAACTTTCTCATTTAATTCCTCTTTATTTTTGTAAAGGCACTAATAGGAACACTCGCTTTCTAAATCAGTCTCAAATAGGGGGCACCTGGCTGGCTCAGTCTGTGGTGCATGTGAATCTTGATCTTGGGGTTGTGGGACTGGAACTCCACTTTGGGTATGGAGATTACTAAAAAAATAAATAAAATATTTTAAAAAATCAATTAATCAATTTCAAATAATCTATGAGGAAGGTAGATGAAAGATACAACTCGATTCCATTTGACAAACATTTCCTGAATATCAACTATGTGCCAAGTCCTAAAAATGATTCTAAGATATAGAAAGGTCATGCCCTAAGGAACCTACAAGCACCTAGAGAAAATGAAACCTTTCCACTATATCAAGAGTATTCATTTCATAGAAAGGAAAAAACAAATTCAGAAAGTAAAACAATGTGGCAGATAGAAAAACAGCAACAAGGCAGTGTTGAAAGTAAGTCAGAAGTTCTTCTGCCTAAAAAAAACACTCTGAGGGGCGCCTGGGTGGCTCAGTGGGTTAAAGCCTCTGCCTTCGGCTCAGGTCATGATCCCAGGGTCCTTGGATCAAGCCCTGAATCGGGCTCTCTGCTCAGCAGGGAGCCTGCTTCCCCTTCTCTCCCTGCCTGCCTCTCTGCTTACTTGTGATCTCTGTCTGTCAAATTAAAAAAAAAAAAAAAATCTTAAAAAATAAAACATAAAAAAAAAAACCACTCTGACCTAATAACCAGCAAGTCAAGGCATCAATAGAAAGGTCCCAGCATTCAAATTCGTTACACAAGGGCAAGACTGGCAGGCAGAGGCCTAAAGGTCCAGCTGAGATATCCCGTGAGCTATCTACAGGACACTCTGGGGTCCATGGAAAAACACATACACGTTCCAGCCAATGCCAGGAGAAAATAGCTGACTAAAAATTGGGCTCCCTGCCAAAGCCAGGCAGAGATAGGAAGACTCAGGAAGAATTTCCCCAATAAGAAACCAAAGAACAGGGAGGAGGACAAGTAAGAGAAATCCTTGCATTTTGTGGTTAGCGAAGGATAATTTTCTTCCCCCTCATAATCTTTATAGGTCACAGGAAGAAACATTCAGAAAAATGAAAATGCAAAGCTCTACCAGAGGAAGAGAAAAATGACTGGTGTGGGGAAAATCTCCATCCTAGCATGGAATATTCCATTTTATACAGATTTCTCCTGAAGGTCAAGGACTGAGCTAAAGGGACACAGCCTGCTTGTAAGCACTGGGAGTTTGGGGTAAGAAGCGGAAGTAGATGGAGACGGGTTGGCTCAGCAGCAAGAGTAGGGAATCCTACAGAATACTGGAGCCAGGGGCCTCCTGCTTGTTCTTTTAAATATAATACAGTCATTTCCTATAAGCTGCCAAGAGCATTCTGGCTCAGACACAGATGTAGAAACATCTAGATGGTTGTACATTTTCCACACCTCCGAGCCATTCTGTGTATAGCTGTAAACTAAGATCAAATTATTCATCTTTGAAAACCTGGTGCTAGTACTCTGCTCATACCACACTGTTGAACAGCCCACAAAAAATGTGAAATCAGGAAGAAAAGTGAAAACTAAGATAGCCGGGTGGAACTGGGAACACCAATAGACATTTCATCCTCAGCAAGGCTACCACAGCCAAAAGGAATTGCTTCCAACGCTTTCCCCTGGGTCCTATCACTTTTCCAGCATGTTCCACAATTACAGAGGTATCTATTACTGTTTATTAATGTACATGTTTATGTGTATAAATGATGTCTGTCTGGCTAAATCTGGAGCAAATTCCATACTCTCAATCTAGAATCCCAGATTTAACTCCATAAATCCCATGATGTGAAACTCCTAACCTAGCACTCAAGCACTTGAATGAATTCTTAGGCTTAGCCTGGGAGAGTTGTAGTAACCATACTAGTAGAGAGGTCCAAAAAACAAAAACAAGCAAATGAGCAACTCGCCTACTACTTAAAGCAACTCTGGCTTTCCAAACTGCTATTAACTTTGTTTGTTAGTTCGTGATCATTATAGAGTCAAAAAACGATGCTAATCTTTTTCATCTTTGAGATTTAACCACACTAGGGAATATTAAATATTTAGCATTTTGATTTTTTTTTTTTTTCCCCTGGTGGTGGTGCTAAGCTTGAAGCCCCTGCTGGACAATTTATTAGTTCCTTTTTTTTTTTTTTTTTAAAATCTTAGTCACGTTTTGTTATTGCCTTAAGTAAATATTGCTTCCTTTTAGTTATAAGAAGGGGACACTTAGGTTTCCTCTCACCAAGATATAGGTTCTGAAATAAGATCTTGCAAGAATCCTTCCCAATTTAAGAGGTTGATTATTTATTTATTTGTTTAAGAGGTTTGCCTGTAACTTTGGAGATCTGTGTAGGTGCATAGCAGGAATCCATTTGAATTACTCCTACTTGGGAGACTATGTATTCTCCAAAAACAGTTCACGGTCGTGAACTGGACACAATAATGACATGAAGGGAAATACACCTATAATGCCCATATGAGTAATGAAAAGTTAATTACAGAAGAAGGCCACCTTTCTGTGCTGTATTCTGGCAGAGGAAGGGGAAAAGTTCACCTCCCAGTGACGTTAAGTTTACCTACAATGATGTGGTGAAAAGTCTTGTTTTGTATTTTGAATTTTATTTACTCCCAACATGGGTGGAAATTTATCTACATTTATCTACGATTTATCCACACCCAACATGGGACTTGCATTCACGACCCTGAGATCAAGAGTTGCACACTCCACAGACTGATACAGACGCCCCCCCCTGGTGAAAAGCTTTTTTATTAATATAGGAAAATATAATAGAAAAGAAAAAAGGCAACACACAAAATTTTATATTGTGATCTACTCCGCCATTCTAATTATTTACATATTCATGTAAAAAATAAATACATGTTTATTCTCCTTGAACAGAAGAATAATTATTACTCCCCATCTCTCTACTTATGCACCTGTCAGTATAAGAAGGTGGTATAGAAAAGAACACACCTTTAAAGATGTATAACTAAATAAAAATACCAGACTGTTAATACAACTTTTTGCTGAGATGTAAAAAAATGGAACAAGGAAGGCTAAAAAAATTTTTTTTAATTATATGTCAAGATACTAAATGCTGGTTCAAAAATTTCAAAAAGAAATAATATCTACATAGCAAAAATTACTAGTCAATCAGCCTTATTAGTTAACTGCATAACAGCAATGCTTTCTAAATAACTCAAGAATGAGATTTAGGAGAATGGGTTTTTAGTGGTTGGGTCAGCTTTGTTTTGGAAATGAGTCTTTTCCAGAATTTCCACTTGTTATTTTGATTATACACATATTTAAGGTCATTTTAATGGCTCTTTGCCAATCCCTTATTTTTTTTTTAATGAGATTTTGATCTCAGCTTTGCAGTTAGCTGGGATTACTTACTATATAAAAAAACAGTATCTAACACGTATCTCACACTTAGTGTCTGACACCGTGTCAGATAAATTCACTTAATTCTCAAAACTATGAAGTAGGTATTATTGTTATCTCCATTTTATAGATGAGAAGACTAAGGCATAGGGAGGCTAAATAATTCGCCCACGGACATAGCGATAGTCAAATTTTTAAAAGACTAGAATGAAATACACCAAGGTATTGATGGTGGTTTTCAGGGGATAGGTTTATAAAGGATTGTTAAGAGAGATGACATAATGAGATAAAATCTAGAGCTAAAACAGAGACAGCTGAGCTGGAACAGAGAGAACAGATTCCATATCAGTTTGAGAAAATATGGGCAGAATTGGTGGATTGAGTCCAGGTAGGGTTGAGGGAGAGGTGAAGGAGTCTAAGAATGCCTCCACCTTGGGGCGCCTGGGTGGCTCAGTGGGTTAAGCCTCTGCCTTCAGCTCAGGTCATGATCTCAGGGTCCTGGGATTGAGCCCCACATCGCATTGAGCTCTCTGCTCAGCAGGGAGCCTGCTTCCCCCTGCCTCTCTGCCTACTTGTGATGTCTCTCTCTGTGTCAAATAAATTTTTAAAATGTTTAAAAAAAAAAAAACGCCTCCACCTCTGGTTGGGTGGCTGGGTGGACATATTTACTAGGATAGGGAATACAGACGGTAAGAGCAACTTTGGGAGAGAAGATGATGTATTCAGTTTTGGAGCGCTGAGCTTTATTCTAAGTATCTGTATTTGCACATTTTAAGCTCAAGAGAGAGGTCAGTTAGGTCTGGACTTAGCTGGTTGTTAAACCCAAAAAAGAAGTTGCCATAACCCAGGGTTAGTGTGGAAGAAGAAAAAGGCTGTGGGTCAAGGACAGAACTCTGAAGAATCTTCCACTATATGGGATATGCAGGGGATAAGATGGCCATTCAGATTTGACATTAAAATAACAAAGCTATGAAATGCCAGATACAGATTCGCTTTTCAAGCTTGGTTTCATTTATGAGATAGCATGGAAGTAGGGCAGGATAGTCAAACAAGTTTGGGTTCAAATCTAGCACTTTGCCTCTAAGTAGCTCCGTGCCTGTTGTCAAGTTACTAAGTGTAAAATGTGAATGATTAATATGCTACTCATACTATTGTGGGTATTAAATAAGTTAATCCATAAAAGCACTTATATGGAACAGTGTCTAGCATGTAGCATGGATCCAAAACATATTACATATTATCACTATTGAGTACAAATAGTAAAACTGTTTTCCATCACATTGTTTTACTTTGGTTGAGAAAATGGTCAGGAAGTTTGTTGGAGAGCAGGAATAACTACAGTGGAATTCAACAACTGTCTAAAAAAGCCAGCAAAGGAATCCAGGCAGTCAAGAACTGGTATTTTCTAGGAATTTGTAGGGTATAGTATAAGTAAACAGAGCTACTCGCAGTTGGTTAAAACAACGAAAAGGGACTGATAGAAATGTTGATATGAGTCACAAGACTGCATTAAAATTGTTTTGTTCTATTCTAAATACTCAACCACTAGCCCCTGTGCCTGGCACACAGTAAGCCGTCAATAAATTTGTTGCCTGAAAATAAGAGAGAGCGGCTGATTTCTTTTACCTGCTACTAAACATTTCACTATTGGAATAATTAACACGCAAAGAAAAGTAGACATGTCTGACGTGCTGTGATCTGAGAACTCCCGGAAGAGTCTGACTCATGCAACTCCTCTCCCAGCAGTATCTGCCACATACTTGAAATTCCCAGCCTTAGATGTCCTCCAGTGGAACACGGATTAGAGTCCACAGAAGGGCCCCTTAAAATTCAAGTATGTCATCTGTGATCGGGAAGCAACGTGGCTCTGGCCGACAGGCACTTTCATCAGCCCTGTGTGAATTAGCTAGCTGCCTGCGGGAGACCTCGATCTGAGCGGACACGACCGGGTCTGCCTCGGGAGAGGCCGGGGCAGGGCCGAGCCTTGTGGGGCCGCCCCGATGCAGGAGCAGCCAGCACAAGGCAGCGCAGGGAGGTCTCCGGGCTGGGTGGGCCGCCCGCACGCCCGGTCACCTCGACCCTTGCAAACACCGGCCGGCCAGGTCGGGATGATCGCTGTCCGCACGGCTGGGGCACCGCGATCGGTGTTCCTTCTCATCTCACTTTTTGCATCAAGCACGTGAGGGCTGGGAAGGTGGCCAAATCGGGGTAAAATCTGAAATGTCTTTTTTGTTCTTTTTGGTCCAGCCCGTTTAAATTCCACGCCATCTTTAAGCGGTGGGCTAATAGGTATTATTAAACGATTCCCCGTTTGCCTTTTCGAAGGCATCTGAACTTAGAAATACAGACCACGCTACCGTTCCGGGGGCCGCGGAGGGGAAGAACAAAACCGAGCTAGAAGCACAGCTCGGACTCAGCGTTCCGTCCTCGGGTGGGCTGGGGATGCAGCCCGGATTCCGCCCTCGCCTCCGCGCTCTTCCTGCCCCAGCCTGTCCTGTCCTCGCAGAAGCGCCCGCGCGCATCCTGCGGGGGGCGGGGCACCGAGCCCAGGCCGTCACGTCCCGAGCGTCGGGGGGCGGGGCTTCAGGCGATGGCGTCACGGGACCCCGCCCGCGCCGCCCTGCTATCTCCCGCGCCGCCCGCCATTTTGTCTCCAGTGTCTAGTTTGCGGTCGGCGGAGTTGGAGGAAGCGTCTTGGTCCGTAGACTTGAGGCAGGGAACGGGGTCTATTGTCTGTGTTTGACTCCGTAGTTTGGTCCGAGGCCTTCCGGAGCTTTCCCGGGGGAGTCGGCAGAGGCTCCCGTTTCCGCCCCCGCCCCTCCCCTCGGTCCCCCGGTCCGGGAGGGACCGAGCCCGCGTCACGCCCCTCAGCGCTCGCCGATCCCTTCTCTGTCGTTGCGTCCGCATCGCACCCCCGGAATCAGACGGTGCCCCATAGATGGCCAGCTTTCCCCCGAGGGTCAACGAGAAAGAGATCGGTGAGGAATGGGTCGGTGGGTGAGGGGTCTGGTGAGCGTGCCGGGGCTGCGGAGAGGCGGGGAGTCCCCGGAGGAGGAAGAGTCTAAGCGAAGAAGGAGTGAGCCGGGGCCAAGCCCTGGAGCATAGAGGAAGGAAGCGGCCCCGCTGTTGGGTGTCGCCGAGGGGTAGATGGGGTCGTCAGTGATGCAGCGTCTACTGTGCACGAGGTTAGGAGGGAGGCAGTGGGCGGCTCTTCGGTTTCAGGGGACTCTGGGCGCCCAGGGCCCTCCTGACTGTGTGGTCGGGGGCGGACACCCACCCCCGGGGGACCCCAGTTTCCTTTAAGGAGGAACGCGCACGGTCATTCTGGGTTTTTCTGGGCGTCGAGTGGATAGGCCGGTGCTGGGCATGTTTGAGGACACTAATTTTACGACGCGAAAAGTAAACTTGGGTGTTCTGAGTGTAATGAAGGGGGAGGGGTCCTCAGGTGGGTATATCAGCTATTCCTAAAAGAGAAATACGACCGAAGAGGTGCCAGCGGCCTGGAAAAAGCAGCATTTTTTTTTTTTTTTAAGGAGCATTTTTTAAAAACGGTGTGGCGTTAAGAACGGCAGCGGCTCAGGGGAGGAGACTCAATTATCTTTTCTACACGGAGGAGCGGGGAGGAGCAGAATGGTTAGGTGGAATGACAGGAGTAAAGCTGTTGTATGAAAGGGCACACTCTGAAAAGGCGATTTAAAAACTGGTTTGGAAGCTAGCCCCTGCCACACCGAAGTCAGGGCAATAGATCTGGAGGCTGTGCGTCAAGTCGTTGAGAGCACCTCGCATTTAAATTACCCCTTAATGGGAAAATAACTGGAATAATTTTGGGGGGAGTTGGTTTTGTGCATTGATGGATAGGCTTAGTAAACATTGAACTTACCAAGTCATGTGATACATCTTAAATATAAATACAGTTTTCCTTAAAAAAAAAAAAGAAAAAGACTTAGCACCCCGCAACCCCCCCCCCCAAAAAACCAGCGCCAGACTGTTAATTAAATGAAAATTGGAAGTGGTTACTGAGCAAAGACCCTTTGCATTTCCTCTTTCTTTATGTATGCCTTTAAATATATGGAGGAGGTACTTCTAGACCGAGGGAGAAGGTGAAGTAACCAGTAGGCCCTCTATCCTGTATGTGAGTTCAGTTTTTATATCTAGAGACAGCTATCTTAGAATTCTGGACTTTTGTTCTCTTAAGGATAAGGTTAAATGGCAGGTTAGGAGGGGACTTTAACCCTGTTTCTAATAACTGTTTTACATACACAGGGAAGGGGTGCCTGGGTGGCTCAGTGGGTTAAAGCCTCTGCCTTTAGCTCAGGCCATGGTCTCAGTTTCCTGGGATCAGCCCCACAGAGCCCTGCATGGTGCTCTCAGCAGGGAGCTTGCTTCCTCCTCTCTGCCTACTTGTGATCTCTGTCAAATAAATTTATTTATTTATTTATTTAAAGATTTAAATAAATCTTTAAAAAAATAAATACACAGGGAAAACAAAATTCATGTCTACTTTTTATTTTAACTGTATTTTAAGACTAGTAAGTAGGTGCTGAAGTCGAACATGGAACCCAGAAGTTCTTTAGTCCAATGGAGTCCAATGGGCTTTTTTCCTCCTCTGCTACACGATAGTATCACAGATAAGTGATATGCCTTTCATTTATCTGTTTTACTTAATCTTGATGAACTATTTTGAAAACTTTCCAGTCCTGCCTTCCAGCGGCTGAGTAGAGCTTCTGAGCATACCTGCATAAGGTAGAAGAACCAGCCACACTAAATAATAGCCTTTTCAGTTAACATTTTTCATGCTTAGTTACATCTCAGTGTTATTTCCTGGCTGTAGTATAAAATTATTAGCCAAGTCCCAAATATCTGAAAGAACTTTGGCCTTTTCTAAGCTTTAGAACCCCCCCACCAGCCCATTTTTTGTTTGTTTCTTTCTTTCTTTCTTTCTTTGGAAGTACCATTTGGATACAGAGTTAAACAGTAATATCTCTGTGTAGCTTTGTTATCTTTCAGTAAGGACTTAGCTTTTCCCCTTTTTTTCTTGAGTATTAATTATAGCTCTTCGGTTTATCAAGTGCTGAAAGAGGAGAGGCAAGATTCCTAGACTGATTAAAGAAGTCTTGTGAGACAGGGAGTACTGCCTGGAGCTGCTGCCCACTTTCACAAGGCACTACCACAGATCCTCCCTTTCTGGTTATGAAATTGCGGAGAGGAATGTGAAGAAGGAGCTAAATCTGGTTCACTTGGTTCAGCAGTAACTCAGTGTGTTACTACTGTACAGATAATTGTATTTTATGGCTGAGTTCCCATGGCAGGCATCTTTTCCCTTATACAAGGTCATTAAATCATATATCTCTTATGATACTCACATTAAACAGCTGCAGGTCATAAAGGTTTAACTTAAATTTTTTTTTTTTCAAAGCACTTCATTATAACCTTGTGCTGCTTGATAATATTGTACCAGTAAGTATCTAAATGAGTGCTTGAATCATTTGATGGCAAAGATCATTGGGGGAAGGGGAGAAATCATTGATGTGCCTGTTAACAAGCAAGGAAACACCCGAGTTAATTGCTAATATTTGTGACAGTATAGCATTTATTTGGTAGTTTTTTTTTTTTTTTTTAAGATTTTATTTATTTATTTGACAGAGATCACAAGTAGGCAGAGAGAGGGGAGGAAGCAGGCTCCCAGCTGAGCAGAGAGCCCAATGCGGGGCTCGATCCCAGGACCCTGGGATCACGACCTGAGCCAAAGGCAGAGGCTTTAACCCGCTGAGCCACCCAGCACCCCTTACTGGGTAGTTTTAAAATAATGACCCCATTTCTTGAATGTCTGTGTGTTTAAGAATAAATTAGCTTATCAGTTTATGGTCTTTGTTATTTGAAACAGTGTTTGGTTGTTCATTTCCACCCTTACACCAGAGGAGTTTTGTGATTGTGGTCAAGGTAAAAGAAAAATAGAGTGATGCTGAAGTACAGAGTAAAAAAAAAGAGTCTTTTGTGGGAAAGTTAATCTTGCTTGCTAAAGGAGTGGTGTGTTCTAGTCTAATTATCCAGATGTTTTTAAAGTTGAATGCAAGGGCCAGTCTTCTGTTTTTTTGAGATAGAAGTTACATGAATATACTCATCAAGTTTAGCTAGGGGTTTTCTCTTGAAGATGATGCCTGGGTTTTTTGGTTGAAAAAAAATTTTTTTCCAGTTGAATTTTAAAACTTGTTTCCCTGACTTACGAACTTTCTTTTTCCTTCAAAAGATAGGATTAAACAGAAACCCAAGTTATATTAAAAAAAAAAAAAAAAAAGATTTAGGCAGGGGTTGCAAATTCAGAAATCAGGCACATGAACTCCATGTGTGTGTGGATCTGTGTAAGATGTAAGATGTAAGCATCTGTGTGTGTGGCCTTGGAGGGCTATAAGGAAAAGCAATATAAGGAAGAGCAAGCCCTTTCAAAAAAATCATTTGTAGGGGTGCCTGGGTGGCTCAGTGGGTTAAGTAAGCTTCTGCCTTCAGTTTAGGTCATGATCTCAGGGTCCTGGGATCGAGCCCCGCATCAGGCTCTCTGCTCAGCAGGGAGCTTGCTTTCCCCTCTCTCTCTGCCTGCTGCTTTGCCTACTTGTGATCTCTCTGTCAAATAAATAAAATCTTTCAAAAAAAGTTAAAAAAAATCATTTATATATTTCAAAAAAAAAGGAAAGAAAGAAAATCATTCTGTAGGCATATGAGGGTCACTGGTTTGTGGATTTTATGTTAAGAAAGTCTTGTAACTGCTGGTGAAAATAATGTCACCTTATGCTTTATGGATACAGTTGGGGTGGGGAGTATAGGTGGGGGTTCTGCTCCTTTGATCAAACCACACCTGAGGTGTTGTGTTTAGTTCTGGTTCTTTTATGAAGACCATTACCAACTGGAGTTTCTCCAGAGAAGTGTTATAGGCAAAGATGGGGAATGGACTTGAAACCATGTAATCTAAGGACTGATTGAAAGGCCTATGGCAGTTTATTTATTTATAAATGAAGATTTACTTGCTGATGTCATGACTGTCTTCAGTATATGACTATTCATGTGAGAGCAGGATTAAGGTTATTCTCTTAGGTCAGAACTGGGACTGAGTGGGTCGAGTGCCAAGGAGGAAGATTTATTTTTTTGTTAAGGATTTTATTTATTAGAGAGAGAGCACAAAGAGAAAGGGAGAGCCCAAAGGCAAGGAGGAAGATTTATTTTTTTGTTAAGGATTTTATTTATTTGAGAGAGAGCACAAAGGGAAAGGGAGAGCCCAAAGGCAAGGAGGAAGATTTATTTTTTTGTTAAGGGTTTTATTTATTTGAGAGAGAGCACAGAGGGAAAGCACAAAGGGCAAGGAGGAAGATTTATTTTTTGTTAAGGATTTTATTTATTTGAGAGAGAGCACAAAGGGAAAGCAGACTCCTCGCTGAGCAGAGAGCCCAACGCGGGGATCCATCCCAGGACCCCGGGGTCATGACTGGAGCCAAAGGTAGATAGATGCTCAACTGACTGAGCCACCCAGGCGCCCTAGGAGGAAGATTTTTGAGTCATCAGAAGGAAAATTTTGATAATGTCAGCTCCACAAAAACACAGTAAGCCTTATTAGGTATTCATATTTCTGAATATCATAGACAAAATAGATCTCAATTTTTCTTTACTTTTTACATATATTTTTTTGGATTTTATTTTTGAGTACTCTACACTCAACATGGGGTTCAGACCTACAACCCCGAGATCAGCAATCACACGTTCTGCTGACTCAGCTAGCCAGGCGCCCCTGTTTTACTTTTTATTTTTATTTTAATTTTATTTATTTATTTGACAGAGAGAGAGATCACAAGTAGGCAGAGAGGCAGGCAGAGAGAGAGGGGAAGCAGGCTCCCCGATGAACAGAGAGCCCGATGCAGGGCAGGACCCTGAGATCATGACCTGAGCTGAAGGCAGAGGCTTAACCCACTGAGCCACCCAGGGTCCCCTGTTTTATTTTTTAAACCATAGCTTGTTTGCTAATGTATCAAAAACTTGGACAAGGAAATGTTGAAATCATTTAAGAATGGGAGCTTATACATGTGCTTTTATATTCACTCAGTAAATATTTACTGATCACCTGTCATATGCCAGGTGCTCCACTGGCTGTTGACAGAGCACACATTGAGACTTGAAGTGTCACCTGAACGGGTACATGGGGGGGCCAGTGTATGTATGTATCTGCTCTAGCAATAAGAGCGTAAGTGGTTCTTATTTGAACTGCAATACATAGTAGTTTAGTTGTTGGGAAGTATAAGCCCAAAACCTAAAAATAGTTAGCCAGAGAACTAATCACTGAATAGAAAGTAGGGAAACTAAAGAAATACTAATTTATACCTGAAAAGGAAGAGTAGCAGAATTTGAAATCAAGACCAGCCCAAGAGAGCAGTGGTGGTATAGTGACTGATAAAGATTCTTTACCCAAGTTGAGGAAATTCTGGCCAAGTTTGCATACACACGTATAGTAAGAGCTTGTTGATCATGCTTCTTGTTAAATGCGAACAAAAAGTCTCTGTACTCTGGTAATGTGCCAGTTTTGGTTATGAATGATAAATATAGGTACCCTTTTTTTCTTTCAAGATTTTATTTATTTATTTGAGATCAAGCAGGGGGAGCCAAAGAGGGAGAGGGAAAAGCAGATTTCCCACTGAGCAGGGCGCCTGATGGACTCTTCCAGGACCCTAGGATCATGACCTGAGCCAAAGACAGCCGCTTAACTGACTGAGCCACCCAGGTGCCTCTAAATTTAAGTAGTCTTAACTAAATTAAAAACATATGAGATTGTTTATTCTCTGTCCTTAAAAAACAAAAGAATTCCTTCCATTTTTGGTCAGTTTATGGCCCACTATTAAGATGTTTGAAGATCACAGATGTAATACATTTTAAAGCAGCAATTGTGAGATTGTACTAAATAACCATTAAGTCCTTTCTAGTTCTACGAATTTTATGATTTTTTTTTTTTGTGACGTGAGCCTGAAAAAATATTCATGTTGGGCACCTGGCTGGCTCAGTTAGTGGAGCATGTGACTCTTGGTCTTGGGGTTGTGACTTCAGGCCCCTCATTGGGTTTGGAGGTAACTTTAAAAAGTCTTAAAAAAAAAAAAAAAGAATATTCATGTTTAAATAGACCACTTAATATTGCTTTCCTTTGAATAATGATATAGTATTGTATTTTATAGTGGTTTGTGGTTTTTGAAAATTACAAACTTATTGGAAGATATTTTCCTTACAAAGTGAGTTTGGCCTGTTGCATTTTAAATGTTAGTAATTTGATGAAAACATAAGGCAGTGCAAAAGTCAGGAGTTGAGTAATTGCTGACCCTGATATTACAGTACCTTAACCAGGGCTTTTTTTTTTTTTTTTAAGATTTTTTTTATTTATTTGACAGAGATTACAGTAGGCAGAGAGGCAGGCAGAGAGAGATAGAGGAGGAAGCAGGCTCCCTGCTGAGCACAGAGCCTGATGCGCGGCTCGATCGTGGGGCTCGGATCATGACCTGAGCGGAAGGCAGAGGCTTTAACCCACTGAGCCACCCAGGTGCCCCTTAACCAGGTTTTTTAATTGAAGCTTTCTAAACAAGCTCTTTGGTGGGGAGATGTTGGAAAACCACTTTATCAAAACTTGAAGATAGTTATTATCATTAAGAGTAGAAACCAGAACTCTTTAAACCTTGTCTGCATCGAAACTCAATGAAGTTGAGTCCCAAATTAATATTGAGAAAGTCTCAGATTCGTTATTGGTTATATGTGACGTCGTATGTATCTTTTCTTCTTTTAGTGAGATCACGTACTATAGGTGAACTTCTAGCTCCAGCAGCTCCTTTTGACAAGAAATGTGGTCGTGAAAATTGGACTGTTGCTTTTGCTCCAGATGGTTCCTACTTTGCTTGGTCACAAGGACATCGTACAGTAAAGCTTGTTCCCTGGTCCCAGTGCCTTAAGAACTTGTAAGACTCTCTTCTTTTTTGTATATTGTATGTCTTTGTAGAATTTATTGTTATCTGTGTGGAGTAATAGAAAGATTGTGATATTTAAGTTTTTCTTTGTAGTGTAGGGTATTGTATCTTAATCATAAGCTGAATATATTTATTGGAAAATTTGTGGGAAGAATTGTTTGGCCTTTTACATTATGGACTACTTTCTCAGATGCTTTTGTGTCTTTGTATTAAAAAGCAGATTACTGATTCCTTGGTAGTGTCTATATTGCCTTGTGCAAGGGAAGATGACCTTTGTTATGTGACACTTTTTGAATTTCACAACATTTTATTAGATAACAGCAGTATGGTGATCATGTAATTAATTATTTTTATGTACTTAAAATTCCTCTGCTTGGATTTGTTTATTTGTTGAAAGTTTTTAAAAAATATATATTAAATTTAATCTCACCCTTTTTGTGTCTAGTTGACCTTTATATAAATATCTTAAGTTAATCAGGTTTTTTGTTTTGTTTTTTGCTTATTACACTTACTTTAGGTTAGCTAAAGGAGTCCTAATTGATTATAGTGGTTCTGAGGAAAATTTTGACACAAAGAAATTATACATTGTTTAATGTTAAATTTAATCTCTTAGCAACTGAAAATGTCTTTTGGTTTGAATTTATTTGGTCATACCCTCATGGCTAATTGCAGATATCTCCTTCTCATCCATAGAATTCTGTTGTTATTCAGTATCATTATGGTAATAATTGAGGTTATTTTAACAAACATTTATCATTTAGTATCTGCAGGAGTCCAGAGTAAATAATAACTAGGTGTCAATCTGACCTTTTTTCCCCTCAGTCTGTTGCATGGCACCAAGAATATCACCAATTCAAGCAGTTTGAGATTGTCAAGACAAAATAGCGATGGTGGTCAGAAAAATAAGCCTCGCGAACATATTATAGACTGTGGTGACATAGTCTGGAGTCTTGCTTTTGGATCTTCGGTTCCAGAAAAACAGAGTCGCTGTGTCAATATAGAATGGCATCGATTCAGATTTGGACAGGATCAGCTGCTCCTTGCCACAGGATTAAACAATGGGCGTATCAAAATATGGGATGTATATACAGGTACGGGGCCATAGTTTGAAAAGCAAACCTGATTATTTTGTGATGCAGGGCATTTCTCATAGGCACTAGAAGATAAGATTTGAGATATTAACTTGCTTAAAAGCAAGAATTGGTGCTATGAATGTGTCTTTATGATTGGCCTACATAGCATCTTCTGCTCATGGTTTTATTTTATAAATAGAGTTCTCACTGCTTGGTCACTCTTCAGAGAATATTACAGCAAGAAGGACATGTCTAAGGAATAAACATTAATTTTAATTTTTAATTTAATTTATAAATTAATAATTTAGTTTATGACTCAAATGGCAGGGTGTTTTCTTACATACTTTTTCAGTTGATAGCTTGGAGGCTTTCAATGCAAATCTGGTTTTAAAATCATTGTCTAACCTTTGGAAGTTTTAGTGACATTGTATTTAAAGTTTAACCAGATAGGTTCAGAAGGTAAATTCTTTGGGCAATTAAAAGTGAACTTGATATTCACTGACTAAAACAGTTCTGGCTGATGGTATGTACTCAAAAATTTGAAGACATTTTTTAAAATGAGCAGGAAAACTAGGTACGGTAGAACTCAGCGGGTGATGCTACTATTGAATGAGGACAGTGAGTCAGTAAATTTGATTGGATTCTTGAAAAAATTGAAGGAACGCACATAGATTTTCATAGAAAACAAAACTCTCAATATTAGATGCATAAAGCATATTTTTTCACTGATTATTCTTGAAAATGTAGGTTGTAGCGAGATAACATGAATCTTTTGGGGAGTTGGACAGTCTGTTAGTAGTCCAAGGCCAAGGAAAAGAAAAGGGAAAATTTGGTTTTATATTAAAATCATGCTATACAAAGATTTAAAAATAATAATGTGGGTTTTCCTGATGATAAATTAACTTGTTTGCATTTCAGGAATTCTCTCTGAGTTGATCTAATAAATTTAGGTTTTGTTACCCTGGAAATAATCCATTTTACAACTGTGTAAATAGAGAATCTTTAAAGGTGATAGTAAAAGCACTATTAAGTCACTTTATGCTTGGGAGACTAAGGAGGTGACAAGTATTTCTACATATATATAATTTTTTTTATGGTGAAGAACCCTATTTTAAAGAGAAGCTGATAAAAATTAACAACATTGTCTTTTTTCCCCTCTTCCATTGGATTTAGGAAAACTCCTCCTTAACTTGGTAGATCATACTGAAGTGGTCAGAGATTTAACTTTTGCTCCAGATGGGAGCTTGATCCTAGTATCAGCTTCAAGAGACAAAACTCTGAGAGTGTGGGACCTGAAAGATGATGGTATGTCTTTTTTATAAGCTGTGAAACAGAATGAGTTTCTTAACATCATTAATGAGAGATGCCAAGAAGTGTCGATCATCTGGGGTGTTTGACTTTAAAAGTGGCCTATGATCAAAGTTTCCTCTTCTCTTTTAATTGTCTGGTCTCTTCCCTCGTGCAGATCAAATGCAACCATAAATGTGACCCAGAACAGGAACCAGCAGTTACTCTAAACAATCTTACGTTATTCAGAAACTAACCACACAGATCTGTATCAGCTATATGAGGACAAAATCTGGGTCAGTTTTAGGGTTTTGTAAATGAACTGGTCTGTGTTTATTTCCTTCATCTTAGGGAAGGTTGTTAACTTCATTTGCTTAGCAAAAATGTAAGTAGGTCTCGAAGTTACACATAATGTAGTAATCTAATAAAATTTAGATTAAGACATTTATATACCAGGATTTATAACTCTAAAAGCTTCTAAGCATAATAGTAAGTTGGATAGGTTAAGTAAGAAATTACTGAAAGACTTGCTATCCAATATAATGAAAGGTATGTTAGGGACACCTGGGTGGCTCAGTTAGGCGGCTGCCTTCGGTTCAGGTCATGATTCCAGGGTCCTGGGATCAAGTCCCATATTGGGTTCCCTGCTCATCAGGAAGCCTGCTTCTCCCTCCACCCGTGCTCCCCCTGCTTGTGCGCGCGCTCTCTCTCTCTCTCTGACAAATAAAAATCTGTAAATAAAAAGATAAATAAAAGGTATGTCAGTGTTAAGTACTCAGGTTTTATCTGAAACTTTGTTAATTGCAGGGCTTAGAAAGTTTGGAGAGTCTACCTCATTTAAGAGGACCGGGGATGAGCATCTCTTTCTGCTTCTTAGCCGCTAATGAGAAAGGTTACAGTTTTAGCTAACACCTTATATTTAAGATCTGATAGTGCTCTAAGAGCCTCAGGCTCAAGGTTAAGGGCTTGCTTAGAAGTATTGCTGACTTAAATTGAAGGTAGTAGGAAACAAAAGTCTGAGGTTTGGAGACTTGTTCCAGCTGATGGGTTATAACCATTGCCTGATAAAATAATATGCTTGTCTTACCAAACCATGACGGACCTCCTTTGCATCTTAGTGTTCTGAATTTTTGACTGTTGAGGGGTGGAGAGATCCCAACAGTTACAACAGTTTGATGGTTAAAGTTTTATTTTCTTTTGCATATCAAATGCTGCTTGCTTTCTCAACACATTTTCTTTCTTTCTTTCTTTCTTTCTTTTTTTTTTTTTAAGATTTTATTTATGTATTTGACAGAGATCGCAAGTAGGCAGAGAAGCAGGCAGAGAGAGAGAGGAGGAAGCAGGCTCTCTACTGAGCAGAGAGCCTGATGTGGGGCTCGATCCCAGGACCCTGAGATCATGACCTGAGCCGAAGGCAGAGGCTTTAACCTGCTGAGCCACCCAGGCGCCCCTCAACACATTTTCAGTTGTGTGCATATGTTTTAAGAATACGGACTCAGGAGCGCCTGGGTGGCTCAGTTGGTTAAGCATCTGACTCTTGATTTCAACTCAGGTCATGATCTCAGGGTTGTGAGATCGAGCCATTCATTGGGCTCCATGCTCGGGCATGGAGCCTGCTTGGGATTCTCTCTCCCTCTCTCCCCTCTCCATCCCTCAAAAAAAATGTGAATTCAGTAAAATGTAAACGCAAGAGAGTTGGGACTTTGTCTTATTCATGGCTGTCTCCTCAGTGCCTGGCATAGTAGACATTCAGTAAGTATTTGTAAAATTAAGAATTAAAATATCTGTAGACATAATTGTGTGCTTTAGATATAATGCACAGGAGCTTTGGAATGGAATGTAGGTTATCAGAAAGGAAGGATGAAAGGCATTTTGAAGTTGTTCCTCAGGTCTCAGCCTTGAAGTGTTCCAGTTCCTTCATTTGTAGAATAAATGTATTAGACTAAAAGAATTCTATAGGTGAAGGGTCAGCAGACTTTTCCCTAAAGGGCCAGATGGTAACTATTTTAGGCTCGTGGACCATGCTATCTCTGCCTTAGTTATCTCTGCCACTGTAGCACAACATAAACAGATGGGCATGATTGTGTTCCAGTAGAACTTTACAAAATAAGCAATTGGTTTATATCCAACCCTAGTTACAGATAAATCACTGCTGCTATAGAATTTTGTGATCTGTGATTCTGCCATTTTTGAAATGCTGCTCATTTGAAGTGAACTCTAAGGTTAACACAGGTATTTCTTTTTGTTCAGGAAACATGATGAAAGTATTGAGGGGCCATCAGAACTGGGTGTATAGCTGTGCATTCTCTCCTGACTCATCTATGCTGTGTTCAGTGGGAGCCAATAAAGCAGTATGTATCAAAGTTCTTGTACATTCATTGTGAACTGGATTGTAATGATGTATGCGTAATCATTTTAAATCTAAGTAATCTGTTAAGTCTGTGCTCGGTGTCATGAATATCTTAAGTATTTTATTTCATGATGAATTTGCATGAGGGAAATTAAATATAGTTATTGATTGTGGAGTGAGAAATTGGATTGCTTTTAGTCAGAGATAATCATAAAGTAAGGGGTATGTCAAATTTACTTTTTCGAAGATCTAGGAAAGTTAATGTGCTGTAGTAAAGTTTACGTGCTATAGAAAAGATCTAGTCCAAATGTTAAGACACTCCGCTAATTCTTCTCTGTTGTTCTATTTTTTTTGTCCAGTTTGCTGTTTAAAAAGTTTTGATTCCCAGCTGGTCCTGGACATTTAACTGAAAAAAAGTAACTTAAAAATCTAATAATAAAAATAGCATTCATGTATATGTAGAGTGAATTATAGATGAAATTGACAAGGTCTGTCTGGCATAGCGTACCTGTGGACAGATTAAGTATAAAGTGACTCTTGAGAGGGTTATGCTTTTTAATGAACTCTTTTAGTTGTCTGCCAGCTCTTAGTGTAGTTAAAGAGATCTTACTAGCTTCAGATGTTATGAAAAATGGTGGAGTCCAAATCTGTGGGGTATTCAGAATACACTCTGAATTATTGGGGGTGGGAGGCTGGTTTTAAATGCATTTTATTTAGCCAAGAAGTATGTTAAAATAATAGTTGGAAATGTTAGAAGTTTAGGAAAAAAGTATTCAGTTCTTTAAAAATCATAAGAACAAAGCTAGATATTGACATTGCTATTTTAGGCTGTGTGTTTTCCATATGCTTCTTGCTTTCCCTGTCACAGGTGGTGGCAGCAATATTGGTGTGATTGAGGTTATGCTGGCACCACTCGCACACAGGCGCACAATGGTGTTAGCTGGGCAGAAAGAGTGGCATCTCTGGCTACCGGGCTGGGGGCGACCTTTACCATAGGATGAAGTAACCTTGCATTCGGCTGCAAGGTGTACTGTACGTACACAGGTGCTGGTCGATGTCCACTTTCTGCTTTTCTTTCTTTCTTTTTTTCTTTTTTAAAGTGATTTCCCCCGCAGTGAAACCCTCTGACTCCAAGTAAATTGATCTTCCAGTCTCGTGGAATTGGGAGTCTGACATGTGAAACCAATTTAATGTAATGTAATTGGCTTTCAAATGGTTTCTCTGTGCTGTTTTTTGGAATTCTTTGAGATGTTAGAGATACAGTAAGACTTTGATCCAACTTAAAATTTGTATTTATTTTTCTTTGGATCAACTTAAAATTTGTATTTATTTTTCTTTGGAAGTAAAAATATTGTGTCTGTGCAGAAAAAAAGTAGCAAAAAGGATTGCTTTACTCCAAGAGGAGAGATTGTCTTATTAGGATTGTTGTAAACCTCCAAGCTTGTATTTAATACAACTAGACTGAAGTAAACATTTAAATCCTATTCAGAACTATTCTGCACAGTCTGAGTATTGATCATATAGAATCGAAAACTATGTGTAAACGTGTACTAAAGTAATTTAAATGTTTTATACTTAAAATGACTAATGATTGTGGTCTGTTTGGGAAATAAGATTGGCAAATTTGATTCACAGACATGTTGTTAATTGTAATATTTTCATAAATTAGTCTTTTCATTTTGTAATGTGGTTTAACATCCTTGTTGTTTGCCAAAGAAATTTCATTTGGCTGTGAAAATTCTCTTTGCTTGCAGTATCTGTTTCTCTTCCTAGGCTCACGTTGGTGACCCAAGCCTATTGTAAACAAGTGATTATCTCAAAGGGAGATGCCAGTGGAGTAACAATTTGTTAACATTACATTTTCTGTCTGTATATTTTTAAAAAATTTGGTAGTTTCTGGAAAAAAAAAAAGGGGGTTTGTAGTACTTAACCCTATTTATTTCTGTATATATTTTAGTTAATTAGTTTTTGGAATAAATGGATTTCAGTATAACTTTGTGGTTAAATTGCATTGCCTTTTTTATGTTTAGGCTTATTTTTAAATTAACATTTAACAGAAACATTTGAAATAGAATTTGCATGTCTACTTTAATTAACTTAAAGACTGATTTTTAATCTGACTATGACACTGAGCATACATATTTTAATTATTCATAATTTATAATGTTTAATATAATGTTAATTAAATTTAGTAATTTTAGATTAAGTTGTGCCATTTTGTCCTCTGTGTGTCTGAATGAAGCTATAACATTTGCCTTTTTATTGCAGGTTTTCCTTTGGAATATGGATAAATATACCATGATACGGAAACTAGAAGGACACCACCATGATGTTGTAGCTTGTGACTTTTCTCCTGATGGAGCATTACTGGCTACTGCATCTTACGATACTCGAGTATATATCTGGGATCCACATACTGGACACATTGTGATGGAATTTGGGTGGGTACAGCATGAATTAATTGTTGTCTGTGGTTCATCTCTGGCTGCTAGTATAACTTTTAAGAAACTACATGAATGATTGGAATCACTAACATGTGAGACTTAAAATTGTAGTCTGTCGTAGTTTAAATTTAAGTATTATTTAAGTCCTTGAATAATGCAGAGCTTTAGATAAAAATTCTAAAAACAAATTTGGCTCTCTTGATACAGATCATGTTATTGTCATTAGACAGTATATGACTCTGTAGAAGTGGTTATTATATTTGGAGTTTCGTGTCAAGGTTTTTGAAAAACAGTTGAAACTGAACGTTGGAGTTAATCTTAGTGTCTTAAACCCCATTATGAAAAGAAGATTAGTAATTCTTTTAAGGTTCCTTTCATTTAATTTGAATCAGCTCTGCTCAGTCTCCTCAGCTGTGGTCATTAAGGCCTCTTTAAACATTATTCAGAGACAGATACATTTTGTACAGGGGTAGTTTTGCTTCTTGAAGTGACTCTTTTTCACTGAAAACATGTATTTGACCTCAGGCACCTGTTTCCTCCACCTACTCCAATATTTGCTGGAGGAGCAAATGACCGATGGGTACGATCTGTGTCTTTTAGTCATGATGGACTGCATGTTGCAAGCCTTGCTGATGATAAGTAAGTGTGTGAATTATAGCTTGACCTGTTACTGTCTTCTAAAGATTTACTTTCATCTTTCTACTTACTGGAAACATTTTCAGGGCTTAAAAAAAAGGTCAAGGTTGAAGCAGAATGAGAAAGTGTTGTTTTGTTTGTTTTTCTGTTTGTTTTTGTTTTTTGTTTTTGCCAGCAATCACTGTTTCTCTGTTCAGATTTTGAATATCCGGTCTCTGCTGTTTCTAGACACCTTCTACCTATGTGAAAAGGTGTTTTGTGGGTTGGTTTGTTTGTTTGTTTTTTAAAGATATTTATTTATTTGTTTGTGTGTTTATTTGACAGAGATGACAAGTAGGCAGAGAGGGAGGCGGGGGGGGGGGTGGGGGGGAAGCAGGCTTCCCCCTGAGCAGAGAGCCTGATGGGGGGCCCGAACCCAGGACCCTGGGATCATGACCTGAGCCGAAGGCAGAGGCTTAACCAACTGAGCCACCCAAACGCCCCTGAAAAGGTTTTTTAAATGTGTTGGGAAGAGAGTAAAACCCTTTTTGCCTTTTGGAAAAATAAGATTGGCAGATCTTGATTCACAGACATGTTGTTAATTGCAATATTTTCATAAATTAGTCTTTTCATTTTGTAATGTTGTTATATAATGTTAATGTTAACATCCTTGTTTGCCAAAGAAATTTCATTTGGCTGTGCAAATTCTCAGATATTGAGTATAAGGAGAAGGATTCTGCTTGTGACCATTATGGATCTGAACACTGGGATGGGAAGGCAGCCATGCATTATAGTCTCTTAAGTGTGAGTTGATCCAAATTACTGATTGGTATAGGCAAGAAAATACTTTATAAAGCAAGTTAGAGTAATTGAGTTAGAGTAATTGCTTGCTGCAGTGACTGTGTGTATCTATGTGTGGTGTGTGATTTATGACTCAGGGTGGCATTTTTTGTCTGAAGTATTGATGTTGCTTTTACCTTAAATATCCTGCTAGATACTCAATGGATAACTTATTTCCTTTCTAGAATGGTGAGGTTCTGGAGAATTGATGAGGATTATCCAGTTCAAGTTGCACCTTTGAGCAATGGTCTTTGCTGTGCCTTTTCTACTGATGGCAGTGTTTTAGCTGCTGGGTAAATTGATTTTTCTATTTTCTTTAAGAGGCAGTTTAATTTAAGGTGGCTTTTATTTTATTTTTTAGATTTCATTTATTTATTTGACAGGGAGAGAGGGAGGAAGGGCAGAAGGGGCAGGCAGAGGGAGAAACAGCTTCCCTGCACAGCAGGGAGCCGGATGGGGGACTCCATCCCAGGATCCTGAGATCATGACCCAAGCCAAAGTCCAATGCTTAACCAACTGGGTCAGCCAGGTGCCCTGAGGTGGCTTTTAGTCAAAGCAGCCTGTTTTTTATTATCACTAAGTCTTCCAAAAGGGTTTCTTACAATACTGTTTTGTTGTCATAAAGATCATTGGTTAGTCCTCCTTAATTAGGTTTTAGTGTGTAGTTTGTGACTCTGATACACAGCCTCGGATGTTAGTTGTTTGAGCTTTAGGACGCTGAAATGTGTGTACGAAGGTGACTGAGCTTGTGATGTTTTTTGTTGTTTTCTGTTTAGGACACATGATGGAAGTGTCTATTTCTGGGCCACTCCGAGGCAAGTCCCTAGCCTTCAACATTTGTGTCGCATGTCGATCCGGAGAGTGATGCCCACCCAAGAGGTCCAGGAGCTACCGATTCCTTCCAAAGTTTTGGAGTTTCTCTCCTATCGTCTCTAGAGGGCTTTGTCTTCCCTTGTCCTAGGGTCTGACAGAGAACACTTGACACAAACCTCAAGCTTGACTGACTTCAAGTATCTGTTTTTCAAGGTTTAGAAGACTTATTTAATTTGATACATTCTTGTGCATTTTGATCATTTGAGCATATTAAAATATTATTTATAGACTATAGGAGAACTGTTTCCGGACATATCAAATGTAATTTTTTTTTTTCTAAAATTTAACTGTGAAACCATATACATACATGTATATATTTAGATAAAAGCTGCTATGTGTTGAATGGACCCTTCTGCTTTTTTAACTTTTAGTTCTAACATGTATATACTGCTTCAGTAGAGCTGCAATACCTAGCTTCACTGTAAAATGGAAGGAATTTTTTTTTATTCTGGGCCACTGAATTAGATGGTAAATACTGGCTGAAGAAAGCTGGTTCCTGATTTTTAAAAATGCAAATTTGGTTGCCGGTGGGAGGAGTCAGGCATCTGATCTGCAGGTAAAACCCACAGGGAAAGGATCTTATATTCATCCGAGAGGTAGAATTTGAATGTGACGTTAAATAAAAACAGAGCCAGGGTATAACTAGGAAAAGGGTGTGTGTGTGTGTATGTGTGTGTGTCCGTGTGTCCATACCGCATTGTCACTCCCCTATAACTATATGACCATTGCTGTGGGCCTTAATTTTGGAAAGCAGCTTGCTACTTTAACCCCGTGATATAAAGTATTACCAATTTTAGTCAATTTGAAAATTCCATCTACTGTATTATTGGTAAATATTTTGTTATTTGTACTAAGGGACAATTTTAAAACCATGGTTTTGCTTTTTTTTTTTAAATTTTTATTTTTATGTTTTTTTACATGTATCATGTTTCTGCAGGGGGTAATATTGGTGATTTGCCAAAGAGAAGCAATCGGTATATCTGCTTTTGCCTTCTGTTATTTATCTTACCTGCAGATACTAAGAATGTATGCATTATGTAAAATGCTTGATTATATATTTTTGAGTTTTTTTAATTAAAGACTTGTAAAAAAATAAAAAACCCACTGTTGTAAACATTTCTTAAGTATGTTGGAAAGTTCAGTGCTTTTGTATGTCTCCAATGTAAGACTGATGCAAATTAAGCAAGAAGGGTAATGAGTACTAGTGATTAAGAGTTAATGCTTCATGAATGCAGCCACTTTTATGGTGATTTGTTCTGGGAGAACTGTTGTAGTAATTAATACTTCAAAAGCACAGAAAATCCCCTCTGCACTGCTGTGCCAAGGAGCCAGCCCCAGGAGTTCTACTGGCCACCCCAGGCACTGAAGTCCCCTATGGTCTACCCAGGTGGCTAGGGGTTCTGCTCAGGCAGGGGGCAGCTCCCTTCAGGCCTGGCTGCCATCCTGCTTCCAGGCCAACTCCTGCCTCCAGCCCTCTATTCCCACCCCCACTCCCCAGCCTCCTTTCTACTCAACGGGTTTAGCCACTGGTGCTTTGAAGCCTTTTGTTTTTATAAGATGGTTTTTGCAAGGGACCAAGTTCTTTTCCCACTGGGTCCTTGCAAGGCAGGGAGCGTTCCCTGGTTTCTGTGCAGGTGGGTTCATTAAAGTTGGTGTTTTCTTCTCTAAATAAATAAGTAAAAGCACAGAAAGGCTCTGGAACAAGGGGAAATAACTGTTGAGCAAAAGAAAAACACAATCTTTTAGGGGAACCAACAGGCTTAGAGTAAATCTATCTGTTCAAAGTAGCCAAAGGAAAGTCTAGTGATGTGGGCCTTTTGAGGAGGCAAGATGAGCAAAACTTTCATCAGTCATGTGTGCTCTTGAAGATTTGGTTGTTGCCACTGAAATTATCTGGAAGTTCTTAGAGTTGGCTCTGTGAAGGGTGCAAGTACAAATTTGAAAGCCAATAGAAAATGTTCCCATTACTTCTTGAGAATCCCCTTTTACAAAAAGTAGCACAAAAGCATCTTATCTTTAAACCTGTTGTGATTTTTCTTTCTTGCATTTTACTTTGTAATACATGTTTATAATTTGAAAATAATAAGATAGCATTACTTATTCTTTATACCATGAAATGATATACTCTCCAGCCAACATACCTGATCAGGTAAAAATTGCATTTTTGGAAGATGCGTTCTCAGAAGGCCAGATTGCTTGCTACCTTTTCATGTGAAAATCATAGTGCCAAGGTGAAAGGAAGATTGCAGAATATAAGTCAAGTGGAAACCTCAAATGTTCCATTTGTCTGTGGAGGAGGTATAATAGGATGATACTATTTTAGAGCTGGGTGACCAAGGGAGGGTAAGAGAAATGTGGTCGGGTCAGATTCTAGCTATGGGATTTTATCAAAATGATACTGCTTTCTCTAATTTGCCAGAAGCATGCCATTTGGAGGACTGGCAAGAGATCATTTATGTTTTATCATTATGTTTTATCATTTATGACCCTATTTGAGGGCCACACAGGATGCTTCACACCCAGCAGCCAAGTTGTCCTTCACAATTTCAGATAATTTAAATGACTTCAAATGTCTTTAAGACCTGTAACTTGATCTTGGGTTAGCACACCTTAACTTTATGATCCTTGAAATCCCCTGCCTACTTGTGACAGAGTGAAGTTGGGTTCAGCTGGTTTTTGCTGCCCTCAAGGCAGCAAGACCAAAAAAGGCTGGACTGCCTGTAGCATGCTTGTCAGTTGAGGTGGTGGCTGATGGGTGCAGGGGACTTGGCTGTCAGCCAGCCTGCCCAGGGATGAGAAAGTCCCAAGTAAGAGAAGACAGCATCGTCTCACAAGCCAGAAACCGGGGGTGAATCCAACCATCAAGTTAATCAAGTGGAGGTTTGTGGATGATCTTCTATCCAAGTAATTCTGACCAGGTTCGGGCCTAAGAATGCATTTTAACTATAGAATGTTTAGATTATAAAGCACAAGTAGAGTAGAATTAAATTACCAGTATTTTGGATGTCAGTTTCAAAATCTGGTAAAGCATCGATTTGGAGTATACTGGGGTTTTTTTGTTTTTAAATCCCCTTGGAATTAAGAACTGTTAGCAATAAAATGCAACCTGGAAAAAAAAAAAAAGTGCAACCTGGAGAAATGGTCATCATAACCTTAGCTTGTATTTATGGTAAGATGTTTGGGAGGAATAAAGATTAGTAGATAATTTCATCCTGCCCTTTTTTGCTCTGTAAAGCTTGCTTGTAGCCAAAAGCAAAATACCTGGTTTGAATAAGGTATAAATTTATATCATAGGTAGTTGGGTAGCATTGTGTGGTTGTGGTTTGGTGTTTTACATAGGTTTAATATAGGTTTCCAGAGTCTGGAAAAAGTTCAAGGCTGGGATTGGGAAAGGAAGAACAATTTCATTCCAATTTTTATTAACTGGCACTTTCCCTATTGGAGACAACAACTATGATTACCCTTGTGGTTTCTCTTTTAGAGGTGATAGAAATCTAGGAACTTTCTCTGCCTGTAATACCTAGCAGGGAGTCACTCTCCTGGTCTGAAAATAACCCCTAGACTTTGTTTAGGAAAGTGTGTAATACAGTGAGGACAGTGACCATTTTTTTTGTTTCATTTTAAATGAGGCAGAAGCAGTAATGACTCTTTAAAAAATCTATTCCGAAAATAAAGTGTGAACCATAGGAAAAAAAAATCTCTAGTATAGGTCAGGAAATAGAGTTACAATGACTTGCAATGAAGACAGATGAAGTGGTGACTCCAGCAAGTGGTTTGTGTCTGTTTCCCAACTGCTGTTTAATAAGGAGATGTTCTTGCAGGAAAAGAAGGATGATGAATATTAAAAGCAAGCTGAGGGGCGCCTGGGTGGCTCAGTGGGTTAAAGCCGCTGCCTTCGGCTCAGGTCATGATCCCAGCGTCCTGGGATCGAGCCCCGCATCGGGCTCTCTGCTCAGCAGGGAGCCTGCTTCCTCCCTTCTCCTCTGCCTGCCTCTCTGCCTACTTGTGATCTGTCTGTCAAATAAATAAATAAAATCTTTAAAAAAAAAAAAAAAAAAAGCAAGCTGAGAAGGCTAATGAGAATGGTAATAAAATAGCCAGGGATGAGGCTGATAGAAAAGGGAAACCAGGGTGTCTGGGTGGCTCAGTTGGTTAAGCTTCTGCCTTTGGCTCCGCTCATGATACCAGGGTCCTGGGATCAAGTCCCTCATCGAGCTTCTTGCTTATTGGGGAGTCTGCTTCTCCCTCTGCTGCTGCCCCTCTGCTTGTGCTTGCTCTCTCTCTCTCCAAATACATGAATAAAATCTTTTTTTTTTAAAAGAACCATAAAGACCCAAGTTAGCACTCAGCCCAATCAGCTCTAAGGCAGAATGGGAACCTTCCCCCAGTAAGTCATATGATTCACCCGGTCTGTCTCATACCATCATTCAATCCTTAATTGTGGAAGAGCTCAGTTAAAGCGTTCTGTAGGACCAACAGGAATACCTCCGTAGCCCTTCTTCCACAGGTGTCTCCTCTGCGAACACGCACAGGTATCCATCTCTGTAGTCCCCAAATGTCTCCCCACCTCTAAGGCCCCTGAGATCATTTGGCAGCAATGGCAGTTTTCAAGCTTGCGTGATACCAGTTGAGCTTAGGAGAGAAGTCACAAATATTCCTGTGTGCGTGTGTTAGAAGGGTCTGGAGCCCCAGGGCGGGTTGTGTCCACCATCTCCTGTTCTGTGGCTTGAGCCTGTTTTCACTTGTTTACTGAATTTTACGCCATTCCAGTTCTTGAAGATATTTGAGTTTATGACCCATTACATAGGTGGCCTCTTTTTCATGGTAGCAGATATGCTGCCCCGGCCCAAAGCACTCTTGCCCCCTTTCCTTGAATCCATCAACCTTAATTTCTACATCACTTCCTTGGCCTTCTCAAATATGCCCTGTTACTTGTTACTGCCCCTTAGGTGTTGGTGTGAGGGGTTCTGTGGCCTCCTAAGGGCTCTGCCCGTGGCCAGCCTTTGGGTCCCAGTGACTGATCATTGGAACCACAGAGAGACGAGAAAGACTAGCCCTGGTCTGCAAGCATGGAGGTACACCCGTGTGGGGGAATTTGGATAAGAGACCCTGAGCCAACCCACCCAACTGATGCTTGGTGGAGAGAGCGGCTCCTTCAGAACGTCTGGGTCATGCTGCTCAGCCCCTGGGCTTGGCCCCATTTGGCCTCAGGAGGGTGTTCATAGAGCAGGTTGGCCCTGTTCCGACCCCAGGGCCTGCTGCCCAGAGGACTTTGCAGAAGCGCTGGCTGAGGCTGAGGCTGAGGCTGCCGGTTGATTGCAGCCTTGGCTGCTTAACAGCTTATAACTTTGGGAGCTTTGAGATAAATACATATGTATCTATAAATGCCGTAATAATGCCTCTCTCCACGAGTAGTGGTTTTATTTTGTGTCTGCACAGTGTCAGGCACGTGGTAGGTGTTCAACATTTGTTACTACCATTTGTTGAACACTGGCCAAGTGCTCTTTGCTATTCCTGCTGGTGCTTTCCAACAACTCAAGTATTATTATTCCCATTTTATAGCTATGGAGGGTCAGAGAGACCAACGTACTTGTCAAGGTCCTACAACTAATAAATGACATCCAGGATTTGAATTCCTGTCTCCAGGGCCCCGTTTCTCTCCATGATGGCCGTGGATGGGCACAATACTTTAGGTAAGGCATTCAGTCAACACAGATGCTTAAGCTCGTCCCTGCCTGTGTCTGCCAACACCCCTGGGGTCAGCATGCTGTCAGACTTAACCTTTCCCCAGCACACCCTGCTTTTCACTGAATCACGGAAAAAATGAGCCTAGAAGGAGTGACTCCAAATTTAATTTGGAGACGGAAACCCACACAGACCAGAGAATGACTGTTGAGCTCTGTCCTTTGCCCACAGCATGGGGGAAATGGCACTGGATGTGGGTCAGTTTCTTCCTCCACACTGTTCCCCTTAGGAACTTAAATCATTTTTATTACCCACGTGAACAATCAAACTCACAGGCAGAAACAGGAAGCAGCAGAGCCGTCACTGGAGATGAGAAAGTCAGCTGACTTCACAGCCACTGGTTTGAAAGATCAACACCAAGGGGTGGTCACAAGCTGCCAAGTCCAGGGGAAACCCGAGCCCCTTACCCCAGCTGCACCAACAAGGTTAGACTCCCTTGCCTGGAGCTGACCCAATGAGAATACTAGCCACTGGAGGCCCACTGCACCAGGGCCGGGAGACTGATCCTGGCCCCTGCTACGGATGCCATCGAAGGAACGGGGATGTTCATAGCCAGCAAGGGCCCAGGTCAGAAATAAAGGATCAGAACATCCTTAACATGTTCGTGGATTAAAAGCTATACTTTTATCCCTCCACATTTGAACAACTCCGAAACTGGGATATATTTTAGAATCGATGGTGTCTTTAAATTTTTTTTTTTAAGATTTTATTTACTTATTTGTCAGAGAGAGCACAAGCAGGGGGAGCAGCAGACAGAGAGAGAAGCAGGTTCCCCACTGAGCAAGGAGCCTGATGCGGGGCTTGATCCCAGGACCCTGGGATCACGACCCAAGCTGAAGGCAGACGCTCAACAGACAGAGTCACCCAAGCGCCCCTAAATTTTTTTCTTACTTAAGTGGTGCACCCTCATGGTACAGATTATAATCAGTGGCATCTAGGATTTGATGTACTACAAAGTGGAATTTACACAGAATTTAAAAAGGTCAGTGGGATGTTACAGATAACCTCAAGAGTAGAAGACACCGGGGACAGATGGGGGACAGATGATGCATGAAGGGCGAGGTAAGATGGTGCAAGTGAAAGGGGAAAACGTCTGTGAACTGGTCCTGAGAAACAGTTTGACAATGAAAACGCAGCCAATGAAAATCTACTATAGTAAACTGAGAAAGGGCTAACACACTAGGATGGAACCACTGCCTTAAGCCTTTCACCTGTATAATCTCCTCCTCCCAGCAACTCTGTGAAGCAGAGTGCTTCATTGTTATCCCCATTTTATAAATGAGGAAACGAAGGCCTAGAGCCTTAACTTGCCAAAAAGCCAATCCCCGTATAGTTAAGGGTGAAGTCGGGAGTCAGGATGACAAAAGAGTTCCTCAGTCTGCGCACAGAGTTCAACCTGGAGCTTCCTGGCAGGCAGAGCAAAGTAGGATCTAACTGTAAATTTGTGCTCAGTAAATGCAAATCTCCATGTGGATGTTTAAAGGACTGTCTTCATGATTTTACTGTTTTTAAAAGATAAACGCTGAAGACTTTTTGAAGTCAAGAGACATGGAGAAGTACAATAAACTGCTCTTCTCCTCCCAGACACAACATTAGGGGATCTCTGGTCCCTTCCTCTG